>NC_084861.1:12658731-13290507 GCF_951802175.1 Populus nigra | reverse complement strand
TTTCTTTGTTTTGGTTGTCTTGTAGGCAACAGTGGCTGATCTGCAAGAGGCTATTCATAAGCGAAGTAAGTTCTTTATTCTGCTCCTCTCGTTATGTAAAAAAGATTGGGAATTTGGTTTTAAATTACTTTCAGGATCTTAGTATGGTTTGAGTTTTGATTGGAGATAATTAACCGAAACTCTTCCTATAATTTAATTCACAAATTTTGATTAGATAGGAAATCCGAAGGAATTCAGAGTATGCCATGGGTATTGTTTCTTCGCAGAAGCGCATGAATCATGATGCTTTCTTAGAGATACCAGTTCCTTTGTTGCAAATTCAACTTTTGGAATTGGCAAGCTGCTTTTTTCTGCTTTATGGTGGTGTTAGAGTTTGTAGATTTGCTTAGGGTGCTTTATGGTGGAGAAATATGCATTTTGCTTCTCTTTCCTCACTGTAACAAGTGCTGTTGGAATTGGTTTTCTTGCCCTTGATTTTGTCATTATAATGGTTATTATATTTGAAGAAGGTGCTGTTGTTGGATTTGAGTTTTATTATTTATTTATTTTCTTTGTACAGTACTCAATTTTGTTCTCTATATCATGAATTCATGTTGGGTTTTGCATTGATTAGTTTCTTCAATGCAAAAAGATTCTAAAAGTTTTTTGATTTGATGTCTCATACATCATTGAGATGAAACTCACAAGATCGGGGTTCTGATTTTCTTTTTTTGGTTGGCTAGGGTGGTGGTAGTAGTGATGTGGAAGGGGTTTGATATGCAATCCTTAAAATTGAGAACAAGAGCTCAAAAGCATGAAATTAAATCTGAACTTTGAAATTTTTGTTGACAAAATTCAAATTTATATCTGCTTTCATTTGTACACTAGCCCCTACTTTTTTTTATCCCTCCCCCAAGAAGCCACATGTACATAGGAGTGCCGTGTATGCAGTTGGTGCATCAGATGCAATTTTGTTTCCATAACCATTTCTGCATGTCTTACATCAACAGCCAAAAAATTCTACCCTGCAAGACAGCGACTGACCCTACCTCTTCCACCGGGATCAAAGGAAAGGCCCACTGTACTCAACTACAAGAAGAACCTCAAAGAATACCAAGATGGGAATTTAGACAGCTTAACTATTCTTTTCAAGGACCTGGGTCCGCAAGTTTCCTACCGCACACTCTTTTTCTTTGAATACTTGGGTCCTTTGGTGCTCTATCCTTTTTTTTACTACTTCCCAGTCTACCAGTTTTTGGGCTACAAGGGAG
Organism: Populus nigra; assembly: GCF_951802175.1. NCBI lineage: Eukaryota > Viridiplantae > Streptophyta > Magnoliopsida > Malpighiales > Salicaceae > Populus > Populus nigra. Next base: position 13,289,257 of record NC_084861.1, on the reverse strand, counting down.
AGCATATCAAGCACCCAGTTCAGACATATGCATTGTACTACTGGTGCTTCCACTATTTCAAACGCATCATGGAAACATTTTTTGTGCACCGGTTTAGCCATGCAACTTCTCCGCTCTCCAATGTGTTTCGAAATTGTGCTTATTATTGGACCTTTGGTTCCTATATCGCTTGCTACGTGAACCATCCACTTTACACCCCTATTGGTGATCTTCAAATGAAGATTGGCTTTGGCTTTGGCTTGGTTTGTCAACTCGCAAACTTTTATTGCCATATCTTGCTGAGGAATCTTCGCCGTCCAGATGGGAATGGCGGCTATCAAATCCCAAGTGGATTTCTCTTCAATATTGTTACATGTGCAAATTACACAACAGAGATTTATCAATGGTTAGGTTTCAATATTGCAACCCAGACTGTTGCTGGCTACATTTTTCTCGTGGTTGCTACTTCCATCATGACCAATTGGGCCCTTGCAAAGCATCGCAGATTGAAGAAGGTAACTTTCTGTTATTTTTGTTGAACCGGTAGCTTCATATATATCTTTATATTTCTTCATAAGATGTTGAAAATTGTAAATCTTTCCCTGCACATAGGCCAACCTGGTTTGATGTAGCAATGAGATCTTGTATGTGTATATAAGATGGTTTGACGTAGATAATATCAGATTACTAGCTTCTGAATCCTATAATCATACATATATTGTGCTCCTGCAAACACATGCATATCTTTTTAGATATGTGTTGTGGGTGGGCCTTCATGCAAATTTGGATTGGAGGGAGGCTTATCAGAATTGAGTTGGATTTAACTGATTCAAATTTTCAGATTCCATTACATTCATCAAGATAAGGTGTTGTATAGTTGCTGGGTTTTTTCAAATGAGGTCTGCATCCTAATGTTTCTTCTTCATCGGGGAAATTTACGTTGTCTTCATGTTACTGGAGGATAATAATGGATTGGAAAGGTGGATTCTTTAACCTAGTGTAGATAATTGTAAGTGAAAACTTGGGTAGAAGAATACGCTTGCACAGCATCAACATGCTTTCTACTTACACTTCTAATTGTCCTGGCTTGCTTTTATGTTATTGATATAAGAAACTCATCTCAAAACAACTACATAAAAGAGTGGTTTACCTTCCGTTTGAATTTTTAGCGTTCTTCTTTTTGTTGCTTACATCCCATCTTGCCCTCTACAGCTATTCGATGGAAAGGATGGAAGACCTAAATATCCACGAAGATGGGTTATACTGCCCCCAGTCCTGTAGATTAACTGGTATCTCAGCCACAAGTCAGCTGCTTTGGTGTGTCGTCTGATTTGTTATCAGGAATCTCATGTTTCGGTGCTTGTCTAGTAGAAAGTGGAGTTCACGTTCCCATTCGATTGCCCGAGGATCGTAGGCTTTTATTCTAGACAGCTTAAATTAATGGAAACTTAGCAACGAGGATAGTTCGTCGTCGACCTTTATTTCTTTCTTGTCTTGAATTATTTGGAATAGTTTTTTGAATCGTATTGGTTTTAGCTAATTTGTTGAAATCGTACTTTTTTATATCTTTTATTTCCATTCGCTAGCTGTGGATGCCAATTGAGGCCATGTAGCAGCAGTTGTTTTCTGAGTGGTGGGAGAAATTCATTATCCATGTCACATCAGAACTTATTCTGAAGCAACACAGGTTTCTAGCTAACCTACTTGCAGACTGAAAAAAAGGATTTGGATCATAACACAACCCCCTCTTGGTAAAATAAAACTCACATTTATGATCCATAAAAGAAGTCTGCTCACAACAGGCAACGTGTTAATAGCCTAATTCATCTAGCAGATGCCTCGGAGCATCCGGGAAATGCTATATAAAGAGCCAAATGAAGAAAATGATTTTTTTAACAGTATAAATATAACTTTTTTGATTATATACATTTTAATAGTAAAAGTTATTTAGAAAAGTTAATTATATTTTAATATATTTTATATTAAATTAATTTTAATATAATTATATAACTAATTTAAATATATGTTATATTTTAGAACTTTAGATATAGTTATAAATATGATGAGTATTCAGACAGTAACAATTAGAAAGTCAGACAGTAACAGTTCAAAGTCAAATAGTAACAATTGAAAATTGAACAATAATATTTCAAATTTAAACAGTAACAGTAGACTTTCAAGTAAATACTATAAATAAAAATATAAAAAAATTGAATCATATAAATACTTGTATATTAAGATACTATTTGCCTCACGTATTGGAGTGAGAAAATGAGTTGTTAACCAACGGCTATAAAAATAATCATTGGCCAACAGTTATTTATTTTTGTTTTTGGTACACGAAAATATAGAAATTACTCTTCACATAACAAATATCTAAAATAATTATTTGTTTACCTCTCACGTCTTAGAGCGAGAAAATAAAAAAACAAAAATAAAAACTATAATTTTTAATGTTTGAGTCTTCATTTAGCTTTTCTGTTGGAGAGATGCTCTCATGCTGCTGCATCCATCCATGAGAAAACCCACAAATTGCAGCGCCAAAACTACATCTTCTACGTGCAAGCTCGTTCAATCCCCTGACATTGTATTTGGTGTTTATCTAAAGCTTAGAGGTCTGGTGGAATCGATCATTGATGCGTCGCATACGTGGAACATTGGTGACCAAATCATCATTGCCAATGGTTGCATTCTGCTGCTTGTACGGTAACCACTTTACGGGGAGGGAAAAAAACCAGGCGTCTACACTACAGAAAATCGAAGGTTTCAGCCTTTTTGCTCCAAAACGAGCCCACCCTTGTGGTTCCAATGCTAGCATTGTCCAAGTAAAAGAGAAAGGGCCCGAGCCATGGAAGCGCGCTCCAACTGTTATGTGCTGGAAAACGTAGCTCCACCTAGTTTAGAATGGTCATTTTAGCACAAAAGGCAGACGCTAGGCTGCATCATTTATCCAACAAAATCTTTGATTCTTCCATACCTGGCCATTTCATAATCAAAGGAATGTTCCTACCCTTTTTACTCATGAAGGGAAAAGTTGTCGCAGCTATGCACATGTGCAGCTCACTCTTAAAATACTCAGGTAGTGGGCTGTAGCCTGTACTAATGGTATTTAAAAATAAAATAGAAACTTGAAGAAGAGTAGCTCGATCAGCACTAATCCATCATCTCCTTCGAAACCCTTTTTTTTCATATTATTAAACACATCTTCTCAAGTTTATGTTCTAGAACGGTTGTGTGCTCTAAATAGTATGGTAGATTTTTTAATTATTTTTTGTAATAAAATTATACTCATCCACGAAAATTGAGCTAATCTCATTGTTGAATTCTAGCCTTTTCATTTAAGAGATAAAAAAGAGATCCTGACAGCATATTGTAAGAAATATAACAACTTATGCAAAAAAGGAAAAAAACAATAATAGTAATTTATTATGATTTGTTTAGAGTATGGTAGAGGTTATTTTTAAAGTGTTATTTATTTAAAAATATATTAAAATAATTTTTTTATTTTTTAAAATTTATTTTTGATATTTATACATTAAAACAATAAAAAAACATAAAAAATTAATTCAAAACTAAAAAAAATCAAAACATTTCAAAAATACACCATGCCAAGCAAGAACACTACGTGCAGGTAAGATTTGTAAGAAGGGAAAAAAGAGGAGGGGTAAAATAGAGAAGACAGGAAGGAGAAGAAAAAGGAAATGACCGGAAAACCGTGAGGAGCTGGATCCAGCAAGAAATAATAACCCCAGATAGATAGGAAATAAATATGAAAAAAGAAGAGCGCATGACGCGTTCCTCTCTGTAAGTTGTGCCCACAAAATAACAATAAAAGAATCCAACGGCCCACAACTCATCTCGAGTTCCATATATTGAGCTTCTTCCTTTCTCTTTCCAAAAGCTCAAAAAAAAAAAAAAACATTTGAGTTTTGTTTGTGTGCGTAGTCGCCTCGCTCACTCTCTCAAAGTCCCTCCTATAACAAGGTCGGTCCTTTTCTTTTTCAATCAATCGCTCTTCTATCTTTTCGATCTGCTGTATAGCGGTCTGGATCTGATCTCCTTTTGATTCTGCATTTTGCATTTTAGTATTTTGTAATGTGCGATTCATGCTCGCAAATCATTTTTTTTTATCTGCATTTTGGATTCTTCTTAATCCCATGTTTGGATCTGGTTTTATTATTATTCCCGGCTTTGTTTTGTTTAAAATCAGAAGGAAAATTGGGAAATTAACAGTGAAGACCGTAAATTTTACTGTAATTACAATGTTGGAAATGGAGTCTAAATGCTCACTTTTCTTTATGTCTGTGTCTTTAGATTTCGTTTGCAATTGCTTTAAAAATGTGATTTAACATTATTCTGAAATGATATTCGAGATTTACTTGCCTCTTCTCTTAAGTCTTTTTTATGCATTTTGATTTTGATGCGATATATTTGTTCACTTTATTTTTCCTAATCGATTACTTTTCTGTTTTTAAGACACAGAAACACGACGGTTGGTTTGCCATTACATTTTCTTTTTTTGGGGGGGCATTGTTCAGTAGTTAGATTTGCAGATTTAGGTGTTTGTGTAATAAGACATGGGATCTATGGATGTGATACATTGATTTGCAATGATGCTGTTTGTTTTTTAACTGATGAATGAGAAAAACCTCATTTTCTTGTTTGTGTTCTTTTTTTTTCAATATTTTATTTTTTACTCCGTTTTGCATTAATGCATGGCTAGTTAGGAGATGATTTTGATGTTTTTGCTTTGCTGGATAAAAGAAATTTATTCCTTTTTTTGTTGATTATCACCGTTTGGTATTCCAGGCAGTAGAAGATGGCAGACGCAGAGGATATTCAGCCACTCGTTTGCGACAATGGAACTGGAATGGTCAAGGTATGCCATTCGACTTTATTGTTTTTGTAGAAAGAAATTGTTCTGATCTTCTTATAGAAATACGCATGAAGTTGTTGAAAATTTCACCAAATTTATTTCCAGTGTTACTTGCTTTGGATAGGAAGATCCTTTCCTAAATTGCTTGCAAATGTATTTAGAGCTTATCATGCTGTAAAGAATAAATCTTCTTTCTGGAAACTGCTTTAAACATATTTAATTTTCTAAATTTGTGTATTGTTTATGTATTGTTTTCGGGAGAACTGATTGCAATATTTGCTTTTAGGCTGGATTTGCTGGAGATGATGCTCCAAGAGCTGTCTTTCCCAGTATTGTTGGTCGTCCTCGTCACACTGGTGTGATGGTTGGCATGGGCCAGAAAGATGCGTATGTCGGTGATGAGGCTCAGTCCAAGAGAGGTATCTTAACTTTGAAATACCCAATTGAGCATGGTATTGTGAGCAACTGGGATGATATGGAAAAGATATGGCATCATACCTTCTACAACGAGCTTCGTGTTGCCCCAGAAGAGCATCCAGTGCTCCTAACCGAGGCTCCTCTGAACCCCAAGGCTAATCGTGAGAAGATGACACAGATCATGTTTGAGACCTTCAACACTCCTGCTATGTATGTTGCCATTCAGGCTGTCCTGTCCTTGTATGCCAGTGGTCGTACAACTGGTAAGTGGTCAAATGATTTCGTTAATATTCAGAGGGTTTAAATTGTAAACGTAAACTGGTCGTGTTTAATTAGTAATATTTTATGTGCCAATACAGATTGTTTTGGAGAGGACTAAATATGACTTGTTTAGGTTGATTCTTGGAGCTGCTGTTCCATCTGTTTAGATTTATTTAGAGTTTTCTCATTGCAGTTGGCTCCTTTCCCGTTGTTTTTCCTCAGTTTTTTGCTTAGATGTGTTTGATGTTTTCCAATTATTTTTATTGTCTTGTTCAATTTCTTTTTGAAAATCTTGAGCTTGTTAGTCCACTGCCTTCTTTGAAGGCATGTCCTTTTGTTCTAGGATACCCTATTTACTGGTTGTGGATTTGCTGTGCAGGTATTGTGTTGGACTCTGGTGACGGTGTCAGCCATACAGTCCCCATATATGAGGGGTATGCCCTTCCACATGCCATCCTTCGTCTTGACCTGGCTGGCCGTGACCTCACTGACTCCTTGATGAAGATCCTCACTGAGCGTGGTTATTCTTTCACAACCACAGCTGAACGGGAAATTGTGAGGGACATGAAGGAAAAGCTAGCTTACATTGCTCTTGACTACGAGCAGGAGCTAGAGACCTCCAAGACCAGCTCAGCAGTTGAAAAGAGCTATGAATTGCCTGATGGGCAGGTCATCACCATTGGTGCTGAACGTTTCCGTTGCCCAGAGGTCCTCTTCCAACCATCAATGATCGGAATGGAAGCAGCAGGCATCCACGAGACCACATACAACTCCATCATGAAGTGTGATGTTGATATCAGGAAAGACTTGTATGGTAACATTGTCCTCAGTGGTGGTTCAACTATGTTCCCAGGAATTGCTGACAGAATGAGCAAGGAAATCTCTGCACTAGCCCCAAGCAGCATGAAAATCAAGGTGGTTGCACCACCAGAAAGGAAATACAGTGTCTGGATTGGTGGTTCAATCTTGGCATCCCTTAGCACCTTCCAGCAGGTTAGTTAAAATCTATGTACATGCATGGTTCTTGATAGAAAGCTTACTCTAACATTGGTTTCTGACCGGATTGCTTCCTTGCTTGTTTCTTCGAGTGCAGATGTGGATTGCAAAGGCAGAGTATGACGAGTCAGGGCCATCAATTGTGCATCGGAAGTGCTTCTAAATGCTTCGAGGGTGGTATTGTCGAAGAAAAAAGAAAAAAAATGCTATATTTCTCGGAAAGAAGTGGTGCAGCTTGCACCCTTTCACTGTAGCTTTGCTATCCATCTATGTTTATTGTAATGTTGGAGTGATGGTTTTTGAGAAGGCGAGGAGTTGATTGCCAGAGTTGGTCCAATTCTTTCATTAGTAATATCCCGAGATGTTTTGATTCTTTTGCACCACCACCCTAAAGCCCTTAATTTTGTTTTTGGGGGACGTCCTTGCTTAATTTGCATGAGTTATTTGAGGAGTCATTTACAGCAACAATATTGCACGTGAAGTACAAGGAACTTGGGACTGAATATGATTAAAAGCCTGGCATCAAACCAGTCTCCATGGCCGTGTTTCAAAAAATGCTAAAAAATATTGAAAGATGGCATTTAAAAGCTGATTTCGATTTTTAATGTTAGAAAAGGATATCGAATTAAAAATCATGGGCTGTTCTTTGCACCTTAATTGCCAATCACTTTCTAAGCCCTAATGGGATAAGAGGGGTAAAGTTTTAACTTGTAACCGATGCTCTACAGAAGGGCACAAATCCTAACTCCTAAGGTTATAGAAGGGGTTTGCTTTAGTGATCTTGATTTCAATAGCTGCATGCCAGATCAACACCACTTTCAGTAAGTCTTCACTTTTGGGATCGAGTTTTCAGTTAATTTGGACATGTCCGGGACAAAACTTAGGGAGGAAATTCTGACCGAATCTTGGGCCAAAACCCAATCATCCTCAAGCCCAGGTACCGGCCCAATATATGATCCATCTTTATTGAATTATTAGGACTTAATCAAAAAAGTTAGAACCTGCAGATTGCAGTACCAGACCCATTGATAGTTTTCTGAAATCCAGAAATGAATAAAAAATTCGGAGCAGGAAAGCAACCAACGGGCACTCCTTCACTTGGGAGGTCATGCGTTGCTGTATTTGTCTCGCTTCTTGCCGGCGCCTCTGTTGTCCACATGCAACATGTACAAACCCAGCCTTGTAACAACACCCATCCCTCTTTCCCTCTATATCTCCGAACTTTCCCTCTGCTCACAGTGTCCGATAAAATGTCTAACTCACCGACTCTTTTAATTCTTCTGTTTGCAGACACTGCTTGCAGTGGAAAGTGCTTCTGCTGAGGAGAAACAGACTGAAAAACAATGAATATTTCTTTTTTCTTAATACAATACAAGTGTGCTGGATTTGACAGTAAAGATGCGAACAAACTTTTGAATCTTATAAGACATTTTATGGTTTGCTAAATATGTTGTCTGTTTAATTAAGAACTCTCATTTATATGAACACACAAACTCGGCCTATTTCACATATATATCTTCACATTCTCTTTTTTCTTCACGTCCTCTCAAACCAGTAGGGAAAAAAAAACAGTTTGGAAAGTTCATTCTGCATCAGAAAGTAGGGATACTGTTGTATGATGATGATGGTCGCAGAATGGATGATCTTCTGCAGTATATTCCTCTCTGCTAATATTTTCTTGGTTTCCAAGTGCTGGATGGCTGGTATACTCATGGATTTGGATTCTTTCCTCGTGCAAAAGCTTCCCCTTCGAGTCCATAAACTCGTCATCTTTTTCTTGATTGTGTTGATGGCTATAGATAGAGTTACACCTCAAACGTGTCCTGAAGCCTAATGCTTTTAAGCTTTCCTCAGCTGAAGAGGATCGTTGGGAGAAGCTACCAAACCCTTGAATCTCTCGTGTTAACTTACGAGCGCTTGCCCTCTCTTCTTTGAGAAACTGTTCATTTTCAAGTAGCTCCAGGATTCTCTCGGATAGTTTTCTAACACTTGATCCCCAGTTGAATCTGCAAACGAAACCAAAAAACTATAAAAATCGGAGGCTACAGCCCTTAAAATTGTATATCAATTAATTTGTCAATAAGCAACTCTACCGACCCTTTCTCATCGACAAACTGAAAGCTAGCCATCTCCTTAATGGCATCTTTATCACACTGAAACTCATCAGCAACCCGTAGAGGTCCATGGGTTAGCAGGTGTTCCAATAGAAGCAGAGTCTTGTAAAAGACTCTCCAGTTTTTCCTATCAAATTTCATCAACCTGAATTGGAAACGAAGAAGAAACATAGATCCTTCAGTATAATCTCTAAGTTTCATAGAGGACAAATAGATTAATCTAATCCCAATATACAAATATAAACCTCTTGTGTAGAATGTCCACAATTCTACAGTAATCATCAACTTCAAAAGCAGCCCGTGAAATAACACCCATAGCACGTGTATCTGGAGCCCAAAGATCTCCATTTGTGATCTCTTCTGTCAACCTTCGAACAGTTTGAACCAACCAGGAAAAGGGTTGATTAATAATTGTATGGCATCGAAATCATATAAACTAACAAAAAACGAGAAGGAGAATTAACTTACAGTTCTGTTGGTGTAACATCAGTTAGTGCCAAACGAGCAGTTTTGATTTTCTCTTTGAAGAAGAAAGAAGCTTGCCTCTTGAATTCATGGAGAAGAGGGCTGCCCATCTTGCTGTTTTTGTTTAGAAGCATAGCCATGTTCTTTGACCTGAGAAGAATATTTCACTTTGTTTTCTCTCGGAGTTCTCAGTCGCGTACGTAATACATGCAACTACTCCATTAGCAGCAACAAACACCAACTACTCTTCAAAAGTGCATGTCTGCGTATGAAATGAGAGGGGAAAGACATGTAAGTGAATATTTAAAGGTAAAAGGATAGAAGTCAGCGAAAGATTTCAAGTTTCAACAGGCCAGCATTATACCACTAACGTGGAAACTGTGTGGTAAATTTGGTCATTGAACATCTTTGCTGTCTTGTCATTTGCCCCTCTAGAACTTGATCAGGTCGACGTATAGGAAATGTGTATATTTTATACATAGTTTTGGCATAAAGTTTAGTTGATAGCCACGATTGATTTTGGATTAGGTCGTAGACAATCTACTCAAATATCAGGATTCAAGAGATTAAAAATTACAGGAATATCACTTGCTCACGAGTTAAAAAAAATTAATTAAAAAGATTTTTTTTAAAAAATAATAATTAAAATAATAAGGGTTAGATATTTAAGAAAAAAAACAAAGGATGAATAATTTTGGATTGAAGGGCTAAATTAAAGAAAAAAATCAATTTCACAAAAGAATTAGAAAAAAAACCACCAAGAAAACAAGGATCAAATTTTAAAATAATAACAAATTAAATTTTTTTTATTAAAAAATAAAATTGAAAACAATTAAAAGCTTAAAAAAAAAGGAAAAAAGGAAGAAAAAAAAGAATCGAGGCCAAATCTTAAAAAAAATATAAAAAAATTAGATTGAAAAATAAAATTAAAAATAAATAAACAACTTAGAAAAATATCAATATCAAAACTTACATATTAAAAGAATAAGAAGCGATACTCAAATATTTTAAATTAAAGAAACCACCTTGAAATTTTAAATGCAAAGCATGATTTTTTATGGAAAAGATAAAAAAAAAAAAAAAATTGTTAGAAGAGCCAAACCTTGCGGCCTTTGTCCACACATGTCGCCTCCTTGAGAAGGCAATACTAAGGCGTTTCAAATACTACCACGAAAGGTAACGTTTCACCAGACAGATTGAATGTGCTGCCCTAAAGGCATAGGGATTGTCCACGCACTAAATGCATGTGTTGGAAACTTTTTTTTAAATAATTTATGTATATATTAAATCACACAATTGCCCCTAACCCAAACCTATAATTATAAAATATTAAAGTAAAAATACAAACACAATCTTGAATGTGAGGCATGGAAAATCCACTCCCAGTGACATGTGAGTCATTTAATTGTTTAATAAAAATGAAAAAGATAGAAACATAAACTTAAAAAAAAAAAATCCAAGGGTATAAGGGGCTTTTCATTGTGTATTATAAAATGAAAAAAACATAATTGATATTTTAAATTCTGAAATGTCAAATGAATCATTATGAAATTACGAAATTATCCCCAATAAAAAATATTTTAAGGGCAGAATTAATATGTCACCCTAAAATCTAAAAATATCACCTATTTTCTCAATCCTTTTCACTTTGGTATTTTATTTTTTAATCTCCTCATTCTCTAACAAACTAGTCTAGATTGGTATACAATTTGATTCAACAAAAGCTAAAAAAACAAAGAAGAAGATGAAAAGATAAAATAAAAAAAAACATTGCGTTGATATTATTTTATAAGTCCGCAGCATATTTTGCAAACTAAATTCCAGCACTTTTTAGATTTACTTATAATAATTAATTTTTGGTGGTGAACCTGTGATTGTACTGGGAGTAACGATGTGGGTTCCATCCCACTTCTTCACGTGAAGAATGAAGAGCTTAGGCAAACCAGACCAACTTCAACTGACCCTTATAAGCTTGGACCGCTCATGGTTCAATCTCCACCCGCTCCATGTTAGGCCGCAATTTGGTAGCAAAATATACCAAGCCATTAAAGGATACGTGTATATTGTCAAACTAGCATGTTCTCATGGAAAAGATACATCTAACCCCGTTCCCTAAATCATTTGTTAATCGTCAGTCTCTAAAACCAACCAACCGGCGAGCCATCTTGGTTGTTCAGCCCGCAACACAGCCATCTTAATCGTCACGCTTTATTATTATTATTATTATTATTATTATTATTATTATAGAATTCCTTTCATTTGCATCGACTTGCCTCAGAATTTTGGAAAGACTTTGCTTTGCGATTTCAGCCACTCACTCCTATCTATTGCCGGGTATTTTTTATACTGTAATAATAATTGTTTTTTAAATTATTTTTTTATTTAAAAATACATTAAAATAATATAGTATTATTATTATTTAAAATTTATTTTTAAAATTAACAAATTTAAAAAATTTAAATTTTTTTAATAAATTAATGTAAAGCAAAAAAAAAAAATTCCAATCTCGCAAAAACATACGGGCCCAGTTGAAAGGAGATGTCCGAGCCAGGCCTATATACTTTACCTATTCTTTCTAATAATTTTTCACATGGTACAGCCCAGTTGTTATTAGCCTTAAGAGCATTGAGGGTGCCGGTTAGGCTCCACGGTTGATGTTGCTTAATTTTTTTCCTTTTAAAATCTTCAAGACATTGTCTATTTGGTTGAAATCCCTCTGAGAGCTTTTCCATGGAGCACCAAAGAGAGAACAGAAACATGATTGTGTAGTGCTGATGAGGACGCTGTTGTGTTTCACTGTCGAGATTCGTTGTTTGAATATCAGAAGCGCTCGCAATAGCATACTGGATCATAGGACCCAAAAACACAGATTAAAAATCTCATCCGTTGAATAAGAGCAGCGAGGAGAATAGGAGGCCTCATGTCATGCATGGTCTACAATCTGCGGAAAAAGTAATGGTGGATGGCATTTTAAATTTTCCATCTTAGAATTCAAACGAAAGGGGTCCGCACTGACATCCCTCCATTGTTATTCCAATGAGCTGCATAATTTGATCACATGCTCTGTTAATATGATTCTAAATAATGATACAAAAATCAAGAGCAAGGAAGACGAATCGAAAAATGTGCTCCTCAAACAGTAGTGCCCACAGAAACCGCAGGGTTAGAAATGGTGTTCATTGTAATGGTGTATTCCGTAGTTTGTATGCCCTAACGTTGCCTAATCAAGTGTCAGAATAACTTGAGAGCAGAAATGCCAAGAAGATCGCAACACTTCTCATAAATAAACTCCAAATGAAAAGCCTCAGCTGCAAATTTTCCACATTCTAGTCCTATATCCCATGGACATGAGCGCTAGCTCCCAGAGCATGTTGGGAATGCTTAATGGGTTCATCTTGGATCCTGGGATTTCAGTCCAGTTTACAGAAATCTCAATCACAGGGATACCAAACCATTTGCATAGGAAAACCAACTCAACATCGAAGCACCATCTGCACAAAGCACATGATATATATTGGTTCCTATAAGAAAGAATAAAAGCGAGCAGATTGCAAAAAGAAAGAAATGGTGGCCAAACACAACTACTAGTCTACCGAATTCATTTCCACAATTGGTTTGCATGAGAAACAACAATCCTACTTGCCTATTCTTTTGCATATGCTCATTTTGATTCATTAATTATTTCAATCAAATGAATTTAAGTTTGACGATCTAAACAAAAGTTTTGCAGGGTTTACATTTAAGAATGTTAATGAGTTTTTTTATAAGTTTAGCTAAAATTAAGCACTTGCCTAGAAAAAATGTGTGTTTGATATTGTGATAACTTTTACAGTTACGGTTTTAAAAAGTTATAAAAAAGCTACAAATGGTAGCTTTTCTTAACCAAGGTTTCAAGAGAGAGTTTGGGACAACTTTAGCATGTGTTGATTAACCAAGTACTTAAATATATGATTGGAGTAAAACACATGCAATACCACATAAACAAACAGAGCCTAAACAACATAAACTGTACAAGGAGCAATCAAAAGAAAAATCAATGTTGTTTTGAACTCTTCCAAGGTGCCTAGCTTAAGAATTTATCCGAAGTGGATCAACAGCTCAAAGGACACTATTTAAGCATGAATTGGTGTGATATTATCACAAGCCTCCCCCTCCCTCAAAACAAAACAAAAAAAAAAGATGACTTGCAATATGTGCCCATATTCCCCCCCCCTGCAGCCAGCCCCTTGAGTGGTGATGCTATGACAGTAGCCTCATTGTACAGCAAGTAGCATGTGTAAATACAAATATCAGTATACTTTGTTTTTTCTAACGAATTTTACAAGCTAGGAGAAGATAAAATTAATTGTTACTGTTTATACTTGCCTCTTCAACCGGATGTTTGTGTAAAGCTTTCGGGCAGCGGCCCTAGTAAACATCTTAAAACCACACTGTAATGCACGAAAGATCGCATCAAGGAAAAAAAACAAAAAACAAAAAGAAAGCATATTCACCCCATTACAGTACATGAGCTTCGAGGCTTTGACTAAAGTTTCTAAAAAAGGAGAGTCCATGCCAGTGTCAAACCAACAACCACAAGTGAGTGTGTGCTTGGGTGCATGCATGCGTATAAATATTGCAGAAATTTACCTGTGTGTCATGAATTCCAGAACCAGCAGTCAAGAGAACCACAAGATGAAAGCCTTTCATAAGAAAATTGCGGTACCATTTCCTCTGAGAAATGAAGGCAAGAAGATCAACTAAAGGCCACCATAAAATAAGGATGCTAAAGAAAAAAAAATGAATTTGTGAGAAAAATCAATCAGACTGAACTGTAGCCAAAGCCTTCTCCTCAAGGTGAGCACGGGAACCAAAGGCAGCAAGTGGGATATCAGATATTCTAAAACTTGAACCGCTAGATATTGACTCTTCTAAACGGAACTCCTTTCTAGCAACTGCATGGATCTGATAGGCAAAGCATTAGATGGTCTGAAGTGAAGTTATTGCAATAGCTATTTTCTTATAAAAAAAAGGAAAGAAAAAATTTACAATGTTTTTACCCACTAAACTTGCCATAGCTAACACAAACCTGATTTTCTAGTTTCTCTAAGTCCGTAACCTTGGTTGCCCCATCGGCATCCAGCATTAGAAGTAGTTCACCACGTGAATGAAGCATGCCCTGTTTTACAATGCTTTCACATAGGTAAAAAGCTTCAATGAGTTGTTGTGAACATGGGAGAAAACATGGGACATAACTGAATTAAAGATTACATAACTGCATCAAAGAACAGCTTAGATTATACTCACTTTTCTAATAGCTTCTCCTTTGCCATGATTTCTACCAAGAAGGATAACCCTTACATTATCCACTGTGTATTTCTTTACGAAGTCAAAAGCTACTCGTTTTGTCGCATCAGCACTTCCATCATCAACAATCACCACCTTTTCAGAAACTCATTTATTTAGACAATGTAAAGATGAAGAAAATGCTAGGAACATAGCTCATCCTCGATTGTTCATAACAGTAATAACACAACCGGCAGAGCATCAATCACTATACAGCTCTCAATTTGTAAATAGAACAGCACGCTAAACAAAAGGTTTTTAGCTTAATTAGTACACCTAAAATTTTGAGATGAAAGGGATACAAGCTAACATCTTCATGGAATTCCTGGTAGGATTCTCTTTTCTTGTTTTTCCAATTACAGTACTGTAGCTTTCACCAAAATGATGCTCCAGAAACCACTATCAAAAAACTCTCACGCATTGGATGATTCTCACAACTATACATTATATCATTCATCACTAGCTGTGGAAAAAAAAATGATCCAGCATATTTCAAGAACAAAAGGTACCTCATAAGTAAATGACTTATCCTTTGCTGCACGCTCTTGAAGATAACTACAAAGTGAAAACACAGATAACATTAAAATCCCAACAGCTTAGTTCTATTGCAAATAGTTATTGATCCAATTAATTACTTTATGGGATCACTACTAGGAAACTGTATTCCTCATATCTCCTATCCTTATTTTCTCATATACCATAACAAAACAAGATCACGCAAAAAATGGGTTGAGAAAAAAAAAATTGAACATTCTTTTGGATGGCAAGTTGCTGACCAATGAGAGCATATTGCACAAGCAGATCCATGATTTACAAGTGAGTTTCCCTATCACCGTGTCCTCATTTAATTATTGTATTTGTCTAAGTCTATGTCATTTTTGTTCTTGCATTTTGCATATGAGGCAATGAGAATGCTTAAACAATTTTCTTTTTTAAACGGAAATGCAATGTACCTAAAATGCTACAATACTCTAAGCCTCTTCTTGCTCAATACAATCTCCAAAATTAAAAAGCAACACCACTATAATACACTACAATTAATTTGATGAAACCTACTTGATGGTTTCATCAAGAGCTCCCGGAAGCCTATGCTCTTCATTAAACGCAGGAATAACCAAAGATATATATTTCTCAGCAGGATCATGGATATGGGGACATGGAACCTGTTTTAAGAAAAAAATAAATGTAAGATTCACTTAAAACCTCTTCTATATTTCATTAAATAGCACTGCACATGTGCTGCCATCATATAATACTGATCTAATTATAATAATCACACCACTTCCTCTTCAAAATACCTATTTTTCTGCAAGTACACCTGATTCTCAGTGAAATGTTAGTAATAAAAATCAAAGCCGAGCGAACCCAAAACCATAATTCGATTCAAGTCAAAAGGTTATGTTTTGATCTTTCTTGAGTAACCTAACCAGAAAAGCTTCCTGTTTGAACAATTCTAAAGTTAAAACCAATCTAGACAATGAAAAATCACTAAAAAAACAGCTCTCGATAAACAGCTGCATCGGGTCTCAAATAGCGATTTATATCATATAATTCACAGAAAAGATAGAAAATTTACGCCTTCAAATGCCGTAGCTTCACTAAGAAAGGGCATATGGTTAATAACATTCGGCTCCATCAAGTTCACTACTTCTTATATTAAAAATTAAAAAAAAAATCCCTAAATCAGGCGAAATCTTAAAGTAAAGGAAGCATCATCGTCATGATTTTACCTGTTTCAAGGAATTCGGATCCTCGAAGAAAGCAGGAGCATCAACATGCCTAAAGAAAAAATAAACACAGATTATATATGAATCTTGAAAAAGACATTTAAATTATTACGGAAGGAATTGAAAGTACGTGTTGTTGTGTCTTCTTCTATAAGCTTCAGATACGACTGCGGTAAGCAAGGACGAAGCTATAATGAAAACTAAGGCTACCAAGAGTTCTGCAATCGTCCATAGAAATCCCATTCTGTTTGACGTTATTTTGTTTCTCGCTTCTCTCTTAAGCCCCTTCTCCTTAGACGGATATATTTTGGTATTGTTTACTTACATTTAGTATCTATTCAAAATTGGTACCGTGTTAACAGCAAGCCCGTCTAGCTCAGTTGGTAGAGCGCAAGGCTCTTAACCTTGTGGTCGTGGGTTCGAGCCCCACGGTGGGCGTTTGTGTATTTTTCGCTTCAAAACTGGCCCAAAACTTCTTTATCTTTTGCCGCTGAATAGCTCTGCCAATCAAATCATATGGTTTTTCTAACACCTTGTTGGTTTTTTTTATGGAGAATAAATTTCTTTCTTCATAAGGTAAGGCTCAGTGCTAACCATATACCCATGAATTAATATATTTTAAAAAAATGGAAAAGAAACATTACAACCGCTATTCAAATTCAAAAAAATGAGATGATGGTGTTGGAAAACAACTAAGTTTCAACAATTTAGCAAGCACGTAAAAAATGAAATGAACACTTTGTTGAATTCAAGGTATAAGAAAAAATAAATTCAAGTGTTAAATCATCAAAATAATTTACAAATTTGAGAATCATAATATAAAGAATAAAAGTTTAAGAATATTTTTTTTCAAAATTATATTTTAAAACATCAAGGCGTTCGATCGTTAAATAAGCAAATTTTAAGTATTCGTTACATTTTTTGAATAAAAAAATCAATTATTAATCACTCAACGTTATAAATATAGGTCTTTCGATTATTTTGAAACAATTTTCTTTCCACTTTTCTCCGTTTTGCATAAAAAATCGACAAGTTTTTTGAAACGGTATTAGATTATTTTTTATTTTATTATACT
Organism: Populus nigra; assembly: GCF_951802175.1. Taxonomy (NCBI): domain Eukaryota; kingdom Viridiplantae; phylum Streptophyta; class Magnoliopsida; order Malpighiales; family Salicaceae; genus Populus; species Populus nigra. The sequence continues at coordinate 13,272,022 of NC_084861.1, read as the reverse complement.
AGACTATTGAAATCTTTGTATTAATTTTGAAATTATGTTTACCTTAACTCGATAACCTCTAATTTTATCTGGAGGACAGAAAGCACTTTAAATATAATGTTATTTCCTTGCTCGAAACACGGAAACCATCTTCAACATCCCAGCACATTTTCTCGAGAACTCGGGCACGATGTCCGAGGAGAGTGAAGCGCAACTCAAAATGTCTGGAATTTTAAATCAATGTTTTGGTGCAGTTTAGTCAAATTTAGTGCAATGTCAATTCTGGAGAACCTTTTCAATTCATGCATTTTATTTATATGGAAGTCAAGCCCTATAATTGATCCTAGGCACAAAAGATCCTAGTGTTTGTTGTTGGACTGAAGACATGTCGGTGGTTTAATTGTCTAACAAACTTGCGAATCACTTCTTCAAACTGTTTGAAGGCTTGTATATTAACATCCCTTTGGAAAGCCAACCGTAATGAAACATTTGCAAGTGTTGCTGTAAACACATCTGAGATGGAGGTATTCCTCGGATTAAGAAAAAGAAAAAGTGAAAAACCAAGCATTTAGCATCTCCTAGGAGGCAAGTATCATAGTGTGTTTTCAGGTATCGCCTGCTTTTGCAAGTTGCTTTTATCTTCAAGAAAGAAGAAAGACAACATAAAGATGCCACCCCATCCCATCCCCGACATAAGTACACTGGAAACCTTTGAATATATACACATCGATTCACCAGTACACTATTTAAATCTGATTCTTTTCTTTTTGGGTTCTTTATTTTCATAGAAGCTAATTGGAAGGACATTTTAATTACTGTAGTTTCGACAGATACCATGTGACAGCCAATGATATACCTGTGATCAAACAGCAGACAGAGTACTTATGAGTCCAATACACTCCTCTGTGCAGTACTCATGCCACGCTTGTCTACATGGAATTAAACCGTGCATAGATTAGCAATGGTGTATTATTGTTGTATATTCAGGAGCAGAAGGAATGAGACTTCCATGATTCATGTGAAAAGGGATGGGTTGGAGGTGGGCCTTCCCATGGCATGATTAAAGCCATAAGAAGGAATGTGAAAAAGGAAGAGGATTTTCTTTTCTTCCCCTACTTTTGTAGACCATAAAGCTTTGGTAGAGGTGGAGAGGTTGGCCCTTGACCTGCTCTCTCTCTTTCTATCATGCCCCATGGCTTCTTCTTTTTTTTCTTGACCCAAATATATCATCTCCGTATCCTTATCATCACACCCATAAACCAACAAACTCTTCGGTCACCATGTGTATTAACCTTTTGTTAGTGCTTGTTATGCAATGCTCGTAGAAGAGCCTTTTAGATTTCAAGAAAATTTTGACATTATGGTAAAATGACAAAATGTGAAGGTAGTTAAATATTGGCACTGGAACAGTAAGTTCTAACTTCAAGAACAATTGAAGGACTGCAAGTATAACTTCGACATTTGGGTTCTCGGGTTGGATCTAAGTTCTTACATATTGATCTTTAACACAATTTACAAGAAAAGACTGTTGAGTCTTTGGAGAGGGGAAATTTTGGGTTGACTGAGGCCGCCACGCTGCTGCGATGCTGATGGCAATTAATTACATGTATAGCTATGGATTGGCATGATTCATCTCTAATCTATGGCTCAGTGCAGTTTCTGTGGGACAAATAAAAATTTCCCCTGAGAAAAGATGTGAAAGGATCAAGAAGATAATTAAAAGATGAACGTAACATTGATCATTCTTTTGTTATGTTGGTAAGAAGTTGGTTGTTGTTTTTATTTATTTACTCACAGTTTTCTTGTAATTGTCACTAATGTTTATCACCAAACACTTGCAAAGAAGCACTCAAGAAAAAACTAGAACACTGCAGCACTATTGCCTGCAAAGAATATTCTTCGACAATAATTTTCTTGACTATATTGTTACCATAAATTTATGAAAGACAACAGAAATGGTAGAAGGAAATGAATAAATAATGATTTTGTACACAAATATTCCTTCAAGATAAGATCACAAGAATATAACAGCATTACTCCCATTTGTAATGTCGCTACCTCCCTTTCGGAATTGCCAGTTAACTGCGCCACTGCATGTGAAACTGGTGAATAAACTTGCAAATGGAAGACATTGAATTCAGCACCAAATAAACTCCGATTTATTTATTTATTTATTAGACTAAAATAAAGTCCTTTTGTTAATTAGAAGAAAAGGAAAAATAAAAATAAACATAAGCAAGATCCCCCACAAATAAACCAATTCCCTCGTCATTAAGGATAATAAGTACTAAAATCAACAAAAGAAAGGGCCTAAAACGAGAAAAAGAAGGGCAAAAATAAGCATGCCTAGTGAGCCATGGCGACCTGGGGTGATGCATAGTTGATGCTTCTTTGGTGAGGCATGGCAAGCATAGCAGTGTGATCCAAGAAATCATTGAGTGCAACCACGGACTGTAATATAATCTTTAAATCATCTGCACAAGAGAATCCCATGTTTCCTACACGCCTCACTGCATAGACATAAAAAGTAATGCATCCTTTTCTGAACTTAAATCTTGCCATTTCACAACCATTCAGGCCTCTGATAAGTTTCTTGTTGACTTCTCCGAGTGGTATCTCTGGCGGCCATATTCTGTCAACAGCCAACTTCATGGACTCGGATTCGAAGACAAATAACAGTACTTTGGATTTCTTGGTACCAAGACCAAGTGTTAAGGTATGCCAAGCATGGTGTGCTAAGATGGTGAAGTTTGTAGGCAGAAAAGCTGTTGTTGAAGGGAAAGGGGTCTTATTGTTGTCGCTGTTCTTATTTGTTGTTGGATACGAGAGGACTTTTAGAAGCTCGAGTGGCCTTGCTCGCCGGATTGTGAAAGATTTTACAATGAACTGGCCTCCAAAACGAAGACCCTTCACTTCTGAGCTAGGTTTGAAAGAAAAATCTGATGATGGTTTGGTGGTTTGATCATTTGGGTGTTGGTGTTTCTGCTTCTTATGGTGTTTCTTCTTCTCTTTGTCTTCCATGGGGGGTGTGATTTTTCGGAGGAGGTGGGTGCTTTTGTTGTATGTGATGGCCAACCAATCTAAAACTTTTTTAAGTTATGTTATATAGTATAATTGTTTTCTCCGTCTGGGTTTTATGTTTTATTTAAGAGATTACGACAGTCAAGATGAGGGTACCCCTGTACCTAAAGGAGACCATATCTATTTGGAATAAATTATAAATTACTTTCTCTGGTTTTGTAAAATGAATTAAATAATTTATTTAATTTTAAAAATAAATAATTAATCATTTAACTGGTATTGACCATATTTAATTTAATATTTTTTTAAAATATCCTCTTTTGTAATCATTTTCGCTCTCCCATTTGTTTTATTCCTTTCTTTAATTTTAAAACACAAAAGAAAAATTGAAAAATAAAATAGAACAGGTCAAGAGGATCAGGTTATAAATAGATTTAAAAATACAAGGTCCAATTAATTATTTTTAAGGCTAGAGGAATTATTTAAATCATTTTGCAAAACAATAAGGATTAATTTTAAAATCAACTCCTGTTTTATGCTATCATTATCAATGTCTGCTATGTATGTCACTCCTCCATTAAAGATTAATTAGGTTTATTTTAGATGAATCACATAAGTTTGATTATCCTATTATTGCGTGTTATTATATTTTAATATTTGAGTGTGTCATTACAAAGGGTTATTCAGTCTGATCCATAAAAAAAAAAAAAAGGGTGTCAAATGCCCTTTATCTTCATCACATTATTCCGATCATGATGCTTTCATTTTAGGTGTAAATGGGGGTAGATATTATTTTTAAAGTATTTTTTATATATAAATATATATAAATAATATTTTTTTATTTTTTATATTAGTACAAAAAATTAATTTAAAACAAAAAAAAATTAATTTAAAACAAAAAAAATAAAATTTTTATGAAAAATAGATTGAATCACTGGCTTTTTTTTTTTCTCTGGACTTTTTTGCTTATTTGCGCGCCTTTATTTACATGATGCCTCCCATGGCAGCACAAATAAATGCAAGGAATGGACAGGTAATGTACGCATAATTAAATAGCAGAGCAGGTATATTAATAACATTTTGCTGTCACGATCTGCTAGTGGAGATTTTCACAGCTTTTTAGACTGTAACATTGCTCAATAACATCCACCACAAGCACCCATTTGCCAGACCCAGCACTTCTACTGATTTCATGAGAGCACAACATGTGCCACCAGAAGATCTAGGGTTAGAGGTGATAATTTTTTCCAAATTGGGTTCAAAAGCTCACTAACAGAGGGCTTAGGACCACACTTCGGCAACCCCTTACTGGAAATGAACCCAATAAAAAAGATAACATGTTCCTGGAATCATAATTACACCCACTTGCTTAATTCCTTCCGTTTGACTCTCTAGCTATAATTCTATCTACTTACGCGTATTTTAATATACTTGGAATACTGGACTAACGTTAGGCAATGTGTGGCTATTTGAATGCACTAAAAGACAAGCTTACAGACACTCCTGTTGTTGAAATTACACTCAACAGAACTCCATCCAGTTCACAGCAACGACAACAATGGTTAGATCAACCAGAGGCTGTAACTGGACCCATTAACAATAGTTTGGTGGAAGTTGTTCAGATATATATATATATATATATATATATATATATATATATATATAAGAAATGGTTGCCTTTTGTCTTTGTGTTTGAGAGAGAGAGAGTTTACCTCATTCTTGACATCTCATTATAAGTCTTCCCGTTAAAGTTGTTTCCTTCCAAAGGCACCGTCGCCTTTAATCATTTCACGGGAAAGAGATTCCGGTCCAGACTAGAGGTGCTGAGAGAAGACCAGCTAAAAGCAATAACTCTTGCAGTAAGGGCCACCACCCCATGGGCCTAACCAAAAGATGCTGCCAGGGTTTCAATCATGGTTGTCAGGTCTGGCTAAGAGCTCAGTTACCACATTGTTGGTCAGCTACTCATGCATCACTGAGTTAATAAAAAAATACTGTTGTTTTGGGAAAAAAATTACCACATTGTTGGTCAGCTACTCATGCATCACTGAGTTAATAAAAAAAACTGTTGTTTTAGAAAAAAATTAAACAAAAAAAAATTCTAGAATTGATTCGCTTTGGTCTCACTTTTTCATCTGATTAGGTCAACATTGACCAATTAAATTTAATTAAATTTAATAAGGTTAATATTTAAAATAATTAGAAAAAATAAAAACCAGCTTGAGTCATGTTTTACATATCAACAAGTCATTTTTCTACAGTTTAAATATCATGCGTATGAATTCAAAGTCATCCTTTTGTGTCATAAAATGAATCTTGCCATTAGGAACAAATTCTAAAACATTTTTTTTTTTAAAAAAAAACGTGATTTATCCACCATAAATGTAACATAAATGTAACTTTATTTGATTATTGATAGTGTAATAATAATTATTTTTTAAAATATTTTTTTTATTTAGAAATATATCAAAATAATATATATTTTTTATTTTTAAAAATTATTTTTGACATCAACATATTAAAATGATCTAAAAACATTAATAAAATATTAATTTAAAATAAATAAATAAAATTTCAAAAAATATTTTAAAATACAAAAACAAAAACAAATATTACTTCAATTTGCAAAGTCACGGGGATCAATTAATTAGTACCGCACCAAATAAATTGTTCGAACCCAGGTTTTCAAAAACTGTTGCATCAATTGCATGTACTGTTCGAAGATAAGTAGGCGAACCCTAAATTCCAACAAGATTAGCTGAGTTTCATAAGATGGTGTGTGAAGTTGCAGATAAAAGTGTTCTCGTTGTCAAAGATTACATACATATTTAATTGATAGTGAGATTTGAAGTCGGGGATCAATTAACTTCTTGTTTTAAACCGCGGCAAGCACTACAATGGCAATCGAGAATAATCATTTTAGATACTAATTCGATCCATCATTATGTGTTAGAATGATGGGATCAGGAAAAAAACAAAACAAAAACAAAAACAAAAAAACAGCTTTCGCCTTTCCTTTTATTTTGGACGTGGTCACAATCGGAGGAGGACATAATAATCAAAGAAATTATATCGATATTGGTAACCACTGTATCAAGCATCAACATCAATGAATTACGATACAGATTAGAAGAAAAAAACATAATTAATTAGAACAAACGGAATGGGTTAATGGAGGTTCCTGGTTCTGGTTATAGCAGAGCGACAAAAACAGGTTGGTTGTTTCTTTCATGGGACGTTAGTTTTGCATGATTAGTGTCGTGTTTCCCTTTCTCGAGAACTTGATTTCTAATCTTGCTCTTGCAGATTTTTATGCTATTTACAGTAAACTTAGGAGACGCTTAAATCAGAATTAATGATGCAACTAACACTGCAACGGATGCAAGGTAGATAGTCCAACAACTGGTAAATCAATTATCTGGAGATTGATCCTCAAGACTCAACTTTTAAGTACCGGTGTCTTCCAAGTACAAGCTTTGATGAAGTTTTTCTCAGGAAATTTTCTATTACACGCTTGAAAAACCAGCCACCACCTACCTATATGCAAACGAAATGTCGGCATCTCTCAGAGGAAAGAGCTCCGATGTTCATTCAGGCCCATGTCATCTTACAAGAGCCCAGGTGTGTGTTTAGAGAAGGCTTCAGCCTTAGTTAAAAGGGCCGCGTGATGACGGTGGCCTGTGGCTCTCCAGACTGGGCCTCTAGTCCTCCACAATCATCCTCGTAGAAGAAGGGAAATTTCTTATGGTAACGAAACGAAACGAAACAAAACAAGAGGAAGAGAGAAAAAACAGGGTGAAGCTCTGCTATTGAAGGCCACAAAAGTGCTCAACAGCATAGAACTTTGATTTTATTTATGAAAATGAGTGAACAATAATGTTTGAGGGCACCACTGACATCATAAACATTAATGTATAAGCACAGCTAATAAAATTACATCTGTAATTCCTTGACTTTATAACTATACTTTCAGGGCTGCTGTGCAGATGGAAGCGTCCCTTGCCACGGGCTAAATCCTTTTACAGATAGCAGATGTTTAAAGCAATAAAGAATGGATGGTACAGGCAAATAAAATGCCAAATGTTTCGCTGTTTTTTTTCTTTTTTATTGGTTAGTGATCCTTCCTGCATTGCTAGTGGTCAGCTACACTCCCAAATTATTACTCAATTGTATTTACAAGTGCCGTGACCTGCGTGCAAAGAGAAGGCATAAGAAAGAATATATTAACAAACAAAATTCATTTCACAATAATTTCTCTTCAATCAAATATGACTTCGTATATATTTATATATAGGTTGGTGGGAAGTTTCAGATTAAATTTACGAAATCCCAACCATCTTTTAGATTCTAGGTCTAGTTAACTTGAAGTTGATCAGCGGGATTTATCAGTTAAAGAAAAAAAATAAAGAGAATTCATAATTTAATAGACTTACTTGGGTCAGAGGTGGTGAGGACAGCGGTTTGAGAGAAATCACAATTGAAATCATTGCGACCATGGGATTGATAGTAAGAGTTCATGATATATGATGCATGGGACCTGACATTGTTTGGACTGAAACAGACACCGCCAGCTTGAATAGGTTTGCAATCCATACCCTGGCTGCACACATAGTCTATGTTTGCTTGTAAGGCTTTATCAGTAGCGTCCGCTTTTGGAACGCACCATTTCTTGCTTTTTGTAGGTGATGGTGGTGTTGGTCCATTGGACTGCATAACAAGTAATAAAAAGAAGAAAATTAATCAACAATATGATATAGCGAGAATTTGGCTTTCTGCAAGGACTTTAGAGAGGATCTGTCTGCTAGCTAGAATGTGCATGTGATACACTGAATACCTCAGGTTGTTGACAGTAGTAATTTAATGTTAATATTACAGGATCTGCTTAATATGTTAATTAATTTTGCTTTGTTGTCCCAGGACAGAAATTGAATCAAGACAAGAATCAGAATAAAGAGAGACAAATCGAAGGAAAAAGGAGAAAAGTTGAAGATTATTTAGATCTCTCCAAAATTCGAATTTTGTTGAAAATGATATGAAAGTTTTAGATTAAACTATCATAATGCCGGAAATATGTATTCATAATTGCATATGCAAATAATTTCCTTTTCAATATTCATCCCAAAAGAATACACTTAACTTATCAGGTGTTACCTGCTATTATCCATTAAAAAAAAAAGCGAAAAGTTTGACATATTTCATACCTGTCCATTGCGCATGATCCCAGCATCATAAACCGGGGTAAAATCTGGCCTAAACAAACCCCAATTCCTCTCTGCTGTTGAACCGGGTTTAAGATTCTCGTTGAACAAAGAAAAGACAAATGTCTGGAACCGTCGTTTAGGCATTAACGGAGTCCCATTCCCTGAAGTGACAACCTTAATCATGTTCTTGTTATACGAGACTGCATTCTCCACGGTACACATGGGCTGGTTCGGGTCTCCAAGTGAGGGCCAACCGGACTCGGCGACGACAATGTCCAAGTCACCATAACCCATTGCTTTTATTGCCGAATAAACCGCGTCCATCATTGCAACGAACATGTTCGTGTAGGTAATGTTGGTGTTGGTGTCGTGGACACCGCGGTTAGGCTTGAAGAGGATGTAGTTTTCCATGCTCGGAGAGTAGCTAAAATAAGGATACGGGTTAACCATGAGAGGGGATTTGGTTTGACGTAGAAATTGGAGCATGGGTGCAAATATGACCCTGTCATAGCCAGGCCTTATCCGGGCAGCGCTTGGTTGCACAGAATTGTGCAAAATTCCAAGGGTGTGAGGAGTTGAGACCTGCGTAAATTTACGAAAAATCAATACTTAAAAACTAATTTCAAAGTCGTTGTTCAAATCCAGATGTTTATTGATATTTAAAAATAAATGAGGATGCATTCAACACGAAATTGTTGAATAAGAACTTAAAATCAATGTGTATAAATTTATTTAACATGGTATATTTCAAAAAACAAATTGGCAATAAAAGGAACATTTTTTTCTTACTTAATGATAATTAAATCTTATTTGATTTGCATAGTACTAGCTTGAAGCTATAGCTTATATATAACGATATGTATCTTGAGTTTTCTAAAATTATTTTAATGATCAATTCATTTAAATATTGAGTACAAATCATGAACTAAATCTATTCGAAGGGGAAAAAAAAGGAAAAAATTACCGATTACCATTTCAAAAAGAAGATGGACTTTTTTTTTTTTTATGAAAGTCGTTCATGTGACAATAGAAAGAAGAAATCATCCTACCTGAACATCTTTGATTCCAGCATGAACAAGAGCCTGATGCAAGGACTTCATGCAGGGAACGAGACGAGAAATCCACTCTTTATTACCAGTAAACAAGATTTCATTGCCAACAGCGATGAGTTTAATCCTTGTTTGCGGATAATATGGCTTGATATTGTTTGCAACCCATTGGCTGGCGGCATTTACATCTACAAGAGCAGGAATATCACCATTACCTACAGTGACAGTCACGGTGATGTTCGAATTGGCAAAAGCGCGAAGAATATCAGGATTGGTGTCAAAGATTTTGATGCTATCGATAGTTGTTTGTGTTTTGAGGAAGCTAGCCACCTGAGATGGTGACGGAAGATTGTTGGCTAGGGTACCATAATTGACACCGATCGCAAAGGCTGTGGTGGAAAAGTGGAGGAGGGTGGAGATGATGAGAAGGGCGGTAGTGATGGATGTGGTAGTGATAGTGGCCATGTGATCAAGGCTCTCTTTTTTTTGAGATATGAAAGAGATGTCGGAAACTTTGTGGATTTATAAATAAATAAAGAACGGGACAGCTACTTAGAGAGTCGATGCAGAACCAGTTAATTAATCCAAAGAGAAGTGGTGAAATATATAGGAAGAGCCAGCTGGAATTGGCGTTAAATGTTTTGACTTTTTACGATGAATAGGCGGAATTCTGGAATGGAAGATATTGATTTGGATATTTCCTTTTTAGAGGTAAATTTAGGCCGAAGGGTCCCCATGGGAATGGTGGTGAAGCAAGATATTGCTATGGAGAAGCCGTGTTGCAAATCCACACGAAAGAAATGCCTTGGGAAGTGGAGGGTATCATGGGAGACTTGTATCATGGATGTGTGAACTGCTGGTCATGAAATGATGCTTCGATTGTGTCGATGTCAAACGTGGCGGTTGAACACGGTTGGCCCTGTTCTATTAGTTGAAATGGAGGCAGATTTTCTTTTTTATTGTCCTTTTGCAGTGTGAACATGACCAGTCGAATCGACTGCCTTCGTTTTGGAACATGACTTGCCATTGAGAAAGATTATCTCTTTCTTTATATTTATTGGCGTGAACGCGTAACGCGTACACGGTTTTGTAAAGGAGCCCACGCCCCCCCCCCCCCCCCCAAAAAAAAAAAAAAATTAATAATAACATCAAGAATCAAGATAATTTGCTCCGGCCAATCAATTTATTTGATTCTGTCAGACATCTTTTGCCTTTTCTTTTTATCTTTTAAGCCTATGGAGATGAATGTAGGTGGCCTGGCGGCCCTGGCCAGTGGCCACCACCACCTTCTTTCTTTTTCATTTCTTTTAGCCGAAGTTTTCATATTTTTGTTTCTGAACTGGAATTGTCCAAAGAAGCTGAACAGCAAGTGACATAACCACAAATGAAAGCCCAACTGCGGAACACTCTCAGCAATAACATGGCTTGCAAGAAGAACAGTAGTGTGTTTTAAGGCACCGTTTGGGAACGCGGCTGCGGCTGCGTTTTCAAAAAATTTGAATTTTTTTTTTTCCAAACACGCTTTAAGCTGAAATGTCGTACGATTAGATTTCAAATCTATGTTCTTACAACAAACAGGTACATAAATTACTTCTTAATTGAAGCACTAATTTTAATTAATTAGTTAGATACTGAGCCATTCGACATTCGACATTCGACATTCGATCTCAGATGAATCTGCATGTGCCGTGACCTGTACACAAACACAAGACCAAATATTAGACAACGAAAATTGTTTCCTCTTATCGAAGTACCAATTCTACTAATATTTCTCGAGATACGAACTTGCAATTCTATAAAAAAACAGCATATTTAATCTATTAATTAAGCTTAACGAATCGAGTAAAACACATTTCACTTACCTGGGTTGACAGCAGTTAGGACACCGGTGTTGGAGAAATCACAATTGAAAGCTTGGCGACCGTGGGTTTGGTAAAAAAAGTTCATCACATACGAAGCATGAGATCTCACATTGTTAGGATCAAAGCAGGCACCACCAGGTTGAATAGGCTTGCAATCCACACCCTGGCTGCATGCATAGTCTATGTTTGCTTGCAAAGCTTGATCACTAACGCCAGGTTTTGGCACACACCACTGCTTCCCTGGGGTTGGTCGGGGCCTCTGCCTTCCACCACCGCGACCACTGCCTCTCTACATAACGCATTGGATAATAGAATTTTAAACTTAAGCTCGAACATTATTGAAAACCAAATCAAGCACCTCTAGTAAAAAGAAAAAATGAATTCTGCAGATCATAACATACCTGCCCATTGCGCAAAATGCCAGCATCGTAAATTGGGCTAAAATCAGGCCTAAACAGCCCCCAGTTTCTTTCAGCGGTCGGGCCGGGTTTGAGATTCTCATTGAACAACGAGAAAATATAAGTCTCAAACCGCCGGTTTGGCATCAAAGGTGTGCCTTTCCCTTGTCTAGCACGTCTAACCAAATTCCCATTGAACCAAGCAGCATTCTCCATGCTACAAGCTGGTTGACCAGGGTCACAAACCGAGGGCCAACCTGTCTCGCCCACTACAATGCCCACATCACCATAGCCCAATTTTCTCATTGCTGAATAAGTAGCATCCAACATTGCATCATACATGTTAGTGTATGTAATGCCAGTGTATCTATCATGCACACCTCTGTTGCGCTTGAAAAGAGCATAGTTTGCCATTTTTGGAGAGTAGCCAAAATAAGGGTACGGGTTAACCATGAAGGGTGATTTGGTTTCCCTTAAAAATTGGAGCATGGGTGCAAATATGGCTCGGTCGAAGCCACGCCTGAACTGGCCCGCACTTGGTGGCTCGGAGATTGAGAGTATGCCAAGAGAATGAGGTGTTGTGACCTGTGAAAAATTGAGAGGAAAAAAAAGAAGGTTAAGGTCCATTATTCTTAATTACATTTCAAGAGTACTAATAAACTACAGATCTTTGGATTATCATTCACTATTTTTATCATAAGAAACCTAAAAAAAGGGGAAATCTTCTAATGTAATTACGAATAGTAATACCTGAACATTTCTGATTCCAGCAAGAAGAAGAGCCTTGTGAATGGTCCGCATGGCAGGCACGAGATTAGAAATCCAAGGCTTATTAGCAGTGGCCATAATTTCATTACCAACAACAATCCTATTAATCCTTGTCTGTGGATGGAACGGTGCAATATTGGCAGCAACCCATCCCCGGGCGCTGTTTAAATTGGCAAGGGAAGGAATATCACCATTGCCAACCGTGACCGTCACAGTAATGCCAGTATTGGCAAAGGCATTGAGAATGTCATGGTTTGTGTCAAAGATTTTGATGCTGTCAATGATCGTTTGAGTTTTGATAAAGTTGGCAACCTGGGAGGGTGGGGGAAGGTTGTTGCCTAGGGTCCCGTAGTTAACACCGATGGCAAATGTGGTAGTGAAGAGGTGGAGGAGGGTGGAGACGAGGAGGAGGAGGAGGTGGTGGGAAAGGTTCGTTTTTGCGACCATAGCTAGCTACCAATTGTTCTTTTTCCTGATTTTTTTTTTTGTTGGATTTGGATGGAAGGTGCAATGGTGGAATTTATGAAGATTAGATAAGAGATTGACTGGACAGATGGGAAGCGCTGTTAAAAGATCGAGATGAAACCGGCTCCGTGATTTCTGTTTTGTGGGTAGATAAACCAGCTGGGGACCAGAGCAAACCACCTAGCGAAAGTTGACTCTTTTGACCCTCGTCGAGTACCATTAGACGGAAATCATTTTGAAATAGCACTTTTGACATTACCAAACACATACAGATACATTATCCTGTCTTCCTCTAAGACTCCGTATTATTGTCCTGGACTGGACATAGATAAAAATACCATCTTTCTAGAAATCAAGAAATTGTTGAGTAATGTCTGTCAAGTAAACATTTTATTCTAAAACTTAAGTTTTTGTGCGAGGCTCTGTAAATTATTTTATATTATTATTTAACAATAACATATTATAGATAAAAACAATTTCAAACAAAATATACACAGGTTTATTATTATCTTTTGTTTAATTTTTAAACTAATTATAAAAAATTAAAATAATGATATTCAAACTTGTTAGTGTAGAGTTTATTACTATGATGATAATAGAGTTATTAAGCTCAAACATTCCTTTTATTTAATATAATCATTTCACTTTTTTTCTTCTTCTGATCCAATATTAAGTTGGTTCAAATTGTCATAAAATTCATGTTAAGTGAGTATTATTGCAACAATCAACAGTAGTCTATAGCCTAATTCAAATTGTCATCAAATTCATGAAATCATTTTAACATTGGATTAAGTTAGTGTTTGGGATGTAATTGTGCTTGTATTTTTAAAAAATTTAATTTTTTTTGTTAAAAATTAGTTTTTTATATTTTTTAAATCGTTTTGATACACTGATTTCAAAAATAATTTTTAAAAAATAAAAAAATATATCATTTTAATATATTTTAATATAAAATATATTTTAAAAAACAACAACAACCTCACGCCCAAACATACTGTAAAAAAAGAAAAAGTCTTAGTTAAGTGATGAAAAACGAGTCTTACTTGTCACGGCAGCTCAACATCTAACAACTAAACTTGGAAGCAAAGACTTCGTTAAGTGGTGGGACATAAATAGTCATAAAAAGAAAAATAATTGATAAAGGGCCACACCAGTAAATTTAATTAAAGTAGTGGGAATTGTGAGCTTATTAACCCGATAACAACGAGGCATAAAGATATTCCATAAATGGAAAAAGAAAACAATGGCATCCATAATTATTACAGGATCTAAGGAGGCCCGACAACAAAATCCATCTGGATTTTCTTTTTGTAGTTCCTAATTTGTTTTGTATTAAAAATATTATTAATATTTTTTTAAAAAATTTAATCTAAAATTATTGTTTTTATTATCTTAATAGGTAAATATTAAAAATAAAAAATTATTTTAATACATTTTAATTTAAAATTATTTTGAAAAGCAAAATAATATTGGGAGGCATAATAAATATTATTTTTTAAAATAATTTTTATTTCAAAATATATCAAAATAATATTTTTGATATTAACATATAAAATAATTTAAAATTATAAAAAAATTGAATTTTAAAAAATATTTATTAAACAAAAAAACAAAACTACTCTAAATTTTTTAAATAGCTTAGTTTTGCACTGTACCAATTTACTTAGTTATTTGCAATTAACTCTTGCTTAATTGTACTAAAACTCACAATTCGAATCAATTTGTTTGCACTCTATTAAAAATAATAATTAATGTGCCCAACCCTACCACCTACATATTAATCAAATGCTTCGTGCTGTTTATTTTGTTTCTAATTTTAGACTATTTTTATAATTAAAAAATATAAGTTATTGTTTGCATATTATTAAAATTAACCATAACGATTTTTCCGTTGCTTTTTTTTTAATCTTGAGCTTAGCTTATGATCTTTCCTATGGATTTATTACGTCTTGAGGGGGTCTGTGTGTTTTACACGCGATGACGGTGTTGTATAATTGCATCTGGGATTCCTTGACAAGCTACATCATGTGATATTTCTTACAAATAAGTCTTGACCTTTGCCTGGATAATAATTGAGGAGAAAATGATAGCAATAATTTAATACAGAAATTAATAGATTTTAATTTTTGAAACTCGTCAGATGTATGGACAGGTGAGAACTGTTCAAGTCTCTCTATAAATAGTTGTTTAGCCTTAAAAACAGAAAAAAGAAAAAAGAAATGTTCTGAAACAGCAATTAATGGTTTTTAACTGATCACGTGAATTACGAAATGACATCCTTCAAGATATCAACGTGTGAATGCGATTGATTTAAATGAAGTGTTTAAAAAGAACTGAGTCAGATGAACTATTTGGGATCTGATAAAAAAATAATTCCATTTAAGTTAATTAATAAAAAATCTAGTTGAATGATATATGTTATTAAACGGTGTCCGAAGAATAAAAGAGTGTGGCCACCCGCTGCAGAAGACTCGAAACAGATCTTCAACTTCTCAATACCGCAGAGAAATCTCTATATGCTTAAATCTCACGTGTGGGCACGGTGTTTCTATCATGACCCATCTGGCAATCAATACCGCAGCCAGGAAGTCCTCCTTGCATGGCTGATAGTTCTTGACCTGCAATGATCAAGTAAACTACGCAAACTTGTACAATTCTATTTGATGGGCAAAAGGATCAACTTCTGAAATATTTCGCTGCTGTGTTTATCCTAGTTTGTGCTTCTATTCTCCCTTATCCTGCGGGGTGTCCACACAACAAATCAGTCCGATTTATCTCCGACCTATAGTTGGCTAAAATCATGAGCTAATTACTCTCGGTGACATACATGGCCATATATTGAATGCTAGCAGCGAGCTCACCAGGCACCAAAACTATTGTAGAACCACCTCACAGCAGAGCAAAAACGGCACAAAGTGTATACAGAAAGGATGGTCTACTGGGACAGCAAAAGCACATCTGAAATAGAACCAACTGGCAGCTATATAGTACAGCCCGAAATATTTAATCTTACAACCTACCCAGCTACTTGGAATCTAAATTAGTTAAACAAATAAATCAACAAAGAACTAACGATCAACAATGTCCCAGTTCAATCGAATGCCAACTGAATTCGAATGGTCATGTGCATGGAACATGGGAAACGTGCTAAGAGAAAACATGTGTTCAACTCTTAAGAAAAATTAATAGATTCTGATTTCACATGGTATTTCCTGACAAGTGAGAGTTCATCATGTTAGGATGCCTTTTCCTAGGGCAAAGCAGTGAAACAACGATGAGACAAGAAAGGGTGGTAGAAGACTTGACAAATAAAGCAAATAATTATTAATTTTGTAGCCCGTATTGTCAAGAAAAGTAACTCTAGTTTTTCAACACGATTACTGGGGACTAAGAATAATAATTCCTCGGCCATTAAAAATAGTAGGCGAGGAGTGGAATCAAGACAGAAAGAAGAAGAAAAACAGCAATCTATAGAACTATGCACCTTGGTGAAGCAAGTACTTTGTAATTTGGCCGGAGGTGCTGCCATGAGGAGTATAGCGCCACGGAGCTCCGAAAACCAGATACTGTCACTTGATGCAAACATAGGAAAAATAAACAATAGATTTATGATCCCCGAGTTTGAGATGAAAAGGGAATAAGAAGATGTCTTCAGTAACATGGCGTGTTGTTGTAATTTGTGCCCCCTTGAATGGAACTGCTCTTCATTTCAGTACAAGCTTATTTGCCAAACGATAAAAAAGAAAGAAAAAAAGAAGGCCGCAATATAATTAATCTCTCAGAGAAGGAAAGGAATTTGCATTATCAGACAAAATTCTATACACTTCAAAGAGCCCTGAATAAGGAGTGTTTCCGCCTCTCAAACTTCATCCCCCGGTTATTATCACCGTTAATAGGCTTCATGAGTCGTTCTCCTTCTGTTTCAAATTGCAGCGAGGACTGCAGTCTCTT
Source organism: Populus nigra (assembly GCF_951802175.1). Classification (NCBI taxonomy): domain Eukaryota; kingdom Viridiplantae; phylum Streptophyta; class Magnoliopsida; order Malpighiales; family Salicaceae; genus Populus; species Populus nigra. Next base: position 13,255,328 of record NC_084861.1, on the reverse strand, counting down.
TAAATGTCGACCACACTGCTTATGGTATGAAGAATCGACACTACTAAAATTTTGATTGTCTGGATCAAACTGTCTCTGATATGGTGAGTACCATTTCGCTTGCAAATAAGCCAGAGACCTCCAAGGTGGAAGAGGCATCGAATTTTGCTTGAGAGAAGATCTGGCTGCCTCGGCCATGACTTGAAGATACCGTTTTAACCTGGTCAAGGAGCCTACATAAATGGCTGGAAGTGACTTCAATATTCTATCATAAGTGTCAACAGCTCTAGCTATTTCGAAGTGGCTTCGGAAGTCAACATCAATGATCACACGCTCAGAGCTTCCAGCATTGATGCAGTTGACCACATCAATATATTCATGATCCCCTGCCATTAAATATAAGGAACATTTCTCAAAAATAGTACAAGTAGAATTGAGTCTTCAGAAAATAGCAAATGCAGCAGCATGAAACAAGATAAAATAGGGTGCGGTGCATTTTCCAAATAAGATAAACAAGGTCCTCCCTCCAAACGGACTATCACAAGATACAAAAAATCACAACGTGTCCATAAAATCCAGATTAAATCATTTAAGGAGGCACATGTTGAACATTAGAACTTGAGGTTGGGATTATCCAGTGAAAACAATGTTTGCCTATGAAGGGTGGCTCAAGCCCCAACGAACTTGCAAGATAATCCGATAGATGCTAAACACCAATGCTTATGCAAATCAAAGACTTCCCAGAAATAAGAGTTAACATTTCCTGAAAAAAAAAACAGAGAAGCCACCAAATTTCTTATTTGTATTGCATTATGGAGGTTTGAAAACAGAGCAAATGTTGAGGGCAATTCCCTCGATGCAAATCTAGCCAAGTCATAACCTTCTACACCTATAGTCTCTCAAAGAAATCTTAGAACTGCAACTTAAGAACAAGATAGCATACCTCCCGGCACCTTGCCACTACCCTGCCACTTGGACACACAAACAGCAGCATCATATCCCGAAAGCCTCAACAATTTTACCAAAGAAAAGTTGATGCAGCTTGCATTACACGGACCTGACTTGATACGATGAAGGTCTGTGTCCTTGATCGATTGCACAAGAGAATGAACTATCAACAACAAGTCACTCTCATATTGAGCTACTGTGCGCTTGTAAAACTGCAATAGTAGCACAATAATCAGCAAAAATTTTTATGATCAAATTGTGCAAGCCTAAACAGTGACAAGAGTTAAAATGTATCAACACAGATCGATAGATAGACTGCTCATTGCAATATTAAAGACAACTCCAAGATGCGCAAGGAAGTCGTCATTTGAACCTACGTCAGCAAAACATCTTGAAACCACACAAGAACTGCCATTTAAACAAAACTGCAGACACCAGAATACAACCACGACAGTATACCAGATGAGATTCAGACAGACAAAATATAAGCTGAGCTGGTCTTTACATGCACTTCAGTTTACGATCTCCCGGGAAGTATCTGAGATTTCTAACAATTTGATTAACTTGACAAGCAATCATAGAAATTATAACACAAAACTAGAAGTTCGCAACAATCCGAGAAGAGAGGCAAATAACCGCAATTGTCAAATCTAAATTTTCTCTTCCTCCACGAATTACAGAAATCAATTCAATTTTAGTGAAATTATACCATAAAATTACTTACATTAATTCATCCATTTTTACAGAAAATCAAAACCAATAATATTATCATAATTTTATATGTCTTCTCTCTTCCTCTTAATATAACCAAACAAAATTAACAAAAAAATAAGAAAACTAAAAAAAAAAAAAAACATTTCTTGTAAGCAAAAGAAAAAAAAATCTTAGCAGAATTCAATTCGATTCTTTATGAATTCAGCTCAGTTTCACTTTCTGTACAGAATTAAAAAATCTTTCGGTAGTAAAACTCGATGAGTTCTAGAGAATTATGCGTTGTTGTTGTTGTTGAATAATTCTAGGGAATTCTAGAGAGAGAAAGCAGAACATTGGAAAAACGTGGGAATAAAAATTACCGAAATCTTGTCGGCGAGATGGTGAAGATCAGAGAGACCAGAATCGCTATCGCTGCTACACCAGGAATCGGCACCGGAGCTACAACCGTTCTCGAGAAAATCGCTAACCATGAGAGCCAAATCATGTTCGCTCTCGTGGCTAAAAGCTCCCCCGATCTGCCCACCAATCCCCCTCGCCCACCAATCCCCTGTTGCCGTCGCCGCACACATCATCAATCCAGAACAGCACAACTTCTCCCCTTTTTATGAATATTATTGTTGTTATTTCACAATCACAAAAATTATGAAAAATAGTAAATGAAACATGGAATCTGTAAAACAGACTTCAATTTTGTTTCTATGCATACAGAAACGCGATGCAAGTAGGACGCATTTCTGGAGTCAAAACTGTGCTGTGATCATAGAAACGAAGAACACGGTGGCCCTTTTTATGTTGTTTGGGAAGATGGTGGAGGTAGAGCCGTGGGAAGGGAAGGATATTTTATATCTTATATTTCCCGTCTTTTTTGGCGTGCAGCTAAAACCCAGAAGGGAGGGAGGGGGGAGGGAAGAGGAATTGGGGAGTAGGAGCTAGAGAGATGGTAGGAAAAATATAAAGAGAGGGATGGAGATGGAATTACGGGAACAACCTTGGGATAACAGTAATAATTTCCTTCGTGGTCATGTCAGTCCTCTGATTTCAAGGACAAGGATGGGAATTACAGAGCTTTGGTCGTTGTTTGGAATTGTGATTATTTATTGGTTCGGTTCTGTTGACATTGTGTTGGGGAGTTGGGTATAAAAGGGAGGAAATATTGAATAATTTTCTTCAATTATTATTATTATTCTATTATTTTCAAGGGATTCAATGAAGAGCCTCATGCACCAAAATGCGCTGGCACATTACTTGGATAAGGTTAGGACTACAAAATCAATCGAGGCTGGTACTTGCAAATCAATTATATTCTTTGTTCAACATGGAGTCGTTCCAATTTGCTGTGTGGTTGGTCTTTACCTACCCAATAATCCATTACGATGTTAAATTTCCTCCTCGAATGAATTCTTCAAGTCTTACTACATGCATCAACCTTTGACATTTCAACTTTTCATGAAATTTAATCTCTTGAAACCTACTAATTATGTCGTCAAGCAAGAGAAGTGTGTTTTAAATTGTGCTTTGTATGCGTTTTAAAAATGTATTTATATATCAAATTAATATCTTTTAGTATTTTATAATGATATTAATATATTTTATAATGATATTAATATGCTGATATTATAAATAAAAATAAAATTTGAAAAAAAATATTTTTAAATATTTTTAAATAAAAAAATATTAAAAAACAATTTACATATACTAAACACACATTGGGTGTGAAAACTTTACCTGGCTGGCACTACTGCACTCTGATTATTTTTAATTACTAATAAAAAGGCAGGATGTACGTCTGTTTTTGCTAGATTGGGGCGGAAGTGACAAGTTTTTACGATTAGGATTAGGGTTAGGTGGCATATAAACACTAAAAGGTTTTTATTTTCGTGTTTCAGTCTGAATTTGAATACATTTAAAAAAAATTTGTTTGATAAAAAAAATATATTAAATTAATTATTTTTAGTATTTTTCAATAATCTTAACATGTTAATATAAAAAAATATATTTTTAAATAAAAAATATTTTAAAAAAATACAAGCAGCAAACTACATAACAAAAACGATGTTGCAGATAATAAAAGAAATGGGCAAGAAAGTATGATGATTTTGCAAAGCAACAGCATCCGGGTAATTGGTGACCCAGTCACCAAGCAACTTGACGTCACGCAGGATTAAATAAAAAGTAATCACCGTCATTGCCACAATGGCAAATGACGTGAGTTTCACGGATAGCTTTCTCTCACGTCAGCGGCTTAGCATCCAATAATTGACGGTGATTTTCTTCTCCTGTATCCGCTACCCTGGTAATTCATTCGACTATTTTCAAAAGTAATTTTTATTTTAAAATATATTAAAATAATATATATATATATATATATATATTTTTAGAATGAGTTAATAGCTGGAATTTTCCTAGTTTGAGAAGAAAATACTGGAACTTCGTAGAGAAGCTTTTCTTTTTTTAACAGTTCTTACAAGAGGAGCTGATTGAGAAAAGCATAAAAAGAAAAGAAGGTTCCCGTCATCCCATGACCTACATATAGAGACGCGCCACACGCGGTGGCGGGTCTACGGTGGGTCCACACGCTCGCTAGCAGCAGCTGTCTCTTTAAAGAGGATAGGACACTTGCCACTTCCACAATTAATCAAAGGCCAGAATTTGACCACCCAGCTCAAGCTTTAAAAAGGTGATCGGCCAATTAAATTAAAAAAAAGAAAACTAAAAGTTATAGATGTGAAATATTGTGACTGGATATATTATAATATTTATTGGAAAAGTGTAATGAATTTTTTTTATTTATATAGAATGTATTTGTAGTTATTTTTTAAAATATTTTTTATTTAAAAATATATTAAAATAATATTTTTTATTTTTAAAAATTATTTTTAATATTAGCATATCAAAATAATTTAAAAATATAAAAAAATACTAATTCAAAAAAATAAAAAATAAAATTTTTTTAAAACACAAAAATAAACCTATTATATCTTGGGTCAAGTCATCTTTACAGGAATGAGCAGATATAAATTCATCCACACGTATTTTTTCCACAATTAAATAAATTAAATAACTTTGTTCCCGTAGCTTTTTTTTCCTTTTCACTATTACTGCACAGTAAAATTACACTGTTATATTTAAAAGCAAGATACCATTAAACTTGCACACGAGACTTTTTTATATTTTTCTTTTTTTTTCAGTGAAGCTACGGGATTGCATTTAATATGTGTGTGTATACATGGGTGTGGTTACAAGGTTATTATTATTATTATTATTATTTAAGTTGACTTGGTGGCTGTTTAATAATTTTTAAAAATTATTAAATATCCCTGGAAAGAACTAGATACCCCGATAGTGAAACGCGATTGTTGGTAGGAGTGCTGGGGCATCTTTTGCTAGGTTGTAGTAGTCTGTTCCTTTTATCCCCTTCGTACCAGATTGAGATGAATCTTGAATCAATCACCTTGAATAAAAACAATTTGAAACAGCAGGTGCTGTACGTGTATTTATCACCATGGAATATCTTTCAAGCTCATGCTTTTCTTTCCTTTTCTGAACCATGTGCGAGCTATGTTGGAAGGAAACATATATAATTCATATAATTGATAGGAAATCAAAAAAGTGCCATACATTACATAAATAAAAAAACAATTTACTTGCTCTTATATACAAAAAAGTGAAATCACTGATAGCTTGAAATTATTACAGCCTTCACCGCTGGTTCTTGCCAGGTATGGCTTCTGAACCCAATTCTAAGTCTCAAAATGCTAAAAAGTCTCTTGTGGAAAAGCGATATACCATCACCTTATGACAAAGCTCTTAGCCATTGTGGTTAAAAAAGTTAGGGAGTCGATCAGTTTTATACACGTTCATCACTATAACCACCTATTTCTCCCAATGTTGGAGGCACAAACTGCAATGGAGTTTGAATTGTGCGATAAAAAATTATTTCCGGCCTCTCCTCTCTTTGGGAATCTAATCATTAATAAACGGGTCAGCCTTTAAGGAGAATCTAATTATGGCTTAATTGAAAATGAGGAAAAAGGAGGATAAATAATTATTATTTTTTGAAACAAAGGAATCCAATAATTGTCATAGACAATGGTGTAAGGGATAATAAATTACAAGTGAGGCTAGCATTATATATTCAACTAATTTCTGATGGTGCAAAGGATGAACAATATACTATAATTTTTCGACTTGTCAACCAATTTTACTAGACTTGGGGATTCGGTGCAAATTGAAAACAGACCGATCTCCAATGGCCCAGTCAAACTCCTCATGGTTCGAAACATTAGAGCCATTCATTGTTTACTTCATCAAGCTTTTCTAGATCCTATTTTACGTCGCTAGGAGCATTAGATATCTGTCTCCGTAAAACTAGCCTAAAAGGCTGGCCATCAAACAGCAGTTCTAGAAACTATCGGCAGAACCATGCCACTTTCTTTAAGTCATCAAACAAAAGTTTAGAACAGGAAAACTGAAGTTGTATCTATTAACAAAATACAGTCAATCATAAGGCATCTACGTAGATATACAATGACAGCAATTAACACTATTGCCTCCCAACTGGTAGCAAGCACATATTTGTTTTTTAGCATATGTAGTAGATATGAGAAAGCAATTGGTCATGAAAACAATGTCTTCTGAAAAGCAACTATTTCATAACCCATGGTTGTTTGAGAATACGGAGCAAAATCATAAAAAATTTACCACACCATATGAAAACTATCCTTATGCCCACTCCGTCAGACTCTAGATTCAGTTATGTGTAATATGCTAAATAGATAGAGACCTATGACCAGAGTTAGCACGACAAGGTTGATTAGGGAAGCATGCAATCCTAATTCAAACTTCCTAAAATGCACTGGAGTCATCTCTATCAAAGCCTTCCTTCTATCACATTTTCACTGCAAGGTTTGATCTCTGACAAATGTAGTTATTTTCATCTAAATATGAAGATATTCAAACCCCAGAAAATCAATTTAAATGCATTACCAAATAGTATTTCCCCGAAGGTATACATGTAAACTAAGATCCAGAAATGCACTCCACCCAAAATCTCACAAATGATTTTTTGGATAGATGTGAACATGGAGGGAGACTGATGGATTCTACATGTCGAGGAAACTTCACAGATTATTGTGCATCATACGGGAAAAAAAAGACAATACCGTATACATATGGAGCTGAAAGGGGCTCTACATAAAATCTACTGTTATTTCATTGCTACAATGAGCGTGGGACAGGATTTTTTTTTTTTTTTTTTTGAGAAAGGTCAAAGAAGCTGAAATACCTTCTGTGGTCACCTGTGGAATGTACTCTTTTCAGGTTGAGATCAGAAGGGAATTCAAGTAGATGATGACTTCTTATCGAGGCTTCAAATTACGCTGCATAGCAAGAAAATTAGTTAAATGACGGAACCTAAACTAGTGGCATAGCACTTTAAAATAATAGTCCACCAATTCTTTTTCACTGTTTCACGAGTTTTTTTGTCAATGATTAGGAGGTAAAGAGTGAAGAAGCACTCAGCATTGCAGAAAAAGCTTGACCATCATTCACCACTGCACTAACACATTTCTCTATCGCATGATAACAAAATAAAAGGAACAAATACGACCTCCCGTGCACAAACATGTAAATCTGACGTTAAGAGATAACATACTTTTGGCCTGTCAGTAGGTATCTGTGGCTGTTTATCTAGCATTCTATCTGTATCTGCTGCTTGCTGTTCGTTATCATGCTTATAAAACGCCTGCAGAGCCCTCCCAGCAAATGCACGAATTATATTGACTTCCATTGCAGACATATTTTTCCACTGCAATATCAAATTCAAGAGATCACTTTATTGAACAGCAGAATGCATGATCTAACAAAGATACAGTAGATCACAACATAATGAAGAATGAATCTAGTACTACATCCGACAACTGACAAATAGCTTTCCGGTAACCCTGCGAATAGGCAAACCTAGAACCTCATGACATTTGATAATAGTCTCAAAATCGACTCAGCTATGAAGTTTGGTTGCTGTTTGCATGTGGGCAGCAAGGAGGCTGCTCAAGCATGCAAGACACCATCATGAATTTTCAGTGAGAGATGCTTCTTTTATATTTATATCTTTCCTTAAGTGGAAAAGGTCAGGTACTTTTATCCCGTTTCCTTTCTTTGGTTAAATAAGTAATTTTATCAGAACACTGAAGTCTGTAAGAAGGGTGAAAGAAAAAGATTTTTTACCCCTGATTTCACAATCTATATCTCCCACGGAAGCACTTGGGGACACTGCCAGATTCTCTAAGTCTTGCATCTAAATTAATTTCTTGATGTATCCATCATTATTCAGTTAGGTGAAGTGGTTTAGATCACATTCATGTTGTTAAAAACAAATAAAAATAGCACACTTTATTGGAAGGTTCTTATTAACAATTATTTCAATAACAGAGATTTTAGATAGATGGGATAATAGAACACTCATCACGTCCCGGCATAAGGGAGATCATTCTCGCCAACAATATCACATCTAGAAAGAATATACAACTTTCAAAGGGTATAAGGTCAATGAATTGATAAAGAGACATAGCAAGCATACCGTTACTGTAGATGCTGTGAACTTTTCTAAATTGGTCTCCACTTTATGAAATCTTACATCTCTGATATCCTCGATAAGTGACCTCACCTACGAACAGGTAAATATGAAATTTATGCCAAACACATAACTGAAAAGGATGAAGGAATCATAGAGGCTCACCATGTACATGTCGGGAATGTCCTCGCGTGCACTGCATTCACAAAGTTAGAATTGACATTCAATATTGTCAGCACTGAAGTGTGGAATAAACTAAGAATGTTTCAGTAGTTACTGATCGAAAAGAAGTCTTGAGATTTCCAAGTAATGAAAGGGTAATGACTGAAATGCGTGAGAGTCTCGTTCCAGTTCCAAAACCTGAGCCAGGTTTTCTAATCCAGGAGGGAAAAAAAAATACAAAGAAAACAATGAGAAAGATTGGAGCCAACAATCTACCATCTGTCAGATACAAGAGAAGCAGATAAAATTCCTAAAACTCTGGGATAAACAACTGATTGAAAGACAAGCAGGAAACTAATCAAATCATGGTTCAAAACTCACCAATTGACATCCACTGAAGCGGCCTGATTGTGCATTTCCCTCTCTTCTTTAAAGCCGCCGCTAACCAGAGCGGCACTTGAGCTGCTAATTGTGGATGAAAGGGACCATAATCCCCCTGACATTACACCAATTTAATAAATTACAGAGATAAATAAATGAAATGAAAACACGCACATGTAAATTCCTATGCGTATAAGAGATGGCTAAGGAGAGATTACACAAATAAAATTGAGAGAATCCATCCTCAAATTCGGAACAATCTCCACTAGTTCATCTTCTGCCATGAATTCAATCTGTGAAAAAAAAAACAGCAGCCAAGCATAAACAACCACGCATAAATCTGTAAATCGTGTGTAGAGAGAAGGGAAGGGACCTCTTCAGGAGAAAATAGAGACATGTTTGAGTCAGATTGACCGGCCATTTCTGCGACTGTGGGCAGATCTAGGGTCTGGTTAGATATTATTTGGTGCAATTGCGGATTGGGTGAGGCAAAAGTGGTGATTTGGAAGGGGAGAGAGGGGGGGACTGTAAAGTGGGAAACCTAAGGAGAGGCGTTTTGTTAAACTCTTTCTCGGCGGGGCGCCAGAGGTGGGTTTAAAATTGGCGCGCGTTTAAGAAGTTTGGGCTTCGGATTGTTGGCCCATTTGGTTTTGTATTTTAGCTACCAAGTTAGAATGTTAAGATCATCAACTTAACATAAATAAGCTTAAAACAGGGGAACTTTGACTCTAACAGCTAGCTCCAATGATTCCATCAGTTTTGAAATCATGTTTTTCATGTGTTAGCATATTAAAATTATGTTTTTTAGAAATTTAAAATTAATTTTTATTTAAAATTAATTTTTTATATTTTTATATTATTTTAATGGGTTGATATTAAAAATATTTTTTAAAAAATAAAAAATATATTATTTTAATATATTTTCAAATAAAAAATATTTTAATCTATAATTACTAACAACACCCAAAAACACAATAGAATGAAAACTATACCTGTACTCGCAATAAATTTCACTGTTGTAAAAACCAGTTCCGGTACAGGTTTTTTAAAACTCGCAGACACGAGTATCAAATACACTCGATCCTTTTACCACACTGTGAATTTCCATTGTTTGACTCTTTTTTTAGAACACAGGAGTGTACGGAATCATCCTTGGAGATGCTAGGTCTAGGCACGTGTTTTTAGGGTACATGCCTTGATCCTAATTGATAGAGGAGAGGACTGGTGACAATCATGGTCGTACATACAAGGATTCGTTTAGTAGATAGAACAATCATAGGTCTATAAGGTTTTTATTGTTTAATGCAAAGTTTTGACACAGCAAGAATTTAAATTCATGATAATCTGTAAAATGATATTCCAGCACATAGAACAACTAATGATGCTGAATACACGCCCTGTGATAAAATTAACCATAGGGATGCGAAGACTTGTAATACAGTGATCGATGCGGAATTCAGTGCAAAAGTCAGGAGATTTTGGTCTGGAAAAAGCCCAAGAACAGAGTTTTATTACCATGAAAGCTACAATACAGGTCGAGATAACAGGATATCTTGCTCTTCAATATATTTATTCTACCGTTACATCATGAAAAAACGGATTCTTACAGCTCTGGAGTCTGGTGTAGTAGTGATGCTGTGGGTAGTTACAGGTAAAAGGCCAATCGACGATGCTGGTACGGTGCTACTGGGAGGAATGTGCATGCTGGTACAGTTTAATTTTATTTTGTTTTAAATTGTTTTTTATGAAAAAAATAATTTTTTAAAAAATAAAAAAAAGTATTATTTTAATATATATGTTGAACTTGGAAAACAAAACAACGACAAAACAATGTTCATGCGGTGAAGATACGAAAGAATGCTTATGCTGGGTCTTTACCGTGCTTGCCCGGACCGTGAGAAAAAGGTTACCCGTTGAAGCGACTGCAAGATTCCAGAAAGCGAGGCCCCGTTCTCTGTTTGCCTGGTCAAAAGCGGGCATCACACTATTTTTATCACTTCGTTACAGTTTTTAAACATTCCATGCTCCTGGCCTCGGAATTTGTTGAAGAGTATGTGTTTCACCATAATAGCACGACAAGTGTCCATATTAATAGAAAAGTGTTCGAAAATTGGAAAATATTTTTTTACTAAAAATGCTTACTGGGGGTAGTGAATTCATTGTAAACTAGACATGATGCATGGTGAACGGAAATAGTATAATTATATTTATGCCCTTCTATGATAACCATTAGGCTGGTTATTGGGGTAATATTGTTATTTATCGAGGACCAGTTAGTTATTATCACAATAATTGAGGATAATATAATCTTTAATGTATAGTTTAATGATTAAAATATTCTTAAAATCAATATTAATATAGCCAAAGTCTGAGGGTTGTTTTATCTCTTCACTCTTAGATGTCTAGTAAAGTTACTTTATCAAACCTGAAAACATAGCTTTTTTTTAACTTGTGACCAGTGATTTTTTTTATATTTTTATAATGTTTTTTTAGTTATAGCCGAATCAAGTTATTGGCAATTTAATATTTTTATAAACATAAAAAAAAATAATCATGTGTTACATAAACTAGTGTATTAGGTGTCTCCATATGATTTTAGTGGCTTAAGATTTGAGTTATAAGATTTGATAAGTTAACTCGGCTTCGCTATTTTATTTTTATTTTTTCAGTAATTGATTTGTTTTTTTATATTTGTTCATCTACACTGGTTTGCTTGGAAGTAGAGCTTGAATGTTTTTTTGATTTGTTTTATGATTTATTATCTTGGCATGTAAATAGGTTATGAATTTGAAAAATATATTCTGAGTTAACTTGAATTATTTGTTTTATTTTTTATTTTTTCTTTACCAAACTTTGTTAAATTGAGATTTAACTTTGTTTTTTTTCTTTTAATAGATTTTTTTTTTATTCTAACAGAAATATGGTGTGCATAACCAATCCTTAAAGGCTAAAACCACCCTTTCTGTTTTTTTTTTTACTTGGCACCAATGATGAACGATGTTTTAAACGGTCACACTCTAGGCATCGACGACTAACCTGAGATGAACCCCGCAGACACATTAGCTGCACACCTACACCCAAATCCTGGAGCCGAAGAAGTCGACGAGCTTCTTTCTGAACGATGACATCTTTGTTCCTTTATTTTTTTTTACAGCATCATTGATTGCGAGAGAGAATCAAAGACTTTACTTTCATGGCTAGAAAGTTGTGTGTGTGAGAGAGAGAGCATGACTCGAGGGAGGAAGGCTGCTGGCAAACACACATTCTAAAACAACACCAACAAACGCACAAACAACGTCAAGGCTGCTAGCACCAGTTTTCGTAATTTTTCCGGCCAAATCAGTCGCAACCAAATCTGTTCGTCTCAACAACTTTGCTTGTCTTTGTTTTTTTTTTAAAAAAAAAATGCTTGCTGGCGAATAAAAACCAGCGAATTCTGAAATAGTTTTTAAAATATTCTACAAACATTTTTTTGTTCGCATATAGTTTATTTTATCAAACTATCTCAGAGTTTTGGAAACAAAAGTGACATTTTCAAGAAATAGCTCCATCAGATGGTGTAATATTCAATAAGAATTAGTTTTTCGAATCCCCGACTAAAATATAATGTGTAAAAAATTATGGCCCGCGTGACAAATGACTCATCATAGCACCAAACATTTCGAGTGGCCCGTAAAAATGCAAGATGACCCAATCCCTAAGCACAGCACAGCACAGCACAGCACACCACCCACTCACCATGACGCATCAATCCACGGGCCCAAACAACTCTTCGCTTCAATTCCCAAAATAACCCTTATCGAAACCACCGTCTCCCAAAGCATATTCCAGATAGATCCGAGGCTAAAATAGTAAATCAATTTCCCACAGATTTATAGCACCTTGTTTGATCCGCTACCATAAATAAGAACTCCAAAAATTTAAAACAAAATCCGCAACTGAAAAGTGAAAACCAAAACTAAAAAATCAAAAGCCGTTCTCTTCTGCTTCGATCAGTACTCCACGATCTACAATGGCCAGGAAGTTCTTTGTTGGCGGAAACTGGAAATGCGTGAGTCTCATTTCTTCCATACTTTACTTGATATTCTGTTATTTATATTGTTGATTTTTTTTGGTCCTGGATGCAGAATGGAACCAGCGAAGAAGTGAAGAAGATAGTGTCAGTCCTCAACAATTCCCAAGTACCTTCATCTGATGTTGTTGGTAAGTGTATGCTCCTTGCTCTTGCTCTGGTTTACGCAAATCGCATCAACAAAAACACTTGGGGTATTCTTAACCATGATCTGTTTGGATATTGGTACGATCTTCTTCTACAGAGGTTGTTGTAAGCCCTCCATTTGTGTTTCTCCCTCTGGTGAAAAGTACGTTGAGGCCTGATTTTCATGTCGCGGCTCAAAATTGTTGGGTTAAGAAAGGAGGTGCTTTCACCGGTGAAGTCAGGTATTCTTAAGCTTGATGCAAATAATTTCTATTAGCTGCAACATGTCGTCTTTTTCGTTTTTTTACTGGTTTAAATCTTTCTGCGGGATTTGAATGTCTAAATGCTGAAGCTGATGTGTGCAGTGCCGAGATGCTTGTGAATCTGGATATTCCCTGGGTCATTCTTGGTCACTCCGAAAGGAGAAGTCTCCTAAATGAATCAAATGAGGTAAGTTGTGTTACATGGCATAGTAAACACTTATCTTTGGATAATTCCTATTGCCAATACTTCTGAAGATGCTTATTTTTGTGATAACTAAATCATGTAGTAACTTCCCATTCTGGGTGTGTTTCCTTTAGTTTGTGGGGGATAAGGTTGCATATGCACTATCTCAAGGGTTGAAGGTGATAGCTTGTGTTGGTGAGACTCTTGAGCAGCGGGAAGCAGGATCTACCGTGGAGGTTGTTGCTGCACAAACCAAAGCAATTGCAGGTATTCTATTGATAGTATCCTTAAAAAAATTATTTTGTGGTTCTACGATGTTGTACATGATTGTGTAAATATTCTGCGTAAGAAGTTTCTGGCCTTTATATGGCGGTGGAACATTGTTGATTAAGTTAATCTGTTGCTAGTGGGTATGCAGAATCATTGTTTTCTTATCGATTGAAATATCGTACTCTAGTTTACAGTGGTGCAATGTTCATTGTTTACAGTGATCACTTGCTCACACACTTTAGATGAACTTGAATTCAACTCCGTCTCCTTCTCCTAGTTCCAATTCTGCAATGCACCTTCAAAACAACGTTCAGAGAACTTGTATTTATCATACAGTTAATTGAATTTTGATCACAATTTGATCATATCAAGGGGCTCCATATGTGCATACCTTTTTCAGTAGATCTGTTCATTAATTTGGAACATATCACCATGTTGATTCTTTTATATGTCTTGCAACCTTCAGTGTCTTAACTGTAACGAGTTTTGGAGTGCCATGATTTTCAACTTTGCTTTTATTGCAGCGCGAGTATCAAACTGGGCTGATGTTGTCTTGGCCTATGAGCCTGTGTGGGCTATTGGCACAGGGAAGGTTGCAACTCCTGCTCAGGCACAGGAGGTAAGTCCAAACCTGGTTTTCTTGATGCAGATTATGCTCAATATATGCACCAAGCTTTCCACAAAGTACAAAAACCAGGGCATCAAACACCTATTGATTATTTCCTGTACTGCAATAATTCAGATTGTGCTATTAAATTGAGCATAAGGACATAGAAAGTGGTTGGCGGAGTTTGTTTTCTAGGGAAATGGCTTGAATGGAAATCGATTAGGATTTCTGTTTTGTAAGTTCAGAAAATGATAACAATCAAGTCTCTTCTTTGCAAATCCTACATTTGGTTATACAGAGTACTAAGATAAGAAAACTTTGTTTGCTTTGAACTCAAAATCTTTTAGCTTCTATGAACTTTCAATCTCATAGTATTAGCTCATTTATAGCAGACAAATGGTGTTTTTTCCCCATAATTGTTAAATTTTTTTCCAACTGCCCACTTTCTCAGGTTATTACCTGCATGTTAAACACCAGTTAATCTGCGACTGTGTCTAGTTTGTTGGTTTCCCATGATTAGTTTCTTGAAACTCTGGCTTATTAATCTAATAGGTGCATTATGAACTGAGGAAATGGCTTCAAGAAAATACCAGCCCTGAAGTTGCTGCGACAACCAGGATTATTTATGGAGGTATGTTCATTTGTTAATGCTACTTCCAATCTGTCTATTTTCTTGATTGCTTTTTATCGTTTCTTGTTGATCTGTTAATAAATCTTTCACATCTTTTGAAAATAAAGAAGACCAACTTTACCCATTAAATAACTCATTCTGTAACATGAGGTAGATGCTTGCATAAAATGCTGAGAAGTGAATGTGCTATGGCCTCATTTTTCTTGAACACAAACACAATGCAACGTGCTTAGGGAAGCATAAGGGGTTATACCTTGCTTGGTCCAGATGGATCGATATTCAGCCCTTGATCTATCTGATCGTAGCATTGGCACCATTGCAATACTCTGGGAATTGATTAGACCTGAAGCTTTTGCAAGGCTGAGTGCACTGCACCTTGTGTACATCTAGATAAAGAAGATATTCTAGTGTGTGAACAATATCTGAAAATCTAATGTGCCTTTTCGCTTACTGCTGGCTTATTTTTGCTTTCATTCTGGTTTCTTAATGGGAGTTTACAAAACAGTGTTTAATTTTCTCCCCAATTTTCCTTCTATGTTTGCTTAAATTTGTGCCTGATTCAGGGTCGGTTAATGGTGCAAACTGCAAGGAATTGGCAGCAAAACCTGATGTTGATGGCTTTTTGGTTGGTGGTGCTTCTCTAAAGGTAGTGCTAATTACTAGTTGTATAACATATCTCGTTGCACTTTACTTGTCTTTGCCCTACCGGTTGATTTCCCTGACATTTCCCTTTCATTGTGCTGCCGTCATTAGCCGGAGTTCAATGACATTATCAAGTCTGCTGAAGTGAAGAAAAGTGCTTGAGTTGGAACCAGGCATGGTGGTGAATCTTTGATGCTTATGTTTGAGGAGGTATTTAATCCATCATGTACAATTTTAGACATGTTTTCGAGGAAATAAGTTCTCGCTCTTATGTAACAAGAACATCACTTTAACTGGCTTTATGTTTGGATATAGCCAGCTGTTTTCCTACCACCGCCGTTTACATTTTGAGTTCCTGGTTACTTCCATGCTTTTAACATGCTTGCATGAATGCCATCAATTATTTTATGTCCGGCCCTTGTAACTTTTCTGAAGTGGCTCAGGTCGTAACTCGTAAGTGATGGGAATACTCCTTCCCGTACAGGTCCTTCTGACTTTTGAAGTCTTTGCCCAAAAGTTGATGGTACAACTACTGTAGTGGGTGATTTTCTGTTGCTTCAAGTTTATTAAGGATGTCAATTTTTTTTTTCACTGTAAAGAAAATTAAATGTAAACCTGTAAAAGCATTAAATTAGTAGTAATTTTTTTAATTATATATTGATAATTCTAAAAAAATAAATTAAATTACATTAAAATTAAAACATAATAAAAAGAATAAATAATATTATAATCAGTAAGTAATCTAAATAAAATGAAAAAGATAGTATGATTTAATATATTAATAATATAAAAAATTTTGTTTCAAAATTTTTAATCATTAAATGGTTTTCTGATACAAGAGGGAATTATTATGTCATAGATTGGCCTAACCTGTCAAATATTGTTTGTTTTGGGCTTTGCTATTTTTACGGATTTGTTTTTAATGATTATGTGTGGTTTTAAAATGCGTTTAACAAGCTCGCAACCAGCATTACTAATAAAGCTAGTTATCAGAACCTTATCTGTCTTATCTGTCAATGTAAGATATTACACATCATCTGATGGTTTTTTTGGGTTGCAAGCTAATATAAATCTAATAATAAAATAAATCTTTAAACAAAGTCTAATGTGTCAGAACAAATATAATTTATAAATAATTATTTAACATTAAATAAATAAACAAAAATAAACAATAAAAAAATTATTCTTGCTAATATTCTTTCATATAGCTTAAATCTTTAATTGTCTGATATTTTAAGTAAATTTCAATCTTAATTTCAAATACATCGTTTTTTCTTGTTTGAGTTAATTGTTGGGCCTATTATATATGGTTGGAAAGTTTGAGATATTTAGTTTTCAGTCCAACTTGAATCGCGGTAAAATTTTACATGTCGCTTCAAATATGTCTTAAATAGTATATGAAGGTCTAGTTTGATAGATTTGATAAGATCTGTCTAGTAACTTCGATCATCTGAAATAATATGTTTCCGAACTCTATTTGATCCGAAAAGTTATCACAATATAGTTTTATGTGTCTAGTATTTACTTGTAAATTTCATCTCGGTTCAATATACGGTTTGATAAATATGACCGATCTCACAAAATAAATTAGCAAATATTTTAAGGTTAAATTCAGATTCATGTTATAAATTTAATATTTTTAAAATCAAATTAAAATTTAATGATTTTATTAATTTTATACGAGTTAAAGAAAATTTTACTAAATTTCAAAATTTTAATCTAACTATACACACCAGAAACATACAACTCGCGGCTCCGACAAGAATAAAGTTTACATTGCCTAATAAACCAAACTACGGGTAATAACCTCACTGCAAGTTATTTCCGCTCAGTCGTCGTCCCAACTGCCCCCTTTCGCCCCCCCGGTTTCCGAAAAGGCAAGACGGTGTTTTTCGACCCAAGTTATTGCTCATTATGTAAGAAAAGGACGCCACGCGTCGTCTCATACTCTCATGGATCTTATTTTGCAGATATAGGTCTCGTTCTTTTTATGGCTATGGCTAGATAGGCTCAAGCTTCTCATGCAGTTCCTGGCATTCCCATTTTCTTGCTTATCCGAGACCTGATCTTTTTTCCTATCAGGGGTCTTTTTATTCCCCTATCGTATGCTGTCAGCGGGTTTATTTGGCTACTTAACGTCACAACTACCATGGGAACAGTTCAGGATTTCAAGTTCTATTAGCAGCCAGATCAGTCATGATCGATATCCGTGACGCATGTTGGTTGGAACTCGTTCGATGGGGAAAATGGGATATGGGAATTTTAGGAGTGGATTCTTATTGTTTGCTGGTGGGTTGAACATGAAAAATTGCATTCTCTTGTCCTCCTCTCTTTCCTGCGGTCAAGCTTGAAGGATAAAATATTGGGAATTTGTGATGTTATTTTTTTAATCTTTTCAAGTTTCTGCTCCAACCTGACGGATCAGGCGACACTATTTTAATTGACGATTGGACCATCTGCCTCACAGGGTTAAGCTTCTCCAGGCTGTTCAAACAGGGGGTGTCAATTGTTGACTGAGTTTAAAAATATTTGTGGATAGAAGTTGATGAGGTTAGCTTTACAAGAGTCAATCGCTACCAAACCTGCGGGCAAGGGGCATTGTGCATGTCACCTTTGACCCTTTTAGCAGAATAATTATTAACCCATGTGATCTCATTGCTGTATTATGACCTTTCTCTGGAACAGCAATTTTGCCACCGCGTTAATGTTCGCCGCTGTTACACCGGCAATCGCACGGTTCAGTGGTGAAGATTTTAAGTGTTCCGGGGTTTGAGTCCTGAATCGGTGGCAACTCTACTTTTTATGCCTCTATTTACGCAAGTATTTTGGACTTCGACTGCGATATATGCAAGAAAAAACAGAAAAAAATGAAATATTTTAATTAGGAGCCATCAAATCTACACAGGAATTGATTACTTGAATTTAGACTATCAAACTTCCAAATCAATTAAATAAATACCTGGTTTTTTTATTTCTATAAAAAATATAACAATTCATTAGATACTAGCATATTTAAATATGTGTGTGTGTGAAAGTAATATGCCCAAAATGTCCGGTCTTCCATGCATTTTCTGAAAGTTTCCCTCTCACTGGATTATTTTAAGCTTATGATTGCCGTGACATTTTGGGCATATTACTTTCACACACACACACACATATTTAAATATGCTAGTATCTAATGAATTGTTATATTTTTTTATAGAAATAAAAAAAAAACCGATTTTTATCCACTGCCGTTTGTAAACAGGGTAAACCAATTTGCCGAGGAAGGGTTTCTCGTGTCGTGCTTTATTTTTATACCAAAAAAGAAAAAGAAAAAAATATTTTATTGAATTGCTGAGTGTATACATTATATTATAGATTTGGTCAAAGAACTTATATAAAATAGTTTATGAGAGTCTCATCATGGTTATTTAAATGAAAATGATTTTTATTTAAAAATATATTAAAAAAATATTTTTTAAAAAATTAAATTTATTTCTGATACCATCCTATTAAGAACACTAAAAAAAAAATTTTAAAAAGAAAACTCAAATTCTCATGAAAATTAGGTTGAATTACAGCCCCAAATAGTCACTGAAAGCTATTTAAAAAACCAATATTTTTAAGAATTGAATTTGTCCATGGAGAAAAATATTAGAAGATGAGGAAATGGGGTCAACGAATACCAAACAACTGGAGACATGCACGTGAACCTTATAGCAGCATTCATGAAGAGAAACGAATTTTTTTGTGTGCAAAAAGTCAACAGCAAAGCTTGGCCAGAGGCACAACAGTCACGGGGTTTCCTTTCCACGTTCAATTCCTGTCGTCTTTGTATTTTGCTAAACCTGTCCGCATTCGATTTGTTAAATTCGAAAAATTTACAACTCTAAACTTTACCTAGATTATTGTATTCTAAGCTGAATAAATAAAAATATTAATCTGAAAAAACCAGTGGTTTTTTATTTAAAAAATATATTATACTGTTTTTTTTTTAAAAATGATTCAGTTTAACTAGAAGTCTGATCCTAAATGTATATATATATAGTCTCCTTGCTTTTCCCAAGTATTGATGATAGTGTCATCAGTCATTTACTATCTCCCCTGTGCTGGTTGCGCTTTTCTCCCCGGTAGAAGATGCTCTCTGTGGGGCTGTGCAGGAGAAAAGTCAATTACTTAGTGACGGTGGATGTTATTTTTGTTCTCATTTTCATGTTCATGTTTTCTTTATAGTCACACTCCAGCCGTGGCCAGTGGTGGAGCAAAAAAATAATATATAGAAGGACATCGATTTTAATAAGTTTCTAAAATAAAAGGCTAGATGAATAAAATAATCCGTGGGATTTTTAAAGCTTTATTGATAGTAAAATTAAATATCCCATGATTATTTTCTTATAGCCATTCATAAACAAATATCACTACAGAATATATAAAATCATAATTATTTTTCATCAGGAGACAATCATTTCATCATGATACTTTTGGTCTGCGAACAAAAAAATTAAGGGGTCATGTCATCATTTGTCATTTCTTACGTAATGCCTCAATATCCTTTCCATTTTCGCATGAATTACTACAAACTCGGCCGTATAATCCATGGATATGAGAAATCTCGTGTGTGAATGCAAGTATATTATTACACACATGTTGTCAACAATCTTTTCTCGTATATTAAAGAGTTGCAGGTTGTTGAACGTTGATCTCTCAAACAGGTCCCTGTCAAGGCAAATCGAGAAGCTCACTTGACGCCCATCCTTCCTGCTGCCGAATAAAATACTCTGCAACTTGATCGGAATAAGCCAATACCAGGATTTCTGCACTTGTTGTTTGATAAATTATGGATGCTAATCCAATGGCCAAAAATAACTGAAACCAGGCATATCTGTCCTTTCTGTACAAAAGGACAGAGGATTCTTGACCAGAAGACAAGAAGGCCGACCATAATCGATGCCATTTTCAAATCTCCCTCTTCCATTGCTTGTGGTCGTTTGACTCTACGGCGGCTGCTGCTGTTTTTTTTTTTAAAAACTCAGTAATATAGTGTTTGGTTATGAGTATTGGTTGTGTTTTGATGCAGGGGACTCATAAAAAATAAGGTGTAATCGTAGGTTCAGCTGTAACAAATTTTTCATGCTTTTTCCTGCTGTTTCTGTGTATTCTTTGATCTTCACGTGAATAATGGAATCACTTTTCACTGTTCTGGTCGGTTTGGGTCCGGTTCAAAGCTAAATGCATTGAACTGGATCTGTAAATGCATAGAACTGGATCCGACCCAGTAAAAAAAATTAATTTTTAATTTTTTAGTTGTATTTTATTCAAAAAATTAGAAGGTAATCACAATTTTATTCTTGCCGGGTCCGCCCTGGTTAAAAAAAAAATTTAATTTTAAATTTTAATTGTGTTTTGTTAAAAAAATTAGAAGTAGATCGCTTGATGACGTAGCATTTGCAGAATTTGATCTCAACCTCAATTTTATTCTTGATGATATCTTACCTGATGTTGTTGCGCGCTTAAGAAACTATAAAAAATGTAGTTCTTATTTGATAGATTTCGTATGTTATGAAATTGCATATAGTTTAATGGAACAATAAAAAATATTTGATATCAATATTATTTATTTCATGATGTAATAACAGTAGTTAAATTTACAATATTTAAATTAAAAATCATCAATATTAATAATTTTTTTTAATTATTTTATAACTTCAATTTGAAAAACATTTTTAATCAAATATATATTTTTCCAAACCAACTTCAACTAAAAATACTTTTTATAAAATATTTTTTTTAAACCATAACCACAACCGCTACCACAAATACCAAACACAATTAAAACATAAAATACCATTAGATGTCTGGCTGGAAGAAAATCAAATCACTTATTGGGAATTGATTAAGCAAATATCATTGGAATTAATTCATGTTAATGAGTTCTAAGTTCTCGTCCACATGTAGATAAAAGGAACTATTTTTTTTTTCTTCGCTTTCCACAAGTAGACAAAGGGGGAACGCAAACGAAGGCCAAGTCAACCCTTTCTCTTTTGTCCTCGGCGAATGTCTAATAAACAGAACTTTCCCTGAAGGCAGACAAAACAAGGGAACACCAAAATCTTACAATATTTGCCTCTTACACATTCTCGTTTACCCCTTCTCTCTCTCTTTTTAATTAGTCAAAGTTTGCTACTGGTTGGTCACGATCGTGGGTGCCAGCTAACCTTTTTATATTTTTTTTATATAAAGCTTTTGGTTTCCCACTTGGTGTGCTCTCTTTGTTCCCTGTCTCAAGCTTCTCTCTGCCTTGTTCCTGTCAAGGTTTTCTTGAACTGGGCTTCAAAAATAGTTATTCAATCTTTAGCAGCTGGAACTCCTGTGCAAAGTGAAGGGTTTTTGAGCTCCGTGTTTTAATGGGGTCGTGCTTTAGTGCAAGAGTTAAAGCTGAGAGTCTTCCTTGTACTGGTATGTTCTCAAATTCGTACAGTTCAAGATGAATATTTGATTTTACTCTTTGCCAAAGTTGGTGCTTTTTGTTTATTCCTTTCTTTTTTTATCTCTCGCTAGAAAAGGGATTTTTAGTATTTGCCCTTGCTTTTTCCTTGTGGATTTTGGATTCTTGATGCTTTCTTTCTTGAGATATCCACCACTGTTTGATTGATAAGAAAAGGGAGGTGAATAGGGGATCTACAATTTTGATTCTCGTTTCTTTACTTGCATTATTACTTCCCTGTCACTGAAACTTCTTCTTGTTGTTTTTCTTTTATGAACATCACTGAAAGTTTTAGCTCTACCACCAAAGAAGATCACAAAAACCATCCCCATCTAGTTACGTTCCGTTGGGCTAATTTGGATAGCTGATGTAACACACACAAAAAAAAAAAAACTAGAAAACAGTTTCAATTAAATAAAACCATTTGGCATGATTTACATGACGCTTCATTCCTGAAATAATCAAGATAAGATAAAACATAGCCATCTGAAAGATAATCTGTAGTTATTTTTCTAATTTTCTCAGCAAACTTACTATTGAGCTGAAACTTCTTCGTTTTTCCTTTTCTTTTGCTTGTCGTTTTGAAAGTATAGATGAATTTGTAAGATATATAACTTTGACTATTCAGGGGTGAACACAAAATACGCTGGCAGAAGTGGCAATGACAGGAGTGGGTCAAGCAGCAAGGTATCATCTTCTACAGTGCCTTCAACTCCTCGGACACAGGGTGAGATCTTGCAGTCCTCCAATTTGAAGAGCTTTTCCTTTAATGAATTAAAAGCAGCTACCAGGAACTTCCGTCCAGATAGTGTGTTGGGCGAAGGTGGTTTTGGTTGCGTATTCAAAGGGTGGATTGATGAGCATTCATTGACAGCTGCCAAGCCTGGAACAGGCATTGTCATTGCTGTAAAGAGGCTTAACCAAGAGAGTTTCCAGGGTCATCAGGAATGGCTGGTGAGTATCCTTCACTTGTCTGCCTATTTCTAAAAACTTTCTTTTGAATTTTGTGAAAAAAACTGTGATTGTCTGGGGACAAGATACAATCACTCGTCCAATATGGACTGGTATTCAATACTTTGGGAATGCTTGCCAAGAGTTGCATTAACTAAGTTAGAATTATGAAAGTTTCATTTGAACATCTTTAATGACCCGGCTCTCAGCAGTTCTAGTGCTTAGATGATAATTTTTAAAGAGAGCATGATTAATAGACTTTGTGCTGCTTTGTGGACCGCAGGCAGAAATCAACTACCTGGGCCAGTTGTATCATCCAAATCTAGTGAAATTGATCGGCTACTGCTTAGAAGACGACCACCGGCTTTTGGTTTACGAGTTTATGCCCAAGGGCAGCTTGGAGAATCATCTATTCAGAAGTGAGCAGTTCATATCCTGCTATATTTTAGCCACCTCAACCTTCAATTCAATTAGTAATATCTTCTATGATCTCAAATACCTTGGATAAAAATCGCTGAACTAATTTTTTTGTTGGAATAGGGGCTTCTTATTTTCAACCACTCTCATGGAATCTCCGCATGAAGGTTGCCCTTGGTGCTGCCGAGGGTTTAGCATATCTTCACAGTGACAAGGCGAAAGTTATATATAGAGACTTTAAGGCATCTAATATCCTGCTCGATTCGGTATGTGAAAATGTTCAGTTCATGAATTTTGCTTCATGAGGATGTACCGTACTACACCTCTCTAACAAATCCTTCTTACTTTGTAAAATGACAGAGTTATGGGGCCAAACTCTCTGATTTTGGGTTGGCCAAGGATGGGCCCACAGGCAGTAAAAGCCATGTATCTACAAGGGTCATGGGTACCCACGGCTACGCAGCTCCTGAATATATGGCAACAGGTATCTTTCAGATCACCACTCTGGTCATGTTCACTTTTCTCATTCCTGCTTCTAGTGGAAAAAGAAATGCTTATTTTATATGATTATGGTTTTCTATTGCTGTCATCTCACTTCTGTTTGTCTGTGTGAAGGTCATCTAACTGCAAAAAGTGACGTATACAGTTTTGGGGTTGTTCTCCTTGAAATGTTGTCTGGCAGACGAGCCATAGACAAAAACAGGCCCTCCAAGGAACAATATTTAGTTGAATGGGCGAGGCCTTACCTTAGCAGTAAGCGGAAAATTTTCCAGGTCATGGATGCTCGCATCCAAGGCCAGTATTCATCGAGTGACGCCCTCAAAGCAGCAAATCTTGCAATCCAATGTCTATCAGCAGAACCAAGATATAGGCCAAATATGGAAGAAGTGGTAAAAGCATTGGAACAACTTCACAATTCCAATAACAATGATGGATCCAGGGGCTCTCGCGGTGAAAACCCCCGAAGAGTTCATCGAAGTTCAAGCAATGGTCCTACATATCATAGGAAAAATGTTAATGAAGTATCCAATGGAAAACCTACCTCTTATGCAGGGCCATGTGTTTCACCTCTTCGTACATAAAGGGGGAAAATAATACAGTACATGCTTTACATTGTATATTGATCCAAGGAAACTACAGATTTATTTTAACGAGTGTTATATCCTGTAAAGCATGGAATGCAGCCCATGACAGTTACTGTACAGTTCTTCAATTCCAAAATATCTAAATATGACAGCTTTTTTTGACACATTTTCTTACCTGGTGTAAGACTCGAACATGCAAACTGGATACCCATTATGCTTAGATACAACTCCTGCCTCTTGGCTCTTAAGTTTCCTGATGTTTTAATTACTGGATGACCAAATGTCCAGTAGCAGAGCAGGAACCAGTCCAGTTCATGTGATGTCTCTTGGAAATATGAAATGGATCAGAGACAGTTCAGTCTTGGCAGAAATTCATTTTTCACTGGCAAATTTAGCTCCTGCCGATGAAAATTGCAATTCTTGGTAGCAGCTACAGGCTCAAATGCTTTCAGTTGCTCTCAAGATGACAGTCATAAAGCCAACAACATCACCTAACAAATCTTACTCTATCACTCAGTTTTTCACAAGTCCCTGATTTTTTAGTTCGGAAGGGATATTTATGTTTGTTTCGAAAATATCAGGACTAGAATATAACTTCTCACTAAAACATGAAGGTCTTAAGAGTAAATTACAATTAGGGGCTATTATCGTCATTCTGTGTAAAAGGCTGAGGTTTTAGATATCCAAAAGCTAAGGTTTCGAGGCTAGCGGCTTTTAGCTCAAACGGAGACAGAGAAGGTGGGCGACAACTGACGACGATGATTGCCACTTCAATGTCTATGCTCCAGCAAGTGTGTTCCGTGCAAATCGCACGTGCCATGCGACCTCGTTCCGTTACCATCATATCCTCTCGTAGCCTCTCCACCACAACCTCTTCCTCCTCCACTACATCTCGTGCCTCTCAAGTGGACCCTCACGTGCTCCTCGGCATGTCGGAGCCCGAGCTTCAACAACTCGCAACCGACCTTGGACAGGTAATCATCACAACAGAAAGTTTCTTATTTTCCGTTTGGTTCCTGGGAAAGTGGAGGAAAAGAAAGAAATAGTTATGAAACTTCAGTAATTGAAGAGAAAATTAATGCAATCTTAGTTATTTATTTTTAATTTTAAATGCTTAAATTTTCAATTTCTTTGTTTTCTTCTTCTATTGGAATTATATAAATAGCAAAGCTATAGAGGAAAGCAGCTCCATCATCTAATATACCAGAGAAAAGTCAAAGAAATCCAGGATTTTAGTCAATGTAAGTAGTACTGTACTCATAACTTAATTCAGGGCAGATTTTGTGCTTATTTTTTGTTCAATTTTGTATTCTTGTAACTTATGTTAGCTTTATTTGCGCTCCTTTTTTATTTTTTGGTAAGTGCCTCTGGTATTTCGAAATGATCTTCAAGAAGCTGGATGGAAAGTCGGGCGGTCACCTATTTTTCAAACTGTAACTGCAGCTGATGGCACGGTTAAGGTAGATATACTGCTATGTTTGATTTTTAATTTGACGCTCTGTGCTGTTATTGATTTTATGCAAGCTTAGCTCCATTGGTTGAGGCAGTTTTAATATTGCTACACTATTTATGCTAAATGAAATGTATATTCAGGGCTAGTTTGCTGCTGCTATGTTTCGTATGCTTTATTTGCTAGACATACTTGGTTGTTGTTGTATCATATGATAGCGTCGTGTTAAATTTTATTTGCTGGTTTTGAAGTAGATATATAATTATCAATGGATATGCATTAACAAATCCTGTTTTTGCTCATATAATGAAATTATAGTTTTTGGGAAGTGATCTTTTGCGCACACACCTCTTTCTGATTTAAAATTAAGTTTACAGTATCATTTACTTCAGCTTGCTAATGGTCTTGCAGTTACTGATAAGACTGGAGGATAACAGATTGATTGAAACTGTTGGTATTCCAGTTGAAGATGAGAAAGGTTCAATGCGGCTTACTGCCTGTGTTTCATCTCAGGTAACTTTCCAAATCAAGGACTAACCTTATTAAATTTTTCCTGGTCGCGGTGCTTTTACGGGCTCGCTGATAACTTTCTTGTGGTTTTTTTACTTTTATTGTTCAGGTAGGCTGTCCTTTGCGCTGCTCATTTTGTGCCACTGGAAAGGGTGGTTTTTCAAGGAATCTTCAAAGGCATGAAATTGTTGAGCAGGTCAGTGGTGCAATCCACAATTGTTCTTCAAACGCAGTTATCGAGTGGGACTGTTGAGAGTGTTTTACTGTTTGTATATCTGAGAACATAGACTTGGTAGTTCTGGAACTACTTCAACCTGTTCAAAATTATACTTGCATGTTTTATATGCACAGGTTTTGGCTGTTGAGGAGATCTTCAAGCACAGGGTGACAAATGTAGTGTTCATGGGAATGGGTGAACCAATGTTGAACTTGAAGTCGGTACTTGAAGCACACCGATGCTTGAATAAGGTGCAATTAAAATTTTTTTTCCAACAATTATCCCATTGCTTCTTACCTATCTTCTGTTAATTATTTTAATGCCTACTATTGTCTTTATCTGGCCCCTTGATTTGGTTGGTTTTACCTGCCATGAGCAATGATTAGTTTGTCCAGAATAATTTTTTTCTTTGTAAGCATGGTTGAAAATGGGAATAGTGAGCTAAAAGAATTAGGATCAGATTTGCCTGGAATTAGACCGATGAAGTTGATTTTTCTAGTTCAAAGGTTAGTGGAGAAGAGAGCTGCATAGATGGTTATGGATGCCTGCATCAAATCACTGCCATTTTCAAATGCAATTTACTTCTGAAATTACCAGCATCCTGTTTATTGTAAAAGTTTCAATGGATGGGCTGTACATGGGTTTCGGATGTAATAAGCTCATGTACAATTCATTTTTCTTATTTCATCAGGATGTTCAAATTGGGCAAAGAATGATCACAATATCAACTGTGGGGGTTCCAAACACAATTAAAAAGCTGGCTTCTCATAAACTTCAGTCAACATTGGCCTTAAGGTACTGTAAGAGGAGACAGAGATTATATGTTTGAGCAATTCTTTGGCACTGTAAATATTGTAATCCGTCTCTGAGTAAATTGGGCCACTTCCAGTGATATGCATGTCTTGATGGATTTCCTCTTAATGGATCCCTTTGATGCCAATAGTTTATGTTTGCCTATGACAACTTTTTCTCATTCTCTTTATACTTCAGCTTACATGCTCCAAATCAGAAACTTAGAGAAACAATTGTTCCAAGTGCGAAATCCTACCCTCTAGATGCAATTATGAAAGATTGCAAGGAGTACTTCCTTGAAACCAGTCGACGAGTATCCTTTGAGTATGCACTTTTAGGTACTGAATTTTCATTATCTCCACTTGAAGCTTGACCAATGAAAACTGATAAGATTATTCTAACTGCTAACATAAAATTACAATTTGTTTGGGCAGCTGGGGTCAATGATAGAGTGGAGCATGCTAAAGAACTTGCTGAGCTACTTCACCAGTGGGGACGTGGTCATCATGTGAATCTGATTCCTTTCAATCCAATCCAAGGTTCTGATTACAAGCGTCCACACAAAAAGGCGGTATGCACATTAGTCATAAACATACTGTTCTTTCCCTGCTGGCAGTAAGAATACACAAATATTCAAATCATGCATTGCCATTTCTATTTACTTGTGCCTTTTCCATTTGGCAGATACAAGCATTTGCAGCTGTGCTAGAGTCTCGTAAAGTAACTGTAAGCGTGCGCCAAACAAGGGGCCTGGATGCAAGTGCAGCTTGTGGTCAACTAAGAAATGAATTCCAAAAAAGTCCTTTAGTCATAAATTCTGACAGCTTGGAATCTCAACCAGAGAATGTTGCAGTCGCATGCTGATGCCAATCAGTCTTTGGTTGGTTGAGTATCTGATGGCATTTCACACTTGTCTCTTCCCCAATCTGCAAGAATCTTGTTGCTTGATGACCAGGCTAGTTGGTGTTTCCGAGCATGCTCGTTATGGTGTAATCTAGAATTTGCATCTGCCTTGCGGCTGCTGAAGTGAAAGTTCGTTTCATACATGATGCGAAACACACGGGGTTCAATGAATGGGCTCATTTTACCGATTGGTTTGGGGGGTTCTGGGTTGTGAATAGCCTGAAAACTCATGAGATGAAGAGTGGAGGACACGCTTTTCTCAATGATTTTCCTCTTCGTACCGGGGAGGGGAGCGATCGTGATTATACACAAGCACAACCATCAGTTTTAGCTAATAGATTGTAAAGATGCAACCTGCTCCCATCTTCTGTTTTGATTATTAATAATAGTGCTTCCATCTTTGCTCATAAAGAGAGAGATCAGGCGTTGGACCGTGGAGGCAGGACCACAAGTCTCTCAAAAAAAAGGTATTCTATGAGACCGTTGTTTGTAGCTAGGCAGACATTTTTTATTTGCGTTATTAGTGGATTTATACCTGTCATTACATTATCTTTGCCCTCAGTTTTCTTGTTAAACTACTTTGAGTAAATCCTAAGTGCCACAAAAACAATTAAGATGGACAGCATGGCAGTAAGCAAATTT
This sequence comes from Populus nigra, assembly GCF_951802175.1. Classification (NCBI taxonomy): domain Eukaryota; kingdom Viridiplantae; phylum Streptophyta; class Magnoliopsida; order Malpighiales; family Salicaceae; genus Populus; species Populus nigra. The sequence goes on along the minus strand of NC_084861.1, from coordinate 13,226,345 downwards.
CTGTTGTTGGTCCGAGCTCTTCATTCTTTAAACTCTCCCCTTCCCACAAAGAGAATACCGATTATCATCAACCAGTTCATATTTTCTTTTCCTCTTCTGGGTAGATTAACTTTCGGAATCTCCATGCCAACATTATAATCTTAGCTTTTTGTTTATTAGGAGGCTTACTTAGCATTGAGCTATGCTAAGCTAAATATGATCTCAGATTGATTGGTACCGTAATACCGTATCAATCTGTTCTATTGCTCAGGCTAGTGCCAGCATAATTATTTTTTTTTCACTTTTATACTTTCAGGCATAGTTATAAGACCCATTTGGAAGCCAATCTGGCTCGCGCTTCAGACTCATTTTGAAAAGGGTTCGTACGGGTCAGCTCACCCTTTTGACTGTTTTTGAAAAAATAAAAAACTTGAAATAATGTCAATTTTGATAAGAAAAATCAGCTTTTTTAATGACACTGTCCAGAACAGATTTTAAATGTGAATCACTGAGATATTTTAAATCGATAAATCACTGAGATAACCTAATTTGAAGGTATACTTTGTTTTCACATCATTATCTCAACTTTGAATCCAAAAAAGTATAGTAATTTTTTTCTCCCGTTTATACATATTTTAAATGTGAATAACCAATTTAAGATGCGGTTGTAAAGGGAATTTAGAGGATGGTTGTAAAGGAAATTAGTGTCTGTTTGTTATGTTTGTTATTGTTGTAGTAATTATTTTTTAAAATAAGTTAAAATAATATTTTTTTTATTTTTAAAAATTTATTACTACATTTACATATTAAAATAATTTAAAATTATATAAAAAAATTTAACTTTTTTAAAAGTACTTTTGAAGTGGAAAAAAAAAGTATTAGTCTTGCATGATGTTTACCGGGAGTAACTGAAAAAAAGAAATTTTAAGATAATTTCAAAACAACTCGGGTTAACCCCTAACACAGAAAAATTAAAATAAATTATGAATTTCAATTCTTAATCAACTAAGTGTTAAAAAATTAAATTAAAAAAAACAAGAACACAACTTGAATCAACTTGAGCTAATTCACTAAACAAAAATAATCTCAAAACAAACTAAAATAAATTATAAAGTTTAATTTTTAATTAACTCAATATTAAAAAATAAATTTGAGGAGGGGAAAAATTAATTAGTAAAGGAGAAAAAAAACTCGAATCAACTAAATTAACTTTATAATATTTTTTAACAAATATTACATTTAATATTTATTTTAAATCAAATTATATTTTTATCAGTAGTTTTATTTAGATATCAAGTTGTTTTTAAAATTTTCAAATTAACCGACTAACATTGAAACATTCTCTTTAAATTTTTTTAAAAAATTTATTATAAAAAATATTAACAATATCTAAATATTTTTTCATATTAAAAAAATTATAATATAACCATAAAATGTGCTTGTGATCTAGCCTTTGAAAGCGCAATCCAGATAAAAATTTATTAAAATTTATTTTCTTACTTAATTTTTTTAATGTTCTATTATTTTAATATCATACAAATATTAAAAATAAGTTAAAAAATTAAAAAAATAATATTTAAATATATTTCTAAATAAAAACACCTTACAAAATAACCACAACCAAACTTATAAAAGCTCACAAAAACTCACAAGTCTCTTCCTAAACGTTATCAACGTACAGGTAATAAGCCAATTTTTCTCTCTCCTCCTACCCCTCATACCCCCAAATCGTAAAGAGACACAACCCCCCTCTATATTTTGAAAGGACTTGGTAAAACCCTAATTCTCAATTAAGTTGTCGAAAACCGAAATTGAAGCTGAATACTCTTTATAATTGGAGTTTTTAGTTGATCTTGTAATAAGTGAAGATCAATTGCTCTTTCTGATTGGTAAAGTTTGGTTCTTGATATGACTTACCAAGTCCGCGGAGTCAATTAGTGTAGCTAACTAAAATTAATTGCCAGACTGGCAAAAAACAAGTAGGGTGATTTGGGGTTCTGGAATTGTGTTTTAAAGATTGATTTTCTTTACTTTTGTATGTTCTGGCTTAATTTTTACTTTAACTGGAAAAGATCATGCAATGGGGCGAGAAGTCTTTTTTACTTTTGTTAAAAAGATTCAATTTATGTGTTAGATTAACATAAATGATAATGTTTTTGAATTGATAGGTTATATAATGAGGAGATATAGTCCACCATACTACAGTTCTCCAAGGAGAGGACATGGACGGCGAGGAAGAAGCCCACCAAGGAGAGGCCGTGGAGGTGGTGGTGGTAGGTATGGGAGAAGCAAGGACCAAAATAGTGGAAGCCTCTTGGTTCGGAACATTCCTCGTGATTGCAGGTGTTTGAAACTTCGCCCATTGTTTTTTTTGGTGAATTAGGTTTGTTCTTTTAAGAGAAACCTTTTGAAATTTTTGCTGATTTGTTTGTTTATCGTGGTTCAAAGACCAGAAGAACTTCGAGGGATATTTGAGAGATTTGGAGTTGTAAGAGACGTCTATATTCCTAAGGACTATCACACAGGGTGAGTTTTTTTTTTTTTTGCACGTGGAAGTGGTTAAATCTGTAATGAAATATTCACGTGGTTTTATTCGTATTTTCTGTATCAGTTATACACGTAGTATATGTTTTATATTTTCTTGTTCCACTTTACTTTGCTTCATGACTTATTTTGGGGGATGTTTGACTAATTCATTGGATTCATGCAATGCCTACCATAGCTATCCACGAGCCAGTTTAAGGGAATCATTTGCCTTAACCTTTAAAGGAACCAATCTTGAGCAGTAGTCGTTTGACTGATGAAAAATCTGGTTAGAATGAGTGTTCAATAGCAGCACAGATGGTGTGAAATTCTTTTAAGTGTGTGTGACTTTCAATGTTCTCAGCATTGTTGTTTGTTTGTTTGTTTTAATTGATAGCAAGCACACAGTAAAGGTAACCTTTCTTTTGAAAGGATGTGGTAAGTAGTCGTTTCCCTCAACCTTGAAAGTAAACTAGTTTTTCTCATCTATGCTTTGTTGTTTGTTTGTTTTAGTTGATAGTAATTAGGAGAAATCTTGGGAGTGACCAATCAAAGTTTAAATTAGTAAGTCTCTTTTTGTACCAAAAAAAGGTGAAAAATCTTCTCTTGGATTTTACCTTCTGATTCTATATTCGTAGTTTCACATTAGCTACTCCAGTTACAATCTATAATGGGCATGGGAAAACATATCTGAATTGCATTCTAAACTATTTCAGGGTTATTGTTTTCTTTTTCATAGTGAATTTAATTCTGAACTGGTTTGTCAGGGGGTATGTTGGTTTGAAGTTAAAAATCAAGACCAAGCCCCACAAAGGGGGTATGTTGGTTTGAAGTTAAAAATCAAGACCAAGCCCCACAATTGATGAAGACCTACTGTTTATCATTCCCTAACATACTGGTCTCAAGAGTAATGTTCAATGAAGAATGTTCCTTTACGAAGAGAAATTAAAAAATACACAATCACTAGAAGTTTGATGAGGAAGAAGATTGATTCCTGACAATTGAAGACAACTTGAGGAGAATTTAAGTTTGGGAACGTTGGTTTGAGTTGCATCTTATATTTACAAGCATGTGAAGAATTTTCAAGTGACTTGCCTATTTTGAAGTTGCCTTTCAAACTTGACTGTTAAAGAAAAGGTCAGCCACTAAGCCCACTCCGTGTAAAATCAAGTCCACGCATGAGTAAGTGCTCTAGAGCTAGATTGTAGATTTGAAAGGAAAGGTACCAAGTAGTGATATTATGGCAATCCCTAGGCAAGCTGTTTTAGTAAGTCAATCATATCAGAAAGTCGGTGTTTGTTTGTACCCAACTTTCCATACTTTGATTGACACTTTGCCATGTCATATATGCAGGGAACCTCGGGGGTTTGGGTTCGTGCAGTTTGTGGAACCATATGATGCTATGGAAGCTCAGCATCAGATGAACGGGCAAGTTTTTGCTGGGAGACAGATGTTTGTGGTGGTAGCAGCAGAGACAAGAAAAAGGCCTGAGGAGATGCGCCATAGAGCTAGGGTTAGGTAATCTCTAATCCATATGTATAAACCATGTGATTTTAATGGTGCTTTCTTACTTTTCTTAGATTTCTGACATTTTTCTTGTACATTCCACAGAGGACCATCTGATCATGGAGGACGATCATCTTATTCTCGTATGCTATCACTTATTGTTGTTTTATTTTTCTGGACCATGGTTTATTGAAGTTGTTGCCAACATTTTATGTTGTCCAAAAATGACTCCGTGTTCAGCTCAGCTGATTAATTCAACAATGATCCTGTGCATGACTTGTTTCTTGCATTGCTTGAAGACGATGTTTTTTATGTTTTTGCTTTATGGTTCTAGCAGCTATGCGTCTTCCTAAGTGAACATTTATGTTTGACAAAATTGGAGTCTTTGAAATCATGGTAGTTTTGAAATTGTGGTGGTTTTGATGTTGCAGCAATGGATCATCATGATTCTCATAAAAGTGGCATTGATGTTATTTAAAAAAAAATGTTGAATTTTCAGCTCCGTGAGAAAAAAGATTGTGGTCAGATAATCCTAGAAAATATCTTGTTATGGAGCCTGAACTTTTGTTATCAAGGTTTATTAATATCTTGCTAGATGAAATGAGACTAGCGACTTTCCTTTATCAATCAAATTAATGCATTGGTATCAAGCTTTCATCCTTGCTTTCTCCATTGTTGGGACCCTGAATTGGTTTGCTGCAAAATTAATCACTGCTCTGTATCAAATTTGCTTCAGGACGTTCTCGTTCTCATTCATTTTCACGGTCTCCTCGCCATTATCATGTTTCCAGGTCTCGATACCGGTCGAGGTAAGCTTCATGGTTTCAAATTGGCCATTGTATTGACCCAGTTCACATCTGAAACAGGTTGAAACATATTCGCAGGTCATACTCTCCTGCCCCGCAACGGCGAGACTACTCTCCCCCAGAGAGAAGGTATGCAGACCATCTAAGATCCCCTAGAGGTCCTCCACCAGAGCGTGGTGGTGGCCACAGCTGCAGGCTGTATTCTCCACATTATGGCCATGGTGATGATCTTAATAAAAACAACAATGGGTTTGGCGAGTAAGTGACTTGTCCTCTACTGCTGTCATCATTATTTATTTTAGGCATTCCATGCCCTCGTAGTGTGTTTTCATGCAGAAGTGATTGATTGGGCACAAGTCATGAAAAAAATGGTTAATTTCATGACAGCAAATTCCTTGTTTATGAGAACACAATATGATACTGGTATGACAGGCATGCTCATGTTTTTAGGCCATGTAAGAAAACTAAGCATTTTATATGTTATTTGTCAGTTGAAGTTAATTTAGAAGGGGATGAATGCACTCTGAAGTCTGTTTATGCCTATAAGTTGACACAAATTTCTTTGCGATGTATGCATTTAAATGACAAGCGAAAACATGTTCATTATAGGAAATTGGCATATGAATTTGTGGAAGCACGAGCTTGGAGGCAGTCTCCTGGTAGACCATCAAGTTCACCTTCTGGATCAAGAACTACGTTGGCTGACTTGTCACCAAGGCATGCTAGATAGGGCAAATGATAAGTGCCAGGGTTAACACGGTTTTCTACATGCATCAGCAGATGGTAGTAGGCCTATGTTGCCTTGCGTGGATGAATTGGAACATCTGAAATTTTTCCAAAACCCGCATGTATACATGGTTTGAATTCTTCCTTGGCGCACATCAACTGACTTAATGCGATGCAACTTTCCAGATTTTACCTCAATATTTCATGATATTATGTTGATATTTGAATGGATCTGTTGTGCCAGACACATGTTCAAAGTATTTATCACGGGTCGCGCTCTCCTGTTTAAAATTCCCCTATGTTTTTTCCAGTAGTTGGCTGGGTTTATGACACCTCATTTAAAATTATCAAAAATAAAAACCAGCTCATTATTCTCTCTTTCAAGTTTCAACTTCGAAACCGTAAAACTCTGTAAAACCCAAGCAAATTAGCAACAATTAACCCCTTTTTTTATCCGATTTAACAACTAAAACAATTTTGCAAAGCTCATTTTTTGAAGTAGAAAGCCTTAATGTATATAGAAGTTGAAATTTTTTTATCTGCCTTTCATATAACAGTCGTGAAGCTGACTTTCTTGCGTTGCTTCAATCTTTAGAATATATATTATCTGGGAAATTCTTGGCCTTTCAAGTTCCTCACAAACAAGATTTTCTTGAACTAAATTATCAGTTTAGAGACTGCTAACATTTAATTTTCAATCGGTTGAGTTCAATAACATAGACAAATCCATAAATAAAGGAAAGGAACCCAGAGTAACAAGACAGAAACAAATGGAAACAACACAAAGTACAGGATTGTCGCAACCCATCAAGTCTGTTGAGCAAACTGTAGAACCCGATAAAATCAAGACTGTTCGTGAGTATTTGAGACCCAGCCCACCAACGCCATTCTACCAGCACAGCCGAGAGCCTTTGATTCAAGACAGGTAGTGGAAAGAATTGTTTGTCAAAAAACGAGACTGCTTTCGTTTGGGAGGAATTTCTTCACGATAACAGTGTTTTGGGATTCAAGAAGTTAAAATTGTAAAAGAAATATTAATGATTTGGTATTTTGTTTTATTACATTCTTACTTTCTTTTGTAAGAGAGCTGGGGTTTCATTTTCCTTTTACTTTTATTTATTGTTGGATAATTCTAAATCAGATGTCATAGTTAAATCCAACACCAATTGAGGGGAATGGAGGGATTTTAGATAGGAGACTGTTCAATGCTTAGGCTTCTTGCAACGCTACTGAAAGACTTCCAGCTGAAAGCCGTCGATCATAACATTCGTGATTATCATGGAGTCCCTTTTGATGGCATGACATTGATGAACAGGTAAAAAAATTCATTAAATACGCTGTAGCAGCCATTAGCTATAGATTAACAAGAATATTACTTGTATTGGTGAAGAACTTGACCTGAAAATACTTTGAATTGGTTTCCGTAAATCTAGGCTTGTAGACGGGTTCTAAGGCAGGCAGCGGGAAACAAGTTTGATGACCAGAAAAGTCGATGCCTCCCCATCAAACGCCATGAAGAACACTATTTTATTTATTTAATTAACCTTCATTTTCCTTTTTATTGTTTTGTCTTTTCTCCCTTGATTCGTTATCTTTATACATTATTTTGCTATACGATTCTCACGTTCTTTCCTTGAATCAGCTATTAATCTGAACCTTATCTTTAAATTTATTAAAAAAAAAAAACCTTATCTTTAAAGTGATTTATTTATTCACCAAGTATAATCTTGAACACTGTATCTCTAAACTACAGCACTCTTGGATGAAAATCAAATGCCCTGTCAAACATCCAGTCATGGTAGATCATGACTGGAAATTAAGCATGCAGCCATCCACCTGCCCATCAACATTCATAAAGCGTTTTGATCAGGGTAACTATGCAAATAAACACAAGATTTTCATTTTTCTATTCGTCACTATTTCCTTTTTATTATTATCTTGAAAAGAAAAGTGCAAATTTTTACTTGTGTAAAAAAAAAAAAAAAACCTTCACAAATTTTTACTCCCTATCCTCACTTTTGGGGTCAGGTCTTACCCTCTAGAATTACTTTCTCATTCTATTTTTTGTGTGCTAGGTGAGGGGAAAGAAGGTGAATAATTTCGCCCTCTACCATAAGCATTAAAGTAAATTGAGCCCAACACGTGTTGTCTAATAATATAATGTTAGTTGAAATTATTTTCATAAAATGATTCGTAGTTGAAAGAACACAAAATAATAATCAATTTAATAACTTTTATAATAAAAGATATTTAAAGAATATTTTAGAAAACACTCTAATGCAATAATTATTAATACAATAATTATCAAGGGTATGTGGAGCCAGCTTGCATGCATCAAATTAGATTTTTATGTCTCAAACAAGACTTCTAAAACAGGACTTACACCCTGCAATTTGTAGCCAACAATATTAATATTAATGGATAGAAAAAATCAAACTAGAAACCACATAAAAAAACATATCTCTAAATTCTGTTAATTTTATCAACTCAGCCACCCACGTATTTTATCAACTCATCATTTAGAAAAGAAGAAAAATAAGAACAATGAAATGATTTGACCGAAGACAACCAATAGTTCGTCATTTTTAAATCTTCACCCCGTCATTGTAGCAACTATATATTTGTCCATGATGTAAATGCAGTCAAAACGAGGCTCAAACAAAAACCCTTGAAGGAATCGTATTGAATCCTAGCTCAAAACCCAGATAGAGAAACAGAGAGATGGCTGTTGGAATATTGGAAGTGCAGCTGGTGAATGCAAAAGGCCTCAGAGACACTGATTTCTTTGGTACAACATGTTTTTGCATTTCTATACGTATTTATTTCAGTGTCCTAAGTTATGTCTATGATCATGTTTTTTCTCTCTCTCTTTTTTTGATCTTGTCGTCACCTTTTCCTTGGTACTTGCTGTTCTGATAACTTAAATGCGTGTCATCATTGATTTCTTTTGATTTTATTTCGTTCATCATCCTATTTTCTTGGTTTCCCGCCTTTTTTGGCTCATTTCTTTTATTGAATTGCCATTTCCGTGTCTAGTTTCAACCCCAGTTCAGATACAGATTGTTGTGTAATTTTATTAAATGGGTTGCAAGCCTGTAATTTGGTAGACGATAGTAGTGAAATAATGAACAAATTCCATTCACGGCCGTGGATCATGAACAATTACATGTATATTCCTTAAATAATGTGATAATAGACATGACATGCCTTTGGTGGACTTGCAGAGGCAGTAACAGGGGATGAATCCTCTCGTTGAGAAATGAAATACAATGAGAACCGAACTACTGAATTCTTTCGTTTTTTTGGTTCTGAATATGAAGTGAAGATTTTAATTTCTTTAGTTTCAATATGACGTCAGGTGATATGGATCCATATGTTCTAGTGCAATACAAAAGCCAAGAGCGCAAGAGCAGTGTAGCTAGAGGTAATTGACGCTTTACTTGCGCAAACTGATATTTAATAACTGATATGTATTATATTCACTTATTAACTTGATGGTTCTGCCCCCCTAGTTTATATTGATCACCAGGCTCTACGCTGCTAGGCTTTGAGGATTACTAGATTCAAAAGTAAAAACAACCACCGATTCTCTCCTTAGACCAATACCAAATCACAAAACTTAGTGACTGAACAATATAGACACTGTCCCAATACGATATGTCAACAGGGTGTTTTTTAAGCCTGTCAATCGTTGCTAAAAGTATACCAAAAGAGAAGAAACATGCTCCATAATTACAGTAACTAGTAAATGAATGAATCCCTTATGTTAACCAGTAAAAGTAAATGATTCACGATAACTTTGGTAAAGGGAGGTGAACCATTCATGACTCAGTAGGCAATAAATGAAAACAAAGAATAGAGAATGTTTAGAGAAGCCAAGGTCGAGAATTAACCAATTTTCTAGCAACAAGTGTGCGTGATTCAACACTGCTTGCATTGCTTTAGATGAAACTATTATATTCCAACAGCAACATTTCCTGCATTTTTAACATTGAAAGCAAGGCGAAGCAACGCTATTTTTCACATATTTTTCTCTTGTTCAAGCGCAATCAATCATATTCTAAGTTGACCTATATTTATTTCAACGATTGCTCAACGGAAAAGCAATCAAGAATCTTAAACAATCATACAATTAGAAAGAGGTAAGGCTAGAATTTAAATGTACAGGGCATGTGCACTGTGTTCACGGCAAAATTTTTCTTTAATATAACCTTTTTCTCTGTGAACATATCAATGGTGCAGGTCAAGGTGGTCATCCAGTTTGGAATGAGAGGCTTGCATTCAAGGTCGAGTATCCAGGACAAGGTGGCGAATATAAGCTGAGTCTTAAAATCATGGACAAGGACACCTTTTCTTCTGATGACTTCATTGGTGGAGCCACGTAAGACATATTGTCAAAAACTAGGATACAAATTACAATTCTGAAAGTAATGGTTTTGAAAAGCTGTTACTGCGTGGCTTACTTTGAACAAAATGGAGGAAGATTTTATATGAACCAGGTCATTGAATTGGTTCGGTAGAGAAATTGCCTCAAACCATGACAATCCTACAAATGAAAAACTTCAGGGGTGCTTTATCAAGTACTACTGTGAAATATATGCTATGTGGGCATATTTTTAGTTGATACACTAGGATGAGAAAGTGTCTTCAAGCAAAATGAAGAAGAGGAATCTGAACAGAGTTACAATTTCTATTCACAGATAAATCCAATAATATTTAATGAATTTCTGTATTGTTAGGCATACTGTTATGTTAAATTTACTTCTCCATTTTCTTTTTCATGAAGGATCTATGTGAAGGATTTGTTGACATCGGGAGTGCAAAATGGAACTGCCGAACTACATCGCAGCAAGTACAGAGTGGTTGATGCTAGCCAATCATATGTTGGAGAGGTTCAAGTTGGTGTCACTTTTACCCTCAAGGTATATATTTTTTATGCTTGTATGATAAGAGTGTGGTGTTTTCTTTCTTGGTTTCTCACTTCTCTGAATTAGCAGGGAACTGAAATGATTTTGTTTCATCGAATGCTAGCATCGGTGATTTTGTCCTCGACTGAAAAACTCCGATCAATGAGCATTAATGTTCGTAATAACTCAGAACAAAATAAAGTTAAATCAATGATAAAGTTTGAATAAAAGAAGTAAATGCAATTTCACTTCTATTATCCATCTTGGTTGGTTAATATTGTGGTTTTTTGTTGCATTCTGTAGGAGGAACAAAATTATGACGGGGAAGAGTACGGCGGATGGAATGAAAGCAGTTTTTAGGTCTCCTGCTCCCAATGCTAGCAGTAGCTTTTGTGGTTTGAAATTTTTGGAAGGCTATGCAACTTCCTGTGATCTTGTTCTTATGTTAGCAGATGAGGGTCTAGCTCAAGGCTGCATGGCATTACAGTGTTTGTTTAAAAGTTTCCATTTTCTTTTCTTTTTAAGATTGTTGTCGTTGTTAATCTGTTTCATATTCCCCACGGCCTACTGAGCATCTTGTAAATCCAGTAAATAGGTAAGGTATTGCGGGGATGACAGACATGCACATAAAAGATAAAAAAAAAAAAGAATCAATAATATTTCACATCATGGATTGATGAAAATCTGCAAGTGACCATTAGAGGAGGCCAAGATTCTGAAGAAACTTTGATTTTTTCTTTAGAATAGTTCCTGTTGCCGCATTATTTAATGAATAATTTTGGTAAATAAGCATTAAGCAAATATGATACGGTAAACTTGCTTCCTCTCTCTCCTTTTGAACTCTACTTCTGCCCTCAGGAGTCAGGATGGGAGCATTGAAATTGTGGAAATAATCTCTATTTTATAATATAAAAATATTATGACCAGCAAATCCAACGTAGCCGTCTTAGCTCAGCTGGTAGAGCGCATGGCTTTTAACCATGTGGTCGTGGGTTCGATTCCCACAGACGGCGATTTTGTTGTTCGTTGACTTTTGCGTCAGGTCAATTTGTGGACCTTTTTCTTTTTCACGGTAATAATTGGAGCCGAGTGTTTTTCCCCCCCTCGTGAATTGAAGTATGGCAATCGTAAGTTGGTGTTGCTTATTCACTGAGATGAAATAAAATACTCATCTGTCATTGTTAATAAAGTCGTTGTCTATATTATCTCTCTCCTTTTACATTTAGTTATATTGTTAAAAAATATTACTCTTTAAAAAGAATTGGCAGGAAAAGAAGACGGGTGGCAATGCATGGACAAGTTTAATCAGACTCTGATTCTTAAAGAGCGGATGAGTAATGTTGAGTTACACAGTGCTCGGAAAGAATTAATAGATGTGAGAATTTCAGCGCTTCTGCTTTCCTTTTACCTTGTTAACCAGCAATGGGAATTCTTATCAAGTGGTGTTCTCTAGGGTAATTCTTATCAAAATGATTGGCGGGGTGATGATTTTGCTTTTGAAACATAAGAAATTCTGGATACAAATTATTGGGATCAAAAGAATGGGAGAGGCTGATACAGGACCTTTTGAAGATGCATGCCTGCCTGCATGCTTTCTCTGAAGATTATGAGGAGAAATCGACGCGGATATGCTCTTTGTTGCAACATGACGTTACCAAACCAATGTGGCATCCCTTCAAGAAAGAGTTTGTTGACGGGAAATTCAAGTACTTTCTGATCCTTATTTTCATTTATGAATTGTTTTCCCCTTGTCAGTCTTGTTAGGAAATTCTTGTTATTAGAGACTCAGTGTTGATGCTCCCAAAGTTTTATTGTAAAGTGATTTAACGCCATTGATTTAGTCTAAAGTATCGACAGCATTGTAGATGTTGCATGAGGGAATACGCACCCCAAAATGCTAGATGTGTAGAAATGAATTCGCCTCTTCCATGTACTTGCTGCGATGCTGGGAGAATCATACTTATACTATCAAGTAGTTAGCAGCATGTTAATTTGAGGCTATTTGAGGAAACTAATTGATATTATAAGTTGCTTCGGGGAAAATGAACTGCCTTCTATCCTTAATGCTCCTCTGACAGTGATTTATTTTAATCCTGCCCAATAGCTGAGCTATAATTGTTTGAAACTGCAGGAAGTTGTAGACGAAGATGACAGAAAGTTGAAGGAGTTGTGAAATACGTGGGCCGAGGCGGCTTACAAAGCTGTAGCTGATGCACTAATGGAGTTGAACGATTGCAACCCTAGTGCGAGGTATGCTATTCCTGAACTTTGGAGCTTAAATGATGGCAGAAAAGCCAGTTTGCAAGAGGCAATCAAGTGCATTATTATAGAGTTGAAGACTTACAAATCTCTTCGACGGAAAAGGTAACCGAGCCACTGTTAGCATTCAGACTCGCTGGGTCAATAATTCTCGATCAAGTCAGTTCTGTAGAGTGTAGAGCATATGCCATCACTTGAACTTCATGATTAGCTGAGTTAAGCTCCTCTGAGGTAATATACTGGAACCAAGCTTGCGTAAATATGAAAGGGAGGAAACCAAAAAAATTAAAGAAAGCATAGTTTAGGAATACATTAACTGAATATACGCATCTGTATTGAATCAAAGCGGCTATTAACTGAATGTGCTTAGTACTCCACTCCCTTCGTGATTCTCTTCTTGCTCGTCCTCCACTAGTGTCCTCAGAACAACAGTTGAAAAGGTGCATGGTTGCAACGCCCAGAAAATAAAATAAAAAGGAAGCTCAAAAGCAGAACAGAACAGAGCATCATAATCATGTAGACGCCAAGGGGAATAGCTTGATTGTTTTTGTATTTTAAAAATATTTTAAAAAAATTGATTTTTAAAATAATTTTTTTAATTTTTTAATTTTTGATATGCTGATATTAAAAATAAATTAAAAAAAATATTATTTCGATACATTTCAAAATAAAAAAAATATTTTAAAAAGTAATCATTACAACAATATCAAATAGACTTGAAGTATATGAATTTGAAAATTTAAACACATTAAAAAAGGATTAGATACGGATTAAGAAGTTCTGACTATGATCTTGATTATGATTGTGAATGAACATAGCTTTATTATAATTGAATTCAATTATAATGTTTAGATAAGATAAAATTCAATTAATTTTAATTTTTATATTATTAAATAGGTATTTTATAAAGGTTAGTTTTAAGTTTTAACATTACATTTCTCATTTTTAGAATGGTAAATCAGAGGGTTTGGTCTCTAATTTATTTTTATAATATTTTTATAAATTAAATTTTTATTTGAGATTCAATTCTTAACCCTCCAAAAAAATCTAAATATATAATTTTATTAAAACCTTTTAATAAAATTCAATTTATGGAAATATTACATTACATCTTACCGCGAGAATAGTTTTCTTGTAACCGTCGAGAGGAGAAACAAGGTGATACACACAAGAAATATACAAAACACAAGCAACATGGTTTGCACGACCAATTCTGATGCTAAAGCATATCTATTTTCTAGTTCACTGCACTGCCGATCAACAAGATTATCCTCTCAGCAACACATTAAGAGACGCAAATAGATTAGGTTTGTTTTTGTTTTTTTAAAGTATTTTAAAAAAATTTTAAAAAAATTTATTTGTTTTAAATTAATAATTTTTTGTATTTTCAGATTATTTTAATGTATTGATGTTAAAAATAATTTTTTTAAAAATAAAAAAAATATATTATTTTAATATATTTTTATATTTAAAAAATAATTATAACCACAATTTCAAACTGCCATTGGGTTTGAAAAATTATTAGCTACATCAATTTCTCACCAACTTAACTTGAAAAGTGAGATCCATTAAAATAATAATAATTATTGGATGGTATGGGTGAAGAGAAACAGTATACGAGGAGGAATTAAACTAATGAAAGTATTACAACGATTGTATTTTTATAATAATTTTTATTTAAAAATATATTAAAATAATTTTTAATTTTTAAAAATTAATTTTTATCATACATCGTCAAAACAATTTAAAAATATAAAATAAATTTTATACGTTTGCGACCTGCTCGGGCCATGAGGCCCCAAATATCTGGGCTATCCTATATCGTTGGGCTCCTCCTCCTAGAGTCTGTAATTGTGCCATAAGCCCAGATCACTCAGCTATAAATTTAAACAGTGGGCTTGAAGCTTTTAGATTCTGTGAAACCCTAGGGACCGGACTTGCAGCTATAAGAAACTGAATTGCCATTAGCTTCTTCCATCTTCTGTTTCCAGCAGCCACCATAGACAGTAGACACTGTAACAAAACCCTAGGGTTTAGATATTGTTCTTGATTCCTTGCCGTTATTGTTGTGTTAATTGTATATAAGCATATATGGGTTATGATTATAAAGAGAGAGGGCTTAAGTGGGATCTTCAACAAAACCCATTTGGATTTGGAGGTTAAAAATGATGGAAAGAAAGGCAGGCACAAAAGAAGAAGAAGAAGCCGCCACTCAGAGAGTAAGGCTTTGGTTTCTCTTCAGTTTGTCCCCTTTTTTCTCTTTTTTCAACCATTCACTCCTTTTGGGTTTTTCCACAATGACAGGCCTTTTAAATTTACACTTGATATGAGCCCACATGTCAAATTCATGAGATATTGAGTTTTTTCATTGACTTAGTTTTTTCATAAACATTTTGATTTGCATCTGTTGTTTTTGTTATGGGAAAACAATTTTCTGGTTTAGTTTTCTCATTTAACAACTGTGCGATATAGAAAGCCTGATTACTTTACTTGTTTTTCAATAGCAGAAAATTTTGTGTTTGGAAAATGGTGAGGTAATTAGGCAGCGGCCAGACAACCGTAGGGATGGTATCCACAGATGACGGGTATTTTATCCCGCTTTGTCTACTGATTCCATCTCACATTTCTTACATTGGATGATTTAAATATTTTTACGATTATTATTTGTTGGGAGCCCATGAATCGGTGGAAGTTCATATATCAATTAAATTCATGAAAAAGGTGGATGAAATACCAGTTTTGTTTATAGGATTTGTCGGTTTTTAGAGTGTAGTGTTTTGCATCACATTTACTAGGATCTATGATAAAACAAGTCAATTTATCACTCTAAAGCTATTTTTTGCTACTATTCGACCATTTCAATCTTGAAGGTATACCATATGCGCACTGAATTCAGTGCGTAGAATGGGTGTCCGGGCTTCTATGGAAACAGGATGACCGACACAACTTGATTTTGGAAGTCCTTTAGTGTGCTGAATTTCATGCATATATAATTACTCGCAACAAACAAATGATCAAGTCATTGACCTTTTTCTCGAAGTGCCCTTCTAGATAATTTCTCTCAGTGCATTGAGAGAATTTAGTGAGAAAGTTAAGGAGAAGCTATTTGTGCTCTAGTATATTTTACTAATTTTGATTAGTTACCGCATGCCCTAGCTTTTTTGTGAAAAAATTGATGTTGTGTTCCGTTTCTTTCTGCTGCTCCTTTGTTTCATGCAGCGCATGGTGCGTTGTGCAATATCTGGTTTTAAGTGTTAATTAAGCCCATTTTCATGGAATTGAATCAATGTGTTTGCAGACCTGCCTCGTCCTATCTCCAATTTTACTCGATTACAATCTATGCTTGAAGTTATGCTGGAAAGAAAGATCACCACAATTGATGCTTTTTTTTCACATTTTTGTCACATTTTCCTGTTTTTGTTAGCATTTTTTTTGGCATGCGATGCTTTTTGTCAAATATAACAAGATTTAATTTTGAGATCTATTGATGCAATTCGTGTTCTAAAATTACATCTAATGCAAGATTGCCAGTCTCGCCGCAAAATTAGCTGCATGAATATAGTAGAAAACTTTTTCCTCAACTGGGACATTGAGCCTCACGGAAAAAATTGCATTCAGAGCTTCATGAATGCCCTTACCCGCACATGTATGACTTTTCTGTACAAGAGGAAACTGCTGGCCTGTAAGATCTCAGCAGGTTCATGGAAACGTCCATGTTGTAAACTATGGCTTGTCATTTGTTTATTTTTTAGAAAGGAAAAATATTATTTTAATGTATTTTCAACTACAAATTACCGTAAAATTATATATTCTCAAACACCTTGCCTTCAAAGCTACTCTTTTCACAAGTCTTACTTTGTAATCCTGAGGCATAGCTTGTCAATAACAATAATCTCAAATTTTATGATTTTAGTACTGAGTTCGGTTGGTTGGGAATTTGCGGTTTGTTATGTTATATTTTTTCTGCGGTATGGACTTCCCTGGTGGGGATGCATGATGCTTGCCCGCCATTTTGATCAATGGAGTCCCAGAAATTTACATGAATAAACAAACTTCATCATAGTGCCAGTCTTGCTACGGGATAAGCTAAGGCGTTGGTTTATGGATACGCTAGACAAGCTGCTTCCAATCAAATTAAAATAATATTAAAATGATTCCATATGGAATTATCGTAGAATTTAAAATGTTTTTTATTTAAAAATATATTAAAATAATATTTATTTTAATTTTTAAAAATTATTTTTAATATTAACACATTAAATTGATTTGAAAACATAAAATAAATAAAAAATTTTAATAAAATAAATAAAAATTTAAAAGAACACAATAGGGAGATTATGAGCTTGCAGTTGTACTTTAGATTATTTTGTATAACGAGTCCAAAAGGGAATCTACGCAAAACTCTAAAACCCAAGAAAAAAACTCCATCGGCTAGAATTTCATCGAAAAATAATGATGAGGGGGCTGGTGTTAAGGTTTGAGTGCTAACAAGAAGAACGAGGAGATTGAACAAAGCCTCGGGCAAATCTTGATCCAATTAACAACATATCAAATCCCTGTCTTCATTTTGTCCCCCTTTCTTTTTAATGGTTTCTGTTTTACTTTCTAGTTTTGATGTGAACACAGACAACAATGGTGAATCCAGTTAAGATGTTATCCAGAATCTTTGACTTGTTTGTCACCCATCACCGCCGAAGGAAAGAAATCATATCAATGTTTATCATTCTGACAGATTCTAGAGTCTACAGGCAGCTATCACCGCCCCTCTAGTCTTTGCATCTGTCTCCGAATCCAATCCTTTTGTTTATCCTTTCTATGGTTTCAATGAGGAAAAGTTTATCCTCTCATCCCAAAAAAAATGCAAAAAAGCAAAATTGATGTTTAATATTTTTAAAACACCAAATTACCTTATCTATCGATCTTGTAAGTGATTGCCACCATGTTTTATCTACTCTTGCAGGAATTTAATTTTTTAATTGGCACCTGGTTTTTGTCCAAGTCCCGACTAATAATGGAGACGCACACGCTCTTGATAAAGAGTTTTCTGCAAGTACATTACAGTTGACTCGTCAGTTTTTTCCAGGTAGCCTCCTGGAGTTGCATGATAAAAGTTATACTTTCTTTAACAGAAACGCAGTCATGTCCCAGCTTTTCTTTTCTAATATTCTATTTGTTTTTATATTTTCAACATATTTTTTTAAAATTAAAACTATATTAAAAAACAATTACTATTATATTTTCGATCACTTTTAAACCAACTTTGCGGAAGTTTCTTGAAGAAAGAGTGCATCAACCCAAATCAGACAATCTGATAAAAATTTGAACCATACATGTCAAAGATCCCAAACCAAAAACAAGGAAAAAATAAAAAACAAACAAGATTATTAATGTAGTGTACACATATATTAATTTATCATATGGTAAAACAAAAGCGGCGGGCTACATTTAACTTTGCAGCCTCCTCAGCTTCCGACCTTTCATTTACTTTTTCACCCATTAACCCATCGAAAAACACTTTAAATAAAGTAAAAACAACTCCCTTTCACCGACACTCTTTCCTCATCTCCTTTTTTTTTCCCCCACTTAGAAAAGAAAAGGCACAAGAAATAAAAAAAATTACAAAATATCAAGCGGGAATTTTAAACCCTGAAATTCTTTCCGGCGAAAGTTTGCCCAAATTGCCAATTTGATGGAACAACATTCCAAGAAGTAGAGGTGCGTCTATCACTGCCCGTGACCCTGAAAGACAATGACTGACCAACCAAAACTGAGTTTGACTGCCAGTTTTGACCCCAGTTACGGCTCATGCTCATCCACCCAGTCCTGGATCCCTTCACGCTCACCTTCACTATATCTCCTGCGCCTGCAACGTTGGTGATCAAAACCAAGTTGAAGTAACGGTGTCCGTTTATTGTGAACCTGATTCCTCCTGGCTTTCTACACGGCACCCTGGATAAAAAAATGGCGTTTTAGTGATTCTCGGAGGGGATGTGGACCTCCCCATGCAAGTGGGGACAAAGTAGATAAGATTCTCCTTGATTAAAAGACGAACGGTTCTGATTTCTTCACAAAATACATTTGAGATCAGAGGTTTCGGAAGATTGTACACGTGGAATCTTGAAAGACCAATCATAACATACTAGGAAACCTTCGAGAAGTCAATCATGGTTTTATTTTTTAGAGCAACCTATCACATTTTCATAATCCAGATTCATATGAAACAAATCTACTGCTATGTCTGACCCAATGCATAGTAATTCTAACACAAAATACTCGTTGTTCCATCGATCAATCAAATTGATTTAATCTGATTCATGAAATAGTTTTTTTCTAGTTATAGAAATAATAGTAGAGTAAGAAACTGATTAGAGATAATACTACGACTAACACTTAAAAGAATAAGAGACGAGTATGGCGGAATTGGATGTTTACCGGCGGTAAGAGACAGGGACGATGCCAGCACGGTACTCGGCGATCTTGAGGAACATAGGCATAGCAAGATCGAAGTGAGGGCGGGGAGGATTGCACCAACCACCATTGTCACTAGGCAAAGCATAATTAGGAGGGCAAAAGTTTGTGGCAGTGATAAAAATTGATGGGCTTCCAGAGTGGCACCACTGTGGTTCATTAGCACACTTTATTTCAAAACAAGCACCACAACTAAGGCCATTGTTGAACAGGGCTGTGCTGAGTGCTGCAGTATTCACACCATAGCCTTGGCTGTACAAGTTACCGTAGCCGCAAGCACCGCCTGAACACAATAAGATCAATTAATTTCCTTATTTGGGATTCTTGAATGGAATTTTAAAATCCATGGGCAATGCATGGTATTGTTGTGAGCTTATTGTGTTTAAATGCTTTCGAAATCTGATTTTGGTTAAAACAGAGTTCGGTGCTGTAAAAAGGCAGTGCAAGGTAAGGGATTACTTTTTTTGTTTGGTTGGTTCTGGAAAATGCAATAACAAAACATGGGTCATGCAAAATGCAGAAACAATTCATGAATATGGCAAGAATTCGAGCTAGCTACTTAGCATGAAGGTTTCGAGATTACAGTACCCATAGTCCCTGAGGCATCATTGCCACCATAAAAAGTAGCATGGGCGCTCTGCCAGGCTGCACCAGTGTAAACACCAGGAATTCTTGCCTCAACAAGACTCAAAAGCAGCACCAAGGATATAAAAGAAATGTTAGCCCTGGCAGTCATTGCTTTCACCGATCACTACTAAACTACGAAGGGGCTGCTAGAGATGGGGATTTGGGAAAGTGGGGAGTGTGTGGAGAATGCAGAGTGCGGACTGCTATTTATGCAGGGAAAAAAGGCATTACGTTGACAAAAAAAAAAAAAGAAAAAAGAAAAAGAGAGAGAGAGAGAGACCAAATTATAATCAGCCTTGATTAGTGCTTAATTTGGACTCCAGTTATTTAATCTAATTCTTTCTTTTATTCCCTACATTGACGGTAACCCTTTGAATCTGCTTGAAGCTTTTGATACTTCTTATGTATCAAAATCCAAAATATATAAATAAAAAGTTATTTATTATTTATGATAGTAATTATTCAATAATATACATATTCATGCAATTGAATTTTTTTTTTAATTTAAAAAATTTTAAGTTTACAGAGGTGTGAAAAAACAATCCCAATTAAGAAACTCAATGATTCTTCGATTATAAAATTAATATATTTATAAAAAAATATATTAAATAACTTTAAAAAGCTTTAGATTTTTTAAAAAATAATATTTATTCTTAAGTTTTAAATTTGTTAATGCTCTTAAATCTAATTATTTTTTATCTTAAAAAATAAAAAATTATAAATTATTTATCTGGATGGTTCAGTGAGTTTATAATATCTAAACCTTATCATTTCTGTAAAAAGAAAAAAGAAAAGGTTAAAAAGCCTTCTGTTTTTAAAAATATTATTGGAAATCAAATATTTCTTACATGAGATAGTAAGTAAAGTATATCTCTTAAAAAACCATATATACATTTATAAACATAGTGGAATCATTACCTTAATATAAGATTTTTATTTATAATTTTTTTTTAAAAAAAAAAGGTTAACTCATCACTATTGTTCAACAAAAATACCACCGTGGTTTATCATACGGGGGTACTAAAGTAAGGGTCTTGGTTGAAAGGGGTAAGGACACAGGAGGATGAAGAACTATCAAAGCCTAATATGAAACCGCTTTGCTTCATTTCCAAGTTTCGCCATTGATTGCAGTTTCTGTCTAACAATTTCTTTCTTTTTGGCCCTTTTTTTAACCTTTTGATTTTTCCCTCCATTGAAATTTCGTAAGTGGTGGGCTTGAATTCGGAGGGAACGGTGGGACTGCCATCTTGTACGGATCATGGAATGTAACATGACGCTTCAGGCTCCAGACCATGTGCATGCACCCACCTAACAACTGCTGCTTTGGACAGCAAATGAAGCACGCATACAATGTGGAAAGTCTCCAGAGTCCAGACATTACTTTTAATTACTGTGGATAACATAGAAATCTTGAAGAAAACTACACTCCGATAATCACAAGTATCAAGAATCAAAATAATTCGTTGGTTTCACGTTGAAAAGTTAAAACATTACAGTGTTGGAGTCTGAAGTTTCACGCGGGAAAGCCTCCAGACAGTGTCCAGATATTATACGTACCTATGCCCCTTTGTTGACGATGCAAGATTTCAAAGCGAAGTATACGACCGTAAACAGCCGTGTGAGGTTGGAAAACGTCGCGTTGCATTGCATTGCATTAGGCACCGTCAAAATACATTTAAAGGGTTAGTACAAGTGTTATATTTTTAATGAATAAAGCGTAGTAGTTATTGTCCACTAGCAAGATGAAGATGAAAATTAAAGCATTCGGAGGCTGCTCTGCGTTTCCACTTTCTTAAAGTGGAAACCAAGCCTGCTTCCACCTAAGCATGCACCCGCCTCATTGAAGATCTTCACATAGAAGGCTGATTTCAAATGGCCGTAGATGGAGGGGGCGGGGCCCGTATTTCCGGATTTATCGGTCCACGTATTGCGCCGTACAATTTATCGGATTCCCCCTCAGGTCTTCTTGGTCACGGCGTGTACATTTTCTTTGGTTGGAGCCCAGTGTTTATATTAAGAAGAGCAAACCGTATTTTTCAAAGCTGCACCCAATAGGAAAGCATCTTGATGAATTCGTTCATCCCTTTCGATAATTTTGGTCTTTTTAAGTTTAAACAAATCATCCTCGTATACTAGTATCATTACAGCAGTCGGTGCTCCGCGATTTCTTACGCGTGAGACACAGAGAGAGACAAATGCCACAATTATATTGATTTCTTGCAACTTTTCAACGTCACAGAACATGCATCTCTGAAATGATTTCCTTTTCTTTTTATTTTTAATAAATAGCATTCTCTCGATGAGAATTTGAACCTCAAACTTTAAGATTTGAGAAAAATATCAACTTTACACGTAAGAAATGGATAAATTTCATTTAATAAGGCATCTGTAGACAGCAAGAGCCGATTTATTTGATTAGCTGGTATCAGGCTTGCTCCGAAATCCCATTACTCGCAAAAAAGATGTCAATCAATATTAACTGTAAGAAGTTGAGGGTGCACTAAACCTAACCAGCAAGACCTTGAAAACGGTGTGCTTTACAGGTTTGGCGTCAAGGATGCAGAGTGACGATGCAAACTAACTCCATGTCCAGTCTGATCTTATGTATATGTATCAACCAAATCCAAGGAGATCCGAAATAATTAAGCTGTTTTTCGACAACATACACCAACCTGCCACCCATAACACCCTTACCCAGCAAGATTAAGTCTCTGTTAGTTCATGACATGAAAACCCCAACTCAATGCATGTAAAAATTGTCCACCGGTATTTCACCTCTCCACCCAACATCTTCAATCTATCTCCCAAACCCACTTTCATTTATGTTATGAAAAACATCATTACTGATTGTCCTTACAATTGTTGTTGAATGCATGATTAATGATCCCATAACAAATGTTGGCATGATACAGTAAATAACTTTTTTTTTTTGTTAAGACAAATAGTTGTCTGAATAAATAAATGTTCAACTTTATCATATCTGGCAAATGGCCTTTGCTTATTTTCTCTCACCGTTTATCTCACTACGATTGCTCTTCTTCGAACATGGTTTTTAAATTTCACCCGCATCTACAGGTGATAAGTTTCAAGTTGTGGGTTAAAGTAGGTTTACTTGTATTAATTTGGAATAATATAGTTTTTTTTAGTTAAAAAAATAAAAATAATATCATTTTAAAAAAAATTAACAAGTATTTTTAAGATTTTGATTTGATTAACCAGGTCAAGAGTCCACTTGAATTTTTTATCAATCATGTTGGGCGAATTCTTCATTTATTTTTATTGAAATTCAATCATGTATAAACTTCAAAATATCAACCTAGATTTTTAATAAAATCATACTTTATTAATTTTCTTTTTATTTTTATTGAAATACTATCCGACTAGATTTCAAATCATACATCGCACATTAAAAACAAGTTTTAAAACAATGCTATGAACATATTTCTTTTATTTGCCTAACTTTTCACACTTCACTCTAAATATTACACGCACTAGTTGATTTTATCTTTCTGAAGTACAATATACAGCAGGTGTATATTATAAGCTAGACTGCAAAGAAAAAGTATAAGACAATTATAGGTTTGCAAGAAATTTAAGCAAGTCTCTGGTATATCACTAGCCACTCAACGATTCAATGCGTTCATTTGAGGTTTGGTATATATAATTAAGCCCTTTTATCATGGATATGATTAGCATTCAATAAATACGACAAAGTATGTTATTAGACAGTGGAGATGCAAAGTGATTCTAGTTGGGGAGAGTGATAAAGTGTACTCAAAATCTTTGTATGTTTGGAGGATTAAAGTATAATGGAAGAATATTGGAACGAGAATTTTTTTTATTTTTTTTTTAGCTAATGTGGCAAATGCTGTCATGCTTGTGTGAAATTTGTATAATACATTCATAGATATTAAACCTGAAAGGTCAACCCTTAAAAGTGTGCTCAATTAATTAAATTTTAAATTTATTCTTTACATATCACAATTTAAGTCTTATAAACCTTAAAAATTAAAATTATTAAAAATTTATATGATCGTTAATTAATTTTAAAATCTATAAAATTAATTAAAATACCTATAAATTGGTTCGGATACTTACTTTAATCTAAAAAACCTAAAGGTCTTTCTATGAGTTGAGTATTGGAGTATGATCTAATCCCAAGTGGCTTGATACCATGTATTCCAAACAACTTGAGAATAATTTCTCTAAACTCACTTTTTAAAATTAATCTACTCGATATATAATTTTTAGATTAAACCCGATTGCATGTGTTTTTCAGTACTTTAACTGCATCCCGGATTTACAAGCACTTCAAAATGGAGTTCTGCAAACTACAAACCGATCAAATGGTCACTAAAACGTTCAATGCAAGAGCACCAAAAGCATTAATGATCGTTGTACAACTATAATCAAGTTAAATAATCGGGAACAATCTACTGTACTAACCACTCATGCGTGCTTCTACTGTAAACATGCCTGCTCTTTTTTAGACCATTACATTGGGCCACGGGACCCTTTTTACCATGTCACGTCTCCCTATTACAAAGAACCCATGTACCTACATGCAGCCCTCTATTGAGCTTTACGCAATCCCTAAAAATGTTCCAGGTTTCTCGAGCAAGCAAATTTGGAATCATATCTCGAGTTTCACCAGCGAGCACCACCACAACTGATCAACTTTTATTCTCTTCCCGTCTTTTTCTTTCCTTCCCATGGCCCATATATCTCATGCTTTGATTTTTTGCATGATTCCTAGGAGGGTCCTCATGACTCTTGCATTTGATTCTCAACTATATGGTCACTAAACTACTTTAAAACTCACTGAAGAGTAACCACCGAACCAACTAACATAACCACCATTAGCGATGGCAATAGGGTCCAAGCGAATCTTTCCCATGAGCAGCACATGAAAGGAAGGACCTTGTGTTATTTCGCCATGCATTTTAGCATAATTGGTATGGTCAAAACATATGCTTTCCTTAACCAGCAGGAAATGAAATTGCACCCGCCTCTGCACAATTTGAATTTGGTGTTTTGGGGATCATAATTATTGCAACAATCACGCGACAAATCGCAGCCTCGGTGACATATTCCTCGCAATTTTATTATATGCTTTTTTAGGTAGCCATTAGCCCGACCCAATTTGAACAACTTCATTAGTGTTCCCGGGATAGTGGATGCTTTTGTCTCATGTCTTCTCCAAGCATGTAGGTCAATCTTAAGAGTTAGGAGGCATTGTACGTATTCTAGTTTATCAATCTGCCAATGTTCAGTGGCTATCAATTGATAACCGTGATGTTGCCGCACCAAAACGGAGTCATTCTAGCCTTATATTAGTGGAGCTTCACTGAAAATAGTAATAAAAGAACAGGTAGAACCAACCGTGTCAGTGTTAAATGAATGGAAATTTGAACAATTATGTTTTGATGGGCATTCTCCTTCATTTTTTTTATTTTTTTTATTAATATAAATATTCAATATACATATCTCAATTAATTTTATAAATTTTAAAATTAATAATTATTTAAATTTTCAATAAACTTAAATAAACTCAAATCCATGAAGATTAAAAAAAAACCCAAATTGACCCTTTGGCCATTCTCATTCATTTTTTTTTAGATTAATGTAGGTGTTCGGACCAGTTTACGTGTATCTCGATTAATTTCATGGACCCTGAAGTTAATGACTATATGAACTTCCAGTAACCATTATATAAACAACTAAAAAGCTTAAATCTGAAATTATAAAAAAAATAAAATTTTAAATTTTAAATTTTTATCACTAAAACATCATATAGTCTCGCTTCTGCTTGTGAATGTATTCCAGTTTGATAAATTTCGTGTGCATGGTTGGGTTGGGGTCCAAATAAATACTCCATTAGACAGCACTTGACATGACTGTTTAAATCTGCTGTCAAAAGTGCTGTCATCCGACGCAATTTATGCTGTCTTTTAATTGCCACTTCATTAAAACAACAACTATGAGAAAAATATAGTATAGATAATGGCTATATATTTTATAATTCTTTATTTAAAGATGTTTTTTTTATATTTTAAGTATTAGAACTTGTGAAATCTGAGCGATCAAGTAATTTTGTTGATTTATTGTCAGAATGCTGATATATCTATGAAATCTTTCCAATGGGTGGACTGGTTTTATTATATTATATTTCATATTTTAAGGGATAATCATTTTTAGTTTGGTTTGATTTTTATAAAAAAAATAACTATACTGAAATTAAAAAAATAACCAAAACAGGTTCAAACTGACCGGTTTGGCTTGGTTTTTCAGTTTGGCTCTGTTTGGGACAAAAACCGGTTCAAACTGATTAGGCTTATAAAATCAGAACCGAACCAACCAAATTTTTTTTTAATTTTAATCGGTTTAATCAGTTTTTTTCACGATTTGATTTTTTTAGTTTTTTTTATTTTTTTTCTCACCTCTAAATACATGAAGTAAATACTTTAAGATTTTCTTCTATTTGAATGCCTATAAACTCTGTCTCTCTCTTTCTCTCTTTTCTATTTGAATACTTGTACTAATAAATTTTAATCAATTAAGTATTTTTCATATATTCGTTGTAACTCATTTGATATTTCAGTTATCTCTAATACATATGGGTGTATATTTTTAAATTAATCTTCATTTTATCATTTTGTAGTATTTTCAAAATAAGATTAGGAAATTGAAAAAAAAAACAATAAAACTAGTTAATTAGGTGGGTTTATTATTTATTTTTTACTCGTTAGTTAGTTGGGGCTTAATTTATTTCCTATTAAATTAAGCAATAAAATAAGGCTTGGTGGGCCATTCTTTGGCGCTGTTCAAATCACAAATTCATTCAATTCCATCCTTTTAATATCTCAACTTTATTTGAATTAACGGCCATTCAATTGACTATATTTTTTTTTAGGTTGCAATCTGTTTTTAAAAATGTTTTTAATCCTAAAAACATTGATTAAATATTTTTTAAAAAATGTTTTTGGTTGATTTTGATATACTAATAATAATAAAATATTATTTTAATAACTTTTAAATTATGAAACAGTTTTCAAAAATACTATGCACCACATAAAAAACACACTTGCTAATTAGAATTAAACATTAAAGAAATCTTACGAGGTTGAGTATCTCCAAGCCAATGTTTGTCGAGATCTAACGTCTTCTAACGTGGTTAGCTTATGGAGTAGTTGTGTATGCTCAAAAAACCCACTTGCCGCCCCAACCAGGGGGAAAAAGAAGAAGAAATCGAGCCCAAATAGTTAGTAACCACAAAGCACAAATCCATACATGGATGCCATGCCTTAAGAAGATGAGCGAGATGGTGGAAACTTTGCCAAGTAATGCAAAGGGGCCCCGAGGCCCTAGCCATGGTTTAGCTTTGCGAGACAGTTCAGTCGGAAGAAGCATAAGGAACAATTTTTTGAGTGCAGGCTTTTTTAAGGCCCGGGGGTGGTGGATAATGTATGCATCTATCCTGCTTTTTTAGCATTTGCTTGAGCTTTGACCTACGTGTCTGCTAATGGTGGGCTGATGTTTAATCGATGAAAAAAAGGACCTCTCACACAATGCCGACCAAATCCATTCGTTTTGATCACAAATAGCAAAAAGGCCCACCTTCTCCAGCAGCCATTTGGGGTGCTCCTTGCTGTTATCATACAACAAATAATTGTTCATGATGGCTTGTCCCGATCTTCGGAGCCCTAAGCTAACGTCTTGCTTGTTTTTTGGTCTCACAATTTACATTCCTGCTGGCGATAGAAAGCTTCATTGTGTCCCAATGCAAAATTTATATTTCTGCTCAATTAAATGATGTTAAGCATATTCCTGTTTTGAAAAGGAAAAAATTATATTTAGCATGACTTGGATGCCACCTAGCTGGATTGCTACAGTCATTTAGAGGGTTTACTTGATAATGCATCGGAGATACTTATGTGGAATATAGAAACATTAAATTAAATTTTTTTTATATGATTTTTAAATATCTCTCACTTAGCAACGCCAAAAGCTTAGGAAAAGACTTTGGGTGGTTGAGTTTTTTCTATGAAAAAAAAAAGACAAAGAAAAGCATGTATTTTAAGCTTTTTTTTATAAGGTGTGATTTATATTTTAAAAAAATTATACCTCTAAAAAAACTCAATCTTATCTCATCACAATTCATTCCCAAACACACAGTTCATAAGACGTGCTGCAATCACAGTACCAAAAACATGACTTGAATATTACTCATGCTGAAGGCGAGTTCATTGGATCCCTGCTACCGTTGTGTGCTAAACATTGAAGGATAAGAGATTGACAGTTTTGAAAGAAAACAAAATGCATTGATTTCGACGAAAAGCTGGCCGACCTCAGATCTGATTCCACTATGCACTTTCATCTTGAAATGACATGGGTGATGGGTGTTTGCCTACTGTTCCGTAATAAAATACTTGAAAGTTACAGGTATTTCCGGGACAAATTTATCTCAGAACTGACAGTTATAATTATCTCTGTTAATTAACCCAAACCCTAAGCTTTGGATGAGCAGATATGTTATTTGATAAAATATTTGTCCGGTATCTAATCGGGTGAATTTGACAGCCTCCCAGATTTATAATTACCTTTGCCAAGGTCACCCGATGGTTTTCCCTCGCCGATCTATCTTGTTAGACAGCTAACTGGCCGCTGGCTAGGGCTAATATAGCCATGCTGTATCCACAAGACATCACATGCAGTTATAACCTCTTGAAATCACATGGATTCTCCTTGTCTGTGAATGTATCATGTGAGTGTCTATGGTAACCGCCATGCTATATTAGCTCATCACTGCGTCTAATTATTGGTGAGGAAATTCTTCTTCTTGTTTTTACCCATGGTTCTGGCTCTAAATCTCTCATTTAAGGACCCGTGAATCTAGAGTGAGGAAAACATAGGTTGTGGGAGATGCTCGCAGCCACACTGGATGTCTTTTCTTCGATCAATAGTTATATCTTTAGGAGATTCCCTTGTCTCGAAGATTCATCTCTCTGTCCCATATGCTTTTTTCATAGTAAACAGCGGTGATCGCCTTTAGAATTGTTGCAGGTACACGGATTATATCCCGTATTAATTTGCGCAATCAAACCAGTTTCTTCATGGTGGATCCATGCAGTTTACACAGGGGGCTGGGTCGCTAAAAAAAACGACACCCATTTATGTGTTTGTGTATTGCCAACGAGATCAATTTAATTCACAAGAAAAAAAAATGGCGAGAAATTACCTTGAGCAATTGCTTCGAGATAATAATTGAAAAATTATCAGCTGAAAGCAAGTGGACAATTAATATCTTAGTGTGGTTTATGTTTGGATTATTTTTTTTAAAGAATGAGATTTAAAGATTAAAAAAATTCTTTCTGATTAACCCGAACTCCTGTATTTCGCTGGTAAAAAAATAAAAATAGAAATAGGGACTCGATTTTTTAAATTGGTATGCTCTTGTTTTACCATCGTCACACAATTTCCACACAAACCATCACCAACCAAGTTACCAAAAATCTCAACCACACCGAACCAGAACCCCAACCCCCAAGCTTTCTTCCTTGATCAGTAAAATGACTGACACGTGTGCGAACTACCCTTCTGACCACGCTTGACACTTGGTGTCTATGAAAACCCGTGTAGGTATTAAACAAGTCCGAGTCGGACAATGATAACGCTTACCCCATTTTGACGGGATAAACCGGTAAAACTACTCCTGTCCAATCGCTTCGATATACCATTTTACGAGGAGACCACAAGCTTGAACATTCCTGATTGCAGGGCAACTCAAAGCGAACCGCATCAGCCTCCATTCCAAACACAAACGACAGGGACATCCTCGAGAACGACCAGCAGCTTCCATTGAGATGAGATGAAGTGCGGCTTTGATATTATTATGTTGCGTGTTTTTTTAAAATTGTTATTTAATTTAAAAATATATAAAAGATATTTTTTATACTTTTATATTTTGATGTTAGTAAGTTTATATTATAAGAAACATCAATTCGATATATTTTTATATATTAAAAATAATAAAAGTTATATCTTAAAATCTCGTCAAGCAACTTAAATTAATGAATTAAGATGATTTAATATGATATTAGAGTCTCAATAATTAAATGGTCATAAATTTAAAAATTTTAATTTAAAAGAATTTTTATTTAATAAGATACATTAAAAAATAATATAAATTATATATTAAATTTTATTTAATAACTTGGAAAGATTTTTTAACACTTTTCAAAACAAATATATTTTTGATAAACTACTCGGGAAAGAAGCTATTGCAGTCCTATCCAGAAAGTTGAAGATAGATTTTTTTGTAATTATGATTGTGATGTCATAAGGTGAACAGAAGAAAAAAGACAAGTTAAAGATATTGTATGAGCCCATAGTATATATAAATTCGAATCCAACAGCTACGGCAAAAATCAACAATCCTTTTATTTAAAAAATAATAATAATTTACATCGTGCACAGAACACAACAAACGCAATTATATTTTAATAAAAAAATAGTGCTTTCATTTTTTTTAATTCATCAGCACAGCTTTACCTTGAATTTTATACGTGAAAAAGTGGTTTTATTTATCTCGAGGGTAATGATATTCATATTCCAACTTTTGCATGTCCTTGTTAATTAAATTAAATTTATTTTTTTAACTGAGAATTAAACAAGCCATGGTTGCATTTATAGAAAAAAAATATTTTTAAATGGACTCTTTTAAAATGCAGTTCTGAAGCCTTGAGAAAGGTAATTTATCAACCATACTAAACCATTTAAGATAAGATAAAAAGTTAATTAAAAAAGGAGTTCATTTACTGCTTTAAAAAACATTGCAGGATATTGTGAAAATGAAAGACTACAGTCCTTTTCTCTTAACCGTCGCCGTCAACGTTTGCTGGCTCACCGTTTGTTGCCATTGCATCACCACCGGACAAAGCAGGTAGAGATCGTCGTTGATTGAAAACTAATATCATTATCGAGAAAGAATTAATATTGCGCTAGCTAGTAACTTTATGTCGATCAACTAGTTTGTCCTTGTTGCGTATTAAATTAAACTATGTACTACGTAGAATAATAGAATAAATGCAATTACACAGATCTTGACTGATTGATGATTGTTTTTGTATTTTAAAATATTTTTTTGAAAAAAAATTAATTGTTTTTAAATTTTAAAACTAATGTTTTTTATTATATTTTCAAATTATTTTGAAATGGTAATATTAAAAATAATTTTTTAAAATAAAAAAATTATTTTAATAAAAACACACAAATATTTTTCAAAAACCTTATAGTTTCCGGGGAGATGGGTGGATACTGGATAGTTTTATTTAATGCAAGCTGATGGAATTGGAATATTTCTTCTTTATTCCAAACCCAATAATTATTTCACATTATTAGTAAGAAATAGTTTGTTTTTTCTTATCATTTGCACATGCTCGGAGTCCTCTTCTTTTCTTTTCCTTTCTTTGTTTCGGTAGGTATTTGTCGTGCAGGTGTTGGCATTTGAAGACTAGATTATTCAAACCCTGAATAATTACTTAAAAAACTCAATTGTCAACTATTAAGTTTACACAGAAATATATATCCGTGGAAGTTTGGTTTCATCTAACCATCCCAGTTAAAAAATGGGATTCAATAAGTAATTTTATATTATTTTTTAAAAAAAAATAAAAATCATCTAAATTTGAAATTCATGCGAGCTAGCTGCAATCCATTTAAACTTTTAATCACTTAATCATTAAAACTTAAATATTATATCAAATAATTATTTTATGAAATAATAATATTTAAAATTGTAATTATTTGATTATTAAATTTTTAATATTATATCAAATATTAAGCTAAAATATGCTGTTCATT
Source organism: Populus nigra (assembly GCF_951802175.1). Lineage (NCBI taxonomy): Eukaryota > Viridiplantae > Streptophyta > Magnoliopsida > Malpighiales > Salicaceae > Populus > Populus nigra. Next base: position 13,194,682 of record NC_084861.1, on the reverse strand, counting down.
AAACATAAATCTTTCTGCTCAGCTAGCAATTTAAATTAGCAATGTACGTAAACTTCATAACTCAAAATTCTGTAACACTTCTACTTTAATTCTTTATTGGTTTAGAAAGAAAAATAAATAAGATAAACTAATCATAGCTTAACAAGTAAAGCTTCACACACTGTACCACCAAACACAAGTTACATCCCAACTGCTGGCCTTTAATTGTTAGCCTAGGCTGTTGGTTACAACCATTTATCTTACCATGCCTTTGCATTTCTTTTCCTCTGTCAACAGGAGGCTCTTTTACTTGCTGCTTGGCCAAGTTAGCTCCAATTTTCCAAGTTATGCCACTTGATTGGATTTGTTGTTGTTATTCACCTCGTTCGATCAAACCTACTGCAAAATCTTCTGTTTCTAGTTACAGAATGTCGCTACCAGGTTCTGGGTAAGATTCATTCGTCCAAGCACATCGAGCTCTCGCCTTTTTTTCATGTCTATAAAAAATTGTCACTCACTGATCCTTTCAATATATTAATCTTCGTGAAGATATTCATTTGCTGTTTGTTTATCCACGTATTCTTGTTGCGACGGCAATTTGAATTGTTTTCTTGAGATGAGAAAAGTAGAATAAAATATATCTGGTTGCATTATTGTAATAGATAATGCTCTGCAAATCATTAAATAGAAGCTTGAAAGAACTATAAAACTTGGTAGATAACCACCAGATTTTTCTTTTTTTTTTAAAAAAAAAAGAAAAACTTGGTCGAACTAACACAGCAGTGTCGTCGAATACAGGCAATGGCGTGGCGATGATGTGTGCACGGTGATTCAAGAAAAGGAGGAAATCTAACACCAGAGAAGGAAATCGAAGTCACGAATCTACCGACATGTTTATTCTCGGAAAGGAAAATGATGCGATCATAGATAGTACAGGGTCTTCTGTTCAATCTATATCTCTTCGCCCAGCATGACATGGGAGGCGGGTAAAACTTTGGCATTTTCAAGCGGAAGACTAAGAGCTTGGAAAGAACTAGACTGGTCTCTGGTCGTATGCTTTCTTATTGTTATAAGAAGAAAGAAAAAAATAACAATTTATTTAGTGATGGTTTGTTATTGGTGGTAGTTGTTTAAAAAATAATTTTTTTATTTTAAATTAATATTTCAGTATTTTTATATTATTTTGATATAATTATATCAAAAATAATTTTTAAAAAATAAAAAATATATTTTAATATATTTTTTAAAAAAATTATTTTAAAACACAACAACCACTCTAAAGCTGCCAAGAAAAAAATAAAACTGTAAAACACCACCTGTGCAGTTGATTGCTAAATACTGTACATGAAATTTCATGTACCGAAAAATAAATGGGTAATTGTAAAAAAAAATTATAGTTTGTTATGAATTTTACTTTTATTTTATATTTTTATAAACTATATTTTATATTTTATAATTCATATATTCAATAACAGTTTACAATCTGAATAATATATTTTATTTAAAATTTTTTATTTGATTCAGGAGATATATATATATATATATATATATATATATATAATTTAGAGAATTTTTGTAAGTATTCAAAATATAAATAAAGCAAGTATTGATATCAATCATTTTTTTATTTGTTTGGTAACCTGCTAATTTTCACTTGGATTTTATTTAACCAATATGCATTGTTGAGATAGTTTTTAAATTCAATCTAGTGATCAACTCATCCTAAGATGCAGGTTATACATCTAATTTATTTATTATTTTATTATAAAATAAAATGATATTATTTTTATTAAAAAAATAAATAAATTACAATCAAGTTTTTAATAGACTTAACCTTAATTTTTTAACTGGATCACCTGTAATTTTTTTCCTTTTCTGTTTGTATTTAAATTCAGCACAATTTTAACCTCAAATCAACCCTTTAGAGTGGACCAGATTTTAAATGTATGATAGCAGGGTGAGATTCACCACCTATTTTTTCATTTCCTATTTTTGGATCGTGTTGTCGTAAAATCTGCGTTAACATGCAACCGCATAAATTCAAAGCTGTAATGTTCCGCGAATATTCGCTGAGGCAAGCCTTCAATTGAGTGTACCAAGAACAAGTTCTAAAACTGTTCCTGAGATGCTGGCTTGATAATATTTATCAATTTAATTTAAATTAAATATTATAATTTAATTTAATTATAATAGAAAAATGATTCTAAACATGTAGATTTAATCACAGTTAAATTTAAATTAAATATTTTAATTTAATTTAAAAATATTTTTTATATTTTTAGATAATTTTAATATATTGATATTAAAAATAACTTTTTAAAAATTAAAAAAATATTATTTTAAAGTAAAAATATTTTTAAAAATAATTTTATAGCAAGGGTGAAAAACTTTAATTGCAGTAAATATACCGACCACAGTTTTTTATTACAGGAGGTCGACACCAGATGAGGACCAATAAAAATAAAAGAGTGCCTATATAAAACTCTAATAACCACCCACATATCCACGCCCTTTTCTTTTCCTTATCCCGAAAAATGAAAGCCACGTGGCAAAACCCATATTGGCTTGAAAAATTCATGGAGAGAGAAAGAGGGTTTACGTGGGTGACCTCCTATTACCCGTACATTAACTTGCTGATCCGGTTTTGTGGTAAAAAACTTACAAGATGGTAGATATAAGGGAGGTTTAAGCTACTGTTCTTTGGTGGTCTTTTGCTTTGCCATTTTTAAGAGAGAGAAAAACACAGAGAAAGAATCTCGAGAGAGGGATTTGAATCCAACACCTGGTCTTCTTGGGAGACATTGATTTCTTGGTTTCCTTGAATTCTCTGGGTTCGTGAAATTCTACAGTGAATCTTCGTTTTGTGTTTTCATTCTTTTTCGTTTAATCTGTACATGATTGTAGAGGTTTTTTAACACAGGAGATCAGTCTTTGTTTATAACACAAGGTGAGTGAGAATTCAATTCTCCTGGAATTTGATTTCCTTTGAATTCTCTTCGTTTTCTTGTGAATTGTGTCCGAGACAGTTGAATTTGATTATTCGGTGAAAATTTCATGATGTTTTGGTTTTGATGAGATTTTTGGAGATCGGGATCTGATTGTGGAAGTTGGTTTTGGTTCGGTAAGGTGGAATTGGGTTTTTCCGGGAATTGGTATTTTGCAAATTCAAGATCACGGTGGTGGTGGGTTTTGTTGTCGAAGGAATTTAGATATAAATCACATTTTTTTAACAAATAAAAGCTACTGTGGTTTTTATTAGATTTTTAAGGGTTTTAAGTACGAAGAATTTGGAAATATTTGGATATATTTTGAGGATATGGGTTTAATGGAAATTGAAATCCAGTTTTGATCTGGAATTAGGACCACAGATTATAAGTCCTAAAACCAAATTTCATGTATATGGTTGCTGTCTCAGTTTTAATTTTATATTCTCGTGATTGATCGCTGCATGGGGTTTTTGGGATCTCACAGTTAAAATGATAATTCCAGTGGAGAAGTTTTTTTTTCTTCTAAAATCAGATTGATGCTAATTTACCTCTTGGTTTTTTTTCTTTTTAATGAGATCACTGTTGATCTCCCGCGAGAAAGAAAGAAAGAAAAAACTCAGGACAATTCGGTTAAAGGGATAGAGTATTGATACGTCCTGCCTATGAGCATTTCTTTTATTTTTTATTTCCTTGAATATATTTGTTTATTTTCTGCTTTGGGTGGCCACTGGTGGGGTGGGATAGTTATGACAATTATTGCAGTAACCATTTTAAGATAGAAGACCATTTATTTCGATGGGGTGTGAGTGTGTTATGTTTCTGTGATTAATCAAAACTAAAATGTGGACTGCAATTTTATTTTACTACGATGTCAGAGTATTATAGCTACAAAATTCTGCTTAGTGACAGGATCATGTTTTTTGAATCTGTACGGTGGCGTTTCTCATCTAGTTATTTCTTCTTCTTTTTTCCTGGATTTTTTTGACAGATAAGCGGATCTGAGCAATGATGCTCCTTGTTTGATGAATTCTAATTGCCGTGTATGCTTAAGATATGGTGGTGAAGAAGAGACAATATTATGGTTTCAATGGCTTCCACATGCCCCCAGTTCCCAGGGCTCCGAGATCAGCTAGAGTATGTATCTAATTATGGTTTCAAGGTTTGCCTTGCCTTTGCCATGCATGTTGATTGTTGACCACTCTCTTAACCCTTTGTCTCTTGGTTATTGGTTCCAGCAGAGGGGTTTGAGTTTGAATAAAAAGAAAGTTGAGGATAGTCAATTATGCGCATTTGAATTACTCGCATCCTTAGCGGGCAAGCTATTGCAGGAGAGTGAAAGTTCTGCTTCTAGCAATGCATCCGAAGCAAATGATCAACCTATAATTGATGGTGGTGGTGTGAAATGTGAGCAAGCTGAAGATAGACCATTGAAAGCAGAATGCCGTGATCATGGAAGTTGTGGAGAAAGTGCTTTTGTCACCGGGTTTTCCTCGCCAAATAGTGATCAAAAGTGCCTTCTAAATGATTTTGCACATGCTGAGAGCTATTCCATTTTGGAGCGCTCTTCAATGATCTCAAATTCTAATTCCTCAGAGAAAGTTGGTGCTGATTTGAAGACTGTGATTTGCAAAAGCAAGAGCGTGTGTGAAAATTTCACTGGTAAAGTTGAGGGCTCTTTTGATTCTAAGGTGTCTTGTGATGGTTATGTAGACAATGGGTTTAGGAGGCATCAAGGTGGTGATGGGCTAGATACTGGGGGTTTGACTGCTGAGAATGCTTGCAGTTTGAAGGATCCGATGGAAATGTGTATGAAATTTCCTGCATTGATCAAACCAGACAATGATGTTGAATTGCCATCACGCAGGGAACCAGTTCCTAATACTTCTATTCCAAGGCGTAGGAATGATACTAAATTAGGTGTTAGAGATGACGACCTAAACTTTTCTAGGTGTAAAAAGTTGTTAACTAAGCCAAAGGCTTTTAGGCCTCCACAACGAATTGGAGACCGAAGAATAAGGAAGCTGCTTACTTCCAAATACTGGAAAGTAGCTCCAAAATTGAAGGAATGTGAACTTTCCAAACCTGGTAAGCAGCACTTCTGGTAGCTTATTTATACCATGCTGTGTATTCTTCTTTTGATTATATCTATTTTGTATGCCTGGATGGAAATAAATGTATTCTGATATTGGATTTTTTCATTCAGCATTTTTTGAAGGGGGGATGAAGCCTCACTATCGCAAGAGGAAATTATGTTATGGTCGTGAAAGGTATCAACATGACACTTTTTATAAGAGGAAGTGCACTGACCGTAGTGTAGTTGTGACTTCTGATGGAGGGTTCAGCAGTGAAAGTGTTTGCAATTCACCTGATAAGAGCTTGACTGGAGACAAGAATGGCACAGCCGTAATGCTTCATGGAGGTCCTTTTCTATGTTATTAATAATTTTGCCCATGTACTGTCTTGAGTTTCTTGGTTTCTTCTGTGCTGGAGTTTCCTAAAAAGTTGTAGTTATCGTATGCAGCAAATGGGGTATCATCTTCAGTTATAGGTCATCAATCACCCTTCCACTCCAAGGATTCTCATGGTACTATAGCTGGTTTATAATTGATGTACGATGAATTATTGTTCATTTTTCCTGGCATCCAGAGTTTTTACATGTGTTTCATGCTTTTGTGCAGTGAAGTTCAGTATTAAGTCCTTTAGAGTTCCAGAGCTTTTCATTGAGATCCCAGAAACTGCAACTGTTGGTTCACTGAAGGTATAATCTTTGCACGGTCTTCCCTCTTGTTATGTTAAACATACCAAGGATAATCTTTAGATGTGTTTTCTTTTTATATTTCTGCTAGTGTTTTTACTTATATACGTGTGTGTGTGTGTGTGTGTGTGTGTGTTATGTACATCTAGAATGTTTTCAGAACCGCTGCTCTCTTTATGCTTTAGTTCATATTTTCTCTTGCCATACATTACTATTCTTTCCTTCAATTGCAACTCAATGAGAATCATTCGTCTGTAAACCTGCTGTAAATAGGTTATTTTTGGGCATCAGAAATTTTAAAACAAGTTTGCTAGGCTAAAAGTACTATGAATTTCTTACTGAGTCCCTGATATTTGATTTTATTCCTATTTGACCATTTATAGAGAACTGTGCTGGAGGCTGTGAGTGCTGTACTTGGAAGTGGTTTACGAGTTGGGGTGCTTCTTCATGGAATGAAGGTCAGGGATGACAATAGAACCCTATTGCAGACTGGTATGACTTCAAAAGAGAATCTTGATACCCTTGGTTTCTCATTGGAGCCTATTCCTGTGCAAGCTCCTCCACCCTTATGCACAGAAGATCCTGCGCTATTACCATGTGACACATCTCAACTTATATCAAGGTAATTGAAATCTGTTTTTTATATTGATTTTTTGTTGAATGGGAAATCGAAGCCAAGTGACCATTCCGAGGTATTGGAATTTATGCAGTGCTTGTTTGTCTTTCAAAATACAAATTATTTTTGTTCTGCTATTTACTTTTTGTAAAGCAAATAATAAACTAAGTTGTCACTATCTAGGCCTGCTACACTACTTAATTTGTTTTGTTTTATTTTTTGCTTTATTTTCAGTTCTCCGACCACTCCTATTATAGATTCAGGAATTTCTGATGCCTTACCTGATCCTCCTCCATCGACTAATTTGGACACTAACACTGAAAGTAATCATGAATCAGTTTCCTCTCATTCTGACATGGTAACTGATGATACACTGTCGGATTCTAGAGCTCTGGTTGCAGTTCCACCAATTAATGCTGAGGCTCTTGCAATGGTGCCTTTAAACCAGAAATCTAAGCGATCTGAGCTTGTACAGCGTCGAACCAGGAGACCATTCTCTGTGTCAGAAGTAGAAGCACTTGTGCATGCAGTTGAGGAAGTTGGAACTGGAAGGTTTGCTATTCAGTTTGCTGCACCTCTGATCAAGGTTTAATCTGCTTAGGTTTCTGAAGCTTAACAATATTCTCATTTGCAGGTGGCGTGATGTTAAATTGCGTTCTTTTGAAGATGCAGACCATCGTACATATGTGGATTTGAAGGTAAGGGTTTTGTTTAATTTTCATATAAAATGATAGCATCATCTGTTCTGGAGGCAAGCTGTACGGCCCCTGCTAGTTCTCCTTTTCGAGACTCCGCACCAGTGGGGGGCTGTAGGATGGTTATTCAGGCTGTACAGGCCCTCTCCCACTTAGTTCCTATAGGTAGTACACCCACCCTGATCAATCCTAAGGACTAAAAACGATGCCTCTGATGAGGTATTGAGGTTACTCGTGAGCTTTGTTTCATCGACAAAGGTTTGCAATGGTGGTATCACAGCTTTTTGTTTGTAGCTTATAGTGCTTGGTTTGTGCAGGATAAATGGAAGACATTGGTTCACACTGCTCGGATTGCCCCTCAGCAAAGAAGGGGCGAGCCTGTTCCCCAGGAGCTCTTGGACAGAGTCTTGGCTGCTCATGCTTACTGGTCCCAACATCAAGCTAAGCAACATAGCAAGAATCAGGCTGCTATATTAAAGATCACTGTCGCTCATGCTGTTAGAAATGGAGTTGAAGAGAACCACTCAATATGATGTACAAAGAAAGAGATGTTGACACGGACAGGAAACAGGAGATGTACAGAGTATTCAAATTTATTTAGTATTTTTCATGCTCAGGTTGATTCGTTGCCACCTTCCCAAACTCCGTGAGGCTGGCATTTGTAAATGATTTGATGGAATAAGGAACCTGCTCTAACAGAATCTACAGTGTTTTTTTTTTCTTTTTTACATTCATTGATTTATTTGCTGTAAAACTTTTTTTTTTTTTTTTATCAAATTTGATAGTACAGAGAAGTCAAAGAAATTAGTTGTCTTTTGTTGCTCTCTTGTGATGGCTGTTCCCTATCTTCTGTTGATGGTCCTCTGTGAGTTTTCTTGGTCTTCCTTTTCTCCTTCCTTTTTTTGATTGGTATCTTGCATGACCAGGAACTATTGCCGAGTCAATCTTGACGTGATACAATTAATTTTTTCTGGAGTACGATTTCTTATTTATTAACTTGTCAATTTATTACATTCTCCAACAGAAGCAACTAATCTAAACTTTTTCATTGCAGCACGCGCTTTCGAATTTTCAGGACTGATGCAAAGCTATCGGTTCCAGCTAAATCTGAACTTGAAAGTCCCCAAAAACATAATGATTCTACTCTGAATACCATGTTAGGTTTCCTCGAGCTAGAATCTGATAGGTTTTGAAGAAATATTTTCTTCTATATGTAGCAGGTGTAAGTGATGTATTTTAGAACGTGCTGGGGAGGGATTTTAGTCATAAATGCAAAACTGGTATGAAAATACCATGACTGTTACAAAAGAAATAATATATTGCATGACAGTTCCACGCAATCACAGTAAAGGCACGGCAAGGAATTTGAAGTTGGACTTCCAACAGATCGAGTTTCCTTCAGCTTCAAAGCCAAGTTTAGGTTAATCCAGACAGTGAAGGCATTTATGACCTACTTTTGTGTCCCTGCACACGCTACCTCCATGTGAAGGTGAACAACTTTCCTGCACCAACAATGAATCGAAGGCTTTGCTTAAAAAAGATGGCCTAACGCCAACTGCTAGGTTTCGTGTGATCAAAGTCTTCCGATAACTAATTAAAATGTTTAGGGCAAAGCAACGCCCCCCTACGGAAATGTAATGAAAACAACCGTTTCAAGGGCACAAGCACGTCACATGCCGCAGCTTAAGAGTCCGATCTGGCTGTTTGTAATTTTATTTTTTTATCTGCCACCGCGCCAATTTATATTTGTATATTGGTTTATGTTGTCTTTTAGTTGAGCTTTGTTATTAATTTATTGTGAATATGTCCAAATTTAAGGATAACAGCGGTCTAGGAAAGGAATCTGGATCTGGATCGAGTGAATAATATCAGTGGTCTTGGCATGTACCTCGCGGAGCTATTTAAAATTTAATCTTGATAATGGCTTATGGCCTAAAGGTCTGCTTAAAATATTTCATTCAGAAATCTCCCTCTCTCTTCCTTTAATGTCATCGTTTTGATTGATTGGATACTCTATGCTTCACATATTTTCCTCGTATATTTTAGGCGAAAGGTCATCGAACAGCAGGATAGTAGACTTCCATTTTATATCTTACCCGAGACTTGTCCCGAGTCAGAACCTCGATGCCACCGAAGAAGATGAGAGGGGTAAAATCAGACCACCCCCTCACTGTTTTTTGTTATTTTTTGTCACTGGCCATTACTGGCAAAATCTTTCTGCATTTCCAGGCCTGTAATTTGAGAGTCCTGGGCTAGTTTGTCTCGGAAAGGAATAATAAACAAGCCCGCTGCGATTCTGTAGTCTCTGTAAGGAGCCTTGCGCTGCAATAGCAGAGCCCATTCTTTCATTCTCTCTCCATTTTGGATTCGAAAAATATTGGGAGGCGTAAGTGGGTAAGCATAAATCGAATCAAATCTGATATCACCGTCCAAAAAATTATTTTATTTCTTAGCACAATATATTTCAGCCATATAAACTCCAGACACAAGAGGAGGTTTCACGGGGATGGGATGGTGAGCGACGGGATGCGGGGAGTAAGATGGATTTGAATTTGGTTTGGTGTATGATGTATAAATTTTCATTTTTTATTTTGTTTGATTATAGAGTACATGATAGAATAAAATATAAAAATATATAATTTTCCTTTTATCATACTTTTGTGTGTGTTATGCTTGTAATATGGATTTTTGATGCTTTTGTTTTCTAATTTTCACATGTTTTATATGTTTTCTTTCCTGTCTTAATGTTAGAAGAATTATAAAAAAATCCTAATAAATATATAATTTATTTTTCATTGAATAATCTTTCTCAATATTTATTTAATAATAAGAGAATATATGAGTACAAAGCAAAAGGTTACAAAAAAAAAAACTTGTGTATTAATCCTTAAAATAATTCAAAATTTAAAATTTAAAAAATTTAAAAAACAATTATTGTTCTTATAAGATAAATAAAACTTAAATTTTCTAAATACAAGCGTAATTATAACACTACGACAGTGTTTAGGAATGTGGTGTAAACCGTGTTTCTTTAAATTTTAAATAATTTTATTTAAAATAAAAAAAATATTTTAGATATTTTTAATGTGCTAATGTCAGAAATAATTTTTAAATAAAAAATACTTAAATTATTATTATAATAATTTTAAATGCATTATCCAATACAATTGAAAAGTCTCGCTCAAAAGATTAATTAATTTGTATGTTATTGAAAAGTCGCCCTTTTTTTCTTTTTTTATCCTGTCATCGTCATCTACTTGGTTTAAATGTTTTGTCCAAACCTTTTCACGTATAAAGGTACGGGTATACCTCGATGGAGCCCTTAGCACAAAACCTAATCATGAACAGAGTCCCAAACAAACAATTCTATCCATTACATCCCTAATATTTTAGATATCTCAATTGGGTCCTTCTCTCCATTTTTGATAAATTTGATGTCAGATTTTATTGTGCGAAAAACGTCATATCACTGACAAGTATGCATACCGGATGGAAAATATTAATAAAATCTGAAAAAAAGGATCCAATTAAAAAGGATTTGAAACATCTGGGAGTTAGTTAATAAAATTTAGTACTCTAGGAGTCAATTGAAAATGGATATATAAGTTAGGGACTAATTTAGGGCTCTCCAAATATCTAGAACGACTTTTTAGCTCTCATGATGCTTCCACAGGATAGCAATGGCATCGCTCGTAAATATATGGATCAATATACAATTTTTTGTTGTTGTTTTGCAGTTGAAAATGAAAATTAGGTTTCATTTGGTCATCAAGAATCATAATGAAAATTAAAGAATCCGAGCGGCATCTTGATTCCAATACTGAGTTTGGAATAATAAAAAAATCAAAATAAAATCTAAAATTTTGAATATTTTGTTTTCTAAATTAAAAAAATAATTTTATCATGATAACAAAAATAATTGAGATGATTGTTATTAGGGGTGGAATTAAAAAGAGGCAACTAGGGCCGAGCCTTGCAAAACATTTTAGATTTTTTTAGACTAAATTGAGACATGGGAGGGGCATGAGAATTTATAAAGAAGATGTGCATTCTGATTTGGTCAATCTCATTCATTTTCTCTTGTGAGCCAATCTTTAACAAGTAATATTTTTTAATTTAAATAGATGGGCTTTCTAATAATAAATTATTATTATATTAGTTATCTTTGATTTTTAAACTATTTTTTTATGAAAGTGAAAAAAAAAGGCAAATAACATTTTTAATTTAATCACATTTCTTTATCGTTTCTCTCTTTTTTTTTCTGGAGCCGTAACCAAAAAATATAATAATGCAAGGTAATGCAGAAAAGCTAAAGTAAAACTGTCAATTAATTGATCATCAAAACAAGGTAATTAGTGACCTAAATGTAATTTTTTTGATGCTTGTTAAGAATTTGATGAGGTTTTTTTATATATATAATTTTGGTTTTTTTCCTTTTTTTTTTTCAGATCTGCTGTTTTACCATTTTTTAATTTTTTACTATAGTGAATGTTTTTTTTTCTAATTAATTTGATATATTTTATGGGATTGTTTTGATTATGCTTGGATTTTTTATATATATTTTTAATAAAACCATCAAAATTATCAATTTTTTCTCACGTATATCTGACTATCACAAGGTCCAATATTCAAATTAGACAAGATCTTACTAGCAAAATTGAGTTATTTGAAGAGCCCATACCGAGATGAAATTAATTTCATAGCTTTGATTCAATTTGATATTTACTTTAAATCTCTCACATTATACAAAGATCATCATATATTTATGGTAAATGTTTTGAATAAAACTAATTCTTAAAGTTTTTTTTTTACAATTCACGTGCAGTAAATTAAAAAATATATATATTTTATTATATTAGTTTTGACCTCCCTGTTAAGAATCCCAGCTTAGCTCTTATTGTCATGATGGTGACAATGATAAAAACAATGATGAAAAAGAAGAAGGAATGTATGATATTAATAACAATGAGCATAGTATATTTTAACGTCACCACCACAAAGGGATGGTGGTGGAAAAAAGTGGTGATGGTCCAAGAAAAATGGTGAGAGTGGTGGAAAACAATGACAGCAATAGTGAAAAAAAGAAGGAAGTTATCACCACTATCAATGGTGATGACAATATTTGATGGTCATAATGATAAAAATAATTAATATATAATAAATATAAATAATATATTATTTAAAAAAACCATTCTCAAACTCTGTTTTTATTATCACACTCCTTTAACAGATATAAAACTATATTTAATTTCATTTTCATTTCAACCCAACACTAGAGAAGCAGGGACAAATGCTATTAGCAAATAGCAACTTTTTTTTTAAAAAAAAAAAGATTTGATGTCCCTTTCAATCTCGGTGATCATTCGTTTTCAGGCGAAAAAATGTGTTTATTTTATCACAGGTTTTGGTCCATGGCTATATGGTCCATGCCTAGCCCCTGCGCTATGTCCTTTCTCTGATTTTGGAAAAAAATAATACAGCACGGGGATTCTTTTTTAAAAAAAAATGTTTTTTAAAATATATATTAAAAAAATATATTTTTTATTTTTTAAAAATTTATTTTTAATAACAGTACATTAAAATAATTTAAAAACATAAAAAAATAATATATATATATATTTAAAATACATAATTGAACCAATATCAAGCATCTATGTCAAACTTTATCATCCAATTTTTTTTATTAAGATAATATTATTTTGTTTTTTTCTGTTCTGGTTTTTTTCTCTCTTGAAGTTGACAAAACTGTTGATAAAGTAGTGTGTGCACAGCGCACATGCAGAAGCAGTCTGGTAAGCTGACAAATGTAGACCAGGGACAGCACGGGCAGCTCAAATCCGAATGCTCGAATTTGTGCTTCCATTCCTCATTTATTTCTTCTTCTTGTAGGTGAAATCATTTTCTACATGTTTTCTTACGTGAAAACAATTAAATGGGTAGGAAGAAAAAATAACTGCCTGCTCTTCACAGGCATGGGCACCTAGATGTCGAAGGCTGCTGCTTCTTCAGGCTATGTGCTGATAAAACATAAAATAAAAATTGAGAAGAATAACATAAATAATACAAAGTAAATTTAGATTGAAGGATGAAATTAAAAAAAAATATTATAGAAGGGTCAAGTAAAAAAATAGAAATGAAAAAAATGAGGATAAAATTAAAAGGTATAATGTATTACAAATTAAAATTAAAAAACTAAATTGACATAAAACTCTTATTAAAGAGTCAAAGGGGAAAAAAAGAAATAAAAAAAATAGGATCAAAGCACAAATACCAAAAATAAAAAAAAAGACCAATTTTTAATTTTTTGAAAGAAGAGAGAAAATAAAAAGAAAAAAAAATTCACCGGCGATAAACTTTCCAACCATTAATGACACGTGTCATATCGATTGAAAGAGGATGCGGCGATGCATCTAAACACATGGCGGTTAAACAAGTTTGACCGCCGGGCATCTCTTATGCGCCGTCAATTTTTTGAGATTTAATATTATTTTTTTCTGGTAAAATACAATAATATCTTTGATAAAAAATTTTAAAAAAAACAACAAAACCAACTCAAAAATACATAAATATTCCTACCCGAAAGCTTGGTTTTCTTGACTTGATGGCATTTTAGTAATCTAACCATGATCTAAAATATAAAAAAATAATAATACCTCTAGACTAGAAAATATAATTTTTTTATGTAAAAATATATTTTTATATTTTTACTATTCATATAGAATAAAATGACCCTCGACACTCTGCTAACCAATACCACTTGTTATTTGAACGAGGAACCATAGTTGTAAACCACAATAAAATGTATATTGTGCTACAGTAAAATCAGTCTTCACAACCTCCACTTTCGTTTTGGTATATTTGTTATCCCTCCAGAGAATGATGCCTGCTTTTTATTATTCTCGGAATAAACTAAATCCAGGCCGTGTTTATCTTCTTCTTCTTCTTTCTTTTCTTTTTGGATAACCTGGAGTATCCGGGTCAGCTTACACATACTATGATTAATTCTCGAATCCACTGAACATCCTGTAAAGCCAGCAAACAGATAAGATACTGCGGGAATGATAAACATGCACGCTGAGACTTGAACCCATGATATAGAGCCAGAAAAACCTTACCGGAACCACTAGGCTACAAGCCTCAATGCCTTTTTATCTATTGTTGCTTTGACATGTTGACGAGAACGAGGGAAAAGCTCTTCAATATCATAGCAAATAAAGTATAAAAGAAGATAAATAAATGTAAGGTTTGAAGGGTCTATCCTATTTATTTTTGTGTTTTAAAAAAAATAAAATTATTTTATTATTTTTTTAAATTAATAAATTTTTGGTATTTTTATGTCATTTTAATGTACTAACATAAAAAATAATCTTTTAAAAAAAATATATATTATTTTAATATATTTTTAAATAAATTTTTATTTAAAAAATAACCATAACAATATTGTCAAACAAGTTTAAAAGAGACATTTGTTTATCAGTAAGATACACTAAAAGATCTCAATCTTTTCCTTTTGACGCAATCACTGTTCGCAATGTCACAAATCAATTCATTGTAGATTATGGTATTGATTATTTTTTTAAAAAAATTAGTTTGATTTTTGAATTTTTATTTTATTTTTTATAATATATCTTTTTTGAGCCTATGTTAACACTTAGTTGTATATTGCTTTTTAGAATAAGGGTTAAATTAAAAGGCAGGAGTATACTGAAAAAAAAAAAAAATAAATGGTGATTTTAAAATTTATCTTAAAAGCAAGTTCGAAATAGATGTTTTTTTAATTTTAAAAATGCCTGATAAAACAATTTGAGTTTCAGAAGATTTTTAATTTCAAGTTTTTAGATTTTTTGTGGTTTTTAGGTTATGAATTGATTTAACAAGATTTTTAAAGTATTTTTCAAGTTTTTTTTGGTAAAATATTAGTTGAAAAATAAATTTTCAATAAAAAACATGAATTATATTTTTTTAGCCACCACGATGGTAGGAATCTGAGTATTCAAATTACACGCCATTTATTTTTTAAAAAACAAGTGAGGGCAAGCAACACATTAACTTAAAAAATAGATCCATGCATGGGTCATTTCCTGATGGGCAGGCACCTGGCCTGGCTTACGAGGCTTTGCAACATTTGGCTTCATTATTTTTTTCTTTTGATTTTTTTAATTGATACTTTTTTATATATTTTTTTTCATAATTTTTAAGTTTATGTTTCAATAGATACCCCTTTCAATATGAATTTTTTGGCTTATTTAACATTTTTAAAATGACAATAATTTCTTAGTTATATTTGGAATATTGAATTATTGAGGAGATTAACATGATTCATCTGTATTTCTTTTAATTTTATGTAGATTAAATTTATTTTTAAAAAAATAAAATATTTTATTTTTATAATATTTTTAATATGTATAACTTTAGATGATATTGTTTTTCATTTTATTTTATACACTAAATTTTATAGGTGTGTCAATTTTTGTTGCAAGTTGATTTTAATAAATAAAATCATTAAACATAACAAGGTAAATAATCTGTTCTGCGATATTAAATATCTTGATCTATATTTATTTTTTAATTTTTTCAGTTTTGTTTTTATTTATGTCAATATCTTTTTCTATTGAATTATTTTGACCTCGTGACCTATAATGTACAATAAATATGCAATTTGGACATATCTCATGCTCAGGTCACAATTTTCATGTGATGACTTGGCTTTATTCAGGATAATATATTTTTAATTTGTTATTATTACCTTATATTTTTTTTATTGTATTATTAAATTAATCAAGATTTAATCCGGTTATAAAATTCTTCTTACTTTCTTTTGTAAATATAATTGCCTCTTAAATTATTTTTTAGTCTAAGAGATTTTTTTATTAGAACCACAAATCACTGATTTAGTTTACCTACTAATTCATATTAAGTTATTTTATTTTTGAATCATGACATGTTTAATTGTTTTTTATGAAGCACACTTTTAAAGAATTTTGAGAACTATCTTGTAGTAGTGCTAGAAAATAACAAATTCGAGTAAATATATCATATTTTAAAGGTGTCATAATGTAAAAATGTATTATTTTATTAAAAATATTTTAAATAGTATTATTTTGTCAAAATTTGTAGATTACCGTGACAATTTCTTTTTTAAAAAATCAAAGTTAGGAATCGGAGTGGAAAAACACTTTGTAGCTTGCCATTGTTTTTGTTTTCGATTGTCAATTTTGTCTTTGTATTTTTTAATTTGTGTGAGTTAATATTAGAGTTTCGGATGACTTGACATTCAGGAAGTCCAATCAATCAATCAAAAAAAGAGAACGTTTGTTTCGAGTCCCACTTTATACTAGTAGGAATGGGTGACATGATGAGGCACAGCGAGGTAGAGTTTTTTTTTTTTTTTTTAAAAAAAGAAAAAAAACAGAAAGATAAAATGTTAATGATTTTGATATATTAATATTAAAATTTAGAAAAATTCTAAATTTTTGTTATTTTAATTAAAAATATTTTTTAAAAAATTAGATGCCACATTATTAAATACACAATAAATTTATATATATGGTTCACCATATCTTTTAACTTTTGATTAATGTTTTTTTGTTTTTGAATTTTTAGAAACAAGAAAGTAGTTGTAAGAAATATCAGGGAAAAGAAGTGAAAAAAACAAGACAAGCACATCGTGGACGAGTCGCCCTGAGCGCGTCGAAGAATAAAATGAAGAGGCTCTAATTAGCTGGCTTACAATTGTTCCAGAAACAACCACCTTGAGTCCTCACCATCGTTACCCCTTCTCACTTCCTGCCCTCTCTCTCAAAAACATACGCTCCTAATTCTTTTATTCCTGCTAGACTGGAACTTTTTTCAGGTACTTTCCTCTTTTTGTTCATTAATTTTTTTTCTACAAGAATTTAGAAACCGTGTAAAGTGATTTCAAAGCTTTCATTTCGAGGATCATGAAAGCATCCTTTTGTATTCACTGTTTTGTTCTTTTGTAGGACAGCTCTGATAATTTCTATGCTGCAATCATCTTTCTTTCTGTTTTCTTCTTTGTCTACTTTATTCAGTCACCATATATAGCGCAAAGATTATTCTTTTTTTTTTTTTTCCTTTTTTCCCCCGCTCTTATGTGTATGCTTCTGGTGTTAGTAGAAAATAAATCTGGACTTTGATACATGGTGAGAGCTATTACTTAGTGGAAAAGCTATTTTTTTGGAGAAACTATGAGTATGAACTGAAGCTGTATAATTTGGCTTTGTGGGTACTTGGTATTATCATAACTGCAGGCCGAAACATCAAGGTTTTGGAGTGTGTTGTAAGTTGTGAAATTTCTGAGGTATTGATGATCATGGATCAGTCCTTGAGAGGTTTGTATGGTTCTGTAAATGGATTGAAACTAAGCAATGAAACCCAATCTGCTTCATCGGTTCAGGATCTTGTTAATGCGTTCAAGTTGGATAACAACCGTGTCAACCAAAACTATGTAAATAGTACTCGTGTTCCGCCTGATTCAACACCAAGTAACTCAGTTCTGTCCGCAAGCATGAGTCAAGAGGGAGATTCTCATGAAGATTTTGATTTCAGTGATGTGGTTCTGAAATATATTAGCAAGATGCTAATGGAAGAGGAAATGGAAGAGAAGACATGTATGTTTCAAGAATCTTCAGCGGCACTCCTAGCTGCGGAGAAATCGTTGTATGAGCTTATTGGGGAGAAGCATCCTTCTGCACCTGATGATCCTGTACAATTTTTAGATCAAAATCATGAAAGGCCAGATGAAAATCATGATTTGAATTGTAGTAATTGTACAAGCAGTACAAGCAGCAGCAGTGGCAGTAACTTGTTGGATCATGGGTCGATTTGTGATCTTGGCGAGTACAAGTCCTCGAGATATGCTTCTCAGTCATCCTATAGTCCAGGGAACAGCAGTGTTACTGTAGATGGATTTGTCGACTCTCCAGTTGGTCCTAATATGGTTGCTGAGATATTTGGGGAGAGTGAGTCTGTTATGCAGTTTAAGAAAGGGTTTGAGGAGGCCAGTAAGTTCATTCCAAATGGCAATCTGCTTATTGATTTGGAGAGTAAGGGCTTGTTTCTAAAAGACCTGAAGGAAGATGTCAAGGTTGTGTTAGCTACGGCAGGGGAGAAGCGTGAGAATGATAATTACGCAGATGGTTCGAGGGGGAAGAAGAATCCTCATCCTGAGGAGTCGGCTTTAGAGGGAGGTAGGAGTAACAAGCAGTCTGCAGTTTACTCTGAATCAACTGCGAGTCCAGCGGATTTTGACATGGTATTGCTCAATTGTGGAAAAGATGACTCTGCCCTCCAAGCAGCCTTGCATAACGGGGAAAGCAAGAGTGTACAGCAGAATGGACAAGCCAAAGGATCGAATGGTGGAAAAGCTCGAGGTAAGAGGCAGGGAGGTAAGAGGGATGTGGTGGATTTGAGAACTCTCTTGACTCTTTGTGCACAAGCTGTTGCAGCAGATGACCGGAGGAGTGCAAATGACCTGCTGAAGCAAATCAGACAGAATGCTCCATTGACAGGGGATGCCATGCAGAGACTAGCCAATATTTTTGCTGATGGTCTCGAAGCACGCTTGGCTGGCTCGGGAACCCAGATTTACAAAGCACTTATTTCCAAGCCAACATCAGCTGCTGATGTTTTGAAAGCTTACCACATGTTTCTTGCCGCTTGTCCGTTTAGGAAGCTGTCTAATTTCTTCTCAAATAAAACAATTATGAATATAGCCGAAAATGCAACAAGGGTTCACATTGTTGATTTTGGCATCATGTACGGTTTCCAATGGCCCTGCCTTATTCAGCGCCTCTCATCCAGACCTGGAGGACCTCCCCATCTGCGGATTACTGGGATTGATCTCCCAAATCCAGGTTTCCGACCAGCAGAAAGGGTTGAGGAGACAGGACGCCGCTTAGCAAATTATGCAAACACTTTCAAAGTTCCATTCAAGTTCAATGCTATAGCACAGAAGTGGGAAACCATTAAAATTGAGGATCTCAAGATTGATAGAAATGAGGTGCTTGTCGTGAATTCTGTGTATAGATTAAGAAACTTGCTTGATGAGACTGTGGTGGTGGAGAGTCCTAGAAATATCGTTCTCAATTTGATCAGGAATATGAATCCTGATGTCTTCATACAAGGGGTAGTTAATGGAGCCTACAATGCTCCATTCTTTATCACACGCTTCCGAGAGGCCCTGTTCCACTTCTCCACTTTGTTTGATGTTCTGGAGGCTAATGTGTCTCGTGAGGTTCCAGAGAGGTTGCTTATTGAGAAAGAGATTTTTGGGTGGGAGGCAATGAATGTAATTGCATGCGAGGGTGCAGAGAGGATAGAGAGGCCAGAGACATACAAGCAGTGGCAGATGCGGGTCCTAAGGGCTGGGTTTAGGCAGCTCCCTTTGAATCGGGAGATTTTTACGACAGCGAAGGAGAGGGTCGAAGCTCTCTACCACAAGGATTTTGTAATTGATGAAGATAGCCAGTGGTTGCTCCAAGGGTGGAAGGGCCGGATTGTTTATGCACTCTCTTCTTGGAAGCCTGATTGTTAAATGCGTTTGAGTTTTATTTGTGGATCGGAAGGGTGACAGGATTCTTCATGTGGCTGACATGGTGCCTTTGTGCTATATCAACTCTGTTGTAGATTTCTGCTCAGAATTTGAGGTACTGACATTTTCCCATTAAAAAAAAGTCTCATTTTTCTTTTCATCACCTTGCCATTTGTTTACTCTGGAATGGAAGTGAACTTGAAAAGAAATTGATGATGTTATTATGTATTTGCTGAGCAGGGATAGTGGGAGTAGAGTTTTGGCTGCTGCTCACCACAATTCTATTTGATGCCCGTTGTTCAAGTAGCAGTAATATCAATTTATAAGAAAAAATTCAACTAATGTGTTGCTTGACGCCTGATATTTCTCATGTCACCAGTCAGAATGGTCTATATCTTGGTGAATATGCACAAAAAGGGCTTAAGAAACTTAAAAGAAAGCCACCCCGACTCTAGTTCAGTGTTGTGGTTAAACAAAAGATATCTGTAGCAGCGATGATGTTAAAGTTAATGCTGGTGGGTCGTAGAATTATGATGATTTTTAGGAATCTCTGCAGTCAAAGAAGATAATGCATGCGCATTGTTGCCCAGGTTCTTCTTTGGACAGTTTTTGGTGCAAGCAGCAATCTTGGTTCTGGAGTCAGAAGTGGTCTCTGTGCATACTGTCCACTTAAATGTGTCATTCTAGCTCTAAATTTATTAATGAAATTGCCGCCAAGAATACTCTTGTTCTTGGTTTTTGTTGTTTAGATGTGTGTGCAACAGTTTCACCGATCATTTCTTACCGGAAATGCATGCTGATTCCTCCGACCAGATCCGTACGAGCTTAGTTTAGCAAAAGGCTTGTGAAATGATGGCCCCTACTAACTCACGCCTTCCCATTTCACAGATATTTGAGCACATGTTCTGTAAAGTGTTCTGCGATACAGAATCAGCACCAAAGTTAAAAAAGTGTTTTCATGGTCGTCTATTGCTTGGTAGTTCTCTGTTTAGTTGAATCAGTACACATCTATCAGTTGACTCAATCATCTGTTACCTTGAACTATTGCCTATTTGCATTCAAGGTGTTCCATTTTTCAAGGTATTCATAGTTTTTTGTGCATTCATGATGTGGAATGGTGTAAGGCTGAAGTAAAGCACACCCTATTGTCTATTGCAATTCACAAGTGAAAACCACCTGATATTGCGAGGGAAGTTTTCATGAGTTTGATGCAGTGTAGGAAATGAGGATGATTGGAGAGAGATCCCAATTGAAAAACAAAAGCAAAGGAGCTAACCACCGCTCAATGGATGAAAGGTCGGTCTACTGTTAACATGAATTTCTTAATGATTTTCCCAATACTTGCGCGGAGAAGTTTTACTTTGGGAAGGTATGATCAGTAATTTAAGGAAGTCCCGCCTTCATACGACATGCTAACAAGGACCTTGCAGCGAACCCGTCGTTATTGCACCATCCATCCATTTCATGTTAATATATTATAGACTTGATAAAGGGAATAATAGCAAGTATTTGCTAAGTTCTGTGTTTACTTGATGACATGCACTACGGCATGACGAGATGCAGTGACCTATGATCTACATGATAAGACAGACACTGTGATTTAGACAATTGTTTATGGTGCTAAATCCATGATAAGACATCTTGACATGAATACAATAATGATTATTAAATTTCTGATTTCTGCTGCCAAGGAAAGAGTTTGGTGGTTAGATTTCCTTTTCAAGTCCATGAATTACCATTGCCAAGCATCGTTGTTAGTCTCTCAGGTCACCAACTCTTCTTCTTGACCTCTTCTTAGTAATGCTACGCCCATATATTTATATACCAGCAAAAAACTGCTGTGCTGCAACTGTTATCTTACTCGATGTCATGCATTACGAACATGCAAAATATGATATATAATCTTAAAACATACGATAAGCCAAATGCTAAAACCTAGCAGAATATCTAGTATATCTTGGTGGAAAACTCAATATTGGGTGTGGAAAGGTAGGAAGGAGATAATTCCCGAACACTTGCTAGTCGCTATTCAGGGTATCAATGTTATGATGCCAAAAAAGGTTATTTAATATAAGAATTCGACAAAAAAAATATGACGATGCTGCTACGGCATTCTAGATTTGAGAATATGATTGTTTTATTTGAAAATATATTAAAATTTTATTTAAAAAAATTATTTTTAATATTAACATATTAAAATGAGCTGAAAACACTAAAAAAATATTAATTTAAAATAAAAAATAAAATAAATTTTTAAAAAAAATATAAAAACAAAAAGGGTGTGTATCTAAATTATAATTACGATATTCTGGTTGTGCATCAAGTTTTGCAGAATGGGATGGGAAAATAATTCCAACTTTTAATTACGATTCAATGTATCTTGTTTACTTTTCCTTGTGAGAATTCCATTGAATCGTAAGTCAACACAAAGAAAAACTATCCCTTCCAACCCGAGTCAGTGTATCTTAAGTCAACTAGAGATAGGGTTTGGGAAGCCGGCTGAAATGCGGTAAAGATTTAACACTTTTTAATATTTTTAAATTGTTTTAATGGTTAATATCAAGAATTAATTTGAATAAATAAATAAATATTATTTAAATATATTTTTAAATAAAAGATAATAACTAGATATCAAACACTAAATCACATATGTTTTTTTAGGAGTGTAGATATGGTTGTTTTTCAAAGTGTTTTTTTATACTAAAATAGATCAAAATAATATTTTTTATTTATTTTAAATTATTTTTAAAACTAACATATTAAAACGATTTAAAATATAAAATTGAAAAACACGGCCGAAAGGAACGGTGCTGCGGAAAGACTAGTCCAAGTTATGCTGCCATAAAAATCGTTCTTTTCATCTTCTTAAACGTGCCGGATTAATTGGCTTTAACGAAATTGGGAGTACGAAATACATGCATCTCCACCTGCTCCACAGAGAAGTCAACATGCATGTAAAGAAGCATAGTGGCCACTGTTCTATTTAAAAAATAACAAATATTTACGTCATTTAAAATCTCACATCACGCCATCTAAAACAAGCTGAAATTCTCGAACGTATTCCACCATGGGTTTCATGTCTTTTTATTATTATTATTATTATTAATTCATTATGAAACCAGTAACTAATCCAACTTAATTGCTTATAATTTATGTTAAATAGAATTACTGATGAGAAAATTTGCTCCTTTTATTTGAATAAAAATTTATTTTTAAACGATCATAAATACTTGAAAAATTAATACTTCAATCTATTCACACCACGTTTATTAAATTTGGTCACAACCCTTTATCTAAGTTAGGTTTTTTTTAAAAAAATTAATCTAAAATAAACTCGATCAAAATTCAATTCAATTTTATATATTTTTTTAAATAATAACACTTTAATTTTTTTTAATCAAAACAATATTGTAGATTAACCCCGTTAAGCCTTAAACGAGCTCTCCTAGGCAAACACATATTTCAAAATACTATTGATTTAATAATATAATAAGGGGTGAATAAAACCAAAAGACCAAAATGGCCCATTGCGTATATATTGGTGGACTTGAAGCCCAAGAGTATTAGGAGTCTTACCCGGTGTAGGACAACTGGTTCTGACCACAAGCCCAATTAATGGCCTTGGGGATTTGTCCAGTGTGCGTGTGTGTATAATATATTAACTTTTAGGAATTTAAAAATCATTTTTACTGCTAATAAATAATCATTTTGACCCCGGGATTTGATGTCGTGGGATTTATGTTTTATTCTAACCATAAGTGTAAAAGTATTTGACTAATTAATAAAGATCTGAGTTTTGTGCGAGTTCCATTAATTGTTTACAAAATTTTAAATTTTCAAACCATAACCATGAAAATTAAGTGATACTATCACACGCCAAGATAAATCCTTGATGTATGAGTAAATTTTATTTCCAGATGCCCACAGGAACTCACTTAACAGGGAAAAAAAATGCAGGGTTCTAGTTTCACTTATGATGTGATAGAACATCATTCTTATGAGCCATTTTCTCTTCTTAATTAACCAATTGAACTCTCCTGAGATTCAACGCGATGATTACCTTGGTTTCCTGAATTCAAAACTTTTCTTCAAATGTTTCTTTGTCTGCCTTTGCGGATTTCCTGATTTGGGTTTGATTTGTGTGTTCTGCCCTTGGTTTCTGGGATCTCAACTAGAGATGCAGCTTCATATGCAGAGTTAGGAACGCAAGCACTTGGTCTGGCAGTTGGTCGAGCAGCAACAGCCCATCTTGATGATGATTTTAGAATACACAGGCCGTTAAGTGATTCTGTGAATGTTGCAGATGATAATGGAATATTGCAACCAGGTGGTAACAAGGTTATGGTTATGGAGTAGATTAGATACCAGTAGATGTGCTAACAGCACATTTCTGACTTCCATTGCAGCACTGTTTGCCATGCAGAATTTAGCCGGATTTGCAAGCCTACTCTTCAGAAAGGCATCGTGGTTGAGGCCCAACGCCACGAGGTGTTCATCAAGAGTTTGCTGGAGAAAGGAAAAGTTCTGCCAGTTGCAACTCTATTCCTGTATCATCTGATGCATCTCTGAGCTTTGCATTGGAGATTATCCCAGCCTGCTTTTCTTATTCATTCTTTTTTCATACAGAACTTGAAAAGCTCGGCTCATGTTCTCATAAAGATAATTTTGAGGAATAACAGCACTTCAATGGTGATATTAATTTCGATCTAATCCATTACAGTCACTAAAATGAGAGAGACAAAAGGAGGAAAAACCCATAAAATCCAGACTTGTGAGAATGAATTACTTCATCCGATCCTTTTCTTTTTCTCAATGACATCACAATTTTCCTGAATGTATACGTGTGAAAAACAAGTACAATATACAAAAATCCTGTTTAAACTCTACAATATAATTTAGCAAACTAGTTCGAAGTTCAAACTCGGGCAGAAAAGAAAAAAAGAAATCAAACTCCTCTTCCTGTACTTTGTTTGTGGTGTATGTATTTACAATATAAAGTAGCTTCAGATTTGCGCAGTGTTTGTCACCGAATCTGGGTTCGTCCTAATGACCAAAGACCTGTATCTTTCACTGGTGTCTGAAACCACAATAAAAAAGAAAATCTTAGTACTGGAAAGGCAACTGAAAACCCCTTAAAACCGCAATGATATCACGTAACACGCTTGCTTACCTGTGTTTTCATAGAGGGGAAGACGTTCCAAAACCGCAATGTCTCATCCCCTGCTCCAGTTACTATTGTCTACATGATGAACAGACAATTTTGACATTAAAAACTTGTTCATGATCATTTCTTCTTCTATCCTTAGATATGCAGAAATCATAATATTGTGGTACCTGACCATCAGGAGACATGGCAAGATAGAGTACTCGCAAACTGTGACCAACTAGAGTTGCAACCTATCACAAAACGAAAACAGACGGATTTTCTTAACAGGATTTTTCCTTGCAAATCTTGAACTGGTGGCTAATTTAGCTACGAGACAGATTAATTACAAAGAACTAGCAGCAACTTTAGCTAATACCTTGGATAATGATGGATATTTCCACACCATAATTTGATTCTGGGAGTACCCATGAGTGCTGACCAGCTCATTAACATTCTTGCTCCAAGCTAGATTGCACACCTGCAGTCAGCCAGTGAAAATCCAGTAAGCTGAGGGGTCTTTAAGAGATCGCAAATTAGTTCTATGAAGCTCCATGACCTAGTGAAAATTAAGCAAGAAGTAAAGGAGGAAAAACCTGGCTTCCTGTGTCAACATGGTTTAATTGATGACCATTGGTGGTGTTCCAAAAGCGAATACATCTATCAGCGGTTCCACCTCCAGATGCAAGAAGGCCACTCTGGTGGGGCGACCAAGCAATGGCCTTGACAGCAGCTGTGTGTTCAGTCAGTTTCAAAATTGGTAGCTGGGAGTGCTGATTCCATACCAAGAGCTGATCACCAACAGGACATTGACTTGATTACACATTAATATACACACAAATAAAAGGGGACATGCCACCAGAATATTTATTAGCTAATGAAAACGAATTGCTACCATGAGCAAGAAAAATGTAGTAATCTTACCTGATTATCATTTCCACCTGATGCAAGTTCCCTGTCATCATGTGACCATTTTAAGCCACATACCTGGAAAAAGTGATAGAGAGGCTTACTTCCATTTTTTCCACCATACACAAAATATTATTTCACAACTAAATCCTAGTCCATATAATCCATTTAGACAAAATATTGGAAATACAAGTCAGGAATTGTTGAACTGAGCCATTTATTCAACTCTTCTGCTTTAGACTTTACCTCAGATTTGTGACCAATAAGTTTGCTGACATAGTCACTGGAAATTCGAAGATCATGCTGAAGTATATGGCGGTCCCTGCTTCCTGATGCTAGTGTCCTAGAGTTCCAAGCCAAGACACCTGTTCTTGTTTGATGCCCTCCCATGGTTCGGACCCTCTTGCACTGTGTTCCATCCCACACCTATAACAAACATTGACAGCAGACCATAAATCAAAATGAATCATATAAAAATACAAGATTTTGGGCTAAATTAGATCGTTAGAGCTACCTGAACTTGACCAAGATGTGTACCAACTGATATGTATGAGCCTTCCCGGGTCCATTGCACAGAGCATACACTGTCATTAGGCCCTAAATCACACAACCTGGTCACCTGAGAACAAGATAGCAAAAAGGTTTAAACATCTAATACCTCAGTCGGCCCCATTTTAAATAGCAAGTTACTATCCAAAGAAACTACTTAAGAGACCATTTTGCATTGGATTGGACAGTTTTTGGAGCTGTTTAACATGCTAAGAACCTTGTACGATCGAACTTACTTTACTATTTGATGCGGTCCATAAATAGACACAAGTTCCCAACCCAACAGCGAGTACATTCTGCGAGGACCAATCCACAAGATTCAGATAGAAGTCATCTTGAAGTGACGGGGCATCCAAAACCTGCAGCAAAATTAACCTTCAATAATTATCATTTTCTTGGACTGAATCTTCAATGATTTCTATCGAATCCAATTAAATCAAAAGGGATGCAAAAAAATCTTCTTTATCCACAATTTTCTAAACAACCAAAGAAACCCAAAATTGAAAAAAAAGAGAAGAAGACTCGGTAGTTACCTTATGAGGTGTTTTGGGGACTTTTCTTGGTGGCTTAGGAGGAGTAGAAGACTCACTAGAAATCCCACTATCGTGTCCCAAGATTGAAGGAGAAAATGGCGAATTAGGCCCCGAATGATCAGTCTTGAACCTCAACATATTCTTGTTAGGACTACTCAACCCTCCTTGACCACCTGCAGGAGAAGAAAAGGAACCAAAATCAGACCCGAAAAGCTCAGATTTCAATAACCTTGCATAAGCTTCGTTGCCTCCTTCTTTAACAGGAGATCCTTTCTCTACGAGTCCAAAAGTGTGGAGCCTTGAAGATGATCTGCAAGGTATGAATCTATCACTGCAAGATGAGGTTTTCGAGGGTGAAGATAAGCTTGATATTGCTCTGGGTGATGATACGCATGTTACTGCTCTAAAAGAACTGGAAGAGGAAAAGGTCTCTAGTCTTAAAGAAGTCTCATTCATCCCAGATGGGAGGTTCAGGCCACTCTTTCTTCTTGGTGTTGAATCCATATTTGTTTAATATTTTTTAGAAGTTTTGAGCTATTGGGTTCTCTTTTGATTTTGTTGATGAGCAGTGAAGAATATTTATTGAAAAGGCCTCTCTGTGGAAGGAAAGAGAGGGATTCTCAATGGAGGGTTTTTGTTTTAGGGTTCTTTTGTGTGGAAGAAGACTTGCAACGGTCGAAATTTTGGGTAGGATATGCAGGAGCGGAGTTGGGAAAGAGAAGGGTTTTTTTTGGGTTTTAAAGTTGTTTTTATATAGTGTGTTTTGTTTCAAGATTCCAACGGTCAATTTCTTGCTTGGGCCAAGCTCATCAGAGCTGGATTTGTGGTTTGGTTACCAAAATAGCCGCTCTTTGTGATGCCATTGTTCTTAAAAGCATTAAATGGCTTTGCCCTCTGTTCTTGCAGAGACACCTACTCCTGCCTCCAGCCTTGACATCAGTTCCTTTTCCTCTCTTTTTCTCCAGATAAATTCTTTTCTCTTAGGCTAATAAACTAATTCATTACAGGAGTAGTTGTATCCACTAACATCTTCATCTGTAACAAGTTTAATGTTTCAGTATCTTTGAGTGGATGTAGTTTAATTGATTAGGTTTTGAATTTATTTTTTAGAAGATACTGAGTTTCTAGAAGCTTATATAATTATTAACTTTAAGGTTCGTAAAATTATTCGAGATATAAACAAACTAATCCGAACATTCATATTAATAATAATAAAAAAAATTAATGTCATGGTCCAAGACTTTGAGACCCATGAGACCTTTTATGGAATGAAAAAAAGAAGTTGTCCTAGATTCATATATATTATTAATCAAGTTGATTTTTTAATTAGGTTTTGGATAGATCATCCATATTATCAGTGTTCGACTGCGAGATAAATCTTTGAAATAGTAAGTCAAAATTATATTATTCTTACCAGGTCCTTGCAACAATATAAAATGTTATTCTTATTAATAATATTATATCATTTTTTTTATGAAAGAAAAAAATAACAGGTTTCATTTAATATTAGAATAAATTGTAATGAAGAACACTTTGATCTTTTTCATATGTATGGTGCATTTTTATAAAAGTGATTTTTAATTGATAATTAATGTTTTTTATATGTTTTTTAATGGTTGTAACATTTTAAAAATTAAGTGAATGTTTGGCATTATAGGGTAATATGTTTTTTAAAAATATTTCTCACTTGAAAATACATTAATATAATTTTTTCAGATTTTTTTAATTTTTTATATTAACATATTATAATCACAAAAAAACACTAAAAATATAATTTTTATGCCAAATACATATTAAAACACAATGAGAAACAACCATATCTCGTCTAAAAACGCGTGGAAGGCATCCATTTTGCCGTCTCACTTTCAACTACACAAACTATATTACAAAACAAAGCCTAAGTGAACCTTGGAATATTACTATATCCAACCTGCAATAAAACAAGAATTAATTAAGTAGCTATTCTCTTTCCCACACCTTGCAAAATCAAGCATCCTCGTCTCTCTTTTTTGTGAAATAAAAACAATAAACGTGGAACAAATAATTTTAAATATTTAAATTTCTTTTTATTATTGTAAGTCAAACAATTACTCTTTTGTATCTGCACTCATTCTATTAGATTCCACCAGGAAACAGGTTAAGAAACAAGTGAAAATCAGATGCATAATAAAAAAAATAAGAATAATTATTTATTTTTTCAATTTGACTTTAATATTGTATAATATTTTGTTTCTTTTTATTTGTCAATTTTTTTTGACTTTTTTTAATTGTACATGTGATGCTTTTTAACATATTTATTTATGTAACTTAATAAAAGAGATGTAAATCCAAACACAGTAGAGCTAATATTCTTGAGCTTCAACAGAAAAAGAAATTGATAAAGCATATTTCAAGTTCTTTAATATTCTTGAGTTTTAACATAAAGAAAAAATTGATATTAAACAAATCAGGTAAAGTAATAATTTAACATATTTATTTATAAAGTCTTTACCAGCCTTAACTTTTAAAAAACTTATCTATAATATTGAAAAATATCATTTTAAAATTTTATCACGAGACATGTATTTTTGAGATAAAGTCAATGCAAATTATACTTTTTTTTTTCTCTACTTAGGTTTATTCCTATTAAGTGTTTCTTTTGATTTTTTTATAAATCATAAAGTATTTAAATATAGATCTTGAAGTATCTACATAAAATCTTTTATTAAATTATAAAATATTTATAAACTACACAAAAATATTGTATTTTTTTTTGTTTAGATTTTTTTCCATTAAATTTTTCTTTACAAAGTTTTAAAGAAACATATTTTTAGTACATGGTCATTCAAAGTAAAGTGTTATAAAATCTATAATTATAACATGAAGTTAATATTGATTATTTTTGTTGCTATATATGCATGAAATTTTCATATATTTTTAATGGACTTTTTAATAAAATCTGACAGAAAAAAATACAAATTCAAACGTGCAACAATTCAATTACTGAAGTAAAAATAAATAAATCATGTAAATCAAAGTGTACAGTAGTTCGAAAGTTTTGTACATGATGGACCCAGAGAAGTACTGGTTTGACAACTGAAAGCTCAATGTTGCTGCCCAGGACTCAGACCTTTGAATTCACAAATCAACCGATGACGCCGAAGCCTCTTTGGAGCCCTGGCGCTCGCCCACCCACGTCCGAACTGGGCCAAGTAGAAGATAAAGCCAACAAAATGCTCGGTAGGGTAATTAGCATCATAGCCCGAGTATAGGCACTTGACTGCATGCAATCATAGCTCTCCAAACCCAGTAGGTTACAAAATCAGGTCCAAGCCTAGGCCCCAACTAAAGGAATAAAAAAAGAAAAAGGAGATTCCAGCAGAAGTTTGGTTCAGCTTTTGCGCCCCTCTCATTTTACATTGGCACGTGGGCTTGCCAACCGAGCCAGTGCCAGTGCCGGTGACGTCTTTTACGAAAACGACGTGATCAAATTCCAATGCTCGTTGTACACGTGTGCCTCCTACCGCCATAATGAATTCACCTCATGGGCCCAGGCCCCCACTTGGCCTGGCAAGCCCATAACTCCAGTCCCTGGTCCCTACCACAGAATTTAACCATGAACGCGTGGTCCGGATTTAAATCCAGCAGTTCCTTGAACCTTCTCGCGCCAAACACAGGTGCATCATTCTAGAAACCAAAACTCCACGGGTGCATCCCTCTTCAAAAAAAATTAATAATCAAATTTCCTCGGGTCTTTCACTCAAGCACAAAAGCTTTGCGTCATGTGACCTCATCACCACTCAATTGAACACTTATTTAAAATTATAATAGCATTTTAAAATATATTTTTAAAAATATATATTAAAATAATATTTTTTTTATTTTTTTTAAATTACTATTATCACATCAAAACAATATATATATTTCAATTTTGATATCAATACTTTAATAGATTTGTTATTTTTTCAATGCAACAATAAGAAAACAAATTCTTAAAATTACGAATTATCACCCATCTAAATACATTCAATTTATATGAATGATGCACTTTTAAAAATGTTTGATGAAAAAATAATAATCTCATTAAATGCGTTAAATAGGCTAAAGATATATTTTTTTCCATTGAAATAATAAGAAAAGGAAGCAATAGTCGATCTCAATTCACAACTCACGATTAAAGTCATATTTTTTGTTCTTCTCGTATGAAAAATTGAAGAAGTCGCTGTCCAATGTAAGTTGTCTGTACCAATCACCAAGGAGCGTGCTATCTTCTTCGCAACTTCATAATCAAAATCCAAATGCTAACTCATATTATATACACGAGATGAGAAAACTGATTCTATAATATCCTTTAAAATAAACAAAATATATATACTTTGCCACATAATATTTTAAAGACTTGTTTAGGAGTGTAAAAAAAATTGCTTTTCAAAATATTTTTTATTTTAAACTATATTAAAATAATATATTTATTTTTAAAATTAATATATCAAAATGATTTAAAAATATAATTTTTTTAAATTTTTTTTAAGACATGGTTGAACCACAATATTAAACAGGATTTAAATGTAATAATATAATAAGATAAAAAAATATATATTTAAAATAACAAAACACTTTAATCTACTTTCCTTGTCATCAAAGCCGGATTAGTAAGCTCATCTTACAATTAAAGAAGTAATTACCTTGTAAATTCTGCTCTTGGAATTCGAAATTATTGAAAACATGTACATGTTTAGCTTAAGGACAAAAAAATTGGCAAGCAAGTTACAGGTTGGTGACTACTTGGATTTGGGTTCCACGCAAGCTTCTAGCAGCCTGTAGTTGCTTCCACCACACGATGGAATAAGTCAAACAGCACACCTTCTTTAGCAAGCTGGCGCGATGCTTTAGCCTCCTATAAATGAGAGACAGCATATATACTTCCCCAAAACTGCAGTAGGCAAGCAGCAATTCTAGATTCAGATACCACAAACAGCCATTTAAACAAAGTTTCACTTCCATCAGGATTTCAAACTCGTCTGAACTAATCAATCATGGAAGTTGATGAAGGATGCAGGACGCCAAGACGCAGCGAATATCAGATACCGACACCTTTGGTGTGCCCGCCACCACCAAAGAAGAAACCCTTTTATGTTAAGCAAAGAAGGGTCCCTCCAAAGGAAGGATACTTTCAGCCTCCTGATCTTGAGGGAATCTTAATGGATATTGCACCAAGAAGGGAAGCTTGTGCTTGACTGGCTACTGTGCGAGAACTGTAAAGAAAGGTGGCTTGTATTATCATTTAACTTGTTTTGTATACCCAGTAGTTGTGAGATCTGTGAATTACAGCATCTTTCTTGGAATCTTTTTGCTGTTAATTGAAGATAACCCACTAATCCTTTTAAGGAAAACCACTTGTTTGTTAGAAGGATTGTAGTTAGGGTAGGAATTGTAGACATATTCTCTGCTCGTACTCTGTTTCTTAGGTTCTAAAACGTTTATATATTTTATCTGTCAATCTTGCTATTCAATATGGTTTAATTTTCACTCTCGCTGTGTTATGATTTTTGTGGTGTGTGTTACTGTAAGTTTTTCGGGTGGGATGGAAATCAATGAACGTTAGGATTAATTATAACTACTTGGGTGAGCTGGTTTTAAGATTCCCAGAATGGTGGGAATTCC
Source organism: Populus nigra (assembly GCF_951802175.1). Taxonomy (NCBI): domain Eukaryota; kingdom Viridiplantae; phylum Streptophyta; class Magnoliopsida; order Malpighiales; family Salicaceae; genus Populus; species Populus nigra. The sequence goes on along the minus strand of NC_084861.1, from coordinate 13,162,320 downwards.
ATTTCTATTGGATATTGATGAGCTCCATAGTTCAGACACGCGGCCCTGAATGAGGCCCAAGTGCCAATAGCCATACTTTCACACCAATGGGATTCTTTGGGGGTTTTTTTATGTATTTTTTTTAGAGTTTTTATTTTTATTTTTTTCAATCTTATTTTAATTTGCGTTGTTGTAGATTTTTTTTAATCATACAATAAAATAAATAAAAATTAATTAAATCCAATAAAATTTATAACTTTATTTATAAATTTAATAAGTTAACTCCGGTTAATATAAATTATATTGTTTTTTATTTATTTGATTTCATGTTTTCTTAAACCCGTTAAATAAACAATATCATGTAGATACCATTCTTATATGATTGAATTTAAAACTTGATTTAAGCATAGAATTAAGTTGTTAGTGCTCAAATTAAACCTATTATATTAGATTTAATGATAATATGAAAAAGTTTTATGCGTCTTAATGCAATCATGTTATGTTTTTTTTTTTCCACACCGCAGTATCGGGCGGGAAGTTTTCCCTGTACAGACAATTTTTTTTTTTCCTGATGAATGATATCAAGCCAAATGTTTCGAACGCGGAGTGAATAAATTCCAGATAATGACGTTGTCGGCAGTGGAAGGAAAATTGTTGCTCAATTGACTAGGGAACTAGAAATTTAGAAACTAGGAGCTACAGTAATTTTTTGAGGGATGCATGACCCTTCCCCGCAGCAACGTATATAGTAATTTCTCCGTGATTTGATAAGGGTGGGTTTCGAAGTTCAAACCAACAGCACCAGTTAAGCCACACTTCTGGGTCAGTGGCATGTTGCGGGTGACAATTTGCAGAGCCAGCGGCTAGGGAGGGTATTGGGCTTGGATTGGATTGCACGAAGTAAGAAGTTCACTTCTCGCCATTTTATTGACGACCTAATAATTCGAGCATCTTTATGCCTAAATCTGAGGTGAAGAAATTCAGGGCCAGGTCCTACTGGTTCTTCTGAGAACGGTTAGCTCTTGGCACCGGGCAAAGGTTTGAACATCGACAAGGCAGCAATTGAAGTTGAAAATGGAGTTCACCTCCATGAAGGATAGACCCTTTTGAGGCCGAGCTAAACTGCTATCCTCACGCCCCAACTCATTACTTATCGCACGCAGGTGATACTGGGCCTTCAGTACAGTAGTGGTCTTGTGGTGGATCAATAGGCTGGTCACTGTGATAACATTCGACATTGTCAAAATAAGGCCTTGTATATCCCACTTATAATCTACAGTTGCAGTTAACTACCATCAGCACAATGGCCCCATAATCAACTTCACCATCACCACATTACTGTTAGTACCCTGCCACTATCATGAATACCAGTTTCACTGCCAATATTCTACCAGAAATAAATGAAAGCAACAAAACCAACAGATTCTCAATTCTCAATAACTATATTAAAGTAAATAGGAACATTAAACAAGAATCCGAAGAGAGTACGTACCTAGCTAGTTTTTCCATCAAGCTAGTCATTTCCACAGGACCCATAATTTGTCAGTGGTTTACTAGCCAGCTAGGAATACCAAACCCGTCTTGAGCTCTATCGATGCTTTTCTTGAACATGTCTATCGTCACAGCACTGGTAACTGAAGCAGTTGTGATAATTTCTATTGCTGGTTTCGATTACCAAAATGTTAGCCGTGAACTTACAACGATGTTTCCCAGTATCTAGTACTGATCACGCAAAGCGTTTTCTGTTGAAAGCTTGTATTTTTAATCTTTGGAAGAAATAATTAGAGAAGTTCGGATGTTTTGAAGGTTGTGCCATTTCTTTATAGCTGGGTTAAATTATTGTACGTGACGCAAGGCACCATCTCTACTAGTGTCTACTGTAATGTGTGGTGAATTTGGTTTGCAACTCTTGCTCATGTACGAAGGCGTTAGATACCATGCAGGTTCAGGTGGTCTCAGGGGCCTAATTCCTTCTTCTAGAGATGGTAAATTTGAATTTGTACCTATGTTGTAGATTGTTTTTTCATTGTTCATGGAGCGTGGAAAAGTACAATATGGTCCTTAATTCTTTTTTGACTTTTTACACATTTGGTCAATATAATTTTTGCATTTTACATTTTAGTCATACAACTTTATTTTTTATTCATATTTCAACCATTGAATATCGAGAAAATCATCAGAAAGAGAAAGTAGAATGAAAGATTTCGATCAGCTGTATTTCTAACATAATAAAACTAATATTGATGTCAACAAGTTTGTATTGAAAATGATAGTTCTACGGGAAATAGATTGAAATTAGGTTTTGGAATCCAAATTACTGTAATTAATTTTTGGTCATCGTATCACTACATCTAATGGAAAGTGGTCACGGACACGTATACAGAGTAGATTAATTTTTATACTCAACTGCAGTTGCATTCAAAATTGTAGAATAGCTTAGCGTAGTATGGCATCAGCACTGTTGCCGCATCATCTTTGCTAGAAGCAGAGTTTGCTCTGATCTCGCCAGCTCTCAAACCAGCCCATCAATTCAGTGCAGAGTTGAAAATTGAAACTCAAAACTGTTTTTTACTATATACAGCCACATAGTTACGCCACGTGAAGTAAAGAGGACCTAAATGGTAAGTTGATACAAGAGGCCTTTTACCTTGTTGGGCAAGAACCCCACAGCTAGCCCTCGTCACTTGGTGTCAAACTCACTCGGATATTCGTGTAACGCCTCTGCTGGAAAGTGTTTTCTGGCAAAGCAATTTCATGATTTTTGGATGAAGGAAAATATTTTCTAGTTTAAGTGATTGCAAAACATTTTTATTGAAGGATTCAAAAAATAAAAAGCTACAGTACTTTATATATATATATATATATATATATATATATATATATTTATATATATGCATGCATGATGTTATAATTTTTTATGATATTACTAAATATAAAAAAATATATATGAATTAATCAAAACAAATACTATATATCCGCCTACTAAATATTTCATATTTTTAATAATTTATTTATATGAAAAATCGCTTTTTAAAATAAAACTACGTTTTAGCTAACAAACGAGGCTGAGTAAATCCTGCTCCTCTTCAATAATTCTCCTCCGGCGATGAAGGGTGTGATTTTCGTTGGCACTAGTCAAACCACTACCTAAAAATTCTTCATTATGTGCTGTGACAACCTGTTACGTACATTGATAGCAGCAATGTTATTAGTGCCTAAACCAATAGAATATATAATTAATGCTAGAATATATATCATAGTTGTAAAATTTGATATAACAATTGATTAAAAAATATGAAGATTTAAAGTTTAGTTTGAATCGAATGTGAAGTTAGACTTGAAAAAACTCAATTAATCGGATTAAATGTGAAGTTTAGCAAGATATATGTGTATAGTACTTATTATAATGATTAATCATAATTATGATGGACTCATTGAATTAACTTGTTGATTTAGTAAATTAACTTGTTGATTTAATGAATTGTTTAAATAAAAAATATTTTAAAAAATAATTATAACTATACTTTCAAACACACTGGTACATATCGGTAATATATGGTAAATGAAATGTGCTTTATATTCGCTATTATAATTTAAGTGGGAAATCTTGAATCTACTGATACTGGGTCACGGCCGAATCAATATCAAATCTGATTAAAAACATAAACACTCAATATACATCACATGAATGTTATCATATCGCCATAGGAAAATCGTTTTCAAAAGATTAAAAACCGCCTCTAAAAGATGTTTTTTCTCTATAAAAATGCTGTTAGAAGCATATTAAAGTTAAGCGGAAAACAACCTTTAAACGTGGGACATTGAATAGTTAAGAGAATTTACTTGTGAGTTTTTTTTCCCAGCAATTTAAAATATTTCATAAAAACAGAAAATTAAAGAAAATTCGTTTCTAATGGAGAAAGTTTTTTTTTTTAAAAAAAAAAAATACATGTTTTTTCATTTTTCACTTTCTTAGAAAACTGGACAACACCAAAATAGTTGTTTTCCAAACTCTCCACCATAAAAAAAAGGCTTCGTTGAGCTGTCTAATATTTTATTGCCAAACAAAATCCTTGTTTTTTATTTTTTAAAAATTGCACATGATAAACATGTGTTCTTAGAATTTTTTGAAAGCAAACACAAAATTCACTCTTAGAATTTTTTAGAGGGAGTTTAATTAATATATTTATAGCAACGAGGATATTCTACAACTAAAGATGTTTAAAATAATTATAAATGCAAAATAGAGTTCTCGACTTTATTTTGATGAAAAAATAAAACAGTACTATCAGTGAACTTTTTACTTAAAAATAAATCTACATCATATCTAAAATTAAGTTGACTTATTGAAACGTTATAAATTAATTAGAGATGGATTGCAAGATCTAAATACATCTAAAATTCAATTACAGGTGCAAAATCTCACGTTGGCTAGCCTCAATCAGGCATAAGAAAAGGAAATTTGTGAACAAAAACTATTTTTGCTGTTGGCATTATACAACACACTGATTGCTAAGTGTAGAAATCAGAGCAATGAAAAATATTTAGACACTGAAAGAGATGAAAAGAAACGCTGGACAGAGAGGTGAGATAGCGTGTAAGCAGAAGGAAAAATGTAGGTGGATGAAGTCTATGTGATAAGGCGACAAGTAGGCTGCGTACAGTACTTGGGTTGCCATTTGGAGACAGCTAGAATGAATGCAATACATGTAGCATCTGCTATGCACAACACTCTCTCCTTCCAGTTCTCAGCGAGATTCCTGGGCTGCTTTTTGCAAGTCTGCATGTGATAAATCATGTCAAAGCATGCATTCATATATATTATTCATTTTTCTTTTATTCCCTTTTCTATTGAGGGTGACTAGGAAATTTATTCGAGTTATTGATATATCTAGCTAGCTGATTTTGAATGCTGTTCTTCCGAATTGGAATTCCGATTAATTAATGGGAGTAACCTTCCGTCTCCTCAGAGCGCAATCTATTCTATGCTTTTCATGATTTCAACTTGAAAATCTCTCGGTAGAGATTTAGACAGAAATTCTAATTAAATTAACCGCTGGACTATCCCTTGTGATATATATTTATTTTTTTTAATTATTTGAGTTTGAAAAGTAGTACAAGGTTGTAGGCCACGAGGAAAGCAGGCAGTCCCACCAGAGTAAATGTGTAGATAGATGATCCCCAACAACAAATCAATGCTGCGAATGTACGTGATGTAGTAAAAGATTTTTTTTAAAAAAGGAAAAGGAAAATCAATGACACGATGAGGAAATACGACATAATCGCCTTCTATAACGCTTCTGATGCTGGATTAGTTTTATTTTTTTGAAAATCTCAGAGGTGTAATCGATCCCCTAGAAAAGGATATTCGAGACACATTTACACATATCTAATAAAAATATTGCACAAACCTGCAGGTTTATTCAGACCAAAAACCATTCACATTATAAAAACCATCTCAACAGCCAACGACATTATTAAAACCTACTAAAATCAATCAAACAAACAATTTCGGCATGCATTAATCATATCGGCCTAGCAATTTCTTAAAGACCCATGCAATCTGACTTACAAAGTTTAAGAAATTTAATATGCTTCTCCGCAGTCGGATGTGTAACATCATAGATTGAGAATATAATTGCCGCATTTATTTTGCGATTAAGCTGTTATAATAGAGAGGAACGAGTATTTGGGTAGTCAAATTTGAAGCACTATTTTATTTAGCTAAAGTAGCTACAAATGCTGGTATAGATACTATTCTAGCTAGCGAGTTATTGCATTAATGAGTTAGGTTGAATATTTACAGCAATTAATTGGTTGTTGCTGGTGAGTTGACTAGTCCCAGGTTTTGCTTCGGATAGAAACCCATGAAAGGATTGGCACCAAACGATCAACAAATGAAAACTCCGAGGGGATATATTTTTCTCAAGAAAAGAGAAAGACCAGCTCGGTAGCTTGCCAAGTAAGAGAAAATCACCATGCGCGCATGCCTCGCTCCAACATCAACCTAACTCCTGGAGAAAGTGACCGAGTCTCAAATTAACTTGCGTATATATACGAGATTCTTGAGCCTTTACCTCTCCTCTTGCTTTGTCCTTGAAAAAAAAGAATCGTTTGCGTCGCGTTTTTAATTTGTTGTTTAGAGTGTTTAATAAATTCTTTTAGCTTATAAGAAATTAAACTTTTGAGAAGTTGTTTGATATCATTTATAATTTCAGTTTTTTGAAAAAAATACTCTTGTAATTTTTGAAAACCATTTTCTTTGTTTTAAATTTTCTCAACATGTTGGTTTTCTAAGTTTTTTTTTTAAAAAAACATTTTTTTTTTATTTTAAATTTAAAAAAACAAGAAAAAAACATGAAAGGAAATTATGATTCAAAACCACCTCATAATTGACGGGAGTTCCTAGCTAATTATACCATGAGATTAGTGGATGCCACCTATAAATCAGCTTACATGAGCACTTTAATTGGATTGAGATCTCTGATGATGATATTAACGATTTATTAAGCAAGATCATCTTTCCAACGCCACTTATATTATAAAAAAAGGTTTGTAAGATTTCTTAAACAAACTATTAACATAATCAATCAGTTGCAATTTGCGCCTGGCGGACTTCTAACAACAACAAAAAAGAAAAATGGTCGGCAACTTTTTACAAACCACCACTACTATTGCTAACTTTTAGAAACAGCAGCGGACGATATTACCAGCAGAAATGCTACTGAACATATATAATAATATTACTAAACTACCATTATAATTGTAGAATAAATCTATACTGATATTCGGATTTAGTGTTTTTTTCAAAATAAAATATGGATATATAGTTATACTAACAAAAAGTTTCAAGACATGCCACCTAAAAAGTGAATATGATCGGAGAGAGGAGTGGAGAATATTACTTCAATATAGAAGGTCGAGAAAGCAGAAACAAAAACGAGAAAGGGAAGGCAGGAGTTTGTCCGTACGAGGACTATGCTCGCCAGTGGGCATTGTCCATATTGGTAAAACGGCTCCACTTTCACTGTGTTCAACACTCGTTCCTCCCTGTCTTTGAGAGTCCGTACGACCATGGCAGCAACATCATTATTGTCACATCAGTCATCAAGTCCTTTCTTTGTCTCTCAGGTGGTTTGTAATTCCGACGCGTCGACGGGTTTCTTTGGACACAAAGGCCCATGGAGAACTCTCTTAACTACTAATGTACCACACAGCACTAGATACTAGATAAATGCTGCTTGTCAATTCCTGGAGATGTTTGAAATTGAGAGAGAAAAATCTAGCCTTGGCCACGTATATAGTTGGTGTCAAGATGAAAAAGAAAACCTAATGCAAGTTTCGTGAATCGATGAAAATAATAATAAGATGAAAGTTATCCAATCAACTCACTGATTGGATAAGTTGACTTGTTCAAAAAAGAAAGAAAAGAAAGTATAATTTGATCATAGCTTATCAAACACAGTGACCTAGTGTTCATGCATTAAAAAATCAAATCATTTATTATAGCTCATAAGCACGTTGAGAGCCCATAATTGTTTACACAGCATCACTGTACCGGTATGGTAATTTTATGGTTTTTATTTCAGAAAAAATAATTGAAAGAAAAATAATTCCTTACATTTAAAGGCACAAATTCAAACATCAAATGATCATAACCTTAAATAAATTTTAAAAATATAAACTCTTAGAAATATAGTTTAACTAATCAGATTTTAGATTTGCTTTTTAGAAATCACCAATTCGAGTCTTTCAAATCTTAAAGCTACTGGAAACTTACATCATCGATAATTTTAAGACCCGTAAAATTAGTTGAAATATGCACAAACTAACCCAAATACCCACGTTAATAAAAAAAAATACAAAATATAACTCTAATTTATTTATGATTTAAGAGGTATATTATTAGTGCGCAAGGTGCGCATAGGCAAAAGAGAAACAGAGAATGATACTGCGAACGTAAAGAAATTCATACGATCATTAGAATAAAGCAATCAATTAACTAGAAAAAAGATGCCTTGCGATTAGATGGAATGTCATCTAAAATAACCTCTTGATGTATAAAGTAGAAGGTGGTTAATATAGTCTTAGCAAAATGAATTTGGGGGCAAACAACGACAATTTCATCTTGGCATCTCTAGAGGATGTAAACATTTCTTCCAAGCTTCAAAAAACTTGCATGAACGAAGATTATAAAAGATTTGCTAGTACAGAAATTCACATGCTGTCGTTTTCTTTTTTAGATTTGATTATTTTCAAATTAGCGAAAACATATCCTTCTTGTCATAAATATTCAGACCATCAATTTCGAAATCTCAGCCATCAAAATCTGCTAACCTGAGTAGAAAATTTGGAACTGATGAACATTGATACTTAACCGTACCGTACGTGTGAAAGGAAATTAACTAAGAACTCTGAATCCAGATGTAATCAAGAACAGGAATATCTGGATATTAATCCTTTCAAAATCGAAACACCTGAGTAGAAAATCAAACCGTACCTCTCACACGCAATCTTACAAGAAAGGGTGATATTATTGTTCCCCACTCGACTGCACTCGACTGCAAATGGATCAAAAGGCAAATTCATTATGCAGTTGGAGGGACCTACAGAAATTCAATAATTCAAGATCATGACCCCCATGTCCCCGTCTAATTCGAAGCTAGAAGGAACATGGAGGAAATGGATGGATGCATGGATTATCAGTATCAATATACATGGAATACCCTTCAACTAATTAAGAGATAATTACCATGAGAAAGGGAACTGATAGAATATTATTTTCAGTCACAACATCCATTGAATGATCCCTCCTCGTCCACTTGAATATCAATTAAAGGAGACTGGAGCAAGTGATAAGTTCGATATGCATGTAGATGCACATTACTTACAAGTGTCTCATCAATATATAGTTTAATTAGCCATGTGCAAATTATATAGCAAATTAAACCTTTGTCATATACAAGGGATAAGAGATGTATAGACATGCAAATAGGAGTACTACAGGGTAAGTTATTCAATAATCAACGAAAACACTGAACGATGAAATGGAAACGAGAAGAGGGGACTGGGGTAAGTCGATGAAAATGAGCACTAGAGAAACGCGAGTACTACTTTGCACATGTAGTTAAGTCTTTTTGCCTCTTAGATAAATTGGACTAGATAAAACTTGAAAAACAACCAAAAGAGGGCATAAATTTGCCAGACTTCGTCTCATAGAACAGCTTCAAAAGGGCCCAAAATAGCAAACGATGGATCAAAACAATGAACCTGAAACCCTAGGAAACCCCCCTCCCCTCTTCACCTTCCCGAGTCTCTTGATATGCGAGGATAGGTCAGGGTCCCGTCAATTCCACCCCCATCCACTTGAAAATGCTTGTAGAAGACGCAACCATAACCAATATCTACCATTACTGGCGGTAAGAAGTTCATTTTCCCATTCTCAAAGTGGCTATTATTCCTTTGATACCTGTATAGAAAGAATGACTTGGTCAGTGAGGTTTAAAGATTTTGGCATATTTAGTACCGTGGATTACGATGGATAACTGTTGTGGGTACACCATCTCCCCCCCCCTCCATCTCTCTCTCTCACACACACACACAACTGACAAATCTCACCAAACAATCATCGTATCTCTCGTAGTCATTACTCATGGTAACCCTAGTGAGCCTCTATTTAGAGTATTTATACCTCTTAACACCCTTGAATGATTCAGAGCACTCAACCATCTTCTCTTCTCTTCACTTCCCTTTCCTTGCCTTTGAGTCTATTTCTCTAGGCTTTTTATGTTGCTGAGTTAACAGTTCTCCATGTTCTCTTGTATCTTTCTAAGTCTCTAGCACTTGACGGTTTATGCAAAGAGAACAGCCATTGATAGCTTTTTGTGTCAAATGGGTCTAACTTATTTCCCACCCCTGGACATGGGCTTAAACTTTTGAAGCTTTTGTTTTATTCGTCGTTCGTTATACTTTTTTGCCCTTTACTTTCCCTTCATTGGATAAGATTTAGGGTTTGGATTGGGTTCCCTTGGCTTAAGAAAAACAAAGTCAGGAGCGTTCCCTTTGTAAATAAATATCCCAATCAGCCAAATAGCTCTCTACTCTTTCCTTTATCTTTTGAACATCTCTTTTGCATGAGGATGATGCTGATGCTGATGATGGTTACCAAAATCTAAAAGAATCGAAACCAGTCACTGTTTGCCGATGGAGCACCATCAAGATTCACAAACTTTATTAGGGCTAATAAGTGGTGATGATGGTGGCTTTTGGTGGTCCCTTCGTTTCAACCCAATAGCCATTTGAATTGGGAATCTTGATGATGCTGCAGCGGCAATAAATGGCTTATTCATCTCCCTTTTCATCTTTACCGGCTCCCAAATGTGAAGGTGAACTCTCTAAATAGTTTGAAACATATACTTTATTGGCTTATATTGCTGAGTTTAATTTATATTGTCAATAGAACAGCACTCTTTAAGTTTATGACGTTGCTATTCACTAATAAATTTGTTTTGGGCAATTTAAAATCACTAATACTTGTTAGGGTTTGTTCAGTATAACCCCAACTTGCACAAGGGTTTGTTTTAAGCAGCTTTGGTTATGATCCAGTTGGAAATACGGTGCAAATCTGTGTTAACTGAAGAGATTTGTATCTGTAGTGATGATTCTCTGTGAGTGCTTTTCTCTGACTTGCTTTTCTCGGGTGATTTTTAGTACTGCATGCCACCACTTGATCTGATCTCAGTAAGTATATATGTCTGTACTTCGGTAGGAATATTGTACATTATTAAACATCGTGGGCATCTTTTATTTCTTGGATACATGGTGTTTCTTTAGTTTTCGCTCTGCAAATCTTTCTTCTCTTTTGGTTCTTTCTCTAGATCTTGATCATCATTTTCACCTGTGTATTATGCGTGCAATTAAGTTTTCAGATTGACGACAAAGCTTTAATTATACCTGGTATGTGATGTGCTTGAATACTCAAAAGTCACATATAAAATCATTTTGTTGCTCTTTCGTAAATGAACATTGTAGAGTTACGTTTGGTTGATCCTTAATTTGCCTCTTGATGGAAATCTACAGGTTTATGGCAGGGGATTTTTCCGATTTGGCTTTTCAGTTTCTTATCAATGTTCTTGGTATACATTTGAGCATAAAAAGAAGGAAATGCCATATATTCTTCTAAGAATATTCATGGAAACTATGATTTTGTTCTTCAGGTTCAGCAAAGATCTTCCCAATGAATGAGGAATGCTTCAACTACGTACCCTAATTAATTTCTTGTTATAAGGGATTGCTAATTCTGTTCTTTAATACTTCAGATAGTAACTTATCTATTGCTTGACAGAGTACTTGGTATGTGTTTGAGGTGCCTATCTGAGTTCTTACATGACTTTAGATTGAAGATTGATCTATATATGTTTAAAGGAGAAACAAAGGTTCTTGTTTTTAGATCTGGCCAGAAAGAAAGAATATGCAGCATTGTTTGTAGTCCTAAAGAAAGTAGAATATTATCCACTACTTTAGCTAAGCTTTTAATCCGTACTAGAACTCTTTTTCTTCAGAACATTTCAAGATTGCCTAATTTTTTGGCTTTTGTTTTCTTTTATTACATTTTCTTCATTTAGGTGGCATTTCTTTTTGTTCACTGCAAGACCAATCGAATGATGTACGTCTTTTTAGGGATTAATGTTAATTGCTCCATCTCGTTTATGTTTCATATTTAATTTGAATCCAGGTGAATTGACTTCCAAGGAAGAACCTGAATTATTTGATTATTGATCTTGAAAGGAGTAGATAATGGTATATAAACTCTCCATGAAATTGTTGTAATCTAACATTTTATCAATAAAATTCTAATCTTATTTTGAATTTCTTGAGTGATGTATTTAATTTTCTTCCCACAGCTTCATTGATAATTAAGACCCGATTATTTTTAAATGTTTAGTTGAAAACTTTAAGCTCTCACTTCAGGATCTATTTCCTGACAGTTTTTTTTTTTCTTTTTTTTTTCTTTTCCCTTGCTGTGTCGTGAATATCATGCATAACCAAAATTCAGGCCAGACATGGGAGGTTTCTTTCTTTCCTGCCTGCAGATATTCCTCTGTGATGTTTAATTTTTTTGCAAGTCTGAGTCCCTAGAAGAACAACTGTGAATAAATAGGGGGTCCTAGCTGATCATCATGATGTTGTATTGATACATCTATATTTGAATCATAATCTGATGATTTTTGGTTCTTGGTTCATTTGCATGACAGCTATTGGCTTTGCTAGCTGAGGATAACATCCACTCATCATAGCAGATAACATCATGTCAATTCAACAAACATTTAGTTAAAAAGAAGTTGAATTGGTAATACGTTATCGATTTCATAAATTTAAAAATATTATTAAAAAAAATAATAATTAAAAGGATAACATATTAGATCAATCTAGATCAATTTAAGTTAAACTTTTAAAATTCATAACTTGGATTATTAGATTATAATAATACTAAATAAAATAAATCAAAATAAATTATAAAGTTTAATTAATAATAAATTTATTATTAAACCATGAAATTAAAAAAAAATAATCTAAAAAAATAACAAAATAATATTTTTAAACTAAATAAATGCTTAAATTCTACTTGCTCTAAGATTTTAATATGAGATATAATAATATAGAAGGAGATCTCATATAAAATTTTAGTTTGATCCAATAATATAATTAAGAGATATAATTGATATTGTAAAACTAGATATATTTTATTTTTTTTCAAAAAAAACTACTATTTAATCATAATATAACGGCCAGAACTTGAACGGTATTTCTAGACCAGATTGTAAACAGAAAAAATCTATTTTTATTTGTTTTGGTTTTTAACTATACCAATCATTTCTGGACAGAATATAAATCGACAACCTTGCATTTGCATTCTAGCTATGCTCTCGGATAGCCCAGCGGTATAAACTTTTTCATAAGTTGACACCGGGCCCAAAAATTATTCTAGGTAGGGGACTAGCTTTTCACTACCATAGCTGAAACGAGACAAAGTTGTACCGTGGAACAGAACCAATCTCGCTGTTTTTTTGGTCAAAGTGTGTTTTAATGTGTACAGATTAACCCATTTGATTACCATCTCCCGTTGCATTTTCAGATTTCAAAATTATTAATTTGCTTGGAGATGATTCTCCTATTGGATAACATTTTTCTGCTTTTCTTAATGTTTTTTATTTATTTTGAGTCAGATAGAATTTTTTAATTTTTTTTTCTGAAATGTGATATAAAAGCATCTTGATCTGTTTATGATGTTTGTTCTTGGAGCTAAATCCATGATCTTTGTAGAAGATCGTCTGACAAAGGAGAACAAAATCTTGAATTTATAATCGTAATCAATAGTAAGAACACCAAAAAAAAAAACAATAAACACGAAGTGTTGATATGGTTTGCTCTGAATCATCGTAGACGATTTCTTGTTCCTCCACATCATGTTACACATTTAGGTTCGGACAGCAACAGGGAAAGAAAATGAAAAGGAAGGGAGTTGTTTCAAACAAAGACATGGGGAATGATGTCTCATGTTCCCATAAAGGTTCTCTTTCTCCTTACATAAGCTATAAAATTATGTGAATTGTAATGTTCCTTCCCATTTGTTTTTTCTAAAAAAATCTACAAGGAAATTGAACATGATCATTTTCCACTTACCAAACTACTGCATTTGGATAAATAAAACAATCTCTTGAATATTACAAATTAAGTAAAATAAAGGCCTGTGTTCTGCTTCTGCTTCTGTTTTTTATTTTTTATTTTTCCTTTTCATTGTTTTGACAACAGGGAAAAAGAACAGAAAGAAATATAAAGGGTTGGATTGACCATATAGAAAAAAAGAGGACCAGACAGATGATGTTAATATACACATTTATATTGACTGCACTCTGCTAATCCAACAAGGATAACTATATCTGAATAAATTATCAGAAAGAGGCTCAGAACGCATTTGAATCTTCCTGCATGGTTTCATCTTCCTCCGAATCATCTTTCTAGCACATTTAGATTCTCATGGCAACAAGAAAACAAATTTAATTTGGAAGAAAGATATGGGCAAGCGAAGCCTCTGCTTTGAGATAAAATTTCAACAAAGCCTCTATCTTGAAGGTTAAAACCATGTAGTCCACATGAAGGCATGTGGTATTCTCATCTCACCAGGTAAGAGAATTCGCTAAGCTGTAATTTAACACTACATTGCAAGCTCTTGCTTGTGCTACTCGAACTTCAGAATAAATTAATTAAAGATTTTACTGCTGAGATGAATAAACAGGCCAGTGTACCAAATGACATCGAATATCCCTGTGATTGCTGAATGACTGACTACTCAGCGATGAAATTTAACATATTAAGATGCTAATGGTTACTGGTTAGATAGAGTTCCTAGCAGCTGAAATGTTAAAAGAAATGGTTTATAGGTAAAGGCACAGGCTTCTTTTGTTGACAAACTGCAATTTAAAAGAGAGATGTTAAACAATATTATCGGCAAAACCTTCATCTTATGTAGCTTGGAATCATAAACTAGGAGTTAAAATAACAACAAAGAAGACTTTGACAACGCAGGGTTAGGAAGAAGGATAAATTACAAGCAGCAGAGTTATTATCCTAGATGAAATAATAAATTCAAAATCAATAGCTAAGGATGCGACCGAGCAGGCCAAAATATTAAGACAAAGCAATAACTACTCCATGATCCCAGATTCCTTCTCTTCATTTCTTAATTTGGCTGTTTGAGTTCATGTGCAGAATGGGAAAAGGAATTCTGTGCTTGTATGGTATGGCAAATTACATTTGAGGGGAATTTTGACGGGTCAAGTCAGATAATCACAAACAAAACAAAGATGCCATAGAAACCAATGGGAGAGAAAAGGATTGATAATTTTAGAGTGAGTGCATCCTGTCCTGAGAACATGGCATGCTTTAAGGGAGCTGCTCCTGCTTTTGAAATTTTGTTTCATATAGTATTTCCAAAAAGAAAAGTGTTTTATTCCCTGAAAGTGGAGGTAATGATAGATTTTCATCGGCATTGATAAAGAGCCAACTGTATTATTTCCCATTTTTAATACAAGGCAGCCGTGGTCTTTTTAGAAGCAATCTGCATGGAAAGAATTGTCTGTGTATGATCAAGATTCTGTTTTTTTTATAAAAAAAAAATATTTCCTTCTTTCTGCCTATAGGTTTTGCAGATAGACTAATCATTGGTCTCGGATATAAGCGAACTAGGAAATCTCTGGGAAGTATAAATCTGAAGAACCATTTGAGTGGAAGTGGAGTGAAAATAAGAAAAATCTCTCATTTACTGGTAACGAGAAAGTTGTTTCTTACTTTTAGTAACGAAAGATATGATTTTGTATGAACAGTTTGCCTTCGTTTAATCGACACATTCAATTGGGACAGAGAAACTTTAAGCTCAAAAATACTGAAATGCCATCTTCATTTGAACAGGTTCAGCCCCAGAAATTTGTGCTGCTGCCATATAAATTCACAAAGAAAGCCTTACGCAATTGTTCACTTTCGTTGCCAACTAACATTATATTTACATGTTTGTTGGCAATATATGGAAGTTATTATGATATACATCTTTGCGTTCTTAAAAGCATAACAAATGAAATCCAGGCAAATGCAGCTAACCCCTTAACATGGCAAGAGTTGTGATTCTATTATTTAATCGATGAACAATGGTGCATTGCTGTATATTTATGGCTCAAAGAATACTTTGTGCTGGGTCTTTCCTGCAGAAAAGGGTAGCTAGTTAATGAAGTAGTCCAGGGTTTGTAGCAAGTGAGATAATTTACTCTGGTGGAAGTTCAGAAGGAAAAGGTAAATCTTGGCCCATGATCATTTGTCTAACCAAGAAATTTCCCTGTCCGAGAATCGTTTTGATAATGCTACACACATGAGTAAAGTTGAAGTAAATTGATTAAGTTTTTCTGCTTGTTTGAAAAAAAAAGTGCCCTGTTTGTTCAGGGAAGTAAACTTGCAGCGAGCGAAAATCTATTTTAGCCTAAATGCATTCCACCAGACCTGAGAACCTGTATGATTATCGACTGAAGCACTGCGTAATGTTCTTGAAACTGGTACATTCAATTGGGACAAGGTAAGCTTTTAGTTCAAATGATTCAGGTTCCTTGAATGCATTACTGTCGCGAAGTCACCAGATAAAGCATTGAATATGAAGAACACCGAGGGCCAATGGGCCATGCATGTAAACTGTCGTATGATGAAGACCTTCAAGTCTAGCATTCTCCTTGTTTGTGAAAATAAAAATAGCATTATTGTTTGCCACAAGGGAAACTTTTGTTGAGATTGTTGCTTTTGAAACCTAATGATTGACATAGCCAATTTGTTTTGCTACGTTGGACATCAGCAGAATCGGTTGGATAACAATATTCGTATCAGATAGGAATAATTTGAGAGAGGATATTATTTCTAAAACCATTATCTTTCACAGAAAAGAGCACAAAGGGGCAGAAAATCTCCTCCCATCATTATATATATTAATCATCTGATTAGAAAATAAATCAAGTATGACACCTAAATTTATATGATACAGGCCGCTCCAAATCATATTCTACGTCACGCAGACTCCGACAGGAACAAATAAAAAGCACTGCCTTTAACCATCTAGGTGGTGGCCCAGTGGTAAGAGCTTGGGACCAAGAGGTTTGCTCCCTCTGTGGTCTCAGGTTCGAACCTTGTGGTTGCTTATATGATGGCCACTGGAGGCTTACATGGTCGTTAACTTCAGGGCCCGTGAGATTAGTCGAGGTGCGCGCAAACTGACCCGGACACCCACGTTAAACTAAAAAAAAAAAAAAGCACTGCCTTTAAACAAAGACATGGGTAATGGTGTTTAATGTTCCCATAATGGCCCTCTCTTTCAAATTGACTAATAACAAGGATTTGATCAAGGCTTGGAAAAGTTCTGCAAAATTATTTATCTTATGCCCGGCAGCTTTGCAACTAACTGCTAAGTGCATAGTGCCAATACAAAACAAAAGGTTTGATTATCAATTTCCAGGCTTTACTGTCATGGAACCATGTGAGATTCTCTCCCCACTTTGATTAAACAAGTGACCATACGGCAAAGTTACCCTGCAAGATCACTTGTCCACTGACTTAAATATCGAAGTTTTCTTTGAATTATGTTGCTACACAACTTCGAGTGCAACACATGACCTCTAAAGCCAGACACGTACTTAAAGCTGGAACCAGAGTTTGTTCCTCTTTGTTTGACCTTTGCTTTTAGAACATTACTGCAACTTTAGAGGAGAACACTTTCCTGCACGATACTAAAAGAAGTCACAGGGGGAACAGGCGACTCTTGTTAACGTGATGATTAAACAGTGCCTGTCTAACCGAAGAAAACATATCCAGAAAGAGAAGGATAAATTATGACCAAAGCTAGCCTATGCAGGTCAAAAGCATTGTTAGTGGTCCCGAACCTTGATCTAGAAACCATTAAAGGGCACCGGCGAATAGGACAAGAAGCGCTAATTGGTTAGTTAAGAAAAAATAAGACGTCTCTTGATGAACCTCCTCATGACCCCAAGAAGCCAACGTCTATTCGTTCCTTATTTTGGCCATTTCCAATTTTCATGCAGCGTAACATTGACGTCACAAATTGAATTCTTTAGTATTCTGGCATCCAATTTGCAGTTGATGAGAGTTTTGACCGCTGAACTCACTTAATCATATTTTATCAAAAAAATTAAAACAAAAGAGAGAGAGAGAGAAAACCTCAGCTTATCATCATAAGAAAAAAAACGACACCATGGGAATTTCTTTGACAGAAAACCTGATGATGAATATCTTCAGGGTAAATGTCCTCCCAAGAACACTGTTGGCCTTCCTCGTCCGGGCTGGTCTTAATTTTAACGTATTCATGAAACGTTAAGAACGCAACTCAAAACGCAGCATTACAGTTTCCTTCAACTTCTGATTCATGGGATCTAGTCAAGGTTTAGTTATTAACAAGAGTAAGACTCTGCTCCATTTTAGTAAGCCACTAATAAGCAAGAAATTTCCTGTTCAGGATTTTCACAACAGGAGCTCCTGCCATTAAAATTGCAATGAACTGAACAAGAAAATCATATGGTTTGGAATCGTAAGAAACGATCGAAATTTTTTGTCTGTACATCGAAAGATTGTCCCAGGGCTTGTAACTGCGTCAGTTTTTCTGCTAATCCGAATTGATCTCGAATTTATTTTCACCACTCAACGATTTTGCCAGAAATTTAAAACAAACTGTTTTTGCTATAATTGTTTTCCTAAATGCACTTAATCCTACCCATAAATTAATGAGAAACTAAACCAGTCCATACGTTCTAGTCCAGACAGGTACATTCGAAAGGCAAACTGAAACTCTAAGCTGAAGAACACGTGCACATTACTAACCTTGAAAAGCTCATTGCAGTTCTTAAAATGCTCACTTAATGTCATCGAATGTATGATTTACCCTCTCTAGGGATTACTAATTTTCAAGAAGTTGTTGAATTAGGACTCACTTGATGTCAGTCCATTTGCACTATTGTATTTAAATCTGTCTCAGACTGCATGGATGAATTGAGGTATACAAGAAATGTCACGGCACTTCCATTCTAAACAGGCACCCTGTTTCCTCCGAGGACAACCAAATCATCGCAACATTATTGCATTGAAACTTCACGAGAAGAAAATCGAAGGGTTGTCTGAATGTCAGTAACCAGGTCAATGATTCGTTACAAAACCAATGAGAAGGACTGCTAGTTTGAGAGATTATTCAATCCTTCTGATGTAATGCTCTGTCTTTCACATTCATGCACGCAGAAGCAAAGATAGTTTTTACTAGTCGATCCTGATTCCTAAACCATGCGAATGTGAGAGAAGCGAGTAGGAGCAATTCGATGCCTTTGAAGCTGCTTACATTTCTTATCCTCAAAACGCCATCATTAGCCGAATATATCCAAAAAAAGAGTTGATCTTAATATACAACTGGTTTTAAAAAATTCTTGATTGGAGGCTACGATGTTACAACATAGAACATCTCAAATCATAATTCTGTTCAAACTTCAAACAACTAACGAACTCTATTCGCAATTAAACCAATCCATCACGACCCCCATGCTAGAGTTCTTGCTATTGAACTGTTGACATGTGAGCATTCTTTTTAAGCTGAGACCATGGATCGACCAAAATCCAAAAGTTATCAAACTAATTTCCATCCGCTGAACCTTTTAGTATTCTATGAAGAGAGAAAATGGAACCTTTTGATTATGTTTTTCGTCATTTATTTTTAATGACTACGCAAAAAAACAAGAAGCCTTGGAAAATTACCTTTTAAATTATTTACACGTGCATGCACGAGATTCCTTGACCTGAGAAGAGTCGGTGAGGACTTTCGGTATCCGTGACCTGAGACGCAAAGCGTCCATGGCGCAGACCGACACGTGTGCGAAGAGATACGGGCACCCTCGATTTTAGACTAATAGACAAATAAATTTCAGTCCCTGTATATCAGGACTTCCGAATGTTAACCTTATAGTTTGCAGAACATTTCAATATGGGACAGGATCATTTTTCAACTTAATTTTTCGTGTTTGGTCTCAATCTTTTCTCTCAGAGCATCATACACGTGATAGTTTTCTATAGAAACCCTTAGAAGTCCAAATATTCAATAAAATTCAAAATCCCATAATGAATTGTAGTTTGTTATTTGATGGAAAAGGATCATATTGAACTTTTCTGAAAACTCTATAAGGTCAATATGGAAACTTTAAACCATGGAAACCGAAACTTAATATAACACAGTTAAGAGGATTGGAGTATGGTTTACCCTAAAATTAATAAATTGCCATGTAATATATAATGCATAAATAATCCATGAAAAGTTGGCCTCTGTTGGCATTGTTGTCATGTGCCGCATGTGATCATCATCAGCCTGCAATATAACGCTACTCCAGAAGAACAATGCTTTCCTTCGCCTGCGCGTACATATTTTACACAAATGGAGAGTGCCCGATATATTTTAAGCATTCCTTCTATTTTACTTCTCTAGTTTATCCGCATCGTATAACTTTTATCTGCAGATTTCTTTATAGTTTTCAAAATAAAAGAGAGAAAAAACCATTGCGAAGCTTGTAATCGATTTGTTAAAATTCTAAGCTCGCAACATTTGTTGAAATTCTACCTCCAAACGCGGTGAAATATAGCTAAGGCTACACCACGAACTAGCACTGCAGTTTTTGGACTCGTTTCAGGATTTGTCTTCGAGCGAGTATATGATCAACTTGGTCAAATACATAATTTGTTCGTATGCATGATCTTGGTGCCAGTTTCCATTCACTGGACGGATGTGAGGAGACAAGGCACGAGTTTCTGATCCCGTGAAAAGTTTTCTTCTGATAATTCATAGATTAAACGAGGTTAGCGGTTAGAAGTGGAGAGGACTGGGCCTCTGTTGTTTAACAATTAAGGGTGGTGCAACGACTTTAGTCACTGCTCCACCTGGGCATCACTCTTTTTTTTTCTTCTTCTTCTTCTTCTTTTTTTTTATTTTTTTTTATAATTATGGATATTTCGTCCAACTTATACATATCTCGACTAATCTTTCAAGACGCTAAAATTAACAATCATATGAATCTTCAATGATCTTAAAATTTATAACATTCGAATTAATAAGAACATCAAACTCAGAATCTGATTAATTAAGTTACTTCTCAGGATTAACAACTATTTTGCTACGAGAATTTCATGTTTTTATTTTATAAAATATATTAAAATAATATTCTTTATTTTTTGCAATCAGTGAACTGTCCACTCTTATTAATTTGAATCAGTTAACTAGCAATCAGTTAGCTGTCGTTAATAAAACCATATTTTGTAAAGCAGTTGAGTTAAAAAAAAATAGTATTTTTGAAATATATTTTCTGACTTGTTATTTTTTTAATTTTTTTTTATCAAATAATGCTATGTTGATAAAATACCCTTTTAATTATACCGACATGAAAATGTACAGTACATCTTCTGGTATAAATTTCGAGTACACTTTTATTAATGGCAACCGTGGGCTCTGTCATATTATATCAATGGTCATGGATGCATAATAGTTCCTTCCACCGCCACAGTTGGCATAGGCACGCATGATCAAAGCCATAGAATAATGGGTCCACCCTTTCCCAGTGCTTAAAATAGAAAGCACGCCAACCATCAGTCATCGGTCTCCTTCGTTTTGTCATTGTAGCTTGTAGGTGATCGCCTGCAATTGATTGATCAAATGTACACCCGAGTGAAAATCATGTCGGCTCATTACCGTGTACGGTCACATCCACGTAATCATTTCTCTCAATTGGAGCAAGCATGCATGCCGATAGGTACAAGTTTATTTCGCCAGTTAAATCTTGCCAAGTTCTAGAAAGTGCCCGAGTTTGCATTTAGATCGAAGTTTAATTAATCGAGCCACCAGCACTCTGATCAGGGAAAAAAAGAGAGTCAATACTGTAATGGCGGATATTCTGTCTATATGCATGTGTGTGTGTGTGCATAGTGTACACACACATCGGGTCTGACGAAATTCAAATTTGACTGTAATATCGGTACAAATTATGTTCTGGAATCACTATGCTTCCCGTTGATCTTAATTGAGTGTTCTTATTCTTTTAATATATAAAACAAATCAAGAAAAAAAAAACACATCGAAGTCTATTATCAGCTTCTATTTTAATTTTTAATTAAAACATATTCTTACAAAATCATCGTATATTGCTTTGGCAAGTAGACACTAGTTAATCCACTCTCTAGTTTTAGAAATAACACAGATCCACGAGGTTTATGTGAATTCATTGGATACTAATTGCGCAAAAAACAATAATCTCGAATGGCATAGAAGTACGGCTTTACTTTAAAAAATATCAAGTATTGTGTTTTTTTTTCCATTTACACCGCTATATATATATATATATATATATATATATATATATATATATATATATATATATATAAAGAGCTCTAAAAATGAGAAACCGCAAAGCAGTGTGCAACTCCTTTAAAAAACTCTGTCATGGTGGCCGGTGCTCTTGCACGTGCAATGGTATGTTTACTTTTGTATTTTAATTTTTTTTAATTTTTTTAATGTGTTAATGTTAAAAATAAATTTTAAAAAATAAAAAAAATAATTTGATGTATTTTAAAAAAAAAAATTATTTTAAAAAACAAAAAAAAATCTCTAAATATAGAAAACAAAAGATCTTTGGACTGTTTATTGACCGTTAGGGCAATAGATAAATGGAAGGCAATTACTCACTGAAATTGTTACTGAAACTTTTCTTCAATAACAAAATGTAAATCGGTAAATACATGCCATCCTATTTTATAATAATCATCTATTTTTCAAACTTATATTTCCTGAATAAGAAGAGGCATTTCGTAATTAGAACACAACCACGCACCGAGTCGGGCACAACGACTGGTTCTCGTAATTATCTGAAAGTTGCACAGTAAAAAAAATAAAATTACCGGCACAAGGAGAGTCTCTTTTTTTGCACCATTTGAATCCCGGCGAAGGGAGTGCCTCTCTTTAATTATCACCGTATATTCTCATGTTTAGATTTCACAGCGCCACAAAAATCCAATCAAAATTTATGTAACCCAAAATCAAGTATTCCATCTAAAATCTAACATCTCAAAATCTCGTTGATATCGCAACTGCAGAAAGTAATAGTAATTTAGTACATTTTGAACATTAATAATAATAATAATAATAAAAGACGAAAGACATAAGAACGGTACTGTCTTGGTCAGTGTAGGGTGAAATGTGACCATCCATTCACACTACTTAGAGTAATCAGAAATAACTCTACTCTCTTTCTACAGTCGACACCACTACAAATTCTTTCGATGATGATTTGCCACCTGCGAATTTCTTGATTCTGTAGTGAAAATCAAGAAGATCTTTTGACCCTTTTCTTCCCTGTGCAAGAGATCAAGAAGATAAAAAATCTTGGATGGTTTCACTTTATTTTACTAAGTTCTGTTCTAAGAGCTAACTAGGTGCCTACCCATTTTCTTAAGAAATCATCTTTGTGTTCTGATTCTAGGTCTGAAAGTGCTGAAGCTATAACCTGGGCCTCGAAAAAGGCTATCCAATGGATGACATCATGATAAATTGAGTAACTTCGAGTCGACGAAGAAGCTTTGATGTTGGTCACTTAAACGATATGCACCTGGACTCTCTAAATTTTCATTTTAGCCCGGTATTTTAAGTTAATTCGTTTGGAGGTCACTGAATCTGTTCCTTTTCCCACGGTATCTCTATAATTCTTACGTGGAAGGTGCCATTTTCTTTTTCATACTATAAATTAGAGTGATCCGCACATCAGAGATCACATTTCTCGAAGAGTACTTCTAGTAAGTTTTCCAATTCCTGTATAACAAGATTATCTCTGTTCCTCGAACAATTAAACACGCAAAAATTTATCAAAAAATATATTTCCAATTTTTTTTTAAAGTGATAGGTACCATCTGCCTTCCTCCTCGACCCACACCAAGCACCAACAGTCAAGTAACTCTATTTATTTTCTGCTTATTATATTATTTTTATTGTACACAATTCTATTAAAATCCAGTGTTGACGCCAACAATTAGGTAGCATTATTAATTTTCAGCTTCTATAAACACTTTATTAAGTTATTGGATTATTTTTACTATACATAATTGTATTGTATAAAAAACATTGCTCCTATTATTCTCGGGACTAATGGGCATCGAACCCCGCCCGATCCTGTTCAAACAAATGCGTAAACGAGAAAGACAAAAACCCAAATCAACGGGATCGATTGCATCACAGATTTTTATTTGGCAGAGCTCCTACAAAAGCAAAATGCCATTTAGTTGTAAAGTTGCAGAAACATGGTATCAGTGCCGTCAAAAAGCAAGATTGAAATGATAACTGTATAAACGACCCAAATATGTTATTTGTTATTGTAAACACAGCACAGTGAGATTTCTTGCATTAGTGGTTGTTTGTTATTGTAATAAATGTTATTTTTTAATTAAAAATAATATTTTTTTAATTCTTACAATAACACGTTAAGAACCTTAATATTGTAATGTAAAAACAAACCATCCCTAATATTTCCTTCACCTCGTTTCTCCCTTCAATGGCCGATGACGTGTGTTGATTGGGAACCCACCTCAATAAAATACGGACATTTTGTATAAAATAATTAAACAATAAGAAATTATATGATGGGTCTCTCGAGGCAAAGAAGGCCCGGGTGATAGCCACAGTAACGCTCTTGACAAAGAAATGGATTTTTACATCTTATTTATTATTCTTTAATTTTACTCTTCACTCATTATAAATAGGAGCCCTAACCCACAATGTTCCTTCCTCAGTGACTCGATCTCATTACTGAAAAACAAACAAACCTCACTGATCCGTTTTCCCTTCTCGTAACTCTTGTTTTCTCAATCTCTCCTTTTGCCTCCAAGCCTACTAAAGAGGGAGAAGAGATTTATAAGTTTTTTCTGAGAATTCATTTCTTTGTTAACTGTCATGACTAATACTCTCGCTCACAGTGGAAGTGCTCCACCACAATTCTACTTCGATGAGAAGTGGAAGCTGACCAAGAAAGAGGGGTCATCAAGAAGCAGATCCTCAACTTCTTCTCTAATGAAGAATTCATCTCAAAGGAGGTGTTCTTTTACAAGAAAATGTGCAAGGCTTGTTAAAGAACAGAGAGCTAGGTTCTACATCATGAGGAGGTGCGTCACAATGCTTATTTGCTGGAGAGACTACAACGATGCTTAAAAAAATTTGGAAGAGAAAGAAAGAAAAGGCAAGAGGGATCTAGTAAGAGAAATTTTGGCCAAAGTTTCTATCTTTTTTTACCCTCTTTAAAAGATTTATCTCTCTCTCAATGAGATGGTTTCTTGGGTTTTGCTTCAAAAGGACCCACTGTCAAGGCATTTTCTGGGTATCCAGGATGAAGAGGAAGAGGAAGAGCAAGATATATATATACATGTATATAAATTAAGATTTTTTAGTCGTTTTCTTTTCTAAATTTTGCCTTTTGGGTTAGATTTTTTTGGGCTCCGGGAACTCTTCATAAGGAGATGGGTTCTTAATGTTACTGTCACTTTCAGAATCAGAGATTAATATGACGAGAGATCGTTCAAACATAGTTCTCGCTATTATGCTTCTATGTTCACTACCATCCATTTTTGTCCTTGTTTCTCCGTTTCATTTCTGGGTTTTCTTTGTCTCAATGATTGAAGTGACGAGTGTGATCTCACATCACTCTAGTTTCTTCTATCTCTGGACTTTGTGAGAGAGTCAGAGAGATTCCATTCAACCATTGCAGCTACTGCAGGTGCGTCTGGGTGGGTCTGGTATGATTGGCTGCATTAGTTATTATTTTTATTTCATTTTTTGAATTTTTAATACTATCATGGATGTAGATGGTTAATAAAATAATGATAGTCATCTCAGTATGAAGATGGATCAACGTGGGAGAGAGAGAGAGTCTCTTTATTAGGGTCCTTCCCCAAAGGATTGCAAAAGAGATGCCCTTTTCTTCAATTATTTTTGCATATTAACTGCTATGACAGCCATTAAAGCTTGATTTTGAAGAAAATATCATACTTGCTACTTCCTTCTACTGTATGTATATTGACCACAGCTTAATTACCTTTTATCATTTTCAACTGATAGGGGCTCATAATCAGATTTAGGGAAGTTGATGAGCACGAATTACAGTGCCGTGTTCAATGTTCGAAATCACCGTAATATCCTGCAATCTTTAACCATTGACCACAGTTTGGAGTTAGGACCACTTCGATTTCTTATCCAGCTCAGGGTATTTTTTTTGTACTTTTCCCATGAACAATATCAGTGGTAAATCTCTGAGGCATGCGAAGGGTAAAATAGCAAGTGCGGTGGGGGTGATTCTTTATGTGGAGATTATTTACACCTGGGCTCCCTGATGTTGAGGCTTGAGACTCTGGATCGGTAGTGTGGTGTTATCATCATGGGTTCTGACGACGACTCGTTATAAAAAAGAAACCTTTGGGAACATAAAGCTTCAATTGCTAAAAATAAGAAAGCACAGTTAAGAATTCAAACTTCTTGGCGTGTGTTACAGATCGGAAATTACTTGATTTTATATATATATATAGTGCGAGTATAGTGTAATAATTTATATAGTAACAGTAGTACAGTAGTTGCGTTGGAAAAGGCAAGTTGGCTTCATGGCTGACAATGAATCAGCTGATGGACACATGGGTTCCCAAATTCGTATCCTTCACGGTTCACATTTCAATTTTCACGTGGCAAATGTCTTATTTTTATTATTTTTTTAATCTTAAATGTTCTACCAGTTAATATGTAACTTAATTTTTAAAATTTTAAAATTAACAACTAGATAAATCTTTAATAATTTTAAAATTTATTATATTTAAATTGATAATTTTTAAAAAATAAATTTAAAATCAGACTAATTAAGCTATATCTTTTAATATTAATGATTTTATTTCCATTTTTTATGCTTGATGTGTTAATGATCCTATTTCCATTTTGTGTGCCACGTCATATTAATTTCATGATGGTTTTATAGATTTAACAGTCGCGAGATACCTTTACTTCCTTTTTATCGACAATCCTTACCTTACCACTCGGTAATAAAAGTATTTGGGTCATTTTTCCTTCCCACTGTGTATTCTAATATTATGCATATATATCATCTCATCTACACGTAGTGGATAAATCTTAACCTTATCCGTTTATGTTATTGAGTTTGAGTTATTTAAAAGTATGATAGCAGTTATAGTTTAAAATATTTTTTATAAATATATTAAAATAATATATTTTTATTTTAAAATAATATTTTTGATACTAAAACAATTTTAAAAAATAAAAAAAAATAATTTTAAATAAAAAAATAAAAAATTTAAATTTTAAGCAACATTGTTTCAACAATGTTTTCAAATTCATATTTTTGTGGTTATGATGGGTGGTCTCAAGTAATGTATTTAATCCATGCGAGTAGATTCTTTTTTTTTTAGTTTTTTTAGTTTAACGTTGGTGTCCGGATCAACTTGCACGCACCTCGACTAATCCCACGGGCCTTGAAGTTAACGACCATATAAATCTCCAGTGGCCATCATATGAGCAACCACAGAGCTCGAACCTAAGACCACAAGGAGAGCAAACCTCTTGATCTCAAGTTTTTATCACTGGACCACCATTTAGATGATTCATGCGAGTAGATTCTTAATCCATTAGTAAGATGCAAAAAAAAAAAAGAGACTAATTAAGATATCAATTCATCATGGTATACGTCGGGTTAATTCTGCCTTCGCAAAAAGAAAAAAAACACCTTGCTTTTCCCTAGAATTTATGAATATAAAGGCATGAACTACACTTTTTTTCTTGCATGGTCTTCTCTTTATCACAATAAAAAATAAAAATACCCGTCTTCACAATAAATAGATAGGTGAGAAGGTGGAGTGGGAGTAGTAATATATAAAAAAAGGTGCATTTAGTAATTGGAAATAATATATATTACATTCCTGTGAGCCGAAAATACCTAATCGGGATACGGTCTGTTCTCGTGACGTGCCCGGATGCATTGGTAGTTTGATACTGTGTGCACTCTGTTTTCGTAGTTTGAATTCAATGGTGATTGATGATCGTTGGTGTCATTAATGGCAGCACTTCCCTTTCCAAATTTTGGGCCACGGCAAGTTATTAAGATAGGGTTTCACTATTTCCCAACACTTTCCATTTTCTCTTCTTTTCCCCGGTCTTAATTACTTGTTCGTTATGGTCAAAAAAACACCTTGCTTTTCCCTAGCATTTTCTTCTTTATATGCACTCTTTTAGCAACCAGACAAACATCACTTCCATAACAAATTAAGATCTCAATGCTAATCATTAAAGTTAGCTTGGCGTGCCAAAGGATTCACCAAAAACAAAAAGGAAATTAACAAAGAAAACATTATCTCCTTCCTTAGCTTTAGTAGAGAGGGAGGTGACCTGCGCATAATAGCTCCGGAAGAAAAAGGAATCATGGCCACCCCACAAATCCTCTCCCACTTGTGATTCTGGTCTTCAAGACTCTTAATGGATTCTTGCATTTGTAATGGTGGTTCATTTTCTACTGGATAAATTAGGATCTTCTAGGGTTTCATTCGCAAACCTATAGCGATCATCATCATTATTTATTTGAGTGATTCTATCCACTACGATGCAAAAACTTTGTTAAATATTTAGAGATTAAAAAACGATGCCTAGTGTGAGATTTATCTTGATTTGTCCAGATGGTTGGTGTGTGTGTATGAACAGCAAATAAAATCACTCTTCTACAGTTGCTCTAGTGATAGTAATTTGATATTTAACACAAAAACAGGTTCTGTGCTTAAACGTGGTAAATCTCAAATAAATATTCACTCTCTCTGGGACACACAAAATCCCCACTGATCATTGCATATTGATTCCTGCAATCTTGATGTGAGACTTGCGAGCCACCTAGCGTGAACTTTCCCTTGACCCGGTCCACGTCTATTTAGAGTAGCCTCCATTAAGAATTTCAACTTTTCTTTTCGGCGTAAAATATGCATTAAAGATTATTATTTACTTGAACTTTTTGTTTTTATCACGCTTCATTTTACAATAATGAAAATGGATGATATCCTGCACAAGTAAGTTTGACTAAACGGTGTCAATTTCTTAAATCAAACAAGTCAAGTTTGAGTTTCAATGACATTTGTTTCTCTAGTTTTAATACAGTGAAAGAGAATTATTTCTATTATAAATACTTTTTATGGATAAAAAAAATAGTAAAATAGCTTAGAACTGAAGGATGTACACCAGTTAAAGGAAAACGATACTCTTATACTCTCATGGGACATTAGCTATAATAAGATCAAAACAAAACAAAAATCTATTAGTATTCTTCGGACACCATCTAGTGAGTGGACGAAGAAAAAAACAAAAGCAAGCCTTGTTTTCAAAGGCAACAAATTGTGGGTTTTTTAGGAGGAAGGAAAGAAGAACCAGGAAAATGTTTTTTGTGTGGGCTCTGAGAGAAAAGCCCCAACCTCTGTCAAAAAAGGCTAAACTGTTAGCGGACCCATTCTGATCGTTGACCCACGCGCGGGTTCTCAAAGGGTCCCACGACAAAGCAGCGCTCCAGGTCCCTGTTTGGTCAACGGTCACATCCTGGACACGCAAGAGTGAGTAATCTGATCAAGCGCATGGAGATAAATATTCCAGAACCTCGAATTCTTCCATTGCATGAGAATATAGTCAGGAAAAAAAAACGAGAGAAGAAAGGAGTCCCCGTCCATTGTGAACCGATGGTCACGTGGGAATAAGGGACCCGCCATCACGAGGGAGATGGTTTTGTATTCGGTTGGTCGCAAGTGTAAGGTGTGTAGGGTTAGTTTTGGTTCTGGATTGTGATTGGTTGGAATAGGAGGTTTGAGGCTTTGAGCAATTATTGAAGGGTAGGGACTGGAACGTAGGGTGCAGGGACCCACCCCTCTGAGTTCGTCGGCTCCGAAGACATGGACATGGTATCTTTAGATGTGATCTTTTACTACACTCCCACGAGTATTAAATGTTGAGTTTCTGAAGTTGATATTTGCGTTTTCATTTTGGATTGTGTTATGGCTTAATGTTTGACCATCTTTGAAACACTTTCTCCCATGTTCGGACTCGACACCCTAACCCTGTTTTTCCTTTTCCATTGATATCTCTTTCCCTCCCTTCCCAGCCAATTTGATATCGATGTTACCTTGGCCATAGCCATAGCTCTGGTGATTAAAAAGCTATGATTTTAGGGTTTTGAAGGTATTTACTTGTTACTAATTTTAAACTATGGTCCCAGGCATGGAAAATTGAACAACCAAGATAAAATCATGCTTTCTAAACAAATCTATTTTATAAAAACTTTTTCTGAACCATAATTTTTTAAGCTTGATGTATAAGTGTATTTTTGTTATGTTTATCTAAAAACCCGTGATTAAAAACGTTAAAAACAAAATAATAATATTTATCTCTTATTAATAATATAAGGAGAAGATAACATTCCAACATCTATATTTAAGTAATATGACAAAGTTCAGAAGTTGTATATATTTCCTGCACCATTTAGGTAAATAGTTAGCACTTTTCATATTCTCTAAAGTATTTATATTTTTATTTCTAAAATATTTATCATACACAACAAAAAATAAATATTTTTGATTTTATAATTTAAAATTCATTCTCTTATTTATTACAATTTTTTTATTAAAAATCACTAACTTTATAATTAGAGTATCCCTAAATCCCATCTAAAAAGATTATTATGCATGTGGGAGATCTTTTATCACCTACCATTAATTTTGTAAATTTTTAAAAAATAAAATATTAAAGTAAACGTGTAATTATCTATTATCCCAACACTTAAAAAACCTTATTCCTAATGATACTGATTTTTTATTGCAGTACAAAAATTGCGCCTTTATTGACCCTGCCATCCTAGATTAGGTAAAACTGAGCATTCTATTGAATTCAAGGATGCAATGGGTTTTTATTTTTTTAATTTAAAATAAAAAAGATATTTATAAACTTCCTATCAGTCAACGATTAAAAAATAATTTAAATCAATTGACAAAAATCATACCATGACAGAAGTTAAAATAAATTTAAGGTAAAATTTTAATAAATATAATTTCAAACAGTTTTTTTAGAAGAAGAGATATTTTACAAGTTAGAGTTAATAAGTTAAAATTTAAATTTTTAATCTTGGATTAAATTAGAATTTTACATGATTTTATAATAAACTTTAAATTCAAGTAAAAATTTATTTATAATCAAGTTAAAAAACAACTTAAATTAATTTATGAAAATTATACCAAATAAAAACCTAAATCAATTCACAAAACCAAAATTTGAACTGCATTTTAAAATAAATAATAATTCTTTATTAATCATAGCAACTATTTTGCTGTCATAGGAAAAAAAAAACGTTAATATATAGATCATAGAAGGGGTCAAAGTGTTGATTCTACTCTAAAACAACTCAGGTGCAACGCACCTACTTTACTGACAGGTGCCCTCAAGTGTTTTTTTAGATAATCAGCCGGTTATTTTAGATTGACTATTTTAAATGGATCATGTCATATTAACTGTGGCATTGTGTAATTTTAAACCCATAAGAAATCTTATCCGAAGATGTTTCATTTTATTAATTTTTTCCTTTTACTTTTTTATTTCATCCTCAATTTTTTTACAGGTGTCGACTGGAATATTTTTGAATTAGTCATATCAGAGTAATTTTCATATATTTTAATATTAAATTTATGTTAAGTAAGAAATCAAGTCAATAAATTTAAAGATTGATATGATAAACAGAGTTTAATAATATTATCAGATAATTTTCTATAACCTAAATGCTTTTTGTTATGTTTATGAAAAATCTAATTCGACCTGCATTGTAGCGCTGACATATAACTATATAAACTTGTTAAGTCTACAAAATTAAAAACTTAGAACTAATATTAGACTCACTCATCCGATACTGAAACAACTGAGCCCAAGAGATCCAAGCTTCCAACGGTTTGGGCCCCAAATAACAACATAGCCCGTAGACCTTAACCTTCTTTCTTTCTATACGTGGATCGGGCTGCAAGCCCACACTTCCATTTTACGCGCAGAATATTCGTTTCTTCACACAAAAGAAACTAGCTACACAGTTTCAATGAAAAACCTCACAAGACGCCTATGGCCACCGATATCCACGCCATTTTCCCCGATATATCGTCTGCAATTCAACCTGATTTCTTCGTTTCTTTTCAGTTTCTCGGCTCTATCACTGAATCAGGTCAGTTAACAAAATAATAATAATTTCATCGCAGTTTCTCTTTTTCTAATTTTTGTTTCTTACTATGTCATTTGAACTTTCGTTCGATTGTCATGCATTTGATTACTTGTTTTTTTTTTTATTAATATAGAAATGCGGGGCAAAATGAAGTGGTATTAATTTCTTGATTAGTAATTAAAACCCTTGGGATTGTCGTTAAATTTGTCTTTTGGTGTTTGATTCTAGTTTAATGCTAACTAACCGTTTATCTGATTTAATCGGATGGATTAGGTTATTGAGGAGCCATGGGTGATTCTATTGATTTATCCGGGGATGGAGGTGTTTTCAAGTCAATCTTGAGGAAAGGAAAAGCTGATGCGATTTGTCCTTCGGAGGATCTTCCTCTTGTTGATGGTATGTTTTGCTTTTGTGGACTATTATTAATATTAACCAACAACACCAAATAGGATATGAATTCTTGCTTTGAACAGTTCAATATGAGGGCATGCTTGCTGAAACCGGTGAGGTTTTTGACACGACACGCGAGGATAACACTGTCTTCTCATTTGAACTTGGGAAGGGCTCGGTGATTCAGGCATGGGAGATTGCCGTGAAAACCATGAAGGTTTAAATATTCTTTCTCAGTACAAATTTTTTAAGTTTTTTGTGATTTTTATACCTGTATTGTAACTCATTTCTTGGTCATACCAGGTCGGGGAGGTTGCAAAAATTACTTGCAAACCAGAATATGCGTATGGCAGTGCAGGTTCCCCGCCAGATATCCCACCTGAGTATGTCAATGTAGATTCATATTTTTTAATTTCTTATTTAGATCCTCTTACTTATCTGTTACAGAGACTTGTTGAGTATCGAAAATGCGTTGCCTGTGAATTAGGAATATTCATTCTCAAGATCAAAGGCCTAAGAAAGATATACTGGAAATGAAATGAATATTTTGGAGTCTTGTGTTTCCAAAAGCATTGCCTAATTATTTGTCTACTGTGTTAATTAACTAAAACATTTGCAAACTCTGAAGCATTCTTTTATTTAATAACGCATTACAACCATTAGTTTTTGGCATGTTTTAGTAGAATCACCCACTGCCACCATCACCACCATTTTCACCTGATTTTGTTGAGTATCCTCGTCAGAATCCTTATTGACCACCACCATCTTCAACCCAGGCAGGCTGAATAATCATACCGGCACCCTTATTGACGACCTATTGAAAGTATTAATTAAAATCTGCATATGTGCACAATCAACGAGGTATCTTAAACTGACCCATAAAGGCTAATAGGAAGCCCATCCTTAATTTTGCCCTGTATTGACTTAGACCTCCCCTTGAGACAGCCCTTTGAATCTCCCCCAAGATTTAAACCTTGTTGGATATCAGTTGGACTGAGTGTTTTTCTAAACAAGTAATCCAATTCTCCTTGTGGATAGTTATGAATGTAGTCTAGGATATTCTATGTGGGAAATTTGATTCCTAGTTTTTGAGATATGTTAACAAAGGATGTATTTCTCACCTCCTTTTCTTTTGTAAGTCACAATATAAGAAACTTATATAAGGACTTCTTCTTGTATGGATAAATAGTCTAATGCGCCAGCTTGTGCATGAAATTGTCGGTCATCATTGGAGTGCTTTAAAATCTTGGCATGCTCTTGGTAATTGTCTTTGCTCTATCATATAAATGGGGATCTGTACCTCTGCTGATCAGATATTTGTATGCTTTAAACAGCGCAACTCTTATCTTTGAGGTGGAGTTAGTGGCCTGCAGACCACGGAAGGGTTCCAGTGTAACCGATGTTTCAGAAGAGAGGGCTAGGCTAGAGTAAGCTGTACATCTAAAATAGATGAATCTGACAAATTTGTTTCTTGGAATTTTCCACATTGACATGCAATAAAATGGCTTTATCTCGCATGATTTAATGTTGAATCAGGGAGCTGAAGAAGCAAAGAGAACATGCTGCTGCAGCTAAAGAGGAAGAAAAGAAGAGGAGAGAAGAGGCTAAAGCAGCCGCTGCTGCCCGCATGCAAGCCAAGCTGGAATCAAAGAAAGGTCAAGGAAAGGGAAAAGGGAAGGGAAAATAAGGCCATTGAAGAAAATATATTCGATATATGAGGAATTGAATGCAGCAAATGAGCATGTTGTGATATGAAAGACCTTTAGATTATATGGGTGACTAATATCTTAGCCTTCCTCTCATGAATTTAGTGTTGTGGACTTGTCAAGATTGCCCCCATGTCTCTGAGACAGTTCAAGTCCGAATCTGATCTCACCTTGGATGGTGTGCTGAGTTGATCTTTTTAGACGAGGCAAAGGGCTGGAGATCCTGAGTCCGCTCCCTCCTTGTTGAAATCATATGGTTAACACATTATGGTGCCAGAGCTTTAAGAAGAAATCCATTGAGTAATGAGGTGTGCTCTTCTTAGATGGGTTTATTAATCAACCATTGCTTGTGCGATGTGTGGTCTTGTAGAAAATGGCTCATGGTAGAGGAGTTTTGCAGCATGGGAAGATTTAGGTTCAAGGCAACAGCCTAAGTCCGATCTCAACTTGGAAGACACTCAGGTTCATGAATTTAGGCCCTGGCCCGCACATTTCAGTATGCAAACAATAACCCACCCTGTAAAAATTTTAAGGGGTTGGAGTGTAATAATAGTTATTTTTTAAAAGTGTTTTATATTAAAATAATTTTTTTAATTTTTTAAAATTAATTTTTGATGTTAATATATCAAAATAATATGAAAACATTAAAAAAAATAATTTGAAGTAAAGAAAAAAATAAAAAAAATTAATTTTTTTTAAAAACACTTTTAAATTATAAAAACAAATAAGCTCTAATGTCATTTAGAATCCAGTCTGCCTTAGCCTCCCTTTCAATTCTTTCAAATCGACAATCCGCCAAACCCCAATCTTAAACTGAAATTTCCTAGTAAAATTTCAATTTCTCAGTAAAAGAAGCATCCTCGTATAGCGTTCTGAACGCACAATAAATGCTACAACCGTGCAGAAAGCTGAGAAAGTAACGCCGCTTTGGACTGATTCCGAAAGCATATGTATGCCACTGAAAATTGAAGGCTTCAATTTGCAGCCTTCGGCTCTGAACGAAGATTCTCGGATCTATTTCCGAGATTGTTTGGCTGATATCATGGTAGAATATAACCATCATTCTGCGCTTCTAGAGCACTGTTATACACCTTATATCTAAGACATTGACTATACAGGAACCTTCATTTCTGTAATGTTAAATCAACTGTTACACCAACGCTAAGCTGCACTCTAAAAATGAGACCTTCCATCTTTATCAATGAGCTCATATATGCAATTATATGTAGCTTCTAAATCCATCAAACTATGGGCTGTAACAAAAGCATGTCCAGTCCACCTTGTCCATTTCCATCACAGACAGGGCATGTTCCCTGCCGTAGCCATGGGCCAATGCAATTCGCACGGAGCTGCAAAATGAAAATATTTTCTTGCATGAGGTGTCGAATCTTACGCTGTTTAAATGCAACCGCAAAGCCATTAAAGATAACTGCTTTGCACACGCATAATATTCGTTTTTTAAAATCAATTAATACAGGACTATTTAACCAAACGAGAAAGACGGTAAGAGCTGAGGAAAGAAAAGACAAGAAAAGGGAGTCCTGAAATAACTGCAACGTAGCAGATGCAAAGAAATTGCTTCAACGAGCCGCATGAGGAAAGTTTGAACTGAGTTTCTGACTATCCAAGGAAGCAAGTTAGAAACCGAAAGGCATACAAGAGTGCACATTGGTTTTTGTTTTAGCACTTTAAATTTGTCGTAACTATGGCTAGTACTCGGTTAATAAAACGAAAGGGTGCCCCGACCCTGCAAGAGTCGTAGTTTGTGATTAAAATTAGGAGTTTTTAAAGTGTTTTTTTATTTAAAAATATATTAAAATAATATTTTTATTATTTTTAAAAAATTATTTTTAATATCAACTAATTAAATCAATTTTAAAATTAAAAAAAATTAAAAAACTTTTATAACACAAAAATAGATAAATAGATGGATACCGATGGAAACAAGTCAAGGTACGGGTCACTCCTCCCAAATTACAATAACTTGCTCGAAGCACCCAATGCGTGTCAGCTCCTCATCTGAAGACTTCATGCTCCCAATAGCATTGCCTGTATCTTTCTTCTTTTGGAGCTTAAATAAACAGAGAGGGCTTCATTAAGTTTTGATGGTCAATAATTTCAATTTCTTTTAGCGATTATATTCAACACTTGAATTATGTTGGGAGAAATGAAAACCTCATAAATTCTTTAATCTTGATGTCGATCGTATGTGTTTTGATCAGAGTGAAAAAATTGATGAAAACATTTTTTTTTTTTTTTTTCATTTTGGATCGTAGATTTGGATCTTATCAGCAATCTCTGCACGGTGTTTTTCAATCTTCTTCTCAAAGTTTTTTTCAATGTCAAATGTTAGGCCACGCATGGGCAGACCGGAGTCTGTGGACCGAATACCGAGCCCAGCTTGAAGAGTGAAGCCGAGTTGAACTCCACTTGCGTAGCTTGAAAAATGAAAAGGATGAGGTCTGGTCTGTGTGAACTCAACTTTTACCTGAATATAGTCCTTGCTGTAACTATTACTTATTAAAATATTTTTTTATTTCAAAATCTATTCAAATAAATTAATTTAAAATAAATAAAAGTTAAATATTTTAAAAGTATAATTAGACTGCAAAAAGAAACACCTTGTAAGAAATAAAGACTGGCATCCATGAGAAGTCCACTTCATTCGTTCAAATGAAGGACCTGTACTGCTACTTTATCAAAGATAAAACTAGCCAAGTACAATCCTTCATTATTATACGACCTTTATACTTTAGATCTGCTAATCTCCATTATTAAAAAAATAAAATTAATAAAATCAACTAAGATTCGCGTTGCACATAAGATTTTTTTTTTAAAAAATAGCATAATAAATAAATAAAAATGATAAATTAACTTTGGTTCGAAAAAATTTGGCAAAATGATACAGTTGGATCACATCACACTTTCAAAGCATGATATTGCCAAATTCCAATCTTTTATCTCAATAAATTGACCGTTTAGATCCAGTTGTATTAATTAATCGATCATTTTATACTAAAATTATAATTTTATGAATTTTTTTAAAAAATACATTTCATTAGTCAATACATGTTTTTGTTCAAGTTGTTGAATCAAAAGTATACTCTAATTAAAATATCAAAAAGATAATGTTTTCAAATCAGTGAATGATTTTTTAACAGTCAAATATAAATTTATCATAATTAAATAAAGATTTCTATGAAACAAATTATATGGATAACCTAGCATGTATATATATATATAGATCTAGACTCGAGGAGGTCTGGTAACTCCAAACATAAATAACAACTCAAAACAACTATAATTTTTGATTCAATTATTAAATCATGTTTAAATTTTTATAGGAGTTTCTAGAGATTTTTTTTTTAGAGTAACTAATGTGTTGTTATTCAAACTATCAAGTCATTAGATATAAAATATCTTACCAAGATCCCTTTTAATTTTGTCAGTATTGAGATTTTTTTTATAATTTTTGAAATTAATCAGCCGGTTTCATTAATTATTACAAACATTCCATCAATTAAGCTTCAAATAACACTATTTAATCTCATCAGCTTTAAAAACACAACAATGCAACATTGTACTAATTCACCAAATCTTTTTAAACATACAGCTTTTTTAATTTTCTTACGGTAAATGCATAATTTATCCAAAAAAATTTAGGTGCGCTTTTTTTTTGAAGGAAAAGTTTTTTGGTCAAACCGTACATTGTTGAATGACTAGACATACGAAAGTCGTAAGACAGTTAACAGTGCCAGACTGGCACAGAAAATCTCGAAACCAAGAAGCAGTAATCACCAACAAAGCATCTACGATTACAAGCAGTGCGTTTGCATGAAAAGACAGAAGAGTACCTTAACACGAGAGGGACAGACATCGTGATTGATGATGAAATTTCACCTCATCTCTGCTGTAGCCCCAAAGAAACGAGTCTCAGAAAACAGCCAAGAGGGCATGTTTTGGTACACACCTAGTAAAATGTGTCGGGCATGGCATCCGTAAACCAACTGTCCTCAAATATTAAACCCTACTTTACCACCTGGCCCCAGCCTCACCAAATTCAGAGATTCAAGAATCACAAATATAAATGCAATGAAAGTAAGTTGAATAATATCACGCAAGTTTCAACATTTGATGCTCCGAGATCCAAAATTTCCTTCACTTTCCGACACTGTCCGATCAATGGGCCACCTCTGGAGCATCGAGGTGATCCATGGATTGGACACTAACTCATGGATCGATCCGATGATACCAACTTTTCATTGCTACCAAAAACCATCTAAACCTTGTACAGTCTTTAAAATAGGGTGCCCCCCATTCATCGAAGGCTGATAACGATGTTCCTTAACAGCTGAAAATGTAGACCTGATTAGCCCCCACGTGTGAGCTGACTGGGTGCTAGAGTAGCTCTGTTACTTCTGTCTAAAATTTAGACATCCAAGCCAAGCCGTTGACCAGCAAGATCACACCTAACCTCAGCAAATCCAATCCTAGATTTTTCAAGATCATACTCCATCCAAACATTTTGTTGTTGATGATGACCAATCACAAAGGACTCAATTCCCAACGAGTCAGAGTTTCCAAAAGTAAAGCACCACACTGAATCTTTCCCTCTAACTTCACCCGGAACCCGATACAGCAACCTTTGACCCGATACACTCATCTCGGCTCCTCTAAACATTAAGTTAACAACCGGTAGATTTGGCAAAGCAGCTCGAGTCGGTTCAATCAAATAACACAGATCCATTGCTCCTTGAAACACGTAATGAGGTTCATTTAAAACTCTTAAAACCCCTTTAGTTTGCAACAGAAATTCCTGTTTTAGAGCACTGTAAACCGGCCCCAACAAAAACGTGAATTGGGTACCCGAGTCCACCATAGTTTGACCAGCACCGGTATGGTCCGGCACAAACACCGATTTGGGCAAAGACAAAACTTTGTCACTTACCCTTATTCCCTCGAGCTGAACCGAGTAAGCGACCCGATCAAAATAGGGTAACGGGGTCGACATTTCAACCAAAGGAGTGTAATTTAATGGTTTAAGCCACGAGAAACTGGCTTCCCCGAGAAGCAAAACACCGGACGAGTCGCGATCCGATATGCAATACGAGAATTTTCGAAACCCCATCTGGTTCACGAATGATAATGAACCACGGTTCATGCCCATTAACCCGGTTGTCTTCGCATCTTCCTCTGAATTGGAGCTAAAACCCGAATCCATGCACCCGAAAACGGTTGCAGGTCCCGTCACCGATCCGACCCGGAAAGTTTCAAATGCTAGGTTTCCTTCGACGGAGGAGGCATCCGCGTAGGAGATGATGAAGTGGCAGAGCTTGGCCGGGTCGCAGGAAACGGGTAGGGGTAGGTCACGGGTTCGGGTCTCGCAGGTTGGTGAAGAGCAGGGAATTTTAGTGTATGTTTTGGAGGCAAGAGGATTAAAAATTGAGTTAAAGTTTGGTTCTTTTTTGCAATGGAGCCAAGAAAGCTCACTCCCTGTGTCCAGGACCATTGTAATGTTTTGCAGGGGTGTACCAGCTGTGAGAGAGACGGTGAGGGTAACGTTGTGGTGAAATAACAGCTTGTCCGTGGTTTTTGAGGTGGTGGAGAAGAGTCTTGGCGTAGAGATAGGAGTACGGTGCTTTTGGGTTCTTAGAGCTAATACTATTGGTGGTTGGTTCGAAGAGAGACAGTGCTTGGATTGCAATAAAATGAAGGAAATGAATAGTTGAACGAGAAGCTGAAGAAAAGCCATGATGTTTTGTTTACTAATGTACTGTTTCCCTTGGTTGGGGCTTTGCTTTCGTTTGCTTATAATTGAAAACTTTGAAAGATCAATGAAGGGAGGGAGGGAGAGAGCTACGGTTACTGCTTGAAATGATGCATTAATTGAAAGAGTATACGCGTTGTTAGTTTTGGGGGGGTTTTGGTATTGGGGACGGTTACAAAACAAAAGGCTTTTCATTGGAGATGATATAAATGACAAATTTCAGTGCATCAGAGCTGTTCATGGGAGTTGATTTTCTAAATGAAAATGACAAATTCCATCTGCAAAGTTCACCCACAGAACACAAATTTAGATGAGTAATTATAAGATAATGATGGTTATTGAATCAACAACGAAACCTGGAAAAGAAAAGGAAAGAAATGGAGATTAATATATATATGTTTGGTGGGGAGATGACATTTAGCTAGGTCCCAGGTTAGGTGCTTAGTTAGTGATTTATTTTCCATGAAATCATAAATTAAAGTTTTACTTTTACCAAACTCCTTTTGTTGTCGTAGGTAACTAGGAAGTTTTCTAGCCATGGTTTAGCAATTGCTTGATCTGGCATGAAAGAAAAACAGCTCTTAAATGTGCTAGGCAGTGCATTGCGGTATGCATTTTGTCTCAAATTGCTTTTCACTTTCCTTGCATTCTGATAGGTAGCAGTTGCATAATATTGCCTCAAAATGCAAGATATCCCTTCCAGAATTATCAATTTAGATAAGTCAAAACTAGTTTATCAACACTCGAATCTGATGATGAAGAAACAAGAAATTTCCTATTGTAAAGTACAATTCCTACATTGAAATTACATAACAAAATAATGTAACCCTGTACTCTAAAACAATGTCCAATTACCTTTGAAAGCTTATTTTATTAACGTTTCATCGTAACCTGTGCGGTTCCATATTGTCTT
Source organism: Populus nigra (assembly GCF_951802175.1). Classification (NCBI taxonomy): domain Eukaryota; kingdom Viridiplantae; phylum Streptophyta; class Magnoliopsida; order Malpighiales; family Salicaceae; genus Populus; species Populus nigra. The sequence goes on along the minus strand of NC_084861.1, from coordinate 13,121,697 downwards.
GTAAATCTTACTCTCGTTATCAATAAAACAACACCATGAATCCACGATATTATTACAAAGTTCAACTTGATTTTTTCTTCTTCTTGGATCTGTAATTACTTGCAATTTTTGTCTTCCTGAGAAATCTCTGTTTTTTTAGTTCAAAGACTGTATTTCCAACTGCTTTGAGACAGTTTTTCAATGGCCAACGAGCCCTTCCAAAAAGGGAATCTCTGGAAGGTGCAATGGGGACAATAAGTGGATAATATTATATAAACCAGGAAGATGAATTCCAGTAATGGCAGCCACCAAAACCCTTTGCTTGGATATTAGAGACTTTACTTAAATTTTGACACTTGAACAATAATAGACAAGTGGTTGGTTAATTAAAATTGATTTATGTGTAATACATCGGTGATTGCGACACAGAATTAAATAATGGTTTGAGATCTGAAACTTTCGGCAAAGATAATTAGCAGTCGAGGCTTTGGTCCGAGGGGGAGGAGCTAGCTTGCCAACTCTTCCCGTCTATAAATTGCACCGGGGAGAAATCGTGGAACTTTAGGTTTGTTTTGATTGATGATTGATCGATGGCCTGTCATGCATTATAAATTGTAACTGCAACTGTAGTTTTCAACCGAGGAGCCATGTCTGCTCATTAAAAATTTACATAACAATTATCGTTTATAATATTCGGTCTTGACTGACAAAATCAGTCAATTATGACATGCTGAGAGCAGTTTTTTTTTAATTGAAATTTAATTTCTCAAGATGTAATTTGCTGACGCAGGGATCAAAATCCTAAAATGCAAGGATAAAACATGATAATTGCATCAGAATAAATTCCAATAAGTTGTCACGAGTTCTACGATAATTATTAAATTTAAAATTTAAAAAATTAATTGAGATGCATGTAAATTAATTTAAATACTCACATATATATATATATAAAGCTCCACCAGCTAAATAAAACAGGAAATAAATTAAAAAATTAAAACTATAACATTTGAATCATAAAGCTGAATTTTATACCAAAAAAAAGCTTTAAGCTGTGAATTTTTATTAGCTTTCAAATAAAATTTTCATACATAATTTACACTCAGTTTTTTTTTTCTTGCTAGACGTTGCTCATCGCAAATCTTTTTGAATCTAAGCTATGTTTAGTATCAATTCAGTACAGAAAAAAATCAATTTTAAACAACACCCAAATAGCAATACCAAATGATGCCTAATTCATTTTGAGTTTTTTTATGGAACATTAGAAATAATAATAATAATAATATATGTTTAGTTTGATGTAACTGACCATAATATAATATAATAATGATGGCTTATTATGTTTTTATTATTGGTTGTGTGATTTTTATAAATGTAATGTAATGTAAGATTACAATTATAATAGCTTATTCGACTACAAACATAAAAAAAAAAAAAAAGACTCTAATAAACCATCTTAAAAATAACCATACAAGGGCCTGATTGGAGATTTTTATTATAGGGATTAAAATCTATTTTTTAAGAAACTACAAGGACCAAAAAAGCTCTTAACAAGGGCCGTGTTAAAATAAAAATAAAATATAAAGAGCAAATTATCAAGAGTACAAGGACGACTAAAATAAAACTCGTGAAAACACGTGTGTGTGTGTATAATATATAGCTTTCAATCGTGCGAGAAGCCAAGTCAGAACTGTACTAAGGAACCTCCTATCTGGCTAGCTAGCCAGCCAGCCAGCCAGCGATGCCACCAAACCAACCTCTCGTTGTCCATCGCGCATCGAATAGTTATTGCGCTCTCAGCTTTTCCACAATTATGCTACAAATTTTCTACAACAAAGACAATATACGTTGGCGTTAAAGCATACATATATACATTTCCTCGGAAATTAAGTTGGTGGCGTTACATTGTACATTTCATGTCCGTTGGTTAGTTGATTATTACAGTACTACAGGGCTTCCCCACCCAGATTAAAACATGTTTCTCCTTCTAGTTCATTGCCTGGGACGTCCCTGACCCACTTTCCAAATTGTCCAGCAACTTCGATGTTTTTCTTTAACATTTGCTTGTTAATTGGGTTTACATACGAGGTAAGAATCAATCTCCTTTACCCATACTGCATGTACGTAGAACTTGAATGCCATGCTTGAATGCGAAGCAAAGTTTTATGAAACTGGAGAGGATATATGTATTGTCCATCATTAATCAGAAATGAATACAAACTTAGTTACTGCCTACCTTGTGGTGAAACCAAAAGTATAGAACTTGAAACTTTGCAGGGATTGGCCTTCAAGTCAAGTGTTTTACGCAGATAGACGTATGAGATATTTGGTTTCAATTCAATTAGGTATACTCTAGTCGATAGCATTAATTTGTTTTGATTGCTGCTTCTAAACAAAAAGATACCTTACAATAAAATTGGTACTTGTCTAGCTAACTTTTGGATTCATACGAAATTTGCGTGAAGAAATGGGAAATGGAAAAGTCAAATTGAAGGCCAGTGTGCTTTCATAATCAAAAGTCATGACTTAAGAAGGTGAGAGACGCATGCAGAGCGTTATGTGAACTTGGTTCTACCTAATTGGCATCTGTTTGCATAACCTTTTATTTATTTATTAATGTTTTAATTTGCAGATATTAAAAATAAATTTTTACAAAATTTATTTTCATGTGTTTCTTAATAAAAAAATATTTTAAAAAATAATCATAATCATATAATCTCAAACATCTCTTTAATAACTGTAATGCGTTTTTCAACAAAAAAAAAACATGTTTTTAAATATAAAAACCAAGACCCCACTTCATTGAGTCTTTTATCAGACTAGCATAATTTGATAAAAGTTTTTCAATAATGTGTATGTTTTTTAAACATTGTTTTTATTTATGTGTATTTTTTAAGTTGTTAATGGATGATTTGAAATTGTAAACAATTTATTTACATGCTCATTTGTTAATTAACAATACATGATATGCAAGATAATTTTAAAATCAACATGACAATTAGTAAAAACAATATCACAAAAGTAGTAATATTAAAAATAACTCTTAACTAGGAAAATAATACGACATAATTATGCATAACATAATAATACATCTAAGTCTATTTATGTTTTCTACAATGACAAGTAAATGGATCAGCTTTATCAATAATACGACTTTCATATGTATTTGTAGTCTTATCCTTTAAAACAATATCTAAGTTCAATATCTCTCATAAAAAGTTAATTATAGTATGACATGTCTCGAATCAAATCAAGAATATATATAATAATAAGTAGGTTCATTATTATCTTTGAGATCACAAAAATCAACCACAACATGTCAACTATCATATAAGAATTGCTCAATTTATTATAAAACAAATAAAAATTATTAATTTATAAAGAGGAGTATTTATAAATACATCGTAAAATCACAATTTTATTATGAAATCACCGTCTTGAATCGCAATTGTTAAAAAATCATTATTAAAAATAGCTATGGCTTTAAAACCGTTATTCTAAATTATATTTTTTTTTATTTAAACTAGCAGTTTTTCAGTGACCACGATTTCCAAAACAATCCTTTATAAACTATGTCATTTCCCCGGAATTTTTCAAAACTGTGTCATGCCCTGTTAACTTTCTCGGAACTGTGTTCCTTTTCAAAAAGAAAATTCCACTTGATTAGATTTGAGTAAGTTGATTCCAGTAAAGTTTGATTGTTTCCGGGGAGGCATGCTTCTTTTCGTACAATATATATATCTGACTCCCATGCATGATTGCTCTGATCATACAAAGACTCGTCCAAATCTTTCCCAACCACTTGACTCTGTTGAATGTTGACCTTCGTTAGGCACACGTCGGTTCATCTTTCACATCTCTCCTGCATTCCTACCTTCTTCTTTGGAATAGACACGAAGATCATGTCATGACAGCACTGCAGTGGAAATTCGCTTTTGTACTGCTAGCTAGAGGTCCCCTCTTGCCCCCCTGCCGTCCTCGGTATTTCAAAGAGGAAAATAAATTTGAAACTAAAATAACATGGCAATTCTTGTAAAATCCATGCAAGTGATCTCAGAGAATTGGTGATTGTTTATGTAAAAATAATATTATCTTAAGAGTAGATGCTATTAAATTTAGATCATACATTTTCAGAACCAGTATAAAAATTCTAAGAATATTGAACAGTAAAATTTAAAAAAATCTGAGAAAAACACTTAAAAAATCATTTATTTATTTTTTACAAAAAAAAAAGTGAAAAAAACAAAAATATTATTTTCAAGTAATCAAACATCCGGTTGAATCCCCAACCTCATTTTCAAACATTTGTTTTAGAATTCAACCGCATGTTCACACAGAATATATATAAATCTAATGCTATGAAACAAAGTTGAAAAGATGCCTTTTAAAACTTTTATATTTTACATTTTGGTTCTCAAATCTTTAAATTACTTTTAATTTGATTCTCAATCTTTTAATATTATAATATAATCCTTGAATTTATTTTTGCTTATACAAAGTGATAGTATAATTTTTTGCTTGCAATTTACCGTCATATGCATAATTGGCCCATCACAATTGATTAATTTAGTGACTTGTTGACCTATAATCTAGCCCAAGCAAGGTTGGTGGAATATGTTTTTTAACAAATCAACATTTTAAGCCTTTTTACTAAAAAAAGAGTTAAATATTAAATTAATCCAGCATCAACTTTCTCACCCATGACTCAGTAGATCCTCAAATCAAATCTTACAACCATGTCACTTGCAAGGGTGTAGCTAGGATATTAGGTTTGGGGGCAAATTAGAAAAAAATAAAAACTTTTAGGAGGAGCTGAAAGTTAAAATTTAGTAATTTTAGTGCTAAGATTTATAATTATTCAAGGGGGAGACATGGGGAAAAAAGATTTGCAGGGGCCCTGCCTCCCCCCCGGTCATATGCCTTGCTTAGTCTCAAAGATGAAGTAATTCAATTTCACATTCCTCCTACGTTATTAGTAGCATGAAAGATCATGGGAGTTATCTTAAATTAAATAAATTTGCAATCATATACTTAAGAACTACTTTTAGTCTACATGCATAGATGAAAATTATATCCATTGAATATTAGTTTAGGAAGTGACGGTTATATTTTAAAGTGTTTTTTGTTTGAAAATATATTAAAATATTTTTTTATTAAAAAAACAATTTCAAAACACAAAAAAATTAAAACAAAGAAAATATTTAAAAAATTCTTTTTTTTTTATTGATGGACCAATAAAGACTGTACTGTTATTTGAAGTTTAAATTGATACGATTAGGACGTAGATGTTACTGGAAGACTTACCCTGTTATACAAAATAGATTGAGCTATTAATCTTATAATCTCAAATATATAAGAAATATTTGTCGCGCTATCATACTGGATGGATGCTAATTAGAGTTATATTTAATTTATGTGGGTTTTAATGTTTCAAAATTGTAGGATAGAACCATGAAGCCATGTGATGAAAACAAAGAATAATTCACATGGATTTGGCCAAAACCCTGATACAGATATGCAATAATAATAATAATAAAATTAAATAATCAGAATTTGTATTGTTCTTTAAGATATCATATATACATTCAAGTATATTATTAAAAAAGATCGGTTAAAATTGGCCCTTCAAGCTTTATGTCCTAATTCCGCCATTGAATTCATATGGGCTGGAAAATACTCGAACCTGTGAAGGGTATTTTGTAGGAAACAACTGTAAGGTGACAAAAACATAAAATATACACCTCACATGCATGATTGGGCCTAAATCATCACATAATGCATACAAAAACACAGGACAAACTCTTCTGATGAGTTAAAAGTCATTTTTACTGGAAGAGGAAATTATTTACTCACAGCTTTATCTGAAAGTGGCTTGAAATATCTGGGCAAACTGGATATAAATCTTGGTTTTTGTCCGGAGAAAACTTGAGGAATAGCAATTTAATCAGCGCAAAGGCTTTGCCAAAGGCTCAACTTAATTGGTGGTTCAAAGGGATTCACATCTTGAACATGGCGATGGAAATGCGTTCTATGAACAGGCAACATTGCCGATGTTGCAATGTAATGGAGATATAACAATCATCAAGGAGTCCATCTTAGAATGCAAAGCCTCCCTGGTCGTTTTTGGGTTTTTATCTCGATATAGGCATATACTCTATACTATGTGGCCGCGTTCAGAAATTCGAAACCCGCTGCCAGAGAAAATAAACGGCTTAGAGGTCGAACAATCAGCGGGCCCAAAATTGATTTGCCGTCTAGACGGCATGTTACTCATTGTCGCTGCACATACGCAACACATCCCACATGTTAGCATCTAGTGTGGGTTTCGAACAAGGCATAAAAAAACATCCAAGTTGATTTGTATAAGGAGGCTGACATGATACTCGTGGGTTTTAATGAATGGTTCAAAATTCAGACATTATACAGAACGTTTGATCGTATCTTCTTCTTATGTTGGAAATGTACTTCGACCAAGAAATGGGCGTCTGCCACAGCCAGATGCAAGGATTCTCCCGTGAACTCGGATAAAATCCAGCATAAAGTCATTTTTCTTTCCATGCTCATTGATCCCGATTAAACGCGACGTAGAGATAGGATGAAATCTTGTTGCACATGCCTGGCAGATAATTTTGGGCTCACCGCAAATCAGATGTGTAAGAAGCTGGCAACTGAAAGTTCTAATATATTGCAAATTCGCTAGCGGCAAAATTGAAATGGAATAATTTTCGTTATTCATACTCGTGTCTACATTTCTTTCCAAAGTAAGGTGTTTGCAAAACTTTCACTCGTCTAAGGCATGATTTCAAGTGTATCTCACTGCTTTTCGGTCCTAGTTTGTCCCAAGAGTATACACGACGTGTACAACTTGGTTTGCCAGCTTAGGAGGCCCGAATTTTGTTGGAATGAAAACTGTAAAGCGTCCCAATGGACAAAATCTCACAAGAATATTTAGCATTCCTGACAATACCAATATGATATCTGATTGCTACCCTCCATAGTTCTTCACATTTTAATTCTTTTTTATTGCAACTCTAGCTGAGCAAGACAGATAATTCGGATTCCAGGCTCAACTTTGACAGCACATGTTTGTCTATAAAGCAAAAAAAAATTAAAAAAATCATTGATCACTTGATGCGATATGTTCTATTGAGTGAGTTTGTTTTTGCAAGTTAAACTTTTTCAAACTTTCACCTACAAATCAAAATGGTATTTTTAAAAAATTTTAAATGATTTTAATATATTAATATTAAAAATTAAAAAAAATCTAAAAAATATTATTTTAATATATTTTTAATTGAAAATAACTTTTTAAAAAATATAATGCAAACCCCACTTGCCAAACACCCAAGAGAACTGCTGTGACACGGGTTTCATGAAGAGTTCAGTTGAGCTCAACACCCTTGGCCTTTAGGTTGAGACAATAGTGAAATCAGTCCAAGGTCACTCCTCTATATTCTAGCAAGGGTGAGAAGTATGTCCTCCTAACCAGTACTCCAAGAAGATTCAACACAAGGGTTGATCAAGATAAGCATAAAGAAGCAGTCCCAAACAAAGCTAAGTGCAACATGCTTGAAACTGAGAGGTGCTAGAATTTATAGATTTCTTGGAAAAAGAATGACAGAAGGAAAACAACTGCTGTTCTGATACTAACTTACAAATACCAAATAACGAAAAATTAAAAAAGAAACAGAAAAAAATAAATTACAAGGCCTACAGTTCACTACATGAAAACTAGCTAAAGACACTTCAATATAGTTAGGTGCCTTCTTGCTCCAGAATGTTTCTCTCCAAATGCCAGACCCTAAACATCTTTCAGGTACCTTGCTCCTAATGCTTCTTCGCAGGTCATTTGTTGAGATTGCATTGTTCCTCCACAATTCATCAAACCATCAGTTTTCGATAGATTATGAATTGAACTCGCAATTGGAGTCATTCTCAAATCTCCATATATACATTTCAGTAACAAGCACCTAAGGAAGCCAAAAAGAGATCATTCATTTGTTCAACTCCTGTTAATTTATTCTCACCGTCTCCTTGCACTGTTAATCTCTCTAGCCCAGTCTCTTCTCCTCATTGAAGAGGAACTGCGAAAAACTGAATATGGCCTACTGCTCCCTGTAACTCTGGAATCCAAATTCGAACTATGCCCCGTGCCAAAACAAGCAAACCAGTGCCTCAAAGCTCTCCCAAAACCAAGCCGTCTATTACCACCACTACCCCCACCACCATTTTCCCTCCTTCCACCCCCTCTAGACCCCCAAGATACCCTCCTCGGCAATCCACCATTGTTAAAGGCACCATCCATCTCTGTATAAACCACAGGCAACTCCCTTTCTCCCCTCCTCGCCCCTGTAAACCTCCCCACCGCATACCCTCCTCCGGGTAACCTCCATATCGTCAATCCAACTGCCTCCTCCTCGTTATTTCCCTGCCCATTCCCCGCTTCAGGCAACGGACTCGCAACCCCATTATCACCATCGCCACCATCTTCATCACCAGAAGGCAACTCACGTCGACAAACAGGACAAGAATTACGAATAGATAACCAAGGAAGTATACAATCAGTATGATAAATATGTTTACAAGGCATCTCCCGTGCTTCGGATTCTAATTCAAAAGCCTCTTTACAAACAGCACAATGAGATTCAGTAAAAATATGGGATTCATTAACAATTACCGTAGGCATCGATTCAATCGCGGATTTCGAGGCCGGTGGATGCTGATTCTCATACCGACCAAACCCTCCATTTATTTCAATCTGTGCTAACTGATCTAACAATCTCTCAAACCCTGATCCCAGCAAAAACTCCGACATGCTCGGCGGCAACGGCCTCAACCCGGACCCACCACCGTCATCGTAATAAAGCTCAAACCCACCACCACCTCGGCCACCGTCGTCTCCCACCACGTCATCCGCCGCCCCTCCAGCCCCACCACGAAGCAAGATCACAGGATTCATCGGAGACCGGTCTCCGCTCCCGGCGCCACCACCCCGTCGGTTCCGGTTATGGGGGATTGAGCGGTTACCGATCATGAACATGGTTCCGGCAGCGGGAGAAAACCTGCGGTGTCGGTCACTCGATATTTCTGTTTGAATTACGTGCGGTGGGTTTTCGATTTCTTCAATGAACCCGGATTCACATTCTGCGCAAGTTAACGAGTCTTGTCTCCAAACCTGAACGAAACGGCTGCATCCATAGCACCAAAAAGACGGCGTTGTTGGAGATGACATCAAATTCAAACAAATCCAAAACTTATTTTGGATCAGATCTGGTGAAAGATTAAAGCTTTTTGGTGTTTGGTTGGAGAGAAAATTGAAGGGAAAATTTGGGGTTCTTATTTTAAAAGAGAAAAATGGGAGGGGATGAGATTACATGAGTGGAGGGGGGTGATTTAACGGCTAAGACGTGTAAACGGAGTTAGCGTAGTTATAACGCGACACGTGTAGTGTGATGATTGGTGACATATAAACGGACGTTTAGTTGGATTTCTTGGTTCGTATAGTCAGATTCGATTCGGTGTGCTTTTTTTTCTTTTTTCTATTTGATTATTGTATAACAAAGGAAGGTGGGTTTTGGAAGGAACGCTCCTTTTTCTTTTTTTCTTTTTTTTTTCTTTTTTTTTTGGAATTCTTCCAACAGGAAGGTTTTGGTGTATTTTAAGGTTACAGCCCAATAAAGTCACGTATTAAATTAAACTCAATATATAAATTGATTTGAATTATATTTATTTTTTTGGTGAGTATAATTACAGCCCTGTATGTATGTATGTATGTATGTATGTATGAAAGAAAGCCTGAACAGAGAGAATAAATTGATTTGAATTGAATTAACAATTTTTACTATTTTATTCTTAATTCAAAATTTATTTTCTTTGTAAAAATCATTTATTTTTGTTAAAAAAACCTTATATTTATTTAAAATGATGTAAAATATTTTTTAATAATATTTTTCATTCTAAATTACTGTAACAGATAAAAAGTCCCAATTTTTATTTATTTTTGCACATTTTTTATAATTTGAATTCCGTTGAAAATCCAAGTTAATGTCTTCAAAAGGTTTTTAAACATAAAATTGATTTAACACTGTAAATTTAATTCAATCCACCGGGTTACAAGATTCCAGATAGTATGTTAGGAAATACTTTGATACTTTATGACTCCCATAATGATTGTAAGAGCTTCTCTCATTTTAATCATTTTCACTTCAAAAAAAATATCAAAACCCAACAATCACTTGCATAGCTTTTTAAAATCACCGTGTTTGATTTTAATTTTATTTTTTTTACAATTGAATGTTGGTTTTTGTTCACTTCAAAAAAACATATATCAAAACCCAACAATCACTTGCATATTTTTTTTAAAATCACCGTGTTTGATTTTAATTTTATTTTTTTTACAATTGAATGTTGGTTTTTGCTAACAAAAGCAAAAAAAAAAAAAAAGGAAAAATGAGTGATATCAAAAGACTTCTAAAACTTCAAGCTTTACGGTTGATCTACAGTCGTGGACACGACATTTTGTTGCCTTTTTCGCCGGAGCAAGCCATCTTCATAGAACAACCGCGAATAGATTATTACAGCTGCATTAATAATGTAAATCCCCCGACATTCCACTATTTGCTGTGTTAGCTTTTAGGGTCATATTGGCTAACAATGAATGCATGTCCGAGACCTTTGCGTTTAGCAATTATTCCCTACCAAAAAAGGCTCAACAACATCCAATGTTCTCGTAATTATATGTTTATCTATATGAAAAAAATGTAAAACACAAGGGAAATGGATATGTTTAAGAGGAAATTACCGACAATTACATGCCTGGATGCCACCTAAAATCTACATGGTTTCCTTTGTTCGTGTAGATTTTTTTCTAGATTCCTTTGCATAAGTAAAATTCCCAAGTTCATTCTCTAGAGAAGATGAACATGACCACGGTGAGAGCATGAAAAATATTTTATCCTCTTCACTGTAGTAGTAGGATTGTTTGGAACCGTAATTGAAGCTACTTTTCAAAGTATTTTTCACTTAAAAATATATTAAAATAATATTTTTTTTATATTTTAAAAATTATTTGTGATATCAACAAGTCAAAATCATTTAAAAATACTAAAAATATATTAATTTAAAGTAAAAAAATAAAAAAATTATTTTTTTAAAATATTTTTGAAATATAAAAATAAATATTAAAAAAGAAAAACCATCCTCCTTCTTGGAGTTTTAGCATCGAGATGGATACACTAGAAACCTAGCATGATTCCTTTTTTTTAAAAAAAAAAAAAAACTTAAAGCAAAACTACAATAGTTGGAAGTCCATGATAACGGAGAGAAAATTTAAAAGAATCATGTTTCTATACGATCCATCACCAAAAAATCCACTTGGCGAGTGCGAATGAGAATCAGAGCATATTAAAAGATATTCCTACGTGCAACACGTGGAGAGCGCTGACTGGCATCATAATTCATTCGAGGTTCCATTTCGAGGTATGATATTTTTACGGATAAATAATTAAATATTACTTACCATTCTTGTAAAATTACGGGGCAGAAATTGCATATCAATTGAAAGCTTGGGGGGGTTGAATTGAATATCCTGGGAAATCTTCAAACTATGTGCGGTAATAAAAAAAACCAGCTCTTTGTAATATTTGTATTATCTAACTACTTCAAACCCGTGCGTTTTCACGCGCGTTTATAGGCCATGAAACGTGGCACCCGCGGCATTGCTGAGTCATGATCAGAGAGAAGATGGACCCGTCTTTTCCATGACACGTCACCATCTACCTCCATAGCATGAATTCATGTTCCCTTCCGCAAGGCTGCGTTTGGTTGGTTTCTTCTGCCGTGTAAAACTTTATTTATTATTAATGGTTATTTGTTATTGTTATTTTTTAAAGTATTTTTTATTTAAAAATATATTAAATAATAATTTTTTATTTTTTTTAAAATTTATTTTTAATATCGGCACATTAAAATAATTTTAAAAACAAAAAAAATCATTTAAAACAAAGAAAAAAAATTCATTTTTTTTTCCGAAATCACATCTAAAACATAAATGATATAAAAACCCTTGCTTCTTAGAAAATTCTAATCCTGGTGCCTGCAATTTGTAAATGGTTGCATTATTGATCCTTGTAAACGTAGAAGAAGACACCGAGCACATAGCTCTGCATATTATACAATTTTAATAAATGGCTGGGTTGAATTAATCAATAAAATAGAATTTCGGTTGATCAGCTGTGGTGGTTCTCTGACCTGGCTTGATCTCTATCGGCATGATCACACATGGGGGAATCATCATCAATGATGCGAATCGGAACAATTACTGTCGAAGATTAGGACCTTTCATCAAATCCTAGCCATTATTAATTTAACAGCACCCTCCCGTCCCTCCCTCTGTGCACGCTCAAGTGTTAAAACAGCAGATTACTTCATTATCCAGTCAAAGCCTTTCCAAAACTTGCAAGATGCCGATAAAATTTTAAATGGCGAAAAAGACACCTTGAGAGTTTCCACGTGGTCAGCTGATCTCCAATAAAAACCCAGAACTCCCCCTTTCCACGATAAGCGTAAATCTCGTTTTAAGGAAATTAAACAATTCGTGGAGTGTAAGATGAACAACAAGTATTGAATTTCTAAGTTGATGTTCCCTTCTCTCATGACATGTATGAGCCTATAAGGTGTCGTTGACTATTTCTTTTTCTTTTCTTTTTTATAAAAACAATGATAGCATTGAAAAAAAAAACATCGTATTTCCCATGTAGCGTGTTTGGCATTACAATTGTTTGTCTTGGAAAAAAAAGCATAATTTTTTTTTTAAAAAAAAAGACTTAATAGATGCACTGTAGAAAAATCTTATGCAATCCCTCCACACGACAGCAAATGGGACTGGTCGTTGCGATTATTTGGTCGCCAATTCTTTTCGTTCTTTCCCTTTTCTTTTCTCCGAGAGTTTCTGGATAAATGCGAAGCTCACCGTGACAGGTGAGAGCACAGAAGCTTCCACTAGCACTTGGCTTACAAGAGAGCTAGTCTTCTCTGGTCTTTCCTTCTTCTAAATTAAATATCCTTGATTCTCTACTAGGGTCTCTTGCCACCAACTCCCTATATCTTCAAACTAAGCTCCCACAACCCTTTAGAACGCTTCACATATTCTTCCTGTGTAGTATTTATAATGATCGCTTTACGACCTTGACCGGAATATATGCAAACATGAGGCGTTGTTCATATATAAAGATCACTTGCCTTTTCACGACAGGGAAGATCACCTTTAATAAAGCTTCTGTATAGTTAGAGACCCTTCCTCTACTCTGTAAATAATGATTTCTCTATCCCAGATAGAAAACCATGTACCTGATTTTCCTTTGGACGTGGTTGACAGTAATGTGCCGTGTACAAGGGTGTTCTAGATTGCGGTAGCTATCTAGACGTGTTCATGTCACAGATATATAATAGATAGATGACAAATGATAAGTGGGCAATGGTAATGTTATATCATAAATTCCTGTCTTCTGTAACAAATAATAATAAAAAAAAAGTTGTAAGTTTGGAGTGCCTGTAAGAATGCCCATCAAGCCTTAAAATATAACAGCCAGTCAGTAGGCTTAAATGGTCGCCATAGCCATTTCTCCATGGGCAATTGAAAATGTCAAAACTGCCTCACCAAACAATTGAAATCAAACAGCCCAAAACAGCTGAATTTCCAATCCGCCCACCAAATCGAGGAAGCAAATATTCTCAAGGACGTCAAGGTTATTCCATGAAGGCAAAGTTATGCCACAAACATATCTGGGGACCATAATATTTATGGTCAATATCAAAAACTCAGCTGGCAACGAATCCTTGACAATGGAAGAAAAGGGTAGCGTTTTGTTTATTGTGTGGGCTTATTAATCTTTCCAAGTTGGAACTTACAGAAAAATCTTAAAAAGAATGCTTAAAACATATTTATTTAACTAAATCCATGGAATGATTGGAAAAAAGAGAGGTAATAGATCAATTCATGTGAATTATTTTTATTAAAACAATATAATTTTATTTTTAAAATTTTTTTATGAAATTTAAGTAAGATTTATCAAATCAAGTCAGGATTCAATCCAGGTTAATTAGATTTTATTATAATAATATATTCTTTAATTCAATTTAAAATTTTATTTGAATCAAATTTTAAATTATGAGCAACTCAGTGTATTAAAAAAATTATAATTAATAACTCAAATTATAATAAACTACTTTTCATTAATAGATGGTCTCTGCTCTTGTAGGAGTGGGAATAAAGTAGGTGTTAGATCCTGGACCAAAGAGAATGGTCCATGTATAGCTTTACGAGGCACTGCAGGGTTGCAGGCCTGTTGCCCATAATAATTATAATACCTCGTCGAAAGGAAGTGCCTGCTGCATCATGGTCCGCTTATGTCGTGGTCCATATAAGATGCCAGCGTGATGGACCAGGGCCTGGCTTGTTCGCCCAGCAGAATACATTAAAAATAAAAGGCATCGCAGATATTGATTTTCATTTCCCTTATTTTTATTCGAGGGAGCATGAAATGGAAGCAGCCTTTCTTAATTATCGATTTTTCAAGATCCATTAATATTTGTTTTTTCTTTTTACGAAATGGAGCTTCATTTTATTTATTTATTTTCATAAAGAAAGGTGCTTAAAGCCAAAAAAAATTAAAAAAACCGTAGACAAAGTACTGTGTAAATATACATATGAATAATAAAAATTTTGCAATATATTTACACCCCGTTTGTTTTTATATTTTAAAAATATTTTTATAAAAAAATATTTTTTATTTTAAATTAATTATTTTTTATATTTTCACATCCTTTTAATATATTAATGTAAAAAATAAATATATTTTTTTAAAAAATTATTTTGATATAAAAATACTTTACAGAATAATTTTTATTCATACATGATTTCCATGAATAATAAATTATCCTAATAATCAGAAGCAATTTAAAAATATGTAAAAATAAATAAAAAGAAAATGATATTATAAATTAACATTCTCAGCTGCAAATAAAACAAAATATTTGTGATTCCAAGTCCATACGGATTGCTAACGTTAACATAAAAACAACTGATTAACATTAGTCAATCATCGAACATTATTCAACAATTACAAATTAAACAATAATTAAAAATAGAAAGAAAAGAATACATGAACCAGAGATAAATTGAAGCAGAAATACAAGACAAATCTTATTCTCATATATCACCATAGCTAGTGAAAAAAGGGCTTGAACGTGCTCACCACCTTCTTAAGTTGATTAGCAAAGGAGGTGTGCGATACGGATCCATCATTCCCAGCAAGAACCCTGTACTTGTCCTTCCTGGTGAAGTTCGTGCATTCAAATCCTAACGTAGCTGCTAAGATTCTTTGGACATAATTTGCAACATCATGTGGGCTTTTACCAGATGAGCACGTAGCTTCTACTGGCAACTGACTCAAGAAAGTCACCTCGTAAACTGGTCTGGGATTCATGAAGAAGAATATTGGGTCCAAAGCTTTGCATCCTCTAGCTGTAGTTGCATGGAAAAAACCAACCCTATAGTTCATTGCCACTGGCACTATTTGGTCAGTTAATTCAGCGAAGAGTGCACTAAATCTCAATAGGAATGGTTCTCTACAAGTTGTTCCTTCTGGACAAACCACAAGGTCACCTCTGGCCAGTTCTCGTTTGATTTGATCAGCATCCACATCGCGAATCCTTGTTAATCGGACGGTGGGGATTGGCGATAAGATCTCTGATAATCTTGAAATGGAGTATGTGACTGCTGGGATTTTACGTCTTAGCACCGTAGATAAGACGACAGGGTCCATCAGGGTTCGGTGGGTGCAAACAAACAGCACACCGCTATTGCCACTGGACGCGGGAGGTGGTGGTTTGCCTTTGACAATAACTTTGCCACCCAACATCTTGGACAAGTAAGGTTTAGCCCACATCGGTAGCATAATTCCCACTAGAATCCGAACTGCTGCGAGGACGATGCCTATAGGCATCCATAGGATGATTAGGAGAGCCATGGACGGTGTCGGACGCTTGACTAGGCGGCCATCATGAAAGATGACCGGGAGAGGGCGGACGAGCTGATGATCATGCTGCTGCTTTTGATTGGTCATGCATGGGGGGTGTATTTGTTCCTGACAGCACAAGAAATAGATTTGAGGGTTAGCTCTAATTAATTAATTAATTAACTGGAATAGTATTGATCAGTTCTTAATTTGTTATACAATTGGTGGCCTAGCGGGCTTGAATTATACACACACACACACACACACACACACACACTGTGTGAACTAGTTTAATTAATTTTTTTACATAGTCCTGATACACAACTACTGACAAAAAATTCCAAAATTTGATCCTAGGGAATAGTGATAACTACACTTCTTTCTGTATGCATTGAACACAAGTAATTTAAATAAATTTAGTTCTTAAAAAACTAAACTATATTTCAACCAAGAAAGCTAATTGATACCGAGTTAACTAATTTTCTTAAATCACATTAGCTTGAGGTTGCTAATACTCACCTTGCATAAAGATAGGAATGAAGAAGTAACCCTTCCTTGTCCAAGACAAGGTTTTTCGTCAATAAACAGTTTGGCGACTCGACTCGAAATATAAGAATCAATAATGTTGCCCTTGACAAATCCTGTGGCGAACCCAAACCGACTAATCACAAGTTCACTTCCAATAACCTCATCGGCTCGCAAATGCTCCTTCACAAACCTCTCAGCCATGATCCTCGGCATCTTAGTCACTACAACTCTTTTATCATATGAGCTAAACACCTTCCATGCTTCCATGTCAATATCATCCAAGTAAAACTTTGGCAAAACTGCTCTTGCTACCGACTCAATCTCCGATTCACTAACACCCGCAATGGCAACAAAGACCATTAGCTTGAGCCCATATTCTCCCATCCCTAACATATCCAGTAACCAAATCACAGGCCATAAGATCAATAACAAGGCAAAACGAAGCAAACCCGATGCCTCAAATGCTACTAGCATGAAATAAGAGAAGGGGTCTCCGCCTTTTAGAAGAGTTCCCTCGAGCTCCGAAACAACTGAATCCATGGGGGTTTTCTTTTGCTTGGGTTTTTGGTGTTTTGTTATTTTTCTATCTTGAGAGGATAATATTTGTGTGTTCAAAATGTTAGTTTGGTTCTTAATTTGCTCTCGAGGTAACAATGGTTTTATGGGCTAAAAAGGTTACGAGAGAGGTTGGCTTGACTGCTCTCTAAGGTTGAAATTAGACGGTTTATCAGTTTACAACTACCCCTTATATACTTTATAATTAATCTCTGCCTCTTGCGTGGATATGCAGTATTGTACGCCACGTTACCATACAAAGATTGATTACTTAACCCCAACAACTTTATGTAATTTTATATATAACAATCATACCAGGTTGACTGCTCCATGTGTACTCCTAAAATTAGGTTACTAACCTGATAACTTGAGCCATTTGTACACGTGTGTGTTATATATTGTGATGTAATTCGACTGATGATTTGCAAAGTATGTGATAATCTCTTCCACGTTGTTGCATGGGAATTAGCAAGCTGGCTTCAGCCTCTGCTGCTTCTTCATTGTTTAGCTACATGCATTTTAGTCACCCTTCACATTTTCTTTGAGCTCTCTTGTCGTAGTTTCTGGAACTCTCTCCCGCTGTCTGTACACTTGCTCTCAATTTAGCTTGCAACGTGTCAAGTTATGTGAATTTAGAGATTGAAAACAGATGATATGCAGAGTTTAATTCGTCTATTTTAAAGAAGTGATCTAATCACGAGCTGGGCTTCAAATTGTTATTGTTGGAAACAGAATAGTCAAGGTACATCTGCATTCCTTCAGGCAGAACTTTTTTTACTACGCCTTCCGGAAAATGCCAAACATATTGGTCAATGTTTTTTCAAAAATGGAGGTCAAGACATCAAACAAAAATTGTGTCAACCATGATTATGTTTCATAAACTGTACTGATCAATTAAATTATGACTGGATCTCGTTATACACCAACATACTTAGCAACCCATGTATATTTCACTGGAAGACGGACAGTTACCGACCAACTCAGCAGCGAATTTTTTTTGCTGGTAGATTTATAACAGCTTTGCAACCCCATTGAATTTTAATATTATATATATATTTACTTCCAATCGATAGCGTTGGCTGGGTGAATTTTTCCCAGCTGTTTTTTCGACTGGTAAGATTTTGCGTGGCAGTTATCATATAATTTCTTTCCGATTGGAAATTGGTTGGAATTTGTTTTCGCGATATCCATCGTTTATTTTAATTTGTAGTGTGTCTGTGTGTGTGTACACACACAACTATACACATGCAATCAAGTTTTTTCAAAACAATCTGCCATGCTTTATGATCAAATAGGAAGAGTCCTCGGATATTTTGATGAAACATTTTCAAACTTAATCCCTGATCAAGCTTCAACTTGCAGCTTCAAGAACTTAATCGAAGGTTAAGTTGCATGGTCATGGAACTTGCTACTTTATTGAAGTGCATGTTTCTAATTCCGAATATGTACAACGGCGCGAAAGAATCGTTCCTATTCGTACCAAATTAATTGGTGCAAGTTGCAACCGCATCGGCCTTACTTGGCATCATCCTGTAAGAAAATATGTAACTGCTAGCCGAGATTTCCCAAGCCCATCCTGTTAGGCTACCCAATCTATGACATCATTCCCATGCTTGAATCAACAATGATAGAGTTAGGCGCCTGGAAATCAATTGCTTGTATGTGTGTGTTTGTGTGTGTGTATATATATATATATATATATATATATATATATAGGTTCGAAGGAAAAAATATTACTAGTCGCTCAAGATGGCCAGTAGAGTTATTTAAGACGCTTCATCCCTGAACAGTAAACAATCACCAAGTTGTTGTTTTTCGGCTATACGTAAGTAATTGCCCGTATGAAGAAAACCATGCCTCGACTTAACCAGCCTAAAATGTCCCGAATAGCTGCAATTTGCTTGTCGTCATGGGATGCTTGCTAGAAGACACTTGCGATTTAGAAAATGTTTTAAAGCTCCTTGAGAATTAAAAGTGGGTTAGAAAATGTTCTTGCCTTCTTTGGGGCAATCCTGTAAGAAAATATGGTTGCTTAACTTCTTTGGGGCAATGCTCCTTGTGATTACAAAATGCAAGTTGTTATTTTAACTTTCTTTTCAGGCTGTTATGAATCTTTCTCCTTTACGTTAGGTAAGTTTGGTAGGAAATATGATCGGAAATTTGTTAGGAAATTCTGGCCTTTTGGGAACAGGCTTAGTGCAATTTATGAAGTTAGTCATCAGGCTAGAATCTCTTATAGAATTGCCATGAATTAAATAAACAAAACTTCCCGAGTTGGTGTTGATGAACTCGTAGCTAAATGTGGGATTTAATTATTATTCTGAGTTGAGGGAGACCGATCCATCTATAGTGTCCAGCATAATTCGTAGTTGGGTTTGAGTGGGTATCGACTCTGATTGGGTTAACAACTAAGTATTAGGGCTTGGTCCATGAACTGCCCCAGGCCCCATAACATGTTTGAGAGCCCCTAAGCCTAAGCCCAGATCCTTGTTATGCTTTTGTAACCTTATTTTTTTATATTTTAAAAATATTTTAATTTTTATATATTTAGATTATTTTGATACGATATCAAAAATAATTTTTAAAAAATAAAAAAGTATTATTTTAATATAATTTTAAGTAAAAACCAACCGTAATCCGTACAGAATTATTAAAATAAAAAAAATCACGGAGACCAGCTCGCCGTGGGCTGGGCATTTTACCCCGGCCTACTCCGTTTATTTACCTTCATCTCTCTGGGTTTTCTATACATTTATTTTCTAAATAAATGTGTGTAGCACGCGTAGTTTTTATTACCACGTGCGTGCTACAACAATCCTCTACATGCTCGGCAGGTGTGCATCTACGTGCTACGTGCACGGTGCATTATCTACATGTTACTTGCTAGCAACCATCCATGTTGTTACATATGTCATCATCACTTATATAAAACACCACCACAGGCCTACGTGCTAGTGTTATCTACATGCTAAATGTCGTCATTACTTAAATAAAAAATCATTTTACAAAGTAAGCGTTGTCACCCAACACATGTAATTCACAGAATATTTTTTTAAAAATAATTTTATAAAACGGTTGAAATTATATTTTTTTAAAAAAAATTAAAATTAATTATTTTATATCATTTTAATATGTTAATCTCAAAAATAATTTTAAAAAATATTATTTTAATATATTTTATAATAAAAATTATTTTAAAGCACAACTAATACATTTCTTCATTTCGCGAGCAGCTTATTTTTACAATACTAACTTGGATTCAAAACTTAATCATGAAAGGGTTTATTTCGATGTGAAATTTGTTTGGACCTCGTCGATATCTAATTATATTTATCCCCGGTAGATTGTCGCTTTATCTTATGAATATGATAATGCGAGAGAGAGCTCAGACCATACCATTTGTTCGGTCCGTCGGGCTAGTTTCCATTGCCCATTTGGACGCGTGCTCAAATCAATCCTGGTTGCCAGCTCGCAGCACTCGAAATCGAGAGAACTTGTTTGGTAGATCTCATTTTTGTATGGCTGAGAGATCAGTGTGCTAAAGGGCCTAGTAATCCTTGGAAATTATACACTGGTCGAGTTTTAAAGTCACCAGAAAATTTGTTTCCCAGTAAAAGTCCACGAGAAATTAAACTGGGTTCAGAATGAATGTCGTCCCCTGATTTGCAGATTTGATCAAACCAAACCCTATATTTTATCATATCAGCTCCTTTACTTCCGATTACAGAGAAATTGAAATTCTCTGTTCAATCACGTCATAACACGTGGCATTCATTTAGACAATTAAATGGCAACAATATCGGATGAAGCCACGGAGGGGCTGAAATTACCTTTTATTGGAAAGTTGCCGCTCTGATTTAGTTTGTATTTAGTACTCTGACAAATAATATTTTTTAAAGTATTTTTATTTAAAAATATATTAAGTAATTTTTTATTTTTTATATTAATATATTAAAATTATCGAAAAAACATTAACTTGAAACCTTTTAAAAGTTAAAATAACTTTTAAAAAACATCATACTACGATTCCAGAGACAATATTAAAGTAGAGAGTTTGATTTGAACAACTCTAAACAGTAGAGGGATGTCATGTGTTTCTTAGCCGTGTAAATTGCCACCACTTCCCTCATATCACCTCCATTAAATTGGGATGCTTTTGGGCAGATCTGTTTCTTAAATAAATTCATAACAAAGAATTTAATGAGAGAAAAAAGAAAGATTGAATGGGCAGCGCAGAAGGAATGGCAGAAAAGGACGGCATTGAACTCCGGTTCAATTCCTTGCTGCCGACGTGAAAAAACCAGGGGCGGGGAGCAGAGAAGCAATTGAATTTCTCTCGATTTCCTACCTCTCCTTGTGACCTGCTCTCATTATTCTATTTTACCATCCGCTAGATGTTTATATTAACATTCGTCTCTAAGAATAAGTCTGGTATTTTTTGCAGATAAATATTTCAACATGTTTTTCCCTGACATTGTTTACATGTCAAGAGCACTGTGTCTTTCAAATAAGGTCCAGTTTAGAATTGTAACAGAGATTGTTTATCGAGTATTTTTTTTTTAAATGTATAAAATTAATATATTTTATAGCCAGTATTTTTTTACTCTCGGAAATTAAATTTTAAAAACCAAGAAAATGATTATAACTCCCATGTTAGATCTTGAGGTTTGCGTTTTTTCTTTTTCGTTTTTTCTTTTTGCTATAAGTTTTGATGTGAGGGTATATTAATCATGCAGTGGAAAGAAAAATTGTATAAATATCTTTTATTGTTTTTCCAAGTAATTTTTTCCTTTTTCCGATTAGAATATTTTATTGCATAGTTGTATAGTTTGTAGTGAATTAGTTGTTCAAGCTTCCTGATTTATCCCAGCAAACTAAGTGGCGAGAACATGATTTCTACTGATTAATTAATTAGAAAACTCATTTAAAGTAAAAACTAAATCTTGATTATTGAGTATTTCTTGCAACATTGTTATCAAACTCGCTTTACTTCCAAAAATATGTCATTTCAAAGTATAAAATAACATTTTAAAATAATGATATTCTAAAAAATTCAAAGAACCGGGCTTTCAAATTGGATAATTGGTTAGTTAAGTGGTCATAACAATCTCATTTATTTTTTCTGATCAAGTTGGTTAAGAATTTATACTTGATATTTGGTAAATCAAGATGGTTTGTAATTAATACCTATAAAAAATTTTATTTAATGGACTTGAAGATTCTCCAATTGTAAAGCTAGTAATTCTGTAGAGATAATAAATATAATGATATTTTAAAAATATAAACTTTAAAAATATATATATTAAAAATGCTGAGAATAAAAAGATTATGAATTATTATTCTGGATGTTTTATTATATATTTATAGTTCACATGTTTTGTTGTTTTATAACTTATTATGCATGCTAAGCTCGGGGTACGCTCCTGAGCCGATGAAGGTACTAGGATGCACACCCAAAACTGAAAAGGTTGGGCATGTCATGTCTATGCTAGGCGACCCAGCACGAGTTCATGTTTCATGTTTTTTAGAGAGTTAGGCTCGGGTTGCTTGAGCCTATTTTTTTGAGCTCTTTGTTGTATTGTGGATTCAGGATACGTATATTTGCAGGATCTATTCTGGAGGAAAAATTTCTAGTCCATTTTAAAGGGTTTTTTCGGTCTGTTTTATCAAGATCAATCTATACCAAATCATTTTATTACGGTAGCTTTTCCCGAAAGGAATCAGCATTTGTGTACAAGGAGTGCTCGGCGAGGTAAATATCTCCGAAAGCAATCAATGGGAGCACAGGTTCATGAACATGTTCGCAACGACATGCCTGGGTTTTCCAGCACTCATTGTCTGCACTTCCAATTTTCGAAGCTTTAATTGACCTCTCACGCACTAGTTTTTAATTCACACACTTAGTTAGATTATTATTTTTTCCCTTGGTCTCGCTGATTATATACTGATAGAGTAAAATAAAAGCACTGAAACCTTAGGATAGAAGATAACATAAGTTAACAGGAAGGGAATATGGGAATATATATATATATATATATATATATATATATATGAAAACAGGAAAATCAGATTGTTCATGGTATTCAGGATGTATCTTGCAAGTAGATCAACAATTCTGAGCGTGTTTAGACTTTAGAGATGGGTTGGTGAGGCACTGACAGGCAGGGGCAGGGACCTGCAAGAACAAAAAATTTCGGTCCCTTTCTTCAGTATATTAGATTTTTATCCTTAAAAATAAAAAAAACAATTAAAATTCTTACTCGTCTACAATTGTTTCTCTAATTTAGCCCTTACAAATCAAAATTTCTAATTCCACCCCAAATGACAGGTCACGTGATCCTCGTCATCTATAATTTTAATATCTGAGCTGCCTCACGTGCCTGCAAAATCATTTTTATCCATTACCCGATGGAGCAAAGGCTGACGTAACCACCAAAAATAATGCTAGCGGATTGCGCGGTACGTGGATGCTTTTGTCGTTCATGGTCATAAAAATATCAAAGGCATATCGAGTCCCTTTGTCTGGGTGGGTTGCGTTCCACTGTAAAGAGCTTTCTTTGCATTTTTATCGTGAAGATATAGACAATAATCATCGCATGTCAAGTCAATATATAGGCGATTATAATAGTTTAGGATATAGTTTAATTGATTAAATTTTAAATTTATTTTCTAGAAATTATCAATTTAAATTTTATAAATTTTAAAATCATTAAAGATATATATAATTATTAAATTCAGAACTTGTAAAACTATTTAAGGTATGCGCAGGCCGATTACTCTTACTCTTGGTCTTGTAATGCTCGGAGAAAGTTACAAGGATAAATATAAATATTACTGTGCCAGACAATGACTCTTTAAATCCAGTATAAATATTCCAGATCTTCCATGGCCGATCTATGCAGCTAGCATTGATTATTCGATTGAAATTCATGTGAAGTTTTGCCAGTGAGAATTTATTAACAGATAAAGAAATGTGCACGGAGTCTATTGGCGGACGATGAAACACGTATTTCTCCCCGAGCAGACAGTGCTTGTAACGTCAACTCACTCTTTTCCTGTCATATGGCAAGCACCTTTCAACGACGAGGGGCCTGTCTGGCCATATAAATTGAACATTTTTTTTTAATCCAACTTTCAAGAACTGGAGCGTTTGATTACAAATCTGTTTTCAGAGAAAGCACGCATGTCACTCGCAGAGAGCAGATAAAACATTATCGATTATTATTAATATACTTATAAAAACTTGGGTGGAAACACTGTTGTACAGTGAGCCGCGTTAATTTCTTTTTTAACTTGATATTTTTATATTAGATTAATTTATAATTGATCTTTACAGTCTATTTTAATTAACTTGGTACAAGATTCTTGCAGTATCAAGAAGTAAATGGTAGCTCGGTTGATATTTGATTTGATAAAATTTAAGTTAATTTTACTGATTTTTTTTTATTGAATCCTTCCAAATTTTTTTTTGGTCACCTGACTTTGTTTTCCTTTTAATCTTATCGTTTTACAATAGGTTTGGTCCAGAGTTAAGCTTGATGATTTATGATTTATTATGATCGGTTTGATATGAGATTTTTATGATAAGCTCTATTAATTTTTAATTTGACAAAATCAAATAAAGTTTTGGTGTTTTCTCTCATATTGATTTTTTTATGGTCAATTTAATGAGTTAGTAGTAAGATTTGTAATATAAAAATAAAATCCAGAGAAAGAGTATTGGGATAAAAAAGCAAGTGAAACCACAAGTTCAATCTAAAATTTCACAGAAAATAATTTTTGTTTGAAAATCATTTTGTTGATTTTCTAGTTCACATGCTCAGAGAGAAGAGGGTGTCTTGCTGGAAAAAAACAAATAAAAGAAAAGGTTATTGAATAGCTACATTTTTTTCTAGTTCACATGCTCAGTGATTTATTTTTAAGAATTCTCTACCTGCAAGCGAAAAGGCTTTTATATATATATATATATATATATATATATATATATATATATATATATATATTGCTCGCTAGTAAACAAATTTTTCTAAAAAATAAAAATCTTCGTGTGGCCATCACGGGCCTTTCAACGTGACAAGTTCCGGTGATAAAAAAGGATTCTAGGAACATGCACGGGCAATAGTAATGTGCGACGGGACCCACCAGTTGCATTCAAACATCGTATAGACAAATGCCGCGTGCCACCTGTGCATTAGCGACGCGCCACATAGGTGGAGATCGGTGTTGTTTTAGTAGTTCTATTCTAGACGATGGTGACCTGACCTGAGCTAGTAGCAAGGTGTTTTGAAATTGCTTTAAAAATACAATTTTATTTATTTATTTATTTATCTGATATCTAGTGTCCCTGGGTCCCCACAACTATTTCTAGTTTGACAATTCTGGATTTTTTGGGTCAAATCACGCAAAAGTCCATCCTGTCCTTATTTTGTAGAAAAAGATTCGGTGACTCGCAAGAATTAGTTGGATAAGCCATCAAGACAGTGGGCTTGAGCCCGATACCTCCACGTCTTCAATCAAGTTTTTATTACACATGTCATTCCTCAATCATTCTATTATTATTAACCATTTTCTTTTCATAATATATATATATATATATATATATATATATATATATATATATATATTATTTTGCTCTCCTCCAGCTATTACTACACTGTCAAACATTACCCCTAGTTTTCACACACTAATTTAGTTATTTTACATCCAAAAGTATTTGTTTCATTCATCCACGAAAAGCACACGAAAACAAATACACATTATGGAATTGTGTATTTGTTTCAATCTCTGAGAATTAAAGATTGATAATTCTGAGAACAGGCAAAATTTCAGAACAATGAAATCATGCGTTATTTGTAAAGCATAATCAGGAGATTTTTTTTTTCAATTTTGGCAATGCGATGTAGGAAATAATTTATGGATTGTAAAAAAATTCAACATTATCTTTAAATTCAATTCGGTACACTGATTTAAATTTTAAAACTCTCATATCAATTCAAATTTTAAATTAAATTATATTAAAATTATTTTGATGTGATATTATCAATGTGGCAAATTCAAAGAAAAACTCAAAGAAAAAAAAAGTTCGATTTACTCAGATTAACATGCCAAACCTGTAATTTAGGCTAAAAACTCTATCGAGTTGAATTATTTTTATTTTATTATATGATAAATGATACTAAAACTAATTTAGAATCAACTCAATACTAAAAAAATACAATTCAATAAAAACACAATATAAAATAATAAAATATAAAAATACATAAAAAAAACTCAAAAAACCAATAAAAAAAGTCGAGATGCGTGAGCCCAAGTGGCAAATACAGTGGACGTTGAGGTGTTTATTAGTGTGGTAGTGGTTGTTTTTCAAAATATTTTTCGCTTGGAAATATATAAAAACAATATTTTTTTAAATCATTTATGATATCAGCACATTAAAATAATATAAAAACATACAAAAAATTAATTTAAAACAAATAAAAAATTAATTTTATTTTATTTTTAAAATATCAAAACAAACTCATCATTTATCGTATAAAACCCGGTGCGTTTCAAATCCGCAACCTTGTTTGAGATACATGCGATAACCACCCGAGTTAAGAGATAAAAATGTTATAAAACGACTAAAAAAAATATAAACCGGGTCATTGTTCATCTGAACCGTTAAACTAATCCCACACCATGTTTTGCTAATTCGAACAGATAGATAGCTGGGGGAGCCTTTAACACCTATGATAGAGAGGGGAGAAAAGGGTTAGGAGCCCGGTACGACCAAATCAACATTAGAAAACAAACGTGACTTTTATTGTTGTTGTTATTACCAAACAAACTGATACCGGTCAGAAATATAAAAAGAAAAAACAAAAATCAGTAATCGGGCATCAAATCGTCTGAAATAAAACCCTAAAGACTCTCATTGTAAGAACAAATCTTGGAAGAATCCATCCTTGCCTTTAATTGACAAATCCAATGGCTTAGATCTGTCCACCGTTAGTGCTTATCACCCACCCTTTTCTTCACTTCACTCTACTCTCTCCCTCTCTCTCTAAAAAAAGAAAAAGAGACATGGCTGAAGCCACCGTCTTCATTGACCACCTGCCACTCTCACTCTGATCTCGGTATTTATAACCAAAAGTTCCAATCTTTACCTCAAATCCACACTCTAACACGAAATCAAAACTTGGGTTTTCGTTTATCTTTTTCTGTAAGTTTTAATTTTGAGGTCACATGGGTTCTTGGTTTTGATCAACAAAACCTACTTATCTGAGCCTAACAAACAAAACTCAGTATTGTTTTATCACTTTTTAGCTAAAATTGAATTCCAAGTTTTAATCCTTACACTTGTATCTAATGATCACTGACACATATTCAAAGGTTCTGCCTGATATCTCAAAGCGATCAATGCTGAAAAACGAGGATTTGAGCAAGCTAATTAGAGAGCAAAGGTTGCAACAAGAGGCAACAAGTGAAATAGAGAAAGAACTCAATATTTATCGAAGTGGTTCAGCCCCGCCTACAGTAGAAGGTTCTTTAAGTTCTATTGGAGGCTTATTTGATGGTACAGGGATTCCTGGTATCAAAAATAGCAATAGAGGTGGTTTTTTGAGTGAAGAGGTCCTAAGGTCTGACCCAGCTTATGTTAATTATTATTATTCGAATGTGAACTTGAATCCAAGATTGCCTCCTCCATCATTGTCGAAGGAGGATTGGAGATTTGCACAGAGATTACATGGAAGTGGCGGTGGTTCTAATTCTGTGGTTGGGGATAGAAGGAGGGGAAGTAGAGGCGGCGAAAATGAAGGGCATAGGTCACTTTTTGCAGTGCAGCCAGGGTTTGGAGGAGGAATGGAGGAGAATGGGAATGAGAATGGAGTGGAGTGGGGAGGAGATGGGCTTATTGGGTTGCCGGGATTGGGGCTGGGAAGTAGGCAAAAGAGCATTGCAGAGATCATTCAGGTAAAGCCTGAAAACTTTTGTTTTTTTTTTTGTTTCGGTTTGTTTTGGTATTTGGAAGATTGATTGTTGGTATTGTACTTTTCCATTATCTGATAAAGATGTTATGCTGTATTGGGTGCAATATTTTTGACGCCATCATTCTTTTTATGTGGATCTTAGTTGCCTAAAGTCAACTCATTAGAGCAATTCAAAATTCTTGTTTGCTAATCTAACCACCTTATGCTTTTTTGTCTCTTTTTATTGTATCTGTATAACTATTGATGATATGAAAACTCCAGTTCTTCTTATAACTAGTTGACATGATTATACAATACCAATCTTTGTAGGTGTTTATACATGTTTGTATGCGGCTCACTGGTATACTGCGTTCTTCATATTTTTAATTTCCAGTTTGTGTGTTATTTTCTTTGTGAGAATTTATTGCAAGACTAGAACAATTCAACTCTGAAGTCTTATTCCCAAGCTAGTTGGATTCAAATACATGGATCTCTATTCTTCATTCCGTTTTGTTAAATCCAATTTTTTTTTATAAGGTATTGCGAATTTTTTATGCTTAATCCTCTTTTACCACCTCGGCCAAGTATCATTTTTTTTTTGTAAGAGTTAATTCATCTAATTTTCTGTTTTTTAATGCTCATTTGTTTCTCCTCAATGGCAGCTGTGGCTCTTCCCAGCTTGGCTCCTCTTGCTTTGTTTCTTTGACAACTACATATTGCTTTTTAAAAGATGCGCCTGTCATTATCTTTGGAAAGAAGAACATGTTGTGCTGTTACTGATATTGTTTTTTTAATGGCAATCTTCCGATGTGTTGAGAAGTGACTTGCGGCACTGGAGAGGGACAGAGGTCTCTCCCCATGATAACTTGTCCATTTCCAGAAAGGGAAAGTTAGGGTAATCTAGTTTGATGTTGATCTGAGAATGAGAACCTGTTATTTGATCCTTGTGCTTCTTTTATTTGTTTTATATTTCTAATTGTTTGCTTTGAGATCACTTGTAGTGCTGAAAATGTATCTAGATCAGACGTGTTCACTATTCTCTTTTGTAGCCCCTATGGATGTTGCATGAATCATGCACAAATGTGTTTATGCAAGCATTTGTTATTGTATGTTCAAGCATACATGATTTCTATGGCAAGCCTAACGAAACAGAAGGCTTCATTGTTACAAAATATCTATAGTCGACCACCAGATTCTTCCCCGATTTTTTTGATTTGTTCAGATATTTGAAGCAATCTGCAGATGATGGTTTTTGGCGATTGACTCATTTTAAGCAAACTAATCTCTTTTTGGAAGAGCTTCTCCCTTTTCCATTCCTGTTATTCTTTATTTATTTTATTTGCTCAAAATTTTACCGAATATCTTGTCTTTCACTTGCTTTTTTGATGATAGATTAATTGTTTAATTTTGCAATACAGAATGATATGGGTCATGCAAACCCCATCTCAAGGCACCCTTCACGTCCTGCTAGCCGCAATGCATTCGATGATGATATGGAAACTTCTGAAGCTCAGTTTAGTCAGCTGCATGGTGATTTGGCATCCCTTGATGCTCTACGCTCCAGTTCAAACAAACAGGGCATGTCTGCAGTTCAAAACATTGGTGCATCAGCTTCTCATACCTATGCTTCTGCTTTAGGTGCCACCTTGTCTCGAAGCACCACACCTGACCCTCAGCTTGTAGCGAGGGCTCCTAGCCCTCGCATTCCACCCATTGGAGGAGGTAGGACCAATTCCATGGATAAAAGAGATGTGAGTGGTTCACACTCATTTAATGGCATCTCAACAAGCTTCAATGATTCTGAGCTCGTAGCTGCATTGTCTGGGTTGAAGATGTCAACAAATGGTTTAGTTGATGAAGAGAACCACTCACAGTCACGAAGCCAACATGAAATTGATGATCGCCATAACCTGTTCAATTTGCAAGGTGATCAAAACTATGTCAAGCAACAATCATATTTAAACAAGTCATCTGCTAGCTCAAACCTTAAATTACCCTCAACTCTGACTCTGAGTGGTCGAGGAGGCTCTCCTTCTAATCACCAGAATGCAGATAACATGAATTCCCCATATGCTAACTATGGCTTCAGTGGGTATCCTGTGAATCCTTCATCGCCGTCCATGATAGGAAGTGCTCTTGCGAATGGGAGTCTGCCACCTTTGTTTGGAAATGCTGCTGCTGCTGCAATGGCTGGAAGTGGGTTGGATTCTCAAGCACTAGGTGCAATAGGGCCGAACTTAATGGCTTCAGCAGCAGAATTGCAAAATCTTAGTAGATTTGGGAATCAAACTGCAGGTGTGCCTCTTGTGGACCCATTATATCTTCAGTACTTGAGATCAGATGAGTATGCAGCTGCCCAGCTTGCAACTGCCCAGCTTGCAGCTCTCAATGAACCCATGCTGGACAGGGAGTATGTTGGTAATGCATATGATCTCCTCCAAAAGCTTCAATTAGAGACATTGCTGTCCTCTCAAAATTCACAGTATGGTGTTCCATACCTTGGCAAATCTGGTAGCTTGAACCATAATTACTATGGAAACACAGGATTTGGTCTTGGCATGTCCTATTCTGGAAGCCCATTAGGGGGGCCTGTTCTTCCAAATTTGCTTGCTGGATCTGGTGGTCCTGTGAGGCACAGTGAACGGAATATGCGTTTTTCTCCTGGGATGAGGAATCTGTCTGGGGGTGTCATGGGATCATGGCATTCAGAAGCTGGTAGTAACCTGGATGAAAGTTTTCCTTCCTCTTTACTGGATGAGTTCAAAAGCAATAAAACTAAATGTTTTGAACTGTCAGAAATTGCTGGTCATGTTGTTGAGTTCAGGTATATATCGCAACCTGATTGAACTTTTCTATCTTTGTAGTTTAGGCCTCCGGAATTTACTTATTTATTTGCACAACTTCAATGCACAGCGCTGATCAGTATGGGAGCCGATTCATTCAACAGAAGCTTGAGACTGCCACGGCAGAAGAGAATAACATGGTTTTTGATGAAATTATGCCCCAAGCCCTTTCACTAATGACTGACGTTTTTGGTAATTATGTGATTCAGAAGGTATTTTCTCGAATGCTGTGCTTGACATGCCTTTGTTACTACCATGTCCTTTTATGCTTATCATGTGCTGAAGTCTCATCACACTCCCTAACCTACATCTAAGAAGGAAAAAAATGAGTTAAGAATAGAAATTTTCCTGTCTGTCTTCAGTTTTTTGAGCATGGATCTGCATCCCAAATAAGAGAACTGGCTGATCAGCTAACTGGCCATGTGCTGACCCTTAGCCTTCAAATGTATGGCTGTCGTGTTATCCAAAAGGTACACTTCAATTACCTCGCTTATGGAACCTGTACTATTTCTGAAGGCATCTTAAATATTCTGTAGATAGGTTACCTTCTTTCACATCACTTCTATAATCTGCAGTGATGCCTTGTGCTTGCATAATTCTGTCTGTTTAGTTTTTGCCATAAGCTAAGTTGAAGACATGACCAAATCACTTTTCTTCTTATCTTACTGAAGCCCTTTTTTTTCTATTACTTGTGCACTAATGTTTGATTAAATATAGAACGATGTGTCTGACTTTGCTTAAAACCTAACGTCTTGGGTTCGATGCACTATGATCTTAATAACAAGGCTATAGAAGTGGTTGAACTGGACCAGCAGACTAAAATGGTCACAGAGCTTGATGGTCATATCTTGCGATGTGTACGTGATCAGAATGGAAACCATGTCATTCAGAAGTGTATTGAATGTGTACCTGAAGATGCCATACAGTTTATTGTTTCTACATTTTATGATCAAGTTGTGACGCTGTCCACTCATCCATATGGGTGCCGTGTGATACAGGTATGTAAACTCTGTTTTTACTTGCTATGAATGTCTTTGTATGCTTGTCTATTGTGAATATATTTTAGAGGTACAACTGTTATTATAATATGAATTTTATGTGACAGAGAGTGCTGGAGCACTGCCATGACACCAAAACCCAGCGTATAATGATGGATGAGATTTTGCAATCTGTTTGCATGTTGGCACAAGACCAATATGGAAATTATGTTGTTCAGGTTTGTTCATATATGAATGCTTTTTAAAGCACATTAATTAAGCATGGATACCGATCTAGGGATAGCGTGTGGGGGCATGTGTGTAATTTTCATGTTCCGAACATGCTTGGCAAGCATCTGCCATGTGTCAAAGAAGTGCTGATATCTGACATATTGGGTACAGCCCCAGCTCCCAGGTTGAAGCATCACTGCTTTATGGCATTTTCTGCCGGCTGAGATATTTGATTTCAAGCTGGCAGTAGTCTGGTATCCACCCTTAATTATGTGATTGAGCAATGCTATATAACTTGTGTATAGTTCCATGAAAGAACATTATGTTTGATCTCTTCACCATTGTGAACTCAAGTTTGTTCAGTTGACAAGAAAACATTTAGTCGTCATATTTTTGTGGAAACTTACCCTGTTGTACCTGTTAAATGAACATAATGGACAAACCCTCTTATACCTGCCTAAATTTGTGGGATTTCTAACCAATAACATCACATGTGAAGTTTAGCATGAAGTTCAATTGCTGCCATACCATAAGCGCCTGAAGCATTTGGCCATTATTTGCTGCTAATGTCTGTATTTCCCTTGTTACAGACATAACTCATGTCCACCAACCTGTTCTGCAGATTATTATAATAACTGCAATCTCTCTCTCTCTCTCTAAATGCATATTTGGTTCCATTTTACTTTTAAACTTATCTGTCCTAGTTACTTTCAAATAATATTGCAGCATGTCCTGGAGCATGGGAAACCACATGAGCGTTCAGCAATAATAAAGAAATTAACTGGGCAGATAGTTCAAATGAGCCAGCAGAAGTTTGCCTCCAATGTAATAGAGAAATGCTTAACTTTTGGCACTCCTGCAGAACGCCAGGCCCTGGTGGATGAGATGCTTGGCACCACTGATGAGAATGAGCCCCTACAGGTTTGTGACTTGTCTGTGTACTGTACTCCCTTCATAACTAAACATACAAAGAAGAATTTACAGTTTCTGCTTATGTATTTGCTTATTACCATATTGCATTCTCTAACTTTGCCTTGTGTGTTTTTACTTATTCCTATTTGTCTAATTAGTAAGATGATTAGGTTTCGTTCTCTATATTGTAAGTTTTAATTCTATTCATAGTAGCACATTCTTCTGCTTAAGCTAATATAATATGATTCTGGTGGGACTTTATTTGGCAATTTGTTTTGAAATGGCGATCCTCATGTATCGATGTCTCTGTAGTCTTTGATTCCCTGTTTCGATTCCTGTTTCTTGTTATATGCAGGCCATGATGAAAGATCAGTTTGCAAATTATGTTGTACAGAAAGTGCTGGAAACTTGTGATGACCAGCAACTTGGACTCATACTCAATCGAATAAAAGTTCACTTAAATGCTCTGAAGAAGTATACTTATGGGAAACATATAGTTCTGCGTGTAGAGAAACTTGTTGCAGCTGGAGGTAAGCAGAGACTCCCCTTTCCTGCCTTTTTACATGTGGTTCTCCTGTAACTGATTTTGCACTAAAGGAAAAACATCTGTAAATGCTGCAAACTTTTGGTTCATTGATTTTTTTGCCACTCATTTTGTATGCTCAGTGTTTGATGGTTGATTAAGGACATTAGTGTTTGGATGAGCATTTCGTGGTGTTCAATGAGAAAGCAGAGTGGGAAGATTAATGATGTTTCATGTCATGTTTTGTTGTTTCTGTAATCAGTGAAAACTCTATTATGTTTTGTACTTAAATCATGCAGGTAAATATTAGATTTTTGAGGTTCGCCAAAAGCAAGCTTTTCCCACACAAGTGCCTGGATTCCATAGGCATGCCTCATACACTAATTAGGAAGCTTTTGATATTAATGCATTTTCTCACACTAAATTAAAGAGAGAATGCTTTCGGAATATCTTCAAATGATCTTTTAGATTTCTTCTGTATCCAACTTTTCCCTTTTCTTTTTTACATGACATGAAGGGCTCACGTTATCAATTTCCTTGTCTAATATTCTATATTTCCTCTTACTGATGCTACCTACATACAAGATTTTCAGGCTCGGAAGATTAATGTTGCATTTTATTGCATTTCTTGTGCAGAAATGACTCTAACAAGTCCTCTCTTCTTTGTTCTGTTTGCAGAGAGGAGAATTAGCTTCCTTACTCTGAATCCAGCCACTGCATAGATGGCTAGCGTTGTACAGCTAACTGAGGATAGTATTGAACGCCTCTCTCTCTGTTATTTCTTTTCATATCTAGTAAGGGCTCTGTCTATTTGTTGGATAGATTGGAGCTACATGAAAATAAGAACTATCTGTTGTACTAAAAACTGTACATGTTTAGTTTGAGGATATACCTAGAATCAGGTTAGCTGGGGCTCAGATGGTGAGCACGCCGAGTCCTTGCAGAGAAGATAAAGAGTTACTGTACAAGTTTTTAAGTATGTAAAAAGGGAGGAGGTAATTAATTTATGATCGTGACTGTACAAAAATGTTACCAGGCGGAAACAGCTTTTGTGTTTAGGAGAGTACGGAATTTTCCTGATGCATGGGATTGTTTTATCTTTCTTATTTTAAAATATTACCCCCACTTATCATGGATCTCTGCTTGCTTGGTACACGAATGGTTTGTCTTTTTTTTTACGCTACACCCTGTTCAATCACGACGTCACTCCTACAACCTCTGATGAGTTTTTTACTCGTCAGAGAAAGGGTATTTTTATAATAGGTAAGATTATTTTTTAAAATATTATTTTTAATGTTTTAAAATAATATATATTTTTTAAAATTATATTTGACATGAACATGTATCTAAAATATTAAAAAAGTTAATTTAAAGATATATTTTTTTAAATTATTTTTTCAAAATCATGGTTGGATTTCAATCCTAAATTAGGTCCAAGTTCTTATCAAAAGAAATCTCACTTCTTATTTCAATTTATCGTAAAGGCGCACTTTTATATCTGCATCCAAATAAATTTAAGGTGCTGACTCTAAATTTGAATCTAAAAAATTAAGAAATTGAACATGCCTCTTAAACTACCACTCAAAATATTCATGATTTGTATCTTTTTAAGTATTTTTTTTCTCTCATTTTAGCCTGTTTAATTCGTGTAGATATGCTAATATCTCATATGAATATTTAGAAATTAAAAAGTTAGCTTATCTATTTAATGATTAGAAGTAAAATCATAGGAGAATGTTGAGAAATTCCATGCTCTAAAGATAGATAGTACTTGTAAATTTAGAGAACAAAATCTATTTTTTCTTTCCTTTTCTCTTAGGTGCATGGCTTGCATTTCAAACTATAAAAATGTATATAACTTCAAATGGTTGAAGATGTATATTTTCTTACTTGGATTTTTGGGTTCAAATGGCACATTTATTCAAAATGTATCAGATTCATTTGAGAGGTATGTTTTTAAGATTGTGTGAGAAGGGTGTTGATATTAAGTTTCAACTTGTATTTTTGTTAAAATTTGATTTTTTTGCTTTAAATTAATATTTTACGGTGATTTTGAATCATTTTGATGTATTGATGTTAAAAATAAAATTAAAAAAATAAAAAATATTATTTTGATGCATTTCTGAGTGAAAAATACTTTGAAAAATAATCATTACCACATTTCAAAACACCCTTTCTTAATCTTAGTGGATGTACAATTTGACTTGATGATATTTATTATCTGAAAAAACAAAAACAGTATAAATGTAAATTAGATTTTCTTTTTCTAAATTTGGACCAGGGATAAACAAAAACAACTAGCATAAACAATAAATAAATAAAAAAAGCAAAGATGCGCCTCCCGGCTCTTCAATTCTCAAAAGAAAAGGTTCTTCTGTTGCTATGTGGTTCAACGAGTAAGTCACGTTTACCCTTCCTCGTGACCCAATGATTTAATCACATTGATCATGCGACGCTAGAAAAGGCAGTTAAAGCTTCAACTTTCAAAATTTACCACAAAATTCATCCTTCCATCCACTTGGTTTATTATTTCGGTTAGATTTAAATTTTGAAATTTTTTAAAGGACAATTGGTGTGCGATTATTTTGGTTTTGTTTTTCTTTACCAAATCTATCTTGATGAAGTGACAAGCATTCGAGGTGTGCTAAAGGATTTACAATTGGAATGATTGAATTCTTGTGCTGATGATGAACTTTAGATAGAGAAAACATTGGAGGGGGGATGGTTTTTGTTCTCGGACTCGAAAGTGAATGATTTGAAAGGACGGTGATGGAGATTCTTGGTGGTGGTGGAGGAGGAGGAGGAGGAGGGAAGGATTAAGACAGCGCGATGGTTGATCATCAAATATTCTGGATGTTGATAGCCGACCCGGGATTGATCTGTGGAAATTAACTGATATCTGTACCAGCATGTAAAACGAAGAACGTCCTGGGAAACGCTGAGGCAGAGGAAATAGAAAGGGACACCGGGATTAAGATTTTATTTATTTATGCTCGGATTGTAGAACAAAAAAAGAATGCGCTGAACATTTGAAGAGTAAGTGGGTACATTTTTTTGTTAATTCTTCTTTCTTGCACATGGCAATAACCTTACATTCTCAATTGTGAATCCATTACAGGCAATGTTTGCAACCATTGGAGCAAAGGAAGAGGCCAGCTGAAGCAGAGAATCCCTAAAAGATAACTTGAAGTACTGGGGAGGGATCGAGGCTGAACCTCCAAGATTAAGGTAGAACTCTTATGTTACAGCATCCGGCCTGAATTGTCTTCAACGTTTAAAATTAGAACATTTGTTTGAACAAACAACACTAGTGACGGATGATTTATTTTTATTTCACTACATAAATGATGAAGGTGTATACCAATCTTCATTATTATGGACTTGAACCAACTCTGACTCAAGGAAGATTTGGATGAAGAGCAGGGAAGATGTGTGAAAACTATGAGGGTTTCTTCTGTGCTCCTTCGGAGGCTTGACCTTTTTGTTTAAATGTGATCGATCACAAAGTACAGAGTCATGTAATTCGATCAAAGTAAATGTG
The DNA here is from genome assembly GCF_951802175.1 of Populus nigra. Lineage (NCBI taxonomy): Eukaryota > Viridiplantae > Streptophyta > Magnoliopsida > Malpighiales > Salicaceae > Populus > Populus nigra. The sequence continues at coordinate 13,084,646 of NC_084861.1, read as the reverse complement.
ATCCCGTGTAAAGTGGATTTATGTGATGTCCAATTGGTGAAATGTTGAAGAATTTGATGGGCGATTGGCTTGTTTGATACGAATTTTACATTTGCAGTTGTAAGAACTTCAACACTCAAATTTCTATGCGGGGAAAAGACTCCACTAGAGATTGGTAATCATGTCCATTGGATTAAGACCATGTCGATTGCGTTGTTTTCCTTTTCCTTTGGCTGGACTTTGTTCAACCTTTTTGGTGGCCAGATGGTGGGTGCTCCTTTCACGTGGCAGAACAATTGACCATGCCGCAGGAGAACTTGAATAGCAGCTCGCATGATGAAATTCATTGAGCTGCCATTAAAGAACTCATGTCTGTTACTTTACATGCTTTCCTTAATTTAATTTTCTTTAAAATTGATTCTCAGTCATGTAGAATTTTCCACATTAACATTCTTTTGGTGTGCCCTTTTATCCCTGGTAGCAATAAATTCTTGGCTATGATTGTTTCTGAAAACTAGTTTTTGAAAAATTACTTTCTAAATTTTCCTGTATTTATTTGTCATTAGAAAAGTTGGTCAACGGAAAATATTTTCTGGTCAACGAAAAACACTTTCTAGTGAAAGGAAAATTTAACTTGGTTTTCAGGAAAGTGTTTTTCTTTTATTTTGAGCGAAAAACACTTTTTGGAAGTTGTGAAAAATTTAGAAATTTCATATTATTTGCTGATTATATCAAATTTGATCCTCAAACTTTTGATTGCTATATATATTTTGTTTTGAATATTTGTTTTTCAATTTTATTCCTTACAATTTAATTTTTATATTAATTTTGGTCTTTATTTTTATAATTGTTATTTGCTTTTCCTTTATTATTTTTTAATTGAAATTTTTTATCTATCAAATTTGGTCCTCATTCTTTTTATTGTTACTTATTTTATTTGAAATAATTTATGAAATGTTAATTATTATTATTTTAATTTCTTCATCTTTTATTTTTTAGATTTGATCTTTATTATTTATTTTATTTGAGATAATTTATGAAATTATATTTATTTTTCAATTTCATTCTCATTCAACTTTTTAATTTATAAGATTTGTTTTTCATTATTTTAATAAACTTGAAAAAAATAAAACATTAATAAGTTATTTTCCAGCTCATTTTCTATGATATAACCAAACACTAGAAAATATTTTCCAATTTATTTTTCATTCCATTACTAAATACCAAAAATTTATTTATTTTTTAAAAAATTATTTTTTTTAAAAAAATTATTTTTCATTAAACAAACTAGACATCAGCTTCAATTTTCATGGGTAAATAAGCTGTGCCTATGTTGCCAGCAACTTCGACAGGTCTAAAAGCTTCAAAGATGCTTACCTGGCTTGCGAATTGCGCAGAGAAACAGAAACAAAGCAAAATGTCAATCAACAGCTATATATTGAAGGTAACTTTTCCATCCTCTGCTTGCTTTTGTCTTCTTAGTTTTGTATTGGTTGCTATTACAGTGCATTTAGGGTAACTCTGACTTGGCGATTTGGTTTTGTGACTGAAGTGATTTATTCATGTATCCGAGACAGTTCCCCTTTAACCCAAACTGCAGTTACGGATGCTTTGTTTTGGTATTCCACGCAGTAACGTACGCAGTACCTCTATTATTGTAGAAAAAGGTTGAATACTAAGCTTATCAAACCTCTTAACATTTCTCATCCTTTTGTGCTGTAGAACACGTGAAATAATAGAAATTGGTTTTACGTGTTCTACTTGATTCATCTAATATACGGAAGCAACGTGCTGCGCGCCATTGACTATTCTGCTTTACTTGCAAACTCAAGCTTTTATTCAATGTTAGTTACACATTATTCAACATTAAAGGATAGTAAACTCATCCACTCAAGTTTCTAGTTGATTTTGGATCTGCACTGACTGTTTTGCACATCCCTACCCCACCATTAATCATGCAATTGACTTTCTATGTATAAATATACAGCTCAGGGCAGCTAATAAAACACACCTTGGAAGATGAACCGCCAAGGAGAAAAAATAAAAGCCAATGTTATGGTAAAACATCCCTATCCCACTATTACATGCTTGGTATACTCAATAAAAAATCTCGATATTCTAGGATGGGAAACGCATCCGCTCAAGTCGCTAGGTGCTTTTGGAACTGCTCTGGTTAGCACATCCCCCCATCCCAACTAAAATGTCTTGTGACCTGTTTTGGAATATATTTTATAAAAGATCGAGATACATCAAGATCTTACTGAAATTGATGCTCGTTTTCTGTTTTTATTGATAGTACAAAGTAATGAAAGGTTTTCTCTCATGGTAGCAGAGCTGAGGGCTGAGGGCTGAGGGCTGACCAACTTCCCGGTAGCCCTTTCCCATCTCATTGCATATCCTCATGAAGGTACTAAGGATCTCACTGAAATTTGAATGATGATATTGATACTCTTCGTAATAATAATTCCGATGAGAGTAATATTATTCAAGTGAATTAAGGACATTTATTTTCTTGCTTGTTGAGAGTGACATGTGAAGATAGATAGAGAATAACACAGCCTTAATTTTCTTACCAAGTGGCTGAGAGCAAAAGGGATATGCTGACTATGGTGGTTGGCACGTTTCCGATCTAAAAAACGGCACCTTACCACCGGTTTTACAGACTTTCTTTATCCGATGTCCTATATCTTCAAACAGTGCGCCCAAATACAAGAAGCGAGGACATCACTGCTTCTATATCAAACAATTTTAACTTCGGGAGAAAAAGGATTAAAGAAGAGCGCCACAGGAGAGAACTAAACATCTCATCACAAGGGGGGAAAACAAATGAAACAAAATAAAGATCCCCAAAAGGAAAATTATTACAAAAAAGAGAGAGCTGGCTATCAGTTTCTTTACTATAGCTACCTGCTTCCATTTCCACCAGAAAGTGCGTGAGGTTAAGTTAACCCAAGTTCAATATCAATATCTCCATGACCATCTCCAGGTGACTGTACTGACCTTGTCCAAACATGTTAACGCAGCAGATGATCGAAAATAACCCTGACGCTCACTCCTACCATCACCATCTCCATTGTAATTTTTTACATCAAAATCATCCAGGGTTTCAAGTTCCAAGTTTCAACCACCTCAGACAATGACATCCCTTCCTCCAAGTCCCTCACAACCTACCGTACCGTGGGCCTCGCTTTGGGCACGTTGTTAGAACGCATTAGCCCCAGATTCGGCAAAATAATAGAGTTCCTTTCTAAACTGCCAGGACCGCCAAAGCCAGGTAGCTCCTGTCTTTCAAACCACCTTTTGCTTTCTTTAGCTCTTGATAGGAGAATATGCGAGGACCACCTTCAGCAAGACATATCTGATAATACTTGGACACAAATCTAATGGCAATCAACACCTGAAGGCATAATCCACTTATTTTTATAGTTTTTTTGTTCTGTCAAGAAACATACTGTAATGTTTTGGCATACAATAGTTTATTCTTGTTCTTAGACCACAGATTCCTGATAGACTGCGTATCAATATTTTTCATGTCCAGAATGCTAAACTAAAGCGCTTATATTCTGCAAACTTGATAGTGATTAGCCAAAGTAAACAATCAAATGCTGCCTTCTCCATAAGGTTGTACAATCGGTATTTTGCATAACAAATTTCTGACTCGATCCAAAACTAACACTGATTTCTGCATAATGCAGCTTTTCTTTTTCTTTGCAATCGAGCTAAAAGACAAGAATCATGGAATAGACGTATGTATGAATAGGATTGAAGCCAACAAGTAGGAATTATAATTTTATATAAAGTTTTAAGTGAATCCAACTGCGTGAACATATAAAAGGAATGAAGGGAATCTTGTATATTTTCTTGACGTTCAATGTATCATCATAGTAAAAAATTAAAAACTGAAAGAAGCAGAAAAATATTCTCTTATGAAATCAAATCGCAATGGGAATATCTATATGCCTGTGCTTTATAAATTTACAACCTGCATTTGGGGATCCTTGTCAATAAAAAAGAAAACTAAATCTCTCGCATAGAAAAACCCTACACTGCCAAACAAAAAGTTAAACAGAAAAAAGGGCTAATTTAGTTCTCTTTACCATGGCTACCTACCTGCTTTCATTTCCATCAGAAAATGGAGGAGCTAAATCCAACCCAACTCAATGCAAGCGAGTATCCGCGCAATTGCCACCAGAAGATCATGTGCTGACCTTCTCCAATTATGATGATTGTGGATAAAAATACATATGATCCTTACACTCATCACCACTATCAGTATTTGCATCAGCATTTCCCCCATCATAGACATCTGGGGCAGCAACCAACTCAGGCAATGCCACTTCTCCCTCCAAATACCTCACAATCTTTCTCATTAAAGGCCTTGCTTTCGGGACATAGTTAGAACACATGAGCCCCAATTTAAGCAGAAGAACAGCCTCAGTCTCGTCAAACTCGCCATTCAATCTCGGGTCCACTACATGAAGAATTGCACCACTTTTCCACTTATCCCATACCCAGTCTACCAAAATGAGCTCTTCAGGCAGTGCTTTAGGCTCAATAGGTCTCCTTCCACAAATCACTTCAAGCAAAAGTGCACCAAAGGCAAACACATCTGAACTTGTTGTAGGCTTTCCTGTTTTTGTCAGCTCGGGTGCCAAGTAACCCAATGTGCCGACCACCTTGGTGGTTATGGGATTTGAGCCTCGCTCATATAACTTGGCAAGACCAAAGTCGCCAAGTCTTCCATTTAGTTCGGAATCTAGCAACACATTCCCTGCCTTTATGTCTCTGTGAATCACAGTCTGCTCCCATTCTTCATGCAAATACAGAAGGCCCGAAGCAACATCCTTGACAATCTTGAACCTTTGTTCCCATTTGAGAATGGTTTTAGGCTCCTCAAATATGTACTTGTCTAAGCTCCCATTAGGCATGAAATCATAGACAAGCAGCAGTTCACCTCGTCGGCGAGACCATCCTAGTAAACGAACTAAATTTTTGTGGCGGAGACGGCCAATACTAGCAATCTCAGTCGAAAATTCCCTCAAACCTTGTTTAGATTCGTGACAAAATCTCTTCACTGCTATTGGAGTGCCACAGTTTGGCAGGGTTCCTCTGTAAACTTTACCAAATCCACCAAAGCCAAGCAGCTCCTTTTCTCTAAAACCCCTTGTTGCTTCCCTGAGTTCTTGATAAGAGAATCTGCGAGGACCAACTTGTAGCTCCCATCCCTCGATCACATCTGCATCTTTAATCTTTCTAACAAGATAAAAGGATACAGCAATCCCCAAGATTATGACAAAAGTAGATGCAACTGAGACGCAGACAACAAGTACCAAGAGATCTTTAGTCTCAGGAAGAGAAGGAAGAGAAGACATAGATAAAGATTTAGCCTCTCCATTTACACTGAAACTCCATCCAAGAACATAATGTGTGCTTGTGAGCTTACCAGTTGACGAAGAGAAACCGACATACATAGAATCATTGAGAATACTAGAGAGGTCTATATCAATAGACAAGATAGGATAAATCGGTTTTGTGGAAGAAGGTGAAAGCCTAACCTCTAATTGATTCTTGACTGAATCATAATCAACCCATGCTTGAATGGGATTACCACTAGTGAGATCCAATTCTTCCTTTTCTGAATTAAGAAGAAAATGTGCAGCAGGAACAGATTTGTTTGATATCATGCTATTGATATTAACACCAACATGATTATCATTTATATCAAAAAAATCATAATCTTTATGTGTGTCAAATTCAACTGAAAAAATGTGATATGAGAAGCTACCAGCGACGGTTGTATTGAGGAGACCCAGATACTTCCTCGGAAAAGCACCAGGCAGCTCGTTTGAAGTAGAGAGAGTGAAAGCAAGGCCATGACCACCTAGATTTGGATACTTAGGGACAACAGCAAAAACAAAGGCAGTTGAGAAGGAGAATGCTTTTCCATTGGTAGAGTTCTTGAACTTGATTGGATGCGAGTAAAATGCATGGCCTAGTATGCTTTTACTATTGTTTGTTAAACTCAATAAGCCATTCTTTTCAATCTCAGCAGCACCATTTAGGCTCATGTGGTTTCTAACATGATTGAATCCTTGGAAGTACAGATCATCAAGCTGTGTAAGAACATGGTTTTGGTTTGCAAGGAAAATGAGAAACAAGAAAAGTGTGAGCTTTTGGGACATGTTGGAGAGTTAAGGCTGGCCTTTGTGAAACAGAGGATGCTCTGTTTTTTCTGTGAAGTTGAAGAGGATTGAAGTATGGTTTTGGTCACGTTTTAATGTTATGTAGACATTTGGTTTGAAAATGAAGAAAAGGAATGGAAAAAAAGGGAGGGGGGAGTTTCCGAGAGGTTGCTGGTGAAGTGGAACTCTGGTTTGGTTTCACATGGTATTGAAGATGGTGACTAACAACTTTGCATTACTGTTTACTGTCCATTATTGATTTTCCCCCAATGGTTATTAATATTATTATAACTATATTGTAAAACATTTGGAATTTGTGGGTGTTTTGGAGCCAGAACGACTGACTATCTTCTTATTATTGTTTTAAATTAATCTTGACAAGGCACCGTGTGAAGAGTCTACTGCTGTCTTCTTATTCTCTGTGTCTACAAATGTATCAAAGTCAAAAGGTCGATTATATATTTTAGATCGTTTAAGCAAATCATATCTTATAATTCCTGGAATCATAGATGGTCACAATCAACATCCAAGGTGATTATATATCATTTGCTAAACCCATAATCTCTCGCTTTTCATAGAATCATATAGTTTGAAATATAACTTAATATTGCCATGATTATTATTATTATTATTATTATTTAATTATGAACGTTCTACAGTGCTATTGCGGTTGCATGATAAATAGCTGGTAACTACAAACGATGAACACTGTTCTTTACCTCCAACTGAATAGGACATCAAAGATGACAGGCAACCAAACCCGGTCGGAAACGACAGCACTTTGAAAAGAAGTGGACAATACGGTCTTTGCAACGTTTTGCAAGAGGCTACCACTTAATTTGTGGGGATGCACCAGACCAGACCACACCACGTGATGTCTTTTGACTCTTTTCCTTTTCATAGGAAAAAAAAAGAAAAAAAAAAGGCATCCTCATTTTGGTTTTGTAAATGAATGCCTCTAAATTTAATATATATATATATATATATATATATATATATATATAACATGGCATGAATGTTTGTTTTTATATTTTTAGAGTATTTTTTAAAAAATTAAAATTTTTTATTTGTTTTAAATTAATATTTATTAGTATTATTTGATGTTAAAAATAATTTTTAAAAAATAAAAAATATTATTTTAATATACTTTAAAAAAAACACTTTAAAAAATAATTATAAAAAAACTCTAAAAATCCATTTATCTACGTGGAGATTGTTTGCAGCCTTCTAAATCTCAAGGTTTAGAATTCTAATTGAGTTTAAAATCTCAATAATTTTTTTTATTCGTGGATTATCTGGAGCTAGTTTACGCGCGTGCAATTAATAACGTGTTTGACAGTGTGGTTAGGGGTGTTTTTTAAATAACTTTTCGTGTCAAAATACATGTCAATGATTTTTTTATTTTTAAAAAATTATTTTTGACATCAGCACATCAAAATGATCCAAAACATACAAATCATATTAAATTTTAACAAAAAAAAATTTAAAATTTTTTAGGAACGCAACCACAGTCCCAGTCACGTTCCAAACAAGTCCTAAATTCTAAATTAAAAATATTCAATGTCGTGAATATTCTTCATTACAGTTTACCGACAAAGTAAGTGGATAGAAGAGGTTTAAGAGATTGGGTCCACAAAGTTCAACGGACATCCTAATTAATTCCAAATGTAATTCACTTTTAATTTGTGAAGAGTCTTCGGACTCGTAAGATATTAATACATACTTTACATCATTGGACTGCCAACAAATTCCTTATTCAAGCCTCCTTTGTCGAGACAGTATTGATTTTGGCCACATAGTTTGTCAAGAAGACAGTAGCGAACAAATTCCACAAACTTTCACACAATATGGATGTAGCCAACCTTGATTTTTTTTTTTTAACTGTGATGTTCGAATCAATTTATATATATTTCAACTAATTCTGAGATTATAAAATTAAAAATTATATAAGCTTTTAGTAACTCTGATATTTATGATACTTAAACTAATAATTTTTAAAAAATATATTTAAAATCTAACCAGTTAAATTATATCTCTTAAATTTAACCAACCTCGACCGTGACTTTACGATGAGTGCCCTTATGACCCCATATTCTCCTCGGAGGAGGACCCCATGAACATGGGTCCGGGGGTTATCCTTGTTGCCCAACGCACTTCCAAGATATGCCACTCTCTATTTAGGCCTGAATATGCACAAGAGACCCTATATACCCAGAATCATTGTATACCAAATATGCATACAACACTCTTTGATAAAACTTTGTTTATCTGGCACTAACCAGGCAAAACATACATATATATTAAATAAAAGGGGAGTATATATGCCCTCTAGCCACGTATGATCACCTAAAAACCTTGTTCAATATTCAACCCAAAATCAAAGTAGTTCTAGCCCGTTTGTCATTGCTAAATCTCTGTCCCTTGGCAATTCTGAACTGTCAATGATAAATACATCGAACATTAATTGTCTTTGCATGGCCACACTCCCGTGGGTTCAAGACTATATAAGCCTTGAACCCCGAGATAAGACATTTTTTTTTTCTCATTAGAAACTTCATCTTCTTAATCTCTCTTGTCTAACCCTAATATTTTCTCTGCAACTAAATACACACACACACACTTATAGTTTTACAAGGTCTTTATCTCCTACGTACGTACGTACATTAATCAGCTTGAGCATCTGAAGATCTCTAAACCTCAAAAAAACTTGATTTACGAGCATTGTGGGTGCTCAAATCTAGCATTGTCAACCTCTCAGTTTTGTCCGTCTTGGAAGACCGATTATAATATATATAGGTCTGCAACAATTTCGTCAATATCTGTCAAGGATTATGAAGGACATGGTGTGATTTTAATTTTGTTTTCTTTTTTATTCAATATTCTTATGCTCTAAGTCAAATTACAGCTAAGTTTTTAGGTCTTGGATGGTACGGTCACTTCAACTTTAACAAAATCAGGTTTTTGCGGATTTTCTATGTAGTAGGTTTTTAGGAATTTAGAGCTAGGCCTCAATTAACAAATTTTATGTGTTTGGTTATATATACTCTGCACCATACAATCTCGAAAACACTTTGCCTATAGTGGCGGATACCAGGAAGTTGGTCTCAGTGTATGAATGAGATAATAGCATTTATATATATATATATATATATATATATATATATATATATATTTAATTTTTTTTAATTTTTTCATTCTTGATTAGTTGATTAAAAATTAAATGTCATATTTAATTTTTTTTCTATATAATTATTATAATTTTATGATCCGGTTTACACATTTAACAAGTTAATTTAGATCGATTCAATATATCACCGTCTTAATATTTTTAAAAAATATCATCTACTATCCTATTTTGAACTCATAATTAAAAAAAAAAAAAGAAGAAGATAAAAGTAACAGGAGGATATTATTTTTATATTAAAAAAATAATTACCGACCAACTATCTATAGTCTGTGCAATTACTTCAAACTAGTCGATATGCACAAAAATAGACAAAATATTGGTCAATCAACTCTAACCAATTGGATAGGAACTGAATTGCATTCTTTATAGTTTTTTTTTTAAAAATAGAGATTAAATCACAATTTTTTTTGAGGGAAATTCCCTCGTATTTCGATATTTGCCGTCACTGGCTCTCTAATGCTCCAACAACCATCTCGAGTAAACAAAACAATCGATCAATAACATCACAACATATTTCTCATACTAAAAACGTTTACAAGGGTTTTTTCTTAAAAAAAACAATAAATTAATTCTAGTATTCCTCCAAAGTGGATTTAATTCCTTTATGCGAGGAGCAATTAATATTGATTGATTGAAGCCAAGTGGCAATATTTTGTTAATTTTGGAGTCAACTACCAACCTTTTTGTCAGTTTTCATGTCAATTGATCAATTATAAAATATACGGGAAACCGAAAAGAAAGGGTTTGAAAAAATATGATCTTGCCAAAACTATTTGTAAATTTATAGAGTTCTTGAGAGTTGCAGCAAGAAGAAAACATGTGAGAAATTGATGCAGGTGGAATGTGAGGCGAATAAAAATATCGTGGATACGGTGGTAAAAAACATAGCACCCAATAAATATTGGACAGTGTAAATTATGACACAAAATCAGAGGATAGCAATATCCATTTAAGAAAATGGAACAATAGGATTTGGTTATCTCACATCATGACTTAGAAAGTGCTGCTCCTTGCACACCGAATAAGCTAGAAAAGGATTCAGTAAGAGCAGCTTCCATCATCACTCCTAGCTGTTGGATCAAAGTTTGCTGCATTTGGGTCGGTACAGCCTTCAGGGATAGGCACCTTTACTTGCTGTGCCGCTTGGCCTACAACAAACAACAATGAAAGAACACCAACTCAAGTGAAACTCCTGCTTTAACTTCATGTACCATAACTATAACAGAAGCCAGACGCAAACCTCCCATCCAGGCCTCTAGGATGTAGGGATCTAACCATAGAAAGATCCGCTCTCAATGGCATCTTGATTGGCTTCACCAAGAGCAGCGTCGCTCAGGTACTTGTCAGCCAATTGGACTCTCTTCACATTCTCTTGCTCCATGACAAGCATGTTTCCGTACTCCAAGAGCTTCTCGACTGTCATCGCTGGCTGCTCAAAAGTTGGGGGTCCTTCCCTTGAGTTCACAAGCTTCTTTCCAATGCTCTCAACACCAACACCTGAGACCCACTTCCTCACCTCATCGTCATATACTCGGGCCCTGAGAGCACCAAAGAAATCTGCACAGAGTACAAAAAGTTAGCCACCCCAAACAAAAATGCACCCAAGGCCTTTTTGAATGTCGAGTCTAACGTCTACTTTGTGAAACTTGGTTTTAAGAAACACTTTCCACCAATAAAGCTTTCAAAATTCTAGAAGGGAACTAGCTTACCAATAGATTGGCCAGGGAAGGTATCAACAAGCTTGACAACATCGTCCTGGGGAACATTGTCAGTCTTGAATATTCCAATGCAGACACCAATCCTATCTTCTCTGGTAGGAGCCCAGTAGAATTTCTCCATACGACCATCACGGATAAGAGGAGCATACAATGTTGAAAAATCGTTACCAGTGACGATGATGGGGACACGTGGATTATCCTCCTTGTTGTACATGCCGGGAAGTTGCACATTTGTTGGGTTGTCAGCAATGTTCATGAGGGTAGCATTAACCATCTGGTTGTTGACAGTGTATTGGGTAGTTCCACCAAGCCTCCCAGCTCCGGCATCAAGATCATTGATGAAGAGGCAGCACATCTTTCCCTTCTTCTTGATTATATCAGCCGCCTCACGGTACCTTTGCCTGATAAGTTTTGCGGGTTCACCAGCGTTTCCACTTTCCAATTCTCCGGCACTCATCATGATTGGGCTGAAATATGTGTTATCATCAGATGAAATGGCAACAAGCATAACAGAAAGATCTATAGTCTAACATATTCAACATGTACAAGCTGTCAGACACAGAAATAAAGTTGATGGAAACAAAAACTCACCTAATTCCCATCTTGGCAAAGACCAGTTCACACTGGAAGGATTTTCCTTGACCTTTGCCTCCCCAAATACCCAAGATGAGAGGAACCTGCAACAAAGTCACAGAAATTGTTATTTTTTTTTTCAAATATACCAATATAGAAGTGATTATTTAATAATATACTGAATTGACTTTATAAAAGAATTCGGCTGTTATATATACCTTGATATTAGGCAGGCTCATGAAGTTCTTGGAGATGTGAACAACAATCTTGTCCATGAAAGCAGGAGCAATGTAGTAACCATCCATCATGTTGTCCAGGTTGTACCTAAAGCACAGTCACCAAGTCATGTTCATAATCAAACTTGTCCACAACTTCAAGCGAAATGGAAATCATAAGTATTGGTTGTGTTAGAGAATATAATCTACAATAATTTCCATAAATAAAAGTGCGCTACTTACGTACGAAGACCTTGACTGAGGTACTCATAAGAACTCAAAACGGGGTTGTGAGTTCCAGTTCCCCGGGGGGCTTGGAAAAGAGAGTCCACCATACCCTTTCCTCTGGTGATATCTTGTTGATCATCAGACATGTCTGTAACAAGGCCTCCCCATCTGTCCTTTTCGGTCTGCTTCTCCTCATCGTACTCCTCAGCAACAACCTTGAAGCTCCCTGATGAAATCTTGGAGTTTGTGAACCTTGATGAGCTCACTTTCTTCAAGCTGTTGCCAAAGAAAGCTGAAGTTGGGACTGTGGATCCAGCGCCAGAGCCATTCAAGGCCAGCTGCATCAAGTTATGTTTGACACTATTTAGTCCCAACAAACCACATGTATAGATCCAACTAATTCATCGCAAATTCCAAATTTTTTAACATTCAATATAGCACAACCAAAATTAAGCCCTTCGTCACTTCATCTATGAATATCGAACCCATTAATTAGTTAGTTCAGCTTAAAGCTTTTAATCCCAGTTCATTTAGCAATCCAAGACTAAGTTTTCCCTTTATAAAAGAACTGATTGAACCTATATAGTACACAAGCAAGCATACACACGCACGCGCGCACAATTACATAGGTTCATTCATACATAAATTCATGCATACACAAGCATAGATATGCTTGCAGCGTCACACATAAGAGCACAAAGCATGACAATTTTACTCTTTTGCTAATTATGTAAGGCCCAAAAGTGAAAAGAAACAAACAACAACACAAAGAGCAGCAAAATAGTTACCGTGTTGGATAGTTTAAGAACCCACGATCTTAAAACTGGGTAAGAAAACAAGCTATATACAGGCGAAGGTATCAAATTTAAAGCACATGATGCAGATAGTCAGTTGAAGAATAAAATGGCGGGAAATTAAGATTAGAGTACCGGTGCTCTGTTGACAGCTCCAACGGTGGAGATGGTGGCTGCCATGATCGAACAGCAGTGATTGATTGAAAAAGTAATGCAAAGGGTAGAGTGACTTCTAGCTAGCAAATGCAGAGTTTTGGCCTTTGAGGTGCGAAGGGAGGGACTTATAGCAACAGGAAATCGGGGTCTTTGAGGATTGGTTTTTGAATTCCTAACGGCCACACAATCAAGATTGGATTGCTTCCACGTGGCATTAGGACAATAATTTCTAGCTTGAGTTCCTCTGGAGGGTTTAGCAATTTGAGTTTGAGGGAGGTGCTCTTTGCCACTCAAATTGTTTGCAATTGTGTTATTACCACAAAAGCTTTAGAAACTAGAACCACACCCCGTTCGTTTGTGATTGTCTGTTTCTATCAAAATTTTTGTAGATATTACATATATCCATGAATTGAATATATTAAATTTTTTATTATTCAGTGATCCTAAAAAAATATCCGGTTGCAATTATTAGAACTAGATAAAATCTCTAAAATATATATAATAGAAACAACATAAAAATTATTATAATTTTCACATAAAAACAAAACAAAACAAAACAAAAATTATAATCAAATATTATATCAAACAGTTAGAGTATAATATTATATAAAAATAGTCTAGCAGGAGGAGACTATAAAATACCTTTGATTTTGTAATTTGACTAGAAAAATAAAAATTTAATTTAAATTCTTGAAATTTTTATTTGTTTTTCTATTATCTCTTCATTGCCGAACAGGAAAAAAAAATAGAATTGTAAAATGCATTGTTATTATCAAATTTTATAAAGAACAAGTATAATTTTTGTAAAAGAAGAGAATAAAGAAAAGAGGAAGAAATTAAAAGAATGAGAGGTGATTAAAAATGTGAAGATAATTAAAAAAAAAAAAGAAAAAGAAAAATATTATTTATATCAAAAACTCATATTATTTACATTAGATTGTATGAATTATATCAATTTCAACGAGTTTCAAAAATCCTAACCAGCATTTGACCTATATATATCATCTAATTTTAACATGTAAATTCGGTTCAAATAATATAAATATAGAATAATATCTGGGTTATTTTGAAAACCCCTAATTATTTACGGGCCCAAACTCACATCCCTGCAGGATAATTCTGAGATTATAAATGGTTATCAGGATCTCATCAGAAGAGTCAAAATGTCATGTGCAAGATTTGTCGATGGTTTTGTCCAGGCGACTGTTCAACCGCCTTGTCCATTCATTGCCGAGCAGAATTCAAAGTTGAAACACAGCCACAGGTGACGATATCCAGCTAGAGACTTATCTTCCTAGCTTGGGACCCAAATTCTTCCTATTGAATTGGGGCTCTTCTTCTGAAATTCTGAGTCTTGACATTTTGGGAAGTAAACGAAAAGATGGGGACCTAAAACTTGGCCCACAAATGCTCTAATGGCCTCAAAGACTGCGACTCCTAAAGGGACTGTCTGTGTGTGAATGCTATAATTCTATCCAGTTGGTTGTATTATCTTTCTTTTTTTAGGTAAATAAAAAAATTAAATGAAGTAATTAGTAAAACAATTAGGTTCTTGAACGTGCAAAGTATAGGTTCAGGGAGAAAGTTATCAAGCAAGCTTTAGCACTTGTAGATGGATAAACGGATCATCATTCCATGTTCGAGAAAGACACTTTCATCGTTATACCCGAAAGCCAAAAAGCTTCCATCCTCCACCATCCCATAAACACCTGCCTGTCATAATTCCATTTAAATAGAAAAATTTAACAGTTTTGAAAAGACAAATAATAGGAATTTATATCGCTCGGAACATAGAATTATGATAATGAATTCTTTTTAAAATGTTTTTTTTGCTGGAAATATATTAAAATATATTTTTATATTTTTTAAAAAATATTTCTAATATTAACACATTAAAAAAAAATAAAAAATCAAAATCAAAATTCAAAGAAACGTTATTTGAAACGCAGCCGTGAAAGTAACTATTATAAAATGGGCAACAACCTATCCGTTAAATGTAACTTTAAAACATGCTTAGGTATTGGATTATTACCTCATTAAGTCGATCAAAAACTGCATAATTAGGGGATTAGTGCGAACCAGACAAAAAGCTGTTATGAGTCATGCACTTGATGTCCAATGCCTAAGCTATGATTTCAGCATATAAAACAACATAAATTTGTTCCCTTCAGCTAAAAGAGCACACTTAAAGCCGTGATGCACCAAATCCTAAAGCTTGATTCTGATTAAAGAAATAAAATATTGAATAACAATATACCATTATCTCTACACACCGACCATGTTGGACTTGGCATTGCACCAATCTACATGGTTGGATCTGAGTCCAGAGGGAAAAAAAGTTACAAGTTGGTGACCTTCATAAACTTAAGTCTCCGGTTTTTTTTTTTTTTCCTGAAATGAATTCTGACGAGAGAAACATACGCATAAACAAGCCCAAATATTTCCAAGTCAATGGAATTTAGCAACTACTGTAACTTAATGAAGCCCCTATCATGATTTCTTCAGCAACTGCTCTGCTGAGATCCCTTATCAGACAATCTCATGATAAAGCCTAAGACGTTAGGTCCATTAAACCTTCACAAAGCAATCAAGAAACTCATTAAGATGGCATCACATCACAAATAAGATCAACACTGTCAGAACTGCATAATTTGATTCAACTTCTATAGTAAAGGCTTTGTTTAGACTGCATTTTCACAAACATAGGACAATGATAGGGCTGGGCTCTTCATGCGGAGCCTGCAAATTCCTGAGAAGAAAGTGCACAAGCGAATGTGTGTTTCACCGTACTTCTGTTACGACCAGGCTGCGGCCCACTTAGCAGCAGCGCACAAAGTGTTCGTTGCAAGCAAAGTTTCAAAGCTATTAGTGCACCTACCACTGCACAAACGAGGTGACGCTGCTATCACCATTCTTATGAAGCACTGGCTAGGATGCGAGATCCAATATATGGTTGTGTTGCGCATATCTTTGCACTCCAACAACAGGTGTCTATGGTGTCTCTCAAGGTGCCCAAACATTTGCACAAATCACCTATAATATAAACGAGTTCCAACTTTGGGCATGAGTTTCTTACAGTGATTAGAGTTTGTTTGTTTGTTTTTAAGATATTTTTTGTGATTGTGATTTTAAAAAAATAAATTTTAAAAAATATAATTAAATATGATTAGTTAAATTTAGATTCGTGTTTAGTAAAAATTATAGTTGAGTTTTATGTGCAGCAATTGTAGTTGTTTTTTTAAAAGTGTTTTTTACTTAGAAATGCATCAAAATATTTTTTTTATTTTTTTAAAAATATTTTTATTACCGGTGCATCAAAATGATCTAAAAATATAAAAAAATAATTAATTTGAAGTAAAGAAAAAAATAAAAAAATTTAAAATTTTTAAAAAAATATTTTTAAAACGCAAAAATAGAGTTTTACAAAACTCAATTAAAAAAACATGTAAAAACTGTATTTTAAACTCAATATTTTGATGAGCCATGCAATTTGGTATATTACCAAGCACCTAACCATGTTTTTTACACAGCAAATGCAAAAACTAAAACGAAACAAAATGGACCCTTAGTTGCCTTGCAGGTTGCCAGGTTACAAGAGGAGATAGAAATTCTTGGGAACCAGATGGCCAGTCTCACAGTCGGGAACTAGGTGGAAGTTCGCAAACAATTTCAGACCTGAATTTTGAAATGCTGTTTTCCTTCCAACAAGATGCCATTAACACAACACTATCAGAACCCACAATCTGCACAACTAAACCGTTCAGGATATACAACTGGTAACCAAACTTTTGACGGCCGAATGAAGGCACCACTTCCTTCCTTGTATGGATGGGAAGACCAAAACAGTTTTTGCAACCCTCACCGCGTCCTTTAGAGAGACTTCTCGAAGAAATGGACAAAGAGATCTTCACTTTTTGTTCATGACCAGACAGCGGAAACAAAATAATATGAGATGATCCTTAACTCTGGGGACAACATTTGGCAACCTGCAAGTCAGGGCTAGCGCAACAGATGTTTCGTGGATCAATAAGGAAAATTGTATTTGCATCTTTGTAGTTTCAGTTATGTAGATTGCAACGGTTCAATGTCAGGGTGTGAGATTCCAAATAAGCATTTCCTGTCATCTAAAAACATCTAACCTCAGACCTGCAAGCAATCATTTAGACGAGACACATCCAGAAAAAATTTCGCTCAACTCTAGCAAAGGCAATATTATTCCAAGCAGTTGGCAACACTACCAGTCATGAACCAAAGAAATATTACGTGATTTGATGTATTCAATACATTGATAATCATGAACCAAAGAAATATTAAGTGATGCAAAGCATTCAACAGATTGATACTTTTCTCAATATTTACCCATATAAAACCTTTTTCAATGCCACGTGTAAGAAGCTTCAAAATGAATTCCATACAACCATCTCTTTTATCCCAGAACTCTAAATCAAATCAAATCAAATACCTTTAGTAGCCTTTACAAGATGATGAGAAGAGATCAAGACGACAGATTCAGGTAGCAGCAGAAATAGAAAAAAAAGGTACATGCATAGACTGCAAAATGCTACATGGGAAATCTAAACCAGACTGATTAGGCAGTTTGCAATCAGGCTTCAAGGTCATTAAAATATATTGCAGCCTAAAATAAACCCGTTCTATTTGAGAAATTATTCAAGTTCTGGTTGTCAAAATAGATCATTTAGTAACTAGCCGAGACAAGCACATATCCACAATTGTGATAAAAAAAAAAAAGAGATACTTGAAAAAATTCTAAAACATACTAAACATAATTATGATAGGAATATATCATGGTGTGCTCAATCCAAAAAAAATGCACCCACCCTTGCATCAAGTCACCAAACACAAAAATACCATAGAGAAAGTGAACTTCAAATATGCAGTGCCTTTCCAGGTCATATGATTGAATTGATGCAACTACAAATAGTTTCCAATTCGTAACAACAACCACTGTTTGCACTCTAGGACTAGTTTATCTATCATCTTATGTTGGGAATGCCCCTTTCACAGCCCTTCCATTAGAATGCAACAATTAGCTCCAACCATGCTGTTTCACAAAAAATTATTGGTCTCATTTTCATATGCAATCGTACAAATGCAGATCAAGCTATGACACCATTAAACATTGCCTGACTATCTCATTAGCAAATTATAATATTAATAATTGTCTATAAAATAGATTGTAACCTTTAGTACTATAAAATAAAATAAATACATACGGGTGATTGAGATCATAGAGTATTTGTAACTTCAATGCTGGAATTAAGCAGACAAGCATGATAAAATGAAATTGAATGAAATAGCAGGAGAAAAGCTCATGCTAGAATGACAACATACCTAAACTTTAAGGTCAATCCACTTTCTGCAAGGATGACTGCCTTCATTCAGATCTAGAAGTGCCTGGAACTCCTTGCGTGAAAAGGATGGAGCCTCAAGCAGCATTCCGCAGAGCATAGGCTGCAAATTTTTATTTTTTAAACGCTTGAGTTTAGCAGGATCATATACTCCAACATACAGGCTCTAAGCCCGTAACCAACGAGAAAACAGTGTGCAGTGAGAGATTTTGTAAATCCAATGTTTTGCAGGTCTGAGCCAAAATTATTGTAGAGATTTGTGGAAGGAACAAACGAAGAGGCCTCTGCACATTGCCCATGAATTGTCAATGATAGCACAACCATGAGAGATCCAAGCTTAGGATCGAATAAGGCTTCCATATGAGCTTGAATAACATAAGAATTTTTCTGGTCCATCAGGGAACAAATTTGGGTTGCTATTTTGTAATTTTACTACAACTATGATTATAAACATAAAAGCATAGATGTATTCCAAAATGAATCCCCACCATGCAACACCCTTTTCTTTCGGATCAATTAAGTCTGTAAGAATTTGGATGATGAAACTAGAGCAGAACCAGATGAAGTACCTGCAGCACATAATATGCATGCACAAGTACCAACAGAAAGAAAGACAACATACTGAGACAGGCAGACAGGTGCAGGGCTACATAATTTTATATCATATCATGTTATCATACTGAAATTCTAAACAGGCACGGCATGGGTAAAATATATCGGCACCATGTCACCTGGATATAAATTTTCACTGCAATGATGTGAATAAGTGATATGGTGATGCAACATGAACCAAGCCTCCAAAAAGTGATACCGTGACAGAAAGATGGAAATACGGATATATTAAGATGGTTTGACGAGTATTTAGCACCAAGCGCAGTTAACTGTGGTTTTGACAAAAATACAGCCAATTTTAGACGTGAAGATAGGGCACGCAAGCTCTATAATATATTAAATCTTCTCTGTGGAGAAACTGTGGCAAAAAAATTGAATGACCTTCAGGCCACAGCTGATACCTCGCTCAGTAAAGCTTTTTTTGTTTTGGGACGTAAGTGGGTGAATAATCAAAACCTGAAAAGGGGAAGTAAATTTGTGGAGTCAACAGCAAAATATAAGCAAACACACAATCACAAACATCAGGTTTATAGGCTTCAAAGATGGACAATAGCCACCATCTCATTTCTGTGTGCTACTGTACACTTGATTACTGAAACATAGAATGACAAAATATGTACCGCAATTGTACAGGTTCAATTGGTTGCAACGCAGATAATGTTTGGCCATAACATGGAAAACCACATAATTCTTCAAGATCGTGAATAACTAGAGAGGTTATCCTGAATTGACTGATTCACAGAACATAAAATTCATTCAATTCCATATGCCACACACCCCTGACTACTCTGTTTGACACTTCCCTGGATTAACGACTTGGCTTTCAATAAAAATGATTCATGGATTGCATAACTAAAACAGTTCATTCCAAGCTGGTTAAATAGGAACCTCTTCATTTGCACAACAGCGTAAACAATGGAAGGGTCATTGCAAGAAGTTGGCCTCAGTTCTTTATGTCACTCATCCATCACAAAGGATGTCCAAAAAATTTATTTTTCATTAACAGTTAAAATTCTTCCTGCATAGCTCATTAAGCACTTAAGCTACAACACAAAAGGACAAACCCAAAACATAGTAAAGGGAACAACATGAAACTCAAAAAAGTTGTGCACCCCACCTCCCTATATTAATGACTTGGCTTTCAATAAAAATGATTCATGGATTGCATAACTAAAACAGTTCATTCCAAGCTGGTTAAAAGGAACCTCTTCATTTGCACATCAGCATAATCAATGGAAGGGCCATTGCAAGAAGTTGGCCTCAGTTCTTTATGCCTCTCATCCATCACAAGGGACGGCCAAAAATTTTTTTTTTTCATTAACAGTTAAAATTCCTCATGCCTACCTCATTTAGCACTTTAGCTACAGTACAAAAGGATGAGGCTAGAACATGGTAAAGGGAACAACATGAAACTCAAAAAAGTTGTGCACCCCAAATCCACTCAAACTTCTGTGTATTTTTGGCAGAAAAAATTGAGGAAAAAAATTGAAACCTTGGAGATACTTAGATTTGAACAGAGAAGCAAATCCACCACCTGACTTCAAAAAGTTCTAGATGCCTTAATTAGTAATGAACCCATCCTCCCCGTTCATCAGACAAGATACAGGCCTGAAACAGAAAAATAGAGTATCAGCAAGCAATTGAAGCAAAACCCTGACAAGAATGTTTGTGAAAGACACTAACCTGTCTCAAGAGCACCATTCTCTGGCATTCTGGAACATCTTTAACCACGGGCTAGGGCCTTTCTTGTCCAAACTCCAATGCGTGGGGTACCAAGGGAATTGCCACATCAAGAAGTAACGCTCAGGATGAGGCATCATTGCAAGATGCCTCCCATTAGGAGAACAAATTGCTGCAACTCCTAAAGGAGAGCCATTGACGTTGAAAGGGTAAACTTCTGTTGGATTCCCATCATCATCACAGTATCTTACTGGGGCCAAATTTGAATGAATCACACGATCAAGTACACCATCATCAGGGAAATATGCTCTTCCCTCACCATGAGCCGCCCACACACCCAATGTGCTACCCTCCATTCCTTTGAACATGATAGCGGGCGAGTCCTCTATTGTCACACTTGTAAAGCGACATTCAAACCGACCAGATTCATTGTGAACAAACCTTGGTTGTGATGGGTCTCCTCCAGTACCAAACACACCCCCAACTTGGGGACCTGGGACCCACCCCAATAGAGCCATGAGCTGACACCCATTGCAAACACCAAGACTAAAAGTATCTGGTCGTTTGTAGAACTCTTGAAATTGATTCAAAAGAGGCTGGTTAAACCGTATGGAAGCAGACCAACCTTTTGCAGAATCAAGCACGTCGGCATAGCTAAAGCCACCCACAAACACGATACCAATGAAATCACGAAGAGTGATAACTCCATTCAGAAGGTCTGACATTGTAATATCCCAGGGTTCAAAACCAGCAGCATAAAAAGCTGCAGACATCTCTCTATCTCCATTGCTGCCTTCCTCTCGAATGACAGCTACTTTTGGCTTCGATGTTGAGATCATATATTTATCATCTGTAAAGGTAGGAGTGAAGGACAATCTCCAGGTAGGTTCATGCCTAGACTTTAAACCTTCCTTCTCTAAGTCCACACAAGAAGCTAATCTCTGAAATATCTCCAGATGGAAACTGGTTTCCTCCCAAATGTCTCTAAGGAAAGATGTTTCCTCCTTCAATTGAGTTACCCCATCAACTTTCAATTCTATCGAGGGTGAGGCAATCACTCGCCCAATAATCTCGCCAGAAACCCCAACACTATTGAGCTTTTGCATTACAATATCCAAGTTTTTCTGCTGACTTCAAGAACAAGACCAAGCTCTTCTGCAAAGACTGTTTCAAAGAGGCTCCCCTTTTGAAATCAAGTCCAAAAGAATACCACAATTCCCAGCAAATGCCATCTCCAGGGCACAGACCAGTAGCCCACCATCACTAATATCATGGCCAGAAGAGATTATTTCTTCAGTAATAAGATCCTGCACAAACTCGAAAGTTTTTTTCGGGTAAGAAACATCGTCAAGATCCGGGCAGTCATCGCCAACTTGGTCAAAAGCCTGAGCAAGTGCAGATCCACCCAGGCGCCTCTTTCCCTTGGCCAGATCAATGTGAAGAAGTAAACCCTCATCTCTCAACTTCAGATCAGGGGTAATTGTTTTTGTTATGTCAGGGCAAGTGACATAAGCACTGATAACGAGATTTCCTGGGGCCTTAACAATCTCACCACCTGCATGGGCTGCCATGGAGAGACTGTCCTTGCCCCCATCGATAGCAATGCCAAGTTCAATCATAGCTTCTGAAAGAGCTGTGGCAGCATCATACATGTCAGCTCCTTCCCCATTCAGCTTGGCAGCATACATCCAATTCCCGTTTGCCTTAACATCAGAAAGAGAAGTAATCTTTGCTCAAACCAGATTTGTGAGAGCTTCTCCAACAGCCAACCTCGCCATAGCCTTCGGATCAACCAGACCTTTGATAGGTTGTTCCCCAATGGCACAGGCACCTCCAGTCAAGTCAGTATAGGTCTGAGCAATGACGGCAACATCAGCAAGTGTAATTTGCAGAGGACCAACAGTTTGCTGCTGTGCTACAAGACCTGTTACACACCTGTCCACTTTTGTTGTTAAGAATCGTTTTGAACATACAGATGGAAGTCTTAATACCCTCATTAAAGCATCCCTCACTGTGATGTCTGGAGCAATATCAAGTGGCTCTCGTGCAGAAACCACCCGGTGGAACTCAAAACTTTTCTGAGGCATGTCCCCAAGAACTTTCTCAAGCTCAAGATCCACTGCAGGAGGAGGGGGAGGGAGTCCATTTGAACGACATTTCTCAATAGCTGAACTATCAACCAAGACAACACGTCCCTCGCCACTAATAGTTCCGATAACAGCCATTGACACCCTTTCCCTTTTGCAGATTGATTGCAAGAGGTCACGGCTTTCAGCCTTCACCAAAATTGCATCTTGCTCCTGATACTCTGCACCCCATATCTCCAAAACAGACATTGTGTGATCACCAACAACAATTGCCTGGATGTCAATTTGAGCACCCTTTGGATATATAATTTCCTTCACAACATTACAGTTACCACCGGCTCCCTGATCATGGATACTAATGATTGGATTGTTCTCCCCCATCTCAATGCAGGAACGAACAACACGATACAGTTTCTGTGCCATTCCAGCATCTCCGCGCTGTACTGCATTAAAGTCAAGATCAGCATCATTCTGGCCACTCACCATGCTTGATGCGGCCCCACCTCCCATTCCAATTCGATAAGCAGGACCTCCAATCTTTACAACCAGCATGCCAACATCAGGTTCCCCTTTCGTTATGTGGGTGTGATCAATTTGCCCTATGCCTCCACTGAACATAATTGGTTTCAACCATTCCCGCCTCTCCCCACTAGGAAGTCGCATACCAAAAGTTCTATTGTAGCCCCGAATCAAGGGCTCCCCAAATTTGTTTCCATAATCTGAAGCACCATTGCTAGCATCAATGAGAAATCTGCAAAGGTGATGCCAAGTTTGATGGGTATGTGAAAGAATGATCTTCCCATGGCGCATAAGACCCCTCAACATTCAGATTCCCAAGGCAGTAACCAGCTGTAGATGCAACAACAAATGACCCTCTACCTGTTGCATGAGTATCCCTAATTCGACCCCCTGCACCTGTCTCTGCCCCAGGGTGAGGTGCCACTGCACACGGGAAATTATGAGTCTCGGCTGTAAATAAAATATCAAGGTCACGGTTGCTTGCATTTAAGGGACATGTTGAGCTTGGCTGAACTGGCCGCAATTGCTTTACAGGGAAGCCTTTGATTGCACTCGAGTTGTCCTTGAAACTAATGACAGAATTATTTGGATTCGCCTGCAACGTGCTCTTCACAATCTGCATAAGAGTTCTATTCATGGGCTGTCCATCTATAATAATCTTCCCAGTGAAAAACCAATGCCAGCTATGCTCGCTATTAGATTGTGCAATGTCAACCAATTCCACAGTTGTCGGATTCCGCTTGATGTCCTCCCTGAACAAACTAGTATAATACTGTAAATCTTGCTCATCAAACGCAAGCCCCATCTCCTGATTAATCTCCTCCAATGCTTTTCTACCCCTCTCCATGACAGGAACATATCGAACTTCCTCCGGAACTACACTGGTTTCGAAAGATGTAAGCTTCTGAGTATAAACACACTCAGTCATCCGATCATGAACCATTGCAGCAAACTCAATGATTTGATAATCTTGCAACACACCCTTACTTTAGTAAGTACCTCCTTGACCGTTCCAGTCTAGTAACCTCTGTCAACCCACAAGCATGACAAATTGATACAGCATTCGCAGACCAAGCTGTGGTAAAAGACAACCTGGGTCCAGCCTCGACTATCACAGCATTCACTCCTTCCTTCATCTTCTTCTCGAGAAAGCTCTCAGTCCCCAAATTCTCGGGCTCATAAGTTTCTTGTAGAAGCCACCTAAGAACCCCAAGCTTCTGGCTTGAAATCCCAGACCGAATCCCGATATTAAAGCACTGCTCAGTTCGCAAACTAACAATCTTATTTGAAACTTTCGTTTGAACAGACTTAAGTAATTCAAGAGTTGCACTCTCTTGAATCAACGGAATGCGATAAAAATGAATCAGTTCTTGCGCGGGCTTTTCAATTAAACATGACTGCTCATCAACAGAACTCGTCACACCCCCAGAAACCAAAGCTCTAGGCTTTGATTGCGCACGACACCTCAATGAAACACTCCTTTTATTAGATACACCAAACGCAGGCCTATGACCACGAAGCATCCCAAACAGCAACTGGTTCCGTCGATTAATAGGCAAATCTCTCTGCACATACAGGGTTTTCCTATTGTTACCCTGTAATAGAATTCCAGGAAGAAAACAAATCACAAAAAAATAAGATTTCTAGAACAATTAACAAGAAATTGAATCCTGCAAGTGCAGAAACAAGAAAAATTAAACTGAAAATTTTATCCTTCGTACACAATCAAGAAAAGTGAGAGTAAAAAAAAGACTTACAAGCAAGAATTCTGTTGCTGCTGTGATTTCTCGGGTACCCGCCATTACACTGGACCTGTACAAATTCACGAAACTATATGGGGAAAAAAAAAACAGAGGCGAGACAGGAAAAGAGTGTGTGTATGTATATCTATAAATAATAATAAAAAAGAAGACAGCAGAGCATGAAGAATCATGGCTAACCTAGAGCTACAATTTGCAGGTTGAGAGAGTGCTTGGGCTTAGGGTTTTGTGTGTGCAAGTAAACCCTACTCTCAGAGTAAAGTTGAGAGAGAGAGAGACAGAGAGTCTATTTTTCTATTTTCAAAATATGTTTTTAAACAAAAAAAGAAAAAACAAAAAAACAAAAGAATCGAAGTTGTACTTCCTCGCATGATAAAAATGGACAGAGTGGTCCTTTTCATTTCTTTTTTAAGAAAGGTAGCTGCATTACTAAGCATCACTTGAAAGCACAGTACAGAGAAAATCAGGAGTGTGACTCCAAGAAACATCACCCATAAAATCAAATGACAAATTAGCAAGAAAATGCGCAATTGAGCTGGCATTTCTGTTGACATCAACAATCTTGATAGTAGCTGAACCATCAATCAATCTGCGACAGTCCTGTAGGACTAACCCATATTCGAAAATATCAGGGTGAGCTAATTTTGTAGAGGCAAATGCCATCTACAAGGGCTTTTGCATCTCATTCAATGATGATATTGTTGCAACCAAGTGTATGAAGCTTCTCCAAAACCCCTGTAAGAGCTAATGCCTCTACCATGCGTGTTCGAAAGCACCTGTGGTTAGCCAGCAGCTATACTCAATAGTGTTTGGAAATAAAAATCAATCTGTGTTTTTATAAGTTTTTCAATTCGTTTTAATATGTTGATATCAAAAATAATTTTTAAAAAATAAAAAATATTATTTTAATATATTTTTATATATAAAATAATCACAACCACACTCTCGGATAATAAAAAACAGCTCCCATACCTGCAACATTATTTGAGATAGTAGCATCTACATTGCACTTGAGAAACCCCAGGGGTGGCTTTTCCCAGTTATGCAAAGAATGCTGACGTGAAGGTGTGGTTGATTTGGTCTGAGCACCAGTCCAGATGTTGAGAAAATCCAGGCCTGTCTTGACTGCTAGCTATATGCGAAGGCATTGATCCATTATTCCATAAGCGATCACTGCGAGGAATCCAAATAGACCACACAGTCACTGCCATTCTCACTAGCTAGATTAATGTCCTCCTCAAGGAGCCGGAAATGGGAGAAAAACCACTGCTCAAGGGAAACGTTGATACTCATGCAAGTAATCACCCCCGGGAATGGGAGTTGCATCTCCTTCCTGATGCTCCTCTGGGAACAACTTCTTGTATGGATTATAGTTTTAGTAATATAATTAGTGACATTTTATAAATTACAATGTGATTCTATCGATCAATATTAATATGTTACATCATGTCAGTAATTCTAAAAAATCACCAAGTTTTCTGTTTTCATTTTTTCCATGCATCTCTTGCTCTCTAAAAAAAAATTATAACCCCCCACAACTTTACCCTATCCAAAACCCCACCACCACCACCTGAACAATAAGCCGCCACCCTAGTCACCAAAATTGCAACCGTGCAAGGAAAAGTAATGCATGACGAGTGCAAGTACATTCCAACCTTCAATGTTTTAAAAAAAATAATTTTAATATTAAATTTATTTTCTTTGAAAATGCAAACCCTAATTTACTTTTATAATATTTTTAAAGATTAAATTCTATTTAAAATTCAATTTTTAACACTTAAAAAAATTTTAAACATAAGATTTCATTAAAAATTTTAAATAGAATTCAATTCAAAGATTACACATGTTATAATTAAATCCTAAATCTGACTTTGTCTATACTGTTCTAATAAGTCGTTCACATAAGGTATTGCAACCCTGGAAAGCAAGAGCCAGTGTTTCACGATAGTGACCGATTACCACGCTTTAGCCGCAGGTTGTAACACCCAGATGGCTACGAGTGAAGGGCTAAGATCATTTTAACCGTCAATGGGGTGCTCTTTTTTTTTTCCTTTTTTTTATCAAATTATACGCGGGAGGTTCAATTCGCCGTGTGTTAAAAGTAGGAGGACCGGACTTGATTTTCAGCTCTTACTTTAACCAGAAAACAGGAAGCAGAAAACGTCAAGGATCTAGCTTCAAATAAGACGAGGTTATAAAATCTACACATGGTGTAGTAAATTTCCAGAGAAAATCTGATAGCTCCACCCTCGAAAGAGGAGACGGATTGGTTTCTGATTACAATAGTCAATTTACTGCTCAAATTTGCTGTTCGAGTTACTAATTGAAACATTCAACAAAGACCATCAAGAGTTGACAAACGAAGCCAATATACTACCACTGCCATACAAGATGTGAAGAGAGTTTATAGTTGTTCACCCATAAATAGCTCGGTGACGCAACCTTTTGCAGAAGCCAAAATACATCAGCCCAGGGTTATCAGAAACCTTTTTTTTTTAGACGAAATGAAAAATGCAATGTAAACTTAAATTGTAAAGTTGTAAATAATTTTTTTAAATTAATTATATATTAACAATTCTTTGGATGATGGAAGTTTAGAAAGAATTGTAATTCATGATGTTAATGAACCAAAAAAAATAAAGGAATGGAAAGAGATTTCATTCCATTTTGAATTTTTGAATCCTAGAGTGAACCAAATATACCCTTTTGTATGTATGAAGTTTCGATCTTTTTTACTTTAGGTAATGTCGGCTTACTTAGGAATTGATGGTGGAAATTAGAATGATCTTGCTAATTGATTTTAGAGAAGCCAAGAACATTTAACAGAAAATAGGAGGAGATTCTGTTCCATTTTTCATCAATCTTGTATGAACCAAAAATAACCCTTTTGTTTAAAGTTTGATCTTCTTTTTTTTTTTTGATGAATATATGATACTATTTAATTATTTCTGCTTGATTTTGTAGGGTATTCCATGGAACAATATCAAAAGCCGTTACATAGACCCAGGAGAAAGGTAAAAAAGAGAGAAGAAAAAAGGATTAGGCTACACTGGGAAGACGAATGCCAGCAACTTGAGCAACTACGAAACATCATCTTGAGTTGAGTGTTCCAGGTCTTAATTTACAACAAATGTGTGCAGTTGAAGCAAAAAGAAAGAAATAAAAAAGAAAAGGAATACGAGTAGGCAATTTGATGCAACTGGGACTTAACGTGAGAGGCTCAGCCATGTCATCACTAGGCAGTTATGGCCACCAATCTTTCGCCATTTCAGTACTGCTGTAGATTGTGTGTGAAGGTGTGGATCCTACGAGACTAATGGACTTCATGGGTGAGAAAGAGGACTACGCAAATCTAAAGTAATAGTTTTCTAATACAGTTTGAATCTTTCTTTGTCAGCAAGTTTCCATAACCATCAAAATGGAGTAGAGGTTCACAACTGGATCTAACATATGTATGTCACACGAAATGTCGAGAGACTGCTATAGGTTCATAATGACAGTTTCTTCAGGCAAAATGGTTCAAGACCAGTTTGATCTCATATCTGTCATGGAGAGAGGGGGGTGGGATGATCCTTAGTCTCAGCCAACCATTTAATCCCAGAATTTACGCTTTAACATTTAGGCCTTGCCATTTGATCTTCTCATGAAGCAAAAAAAAAAAAATTCCAAAGACAGGTGATAACAAATTAAGACTTCCATTATGCGTAAATCTTTTTCTAGCTTACTAATTTTACACAGTCAAGTTTAATTTTACTAATTTTTAAGTTTTTAATCAAAATTTATATGTTAAATACATATTAACTCCTAAAAACGTGTTATTTTACAACTAAACTAGCGATTTTGACAATATTAGATCATCCTATCAACAAAGATGAAGGCGCACAAACCGACATGACATGATGAATAGCTTGCAACTTGTAAGAATTTCCTAGGTCAATTCGAAACATGTAATACGGATTCGAGCATACATGGACATGCGTGCAATCAAAATTATGTACATTTGAAATGATGGAAGAAACCCAATGAGACCAAATCAAATGCGCATCGGGAATGAGAATCCGATCGAATCTAAAAACACTATTATCATGCATTATAGAGGGTGCAATATTCTGATTTTTCAGGCTTGGCAGAGGCAGCAGAACCAGATTCAAGAAGTTAAACTGCTAATTAATACGAGAACAAAATATTCCAAATAAAAGATTCACTCACACACACCAAGCAAGCAATCGGTGCAAAAGCGAGATTTTCATTCCCTGTCAGCGAAAGGAAATTGATCAAATCAATTAATCCAGCTGTTAACAGATATTGACTCGAGCAAATTAAGTGATGATAGCAAAATGGCTCGTTTTCTCAAAACCGAATCAATCACTAGTCATGCACGTTACCTTGCATTCTTGACACACACCACGCTTACAAGACATCCATGTACGTCCGTCGCTGGAAATCGTTGGTACAAGAAATATTTCCTGTTGAACACTGACAATTTGCATTTCTCATGAATCCGTAAAAGCAACCTTTCCTTCTGGTATTCTATTTCTCGGAAGGATGACATTCTTTCCTTTAAGTTTGTGCCACATGCATAGTCGACCATACTTAACCTCCATCCAAGGTAAGTCTTAAGTCTTCTCTACTCGTGTTAATGTCACACGCATAAATACATAGCACATAACTGTTCATATTTTCTTCAATGTCTATCCAACCACTTTGAAAACTTGCCCGCAACATTACATCAACTACCTTTGAATAAAATGGTGTAAAATGGACAAAATAAATCTTCACAACCCTCACGGCAGCTTGCCATACTAGTAATAACCAACATCATATCATACACAAGTAGGATGATGACAAGCTCTCAGTTCTAATAACTCATTTGAAACAAGTAATTCAAACGGTCAATAATTAATGAAATTAACAAAATTAAAATAAAATTCATGCTCAGAAGACCAGCACAGAGATCTAGCTAGCTATAATCAAGGGAATGCAAACACTGGTTTCTTCAATCTTCAATTTCCAATATATAGAAAACGGTCGTGCATTTTTTTCCCAGTTGTAAAGCTCATGCTCAACTTGAGGACATTATATAAAGTGATTGCATGATTGTACAAGACAAAAGTAAAGATTAGAAAGAACTCGAACTGTATCAAGGTGCTAAACCAAAGAAGAGACGTACTGAAATAGATTAGTCTCAAGTACTAAACCAAAGAAGAGACATCCTGAAATAGATTAGTCTCAAGTTGCTAAACCAATTAATTAGAACTTCCTAAGCTGCCAAGCAATGAAGCAACATTGCTATTGAAGGAATACATATACAAGAATAAACAAGTGGTGAGTTCCTAAACAATGATGAGCTCTAAGCAGTAAGCTAAAAATTCTAATTATATGCAATCGCATATCGGAATTAGAACTTGCTAAGCTGCCTATCAGCGAAGCAAATATTGCTATAGAAGTAATATATCGGGAAAAACCAAGGGTGAGTTTCCCAAACGATGATAAGCTCCGATAGTTAAGACTTGTCCAGGTTTCTTGTCGTTTGACATTAAGAACTTAATTCCACCACGCATGCATAAGAGTAACAAGCTAGTGTGTGCGTGTGTCTATATATATATATATATATATATATATATATATATATATATATATCTGGACGATCTTAGCGTGCATCTACATAACTGGATGCAATATGTAGGTTATTGAAACCCTAGACACTTCTTACAAATAATAGTTTACTGGAAGATGCTAGATGCTAAAAGAAAATTCAAGGGTAGAAGCCAATTTGCTATCTTTGGCCAGGAATTGGCCTCCCGAAGCAGTAAGTGTAAAGTATTCAAATCATCAGCTGCCCATACAAGTGACAACCCAACTTGGCAAATTATATTATCCCACCGTGCACTAATGATGAAAAATTCCACCATTTTCAAAAGCTCGACCAATTTGGAATATGAAACGACCCATTCGAAGGCAAGTGCAGATGAATCAACCCCACATTTCATATTCAAAGTAAAAAATCAACTGTTACATTGATGGAGTAAGCTTAATTACTTCCAAAATTTTCCCAAATCACACATTTCTGAAACTATGTTCCGCAAAATTCTAACCATTTTAAATAGAGAAAAGCCAAATAATGCAGATAACATATGAGGATATGATTGGCATGCTTACCTATAAGAAAAGAAAAAAAGGTTATCTGGTCTCATTCCCAAATTTCTATTAATTAGCACCGATTGCAGTTCTTGACTAGTATATTTCTTCTTTTCCTACATCATCAAAAACATACAATATTCTTCCACAAAAGGATGATCAGAGAAAAGCAACAGATCAAACATCAAAGAGTTTCAACAACAAGCAAAACCTAACGATGAGAACCAGCTAGTTCACACAGACTAAACCAAAATGTCCTAGCTACCTTCTTCATTATGCTTACATAAAACTGTCTAAAATACTTTTGCACATAATCAGTCATCCAATACAAACTAACAGCTCTTCTCTTTCTCTATATCACATTATTAGTAAGAAGGGGGAGGACGAGGAGGGGGACCCCAAAACACATCATGTGGCATTTGGCCATTAGGTAACAAATTAGGAGGCAAATTGAACACAGGGATTGAACCATGCTCACCTAGACCCTGAGAAGATTGAGTCCCGGGATTATTACCACCACTTGCAGAAGCGTTGCCATTATTAGTCCCTGACGAATCCACTTGCTGCTGCAATTGCATCCCTTCTTGCTCTTGCTCCTCAAGTGGCAATCTTTCATACGTTGCATTACTAAACGTTGCTGCAATCACCATAACTGGCCCTGCTGCTACTAGCTCCCCCATCACAGTTCCTCCCACCACCTGCCCTTGTGCACCTGCCAAATAAACAGTTAGCCTCGTTGCTCCCGGAGGCGACGGGGCAGGCAGAAACGAACCGGAAAGTGATAAAATCTCGAATCTTCCATTAAGAGTGATAACCCCACCAGGTGCTGCAGGCTGCCTAAGAGTAACATTGTCCACAATGCCACTTCCACTAAGGATAGAAACGCCGTGATGTCGGCGATGACAGAAATTGGCAATGCTATCCACAATGTCACTGCCGGAGCTGATTTCTAAGACATGGCTTCGGAGAGAATTAGGGCTTTCTTTGGTGATGACGACGGGGGGTTTCGGTTTGTTCTTCGAACCGGCAGGTCGGCCTCTAGGCCTGCGAGATGTGCTACCACTGCCTGATTCAATGGTTTCATGAGCTATGTGGTCGCCAGATTCTTGGTTGGTGGTGTTGTCTCTGCTATCCTCTTGCTCTTCTCGGTTGTGGCTTTGGTTTTGAGCACTGGGAGGTGTGGCGGTGGTGGTTGTTTTAGGGCTATTGGTGTTGGTGTCAATGAAATTTTGTTCTCTTCTTGGACCTAAACGGTTCGAACCTGGAGGAGTACTCTCTTCTTCAAGATTTCTCAATTGAAGAGATGGAATCGAAGATACTGGATCTCCACCGCTCATGGCAACATTTCCAGCCCACCAACGATTTGCCATGTTTGATTCTTGATAGAACCAAGAAAGGCCTAGGCTTTCGAACACAAAAAGAAATCCAAGAGACAATAAGCTAAGGATAGCTTATATTTGTATTGCAACTCTTTTTCGGTGTTCTTGTCTCACTCTTATATCAGTTCCTTTTTGAATCAGTAACCGACAAGAACACAACAACGAAAGATGGAAGAGTATCTTGGCCTTATTACCCTCTTTGTTATTTGTTTGCTTGCAGCAAGCTAGATGCAGATTGAGAGAAATCAGCTAACAAGTCCAAACAGATATAATCCATAACCTTATCCTTTATTCCTTCTCACCAGAAGAAGGAATCGAATTCAACCCAAACCCACTAACCCGGTTAATAAATACTACTAGCTTCCCATGTTGAATGAATCAGGCATAAGAGATATGGGTTTCCTTTGCTTTGCATGCGAAAATCAAAACCCTAAACATTACCTTCCAAATTCATAAGAATCAGATCCAGCAATACAAAACCCACTTCTCTAAACCCAAAAACTTGTAAAGATCTAGCTCCAAATGAAGCCAGACATGCAGAAATTCTCCCTTTTCTCAAAGAAAGGCCTTGGAAAGCAAACACCTGTATGGAAGAAACTCAACTCATCTCTCATGTATACTTGAATACTGTATAGTGCGAAATTGGTCACAGAAATAAAAAGATAAAAAGAACTTCACAGCTTTGAGAAGTACACAGAAGTCAGATAAGACTCCAAATTTGGTAGGAGTACTTTGCCCGCTGCTTTACCGGTTCTGAGATGTGGGTGGACGTTAAAAATTCACTTAGGCGTACGATAAGGATTCGTGTAACGCGAATCACTACATCCAACAGCGGTTTTGCAGAGTCTGGTCTTTTCTTGTCTCACTGGTTTTTTCGGTTTTGTGCACTTCAAGTTTCAAGCTTCTCATTGAATAACTTTTTATACTATGCACCCACCCACAACCTACCAGGAAAGCTGGACCAGTGACTAGGATCACACTGGTCAGTAATTACGGGTTTTCTTGGTCAATTACTAGCGTACCATTACGTGAAACACTCATCATTTCGTTTCTTTTGTCATGAATACTTTACATAAAATATTTTTTTATTATTTTATTAAATTATTTATAATTTTATTATGTATGAAATATATCTGATAAAATTTATAGTATTTTTGATTTTTTAAACGCGAAACAACATCAGATAAAATATAATTAGGAACAAAATTAGGATTGCGATCAAATTCTGTAAATGTTACGTCATCAAACGATCTCTATCTAATTTATGTAGTGTCATTAAATAAAGTTAAACGCTAGTTTTTGAATAAAACATAATTAAAAAATAAAAAATAATTTTTATTTTTTATTTTACTGGATCGAAACTAATTCAATGCATTTTGAGCTTTGAACCAGAACCGGTCCAACCAGAACAGTGGAGCTAGCTACACTGTTCATGCTGATTAATTAGCATGAACAGTGTGCAGGAAGCAACATTCGCTTGCTTTTATTTCCCTTGCGGACACAAAACACTGTAGGACCCATGAATAGTAAACTGCTTTTTTCCTTTACCAAACGGGTTGCATCTGCGTTTTGTTTAAAACGCAGACGCAACCTCGTTACCAAACGCCCTCATTTTGGATGAACGTTTTGTAATGGTCGTAATTTAAATTTTTTAAAAAAATATTAAAATAATACATTCAAAAAATTAATTTTGATATTATTATATTAAAATAATTTAAAAATATATAAAAATAATAATTTTTTAAGAGACCATGTTTCAAAACAACCTTATATTTATGTGGTGTTGTTGTTTAAAAAACATATACAAAAATGTGTTAATTGCATTTATATCTTTTTAAAAGTTTAGGTTATGTTCACACGCTTATAAACAGTCTGATATAGTCTTTTTTATAACTTGTGTTGTAACCCATTTTTGGATTCCCACACAAAAATTAAAAAATATATATAATAATAAAATAAATAAATAAATACATAAAAATAAAAATATATAGCCGGAAGAAATTAGAAAAATAATAGGAGGCTGGAGTAGTCAGAAAATTGTCAGAAAAATTGATTAAGGAGGATAAAAATACAAAGATTGAAATTTTGACAGTATATTCTTGAATGATGAGAGCCCTGTTGAAAAAGAAAATTCAATTTGAGGAGAAAAGTCTAAAATTGGATGTTTATGGACTCAATTGGATTTTATTGAAGGTTTAATTGAATTTATAGAGGGTTTGATTGCAAGAAAAATTAACTTTTAAGTCAATTTGGGCTTTAATTGGAAGAAATTAAAGTTATGGGGTCAAATTATAATTTTTAAAAGTTGATTTGGTCAAATCAGGGGCTTAATTGCATAAATATTGAAGTTTAATGGTCAATTAGGGACTTAATTGAGGAAATTCAAAAGTAAGGACCAAACTGGAAAAGGCGTGTAAATAGAGGGGCTGTCATTAACCAAATTAGGGGCTAAATTGAAGAAATTAGAAGTTTATAGATCAATTGAGGATCATATTGCATAAATCAGAGACCAGGGATCAAAGTGAAAAAGACGGCCAACTATAGGGCTGCCGATTGAAGTTGGCAGAGATGCAATTGAATTAATTCTTAAAATCACAATTACATTTGAGGACTTAATAGAACAAAGGATAAATTGACGGCTGATTTGAAAATTGGTGCATTTCGGCGCCTTTTTTTCTTTAAATGAAACGGCGCCGTTTCATGTTAAAAAAAAAGAACAGAACGGTGTCGTTTTGAACGACACTGTTCCTCTTTCTTCATCCCCTGGACGTGCAGTAGGGGAAGAAAGAAAATTTTTGTTTTTTTCTTCTTTAATTTTGCTGCCTCTCTCTTCCCACGTGCTCTGCCAGGATCCGAAGCCCCACGCCCTTTGATGATGACAAACCAGGGGAACCGCGCCAACTGGCCAACCAACCGGCGCTGCCCTGCTCCTCATGCGCAACAATAAAGACCCTCACTCCCTTGGCTCTATAAATAGCAGCCAACGCTAGCACAGGTGGTGGGAGGAGGGAAAAAAGAACCGAAAGGGAGACAGGACTGAGAGAATAGAAAGAGAGGAAACGAAATAGAGAAAGGAAAGAACACGGGGAAGCTTGAATCAAGGGAGGGAATTTTAAAAAGCCAGGAGAAAGAAGGGATAAACCATTGCTAAACAAAAGAAAAGAGAAAAAACGAAACACTAGAGGAGAGGGGAAGAGCAGTAACTTCTCCGCCGCTTGAAACAACAGCACCGCTGCACTTAGAGCCTCCATCCGTGAGCCACGCCACTGCCACTGGCCTCCGCCGCAGCACTACCAGCGAAACATCCAGACCAGCAACGCACCGCCTCCTCCGCGTCAGGTAACCCTTCTTTCCCCTCTACTTTTGCTGCGTTGTCGGTTTAGGTTTCCCCTCCTCGTTTGTTTTGTTGTCGGGCTAGGCTGGTTCCGGCCCAACCCTTATGTCTAGGTCAGGTCCAGTTCAGACCCAAAGAAGCAGAGTGAATTGTTGGGCCGAGATTGGCCCCGCCCTTTTCAGGCCGAGATCGGTCCAACCCTTTTGGGGCTGAGTCTGGCTCAGTTCGTGCCGGCCCAACCCACATAATTATAATATTATATATTATAATATTTTTATAATATATATATAACAACAAAAATGTTAAAAATTCTGAAAAATCCTTTAAAAAGTTTGCTAATTTTCCTGCATATTTTTTTTTATCAAAATTGCTTAATGCTGGTTTGTATTTTTATACTGTAAAGATACAAATCCAGTATTAAAATATCTTGTTTTCGTCAAAACATTACAAAAAAAATTAATAAAACAAAAAAAAATTTGTTTTTTATGCATACGGCCTAATCTCTCCAAAATAAAGAAAAAAAATCATCACATCATATTGTCATACAACAAAGAAAATTTTAAAAAATATACATATTAGAATGTATTTTGGCTTTAATAACCAATTTATTAAAGCCTTGAGAACTAGGCCAATATTTCAAAAATTTCAAAAAAAATTATTTTGTTTTCTTTTAATATCTGGGGTTACGACCTTATACGTAAGACGTATTCTAAATATTAAATTCTTTTGTTGACGTCAGAATTACCAGATAAGATAAGGATCTCCTTATCGAGGAGGACTTTTCTTAAACTATGCCAACAACTAGGAAACACGCCAAGACTTTAGATTTTATCAGACAATCAAACAATGCAATTTACCTTAGGTAAGACGTATCTGGGGTGCTAATACATTTCCTTTACGCAATCAGTCCCCGTACCCGATCTCCGAGACCAGTTAGGGTTCTTAGTGACCAGAATACTAGGTGGCGACTCCCATTCCATTTTCCATCGATAAACGACAAGAATTTATTGTCTCCTCTATATTTGCTAGATAGATATACATATTTTACATTTTACATTGAAATGGATTATTCGTTGCGACGCCACACACCTGCGACAACTTGAATCAGCTTGTTATGCTAATTTTGACACTTTAAATGGAATTCTAAAAATATATGTGTGTGCAATCATGAATCTATTACCGGAAAGGTACGTAACAAAACGCCATTTTATCTGTTTTTTTTAATATATATTTATGGCATGCATAATGTTTTTTTATACTAGCATTAACATTTATAAAAAATACAAAAATAATAGCTATCTACTCATGTGTAGGGGTGTTCAAAAAAACCAAAAAATCGATTAAATTGAGAAAACCGGCAAAAAATAACCAAACAAACCGAACCGTGAAAAAAACCGATTAAAAATTTGAAAAAACTGACCGGTTCGGTTTTGATTTTTTAAGCCTGGAACTGAAAAAACCAAAACGAACCGAATTGAAAAAACCAGATAAAAACCTGAGCCAAATCGAAAAAACCGAGCAAAACCGGAAAAAAACGAGACAAACCGAAAAAACCGA
The DNA here is from genome assembly GCF_951802175.1 of Populus nigra. NCBI lineage: Eukaryota > Viridiplantae > Streptophyta > Magnoliopsida > Malpighiales > Salicaceae > Populus > Populus nigra. Next base: position 13,047,179 of record NC_084861.1, on the reverse strand, counting down.
GCCAAACCGGTTTGAACCGGTTTTTGCTCTAAAAAACTGAACCGAACCAAACCGAAACCGGTCGGTTGGAACCGGTTTCGGTTCGGTTTCGGGTTTTTTTTAAATAAATAAAGTCGGTTTGGTTATTTTTTTTTGATAAAAATCGAACCGAACCGAAAATGAACACCCCTACTCATGTGCATGAAACAATCAAAGTTTGATGTTTATTCGAGTTTGATTTAAACAATAAAAATACAAAAAATACTAAGTAGTCTTAAATATTATAAGAAACTAGCATGAACAATTAAAATAAATACAGAGTGTGAAACACTTAATTACGGATTTTATGTGACAGAGAATATTAATTTCTAAATGGATAAATAATTAATGCGAGCAGCTTATAAAATTATATAAAAATCCTTAAACTTAAACGTAAAAATTTGTTTTGCAAACATGAAAGAAAAAAAGAAATAGAGAGAATTAAGCTGATATGATTTATTTTCTGCGCAGTTGTAATTTGTAATATTTTAGTACTCTAACCATTAATAATATAAAAAATTATTAATTACAACTTAACTGGTCAGATTCTAAATATATTTATTATAAATTATTAATTTAAGTTTCATAAATTTCATGTCACTGGAAATTTATATTATTATTAATTTAAAGATCTACAAGATTAATTAAAGTATGTATAAATTGATCCGGATATATGTTGATTAAAAAAAAATATATCAATAGAAAAATATTTGAAGCTTATACATCCACTGCACAAAAATACCAACCTGAAGCTACAACAATGCCACAACACGCTCAATTGTTCTAAAACACAGATATCGAAGAAGAAGGAGAAGAAAGCAGACTGTAATTATGGCGAGGAAGAGGACGGGGGACGGGAGGTAAGGCTAGTTTTTTATGGTGGCTCCTAGCATTTCTTAAGAGGTGCGTTTTGTCTGGTGGGGGTGCGCGGGGTGAAGTGCAAGAGACGAGAGAATTTGGTGGCGAGTGGGAACACGTCATTGTCTACAAGTCCCGACAAGGAATCGAATGCCAAGGCTAGGAACATGACTCGACTACCCATAGGTAGACTTAACTATCTAACCTGTAATTTAACCCCTTTTTCAGTGGATTTGTTTTCTAAATTAGTACATTAAATTACGAGTTTGACATCATAATATTACTTTTAAAAAAACAGCGAAGTACAGCTTTTTTTACATTGTCACACTACTAAAATTTCTTATTCTCAAACCCGTCAAAGACAACTATCATATTTCAGAATGAAGATATTTAAATAAATAAGGTTGACTAGTTGGATATATAGTCATAACCGGTGAAATATTCTGCGTCAAAATTATATTTTTAAAATATATTTTATCAATAAAAATATATATTTTTGTTAAACTTGTAGATTTAAAAACATACTTCAATTAAAATTTTAAAAAATTATTAATTTTTCTCGTAACTAAATGATATATTTCTTATACAAATTATGTAAATAACTTAACACATATATTTATAAATTAATAGAAGATATTTAAATCTAAGAGAATATATAATCATGTAATACCAAAATAATAACTTAAAAAAACTGTAATATTTTATTAAATTATAGAATTTTTTTATAAGTTATTTTTTCAAATGTAAAATTACTGTTTAAACTGTTAAATCTTTATATTTAAAAAATCTTGTTAATTTTGGCAGCGTTGACAATGTTGATTTTCCTCACTAACCAATCAATTGTTTTAATTAATGCGATCGCTAAATCCTAAATTTAAATAGATGTTATAAATATAAAACGCAACACAATTAAAATATAATATTTCCTCACAACTTTCTGTTGACGTGTCTTTTCGCCATTGACTTGCATTTTACATGTTAATCGCTCCATTTATCTTTTGCAAAAGCGGTGCACACGTGTCTAGCAGTCTTAATTTTTGTTTGTTTGTTTTTTGAAGGTTTCCTTCTGGTTGTGTTCCCAAAGTGATAAGCAAAGGTCGCAACTTGATTGTCGGCTGGGCCCATTTGACCCAAAGTTGTTCTGCTCTCGTCTCGCCTGTCTGTGACTACCTTATTAGACTAATCAGAGCCGTTTTCCTGCTTCACAACTTGAGTAATGATGGACGTCCAAAATTGGGATGGAATTTGGTACTTCCTTGAGTAATGATATCTGTTCTCACCGAAAAAGAAAAAAAAATCAGACTGGTTCGATCCCTTTCCAAGTAAATAGTAAGTCGGTAGCTACCATTTTTGCACACATAAGACGTCCATATTTTTCCCTTGGCTCTCTAATTCACAATTATGTAAACATAGTACAGTGTCTTTGAAGAAGCTGTTTGTTTTAATGTTTTAATTTAGATTATTTTAGTATTTTTAGACTATCAAAAATAAATTTTAAAAAATAAAAAATATTTTTTTAATCTTTTCTAAATGAAAAACACCACGGTACAAAATGTGCTCTATGCTGAAAATATTAAAATAAGAGGCACAAATGGAGGCTTATATTCCTTCGAGTGGTTAGAGAGGGTGCATGGCCTTTGTGAACCCAAAGGCATACTTTAAAAATGATTTTCAACGATCGTGATCAAACTAAGCCCAGTGGGCCTCGCCCATAACAGATAAACCAGCCCACTGCAAATCCTTTACAAATCTCGGCTTGTTCTATTGCTATGGGCCAAAACAGGAGGGTCGTTTCAATAACTAAACGCCCACTCACCTTGCCTAGAGATTTGTGAAAAGAAAAGGAAAGAACCACGTGGCTAAAGATTAGTGCTGAAGTATACAGAATGATTTTGCAAAAGTTATCACACCAGAAGATATCCTTACATCCAATCCCATTATTCTCGTTATCCATATCCATCAATCAGAACAGAACAAAATAGAACATGGACTTGCCTTCTTAGCAGACAACTGAAACTACGAGATCAAAAAAAGGAAATGGCTCTTCTTAACGTCTCTTTATGTACAAAAATCCCACCAAAACCCCATCTCTCAATAACCAAACCTTCCCTCTCAATCCCACACTTGCCTTCTCTATCCTTCTCTCACTGTGATAAGCCACAGGTACATTACACTCTTCTTCTTCATCCTCCTTTTCTTTTACGGTTTCACACTTTCTCGTTGTTTCTTCAGCATCAGGCATTGATACCAAACAAGCAGCTGGTGGAAGATTTTGCAAAGACGGGATTCCTTGCTATCCTCTCTGTTTCTCTCTTTTTTACTGATCCTGCACTTGCATTCAAGGTAACGAAGTGGAGAGATTCATGGCTTCTTTATTTGTCTAACTCTGTTTGCTTTTTAGTGTTTCTTTAGTTGATGAGAAATTTGTTGTAAATAAAAGAACTTTAACTTATTTGCTGATATTTTTCGTTAATTAAATGGGACCCAGAAAAGAAATAGAACTGATTGCTGCTATTTTTTTAAAATTATTGATTTGACAATTTGTGGAGCTATGTTAAGGGAGGAGGACCGTATGGTTCTGAAGTTACGAGGGGTCAGGATCTTACTGGCAAGGATTTTAGTGGCAGGACCTTGATTAAGCAAGATTTTAAGACGGTATATGATTTAGTTAGATTTTTTTTCCTTCTCTTTTTATTTTTATGTTCAAAATTCAATGAGTTTGTTATTGGTTAATTTCTTCCTAATGGAATGGTCGAGTTTTTAATTTTTTGTCTGTTTCAGTCCATACTAAGACAAGCCAATTTCAAAGGTGCAAAATTGCTGGGAGCTAGTTTTTTCGATGCTGATTTAACAGGTTTTTCTTAACCTTCTATACTGGTTCTATATTAGGATTCCATGACTGGGGATTGAAAACTTACTGATAGACATTGCATGTTACAAACCATGATGTAAACATAGGCTGGAAGGAAGTTTTGCATCTACATGCCTTCTTAGAATGTTTTAACATAAATGGACGGTCTGCGGGTGTTATCAGTATGAAATGTATGCTTATTCTGTTTTAGGTGGACGAAGAGATCTTTTCTTATACGTTCAAATAGATAACTCTGGCCTTCAAGATATGTTAAATATTTTGTTGCTACTGCTATTCAGAACTCGTCAAATTTAGCTAATGCATATTGCAGCTGGTTTGGAAGATAAGATTTTCTTCTTATGCTTTCTGGATAATGGTTTCTTGTTGCTTTTTTCTGTTTTGGTGTGTCATACAGGGGCTGATCTTTCAGATGCTGACCTTAGAAGTGCAGATTTCTCATTGGCAAATGTGACAAAGGTGGTCATTTTATACAGCTGCTGAAAGCTATTAACTTAGATGTCTAATAACAATACTAGAAGTATTTCAGCATATACGGATAGAGAATGTGCTGAAACAGTAACAGGAAAAAAGTGGTATCATGCCGTTATATATCCAACTACGTGCTATCTTAGGAATATAATGCCTTTTCTGCAACTTTCTTTGGGTGCCTTACTATGTCAACGTGTTTTCAGATGCGCATTCAATTTACTAGACAGCACCAGCCTGCAGGCATTGCAGTAGCTGATGCAGCCTAGAATAATTTGTTGAAGCTTAAAGAATTTAGCTTAATTCTATAATTTCATGCATGCTTTGGTGATGTCTTAATGCTGATTCCACCTCTTTCTACAGGCAAATTTGAGCAATGCTAACTTGGAAGGTGCACTTGCTACTGGCAACACATCTTTTAGAGGATCAAATATAACAGGAGCTGGTAGGTGTAGCACCACTGGTTTTAATATCAAGAACTTCTATCTGTTGAAGAGGTCATGATATAAAAGTCGAGTCTTCTCTTTAGCAGCAAATCAAAATCTATTTGTGCCTTATGTCATCTCTTTAGGAGCCAAACACTTGCTAGGAACCAAAAAATCATGCTTGGGTGATAAACGCTAGCTGTAAAGTTTGTTTTTCTATGACCATCCTAAGATGCCCAATTAGAGATTAAATGTGCACCAGGGGAGAGACTGTGAGTGTGATAACTGGTATGTTTCTATTGTTTGATTGACTTTATGTGTGATCAGATTTCACAGATGTGCCCTTAAGAGAGGACCAACGTGAATACTTGTGTAAATTTGCAGATGGGTAAGACCTATGTATTGCTTGAAAAATGAAGTTGTCTAACAATTTTGAATAGATCCGCATTAAATACATCCATTTCTCATCAGGGTGAATCCAACTACTGGAAATGCAACACGTGATACATTGCTTTGCAACTAGTTTCTTTTCATACTGAAGAAATGAAACACAGGGGAGCGGCTTCACTGCATCTGTAACAGCTGCAATTTTCGTTTGAGCTCAGGTTTGCAATAACTTTGTTGCATGTAAAATATATAGCCTTGCTTTTATTCTCATCTATATAAGAGGTATACATGTATCTGTATAATGAATTAAACATCTATCACAGATCGGATTCTTTTGTCACCTCTTTGGAGTCTTTGCCAGTAATTGAGGATTCTATAAATCAAGTATGTTTGTGACATCATTTATTGTTTGCCATGAAATTGTTTACAGAAAACACCCACTTAACAATTGTTCGCAATGAAACCTCTTGTTATGGAAAGAAACCAAGATTTCTAAGCTTCAGTTGCTATTGACAGTCTCCCATTGTTACTCAGCCTATACCCTTTTCAGTGATTTTGTTTTCTGAAGCATTCGTCTTCGCCCCTGTCTCAATAGTACGGCATCATTAACTTCAACTAGTTTTCTTTGCTCTCTGTAATTACCGAAAAACTCAGATGCTATTTGCTAGTTCTTGGTTTGTAGAGGTCTTCTGCTGCTACCATCTTAATTAGTTAAGATATCTAATTTGTGTTATATATGATGGGTATACATTGTGAAACTGCCTAGTTTATTTCTGTACAGAGGAGTGTCAGATTGCCCTAATCAAACAAATGTCAATTGTAATGATTCCAACATTGTTGCTGGGATTATCTATGCCAAGACCAGGATTGTGTAATTACGCTAGACAAGGTTCATGGTGTTCCAATGATAAATGGAACGTGAAAATGGCGCTACCAAATTTGAGAAAATTGCACAGTATGGCACCGGAGGACTCGGGCAGTAACCATCTCGAGTTATGTTTCAATCCGATTATTGCATAAGTCACCGAGTGGCATTTATATTCAACTTTACATCATTGAAAAGTTGCTAAATGCTTTCCTTTCACCTTTTATCTCCCTTTGGTGGTTCTTGGCATATTCAGCTGCATTCAAATGAATTCCAATTAGTCCTTCTCTGCCTCGTGTAGAGTGGAAGCTCCACCCACATGAAGCAGCTTGTATCGTTCAACGTCAGAGAAGTCTTCAATTGATTATGTTGATGACTTTTAGGAATGGAGCTGGTGCAGAATCTTATATTTTATCCTTAGGTTGTGTGGAAATCTTGCACTTATTTCTTGGATGGTGCTATATCACCATACTTTCTGCAGTCTAGTTGCTTTCGCTTTCTTGGGCATTCTCTTTTTCAAACCTCTTCACCTCTAATAATTCCATTGTGGCAAGTGTAGGTATGGACTGTAGAATTGAAAATAAGAACTATTCTTTTGTTATCATAGCCAAAAAAATAAAAACGGCTGGTTTGTATATCTTATTAGAAATTTAGAAAATGTCAAAACCGCAGCTTGTTCTCCTATCATCTCATTCCCTATAAGGGAATATTTACATGACTGGAATGTTAAAGAGCCGACCTACCTGGAAGTAACAGTTTCCCAGTCCCTGCATTTCCTAATCCTAATCTGCATACTGCTCTTCTTTATGCTCCCTTTATTCATTAACTCGCAGCAGTATCTTCTTGGTGCCTGCTCATAAGACCACATCAAAGTTATTAGCCACATATGTAACCTGATAGAGATAAACACCGTGGGCATAGTAAACATGTAGATATATAAGCATGTGAAGACCAACCTTTTTCCAATAATCGGGCCCCACCTTCAAGGAAGATACAAGAATTCTCTGCACTGACATTGCTTGGGCATAGCTTGCTGTATCACAAGTCTTCCCTGGCTTATGCGCTATCCTCGTGTAACTAGTCAAGGATCCATTAATGCCCACTTCCTTAGCCTGCTCAAGCATAAAAACAATGGGCTGTTTACAATGGTCAGCCTCCGTGGGTCGGGTATTGAATGTGAATGGTCCATCGCTCCAACTCCGCCACGTCTTGAACGTCCGTACTGGCGTTTGCAAGTCCTTGGCAGGCAACAATAAGGTGTACAGCTGAACTGTGTAGCCCCATGCGATGGATACTGACCATTTCCGCTTGTAGTCGTGACAGAATGTTTGTTGAAAAATTCGGGGCGGGTCAGCCTGGTATGCCCGGTTTATTGTTTTGAGGGAGTCTATTCGGCTGTGATTGGGAAACAACGGCTCCAAATTGTCAAGGTGGTGGAGCGATACAAGAGGGGCTAGAGGATGTGCTGCTAGGAGACCATACACACTTCCTCTAATATCAAACTGTAGAAATCATAACACAGTGTCATGAATATGTTGTTTCGAAAAATTTGAATCGCCACTTCCAAACAATCCAGAAAGGAAAATGAAGCTACTGCTCTATTCAAAATTCTTTCATGTAATTTAAGTCGGAATGCATGATAATCACTTCCATGTTTAATCGAAAAGGTTGCCAGACAATCATCAGCCATACATTCCCTGTGAAGGTAGAACTGTCCAAATTCTAACTGAAAAGAATAGACCTAGTAAAACGAACAAGTGTAAAGATTTCGATGTCTAAGTGTTTACAGCATGACACTTCCATGTGACATGCGAAATCTTTGAAAAAAATCTTTTGGCCATGCTCTAATGACGACCTGTTAATCCTTTATTACTGTGTTTCATATTCTAAATCATACGTGGCAACTAGAGAGAATAATACGGCTAGGTGAACTCTTTGGCATTACAGTGTAATCTTACTTTTATTTTTTTTAGTTTTAAATTATTTTAAATTATTTTTTAATCTATTGATATTAAAAATTAATTTTAAAAATAAAAAATATATATTATTTCAAAAACAATATCCATAAAAAAAAAAACCCCTTAAAAACTAGTGCAGAAACGTACCTGGTGAAATCCAGGTTCTCTTGTTAGCGGCACGCCAATCTCACTTATACAAGCCCAGATCCTCTGATCAGAACCGTAGAAATAATAATACCTATCAAGACAACCGTCCAACATGCTGACCAATCTCTCAGCCAATGGATAACTAAGAGCAAATCCACCCCCACCAAAAGCCATATCATATGAATGCCTCACATCCTGTTCCACACTCTCAGAGTTACCTCCAATGTACCACATTTGATTATGATCGTACCTCGACAACACTGAAACTAGGTTGTCAGTGTAATACACCGTGTCATCATCTCCCATCACAAACCACCTCACACGAGGCAACCGTAATTTGACGCTATCACTAATGACCCTAGCAATCCTGACCGCTGATCTTGAACTAGAAAATTTAAACCGAGTCCACTCTCGAGATGACACCATGACAGCTGGCACGTTCTTATTGGTCCAGGTACTGTTGGTTTCTTGGTCAAGCCAAACAAACCCTCGCGTAACATTTGGGACCCACCATATAGAGCTATAACGGCTACGATCGTGCCACGTTGCGGTTGATCCACCGATGCAAAAAAGGATGTGGAAGATGTTTGTGTGCTGGCTGGATCTGAGTTGGGTTTCGGTTCGGGTCGGGTGGGGAAAGGGGGGCCAGAATTGGGTTTGGTTGCTGGAGAAAAAAGTGGTGTAGAGGACGAGAGATATTGAGGAAATGAGACAAAAGAGGAGACACATTCTCGTGAGATATGAAATTACCTCGCAGGTTTTTTCAGGGAGAGCGAACAGTCCAAGTTTTTTGGCCGGGTCATGATTCGGTTGTAAACGCGTCTGACTCATTTCTAGGGAGCTCAAGAAGAATACTAATTGATGAAAATACCCGTAATTGCCGGACAACTTCTCTTCCACACCCCTGATCAAGAACTACCAGAAGTTGCTGACAGAGAAATTCTAGTTTTATGAGTCCCACTTCCGGGCCAGGAAAGGCATGCACTGTTGTCCAGAAAGCAGAGCTCAGGCTTCTCTGCTGATCCTGTTGATAACAAAAGGTAAAAAAGAAAGGAAAAAGGAAAGGAATGAAGAGACCTTTGAAAAATTCTAATTCCTGAAACTACCCATGAACTCGGGAGACCTATGCAATTGAGATCAAAATACGAGAACCAAGGCTTACTTGAGACACAGTAACGAATATCTCTGTGGCTGATACAGTAATCTATATATATTTTAATCTTCTGCTTCAAGTACTTCCTCTTTTAAGGTTAGAGTGGAGGATGGTATATATAATAAAGTGATGGTTTAGAGATGGAGGAGAGAGGGCAGTGTGGGTACGTGAGGGTGTTGTCGTGAAGGAAGGAGAGGGAGAGGGAGAGGGGGAGGGAGGGAGGGAGTGTGGAATTGTCAGCTACCAAAAAAGCCAGATTCTACAGGTGGATGTTTGGCATGTGGACAGTGAATTTCATTCATAGGAAAAGTGAAAATGTTGCCTTTAGCTTTCATTTTAAATGAATTGTGATTTTTGAAAGGAAATAATGTGCTTTTTTGGATGGATTCATGGCATGTACATATTTAAAAGGTTATTTAAAATTGTGATGGTATTTTTTATTTTAAAATATATATTTTTATTTTTAAAAAAAATATTTTTTATTCCAGTGTTAAGGAACTATCTTACCACTTAGTTATTAAGACCCTGATACCATGTTAAAAAATCATCCCAAAATAAAAAAATTAAGTTATTACGTAAGGTTTTATTATATAATTTATATTATTTTTTAATAACCAGTACATCAAAATAATTTAAAAACATTAAAAATAATAATTTTATTTAAAAAATATTTAAATTTTACCCAATCCTCTTTATAATGCAATAATAATCTTGGGCTAAATGTCGAGATACTTTAGAAATTTGATATGGAAGGATTTTATTTTTATTTTTTCTCATCTTGGGAGATCTAATTTGTTGTTTTAGCTAGAAAAATCAAGGGGAAAAAAAAAACAAAAGCAAAGGGAGATGCTAGTTATGCATCTTGTTAGATGACTTTATGTTGTTGCTATATATATTTTAAGAATTTTTCCCTTGCGAATGTTTGAGTTAAAATAAATATACGCTGACAAATTAGAAATGGCATTATAATGATAGATTGATCAACGTGATAAAGTCAAGTATATATGTCCATCATGGTAATAAATGACAGATTTAATGAGTTGTTTGGTGATAATGGATGATCCGAAGTTGATATTAATGTTAGTTTGAATTTGGATTTTTTAATTTAAAATATATTAAAATAATTATTTTATTTTTTTTAGCATCAATTTATTAAAATTATTAAAAAATATAAAAAAATATTATCTTAATATTTTATCAAGTAAACAGTAGTTTGAAAAGCATGTAATAATCATGGTAATAATGTCATGTTTTTGAGTTATTTGGTGATAGCAGATGATCCGAAGTTGATATTAATATCAGTTTGTAGTCGGATTTTTTAATTTAAAATATATTAAAATAACTATTTTATATTTTTTTAGTATTAATATATTAAAATTATTGAAAAATATATAAAAAACATTGTTTTAATGTTTTTTTCAAGCAAAAACTAATTTGAAAAACATGTTCAGCTACAAAAAAAAAATATCATTAACATAGTTATTAAATTTTGTTCGGCTTGATGTTGTTTATAGATTAATCTGAAAAGTTTATAATTTAAATTTGATTTGTGAAACCTCAATCAAGTTAATCAGATTAACTCGGTTAAACACGGTCCACCCTCGAATTAGTTTTAAAAATCTAAAAAAAAAATACTTCATTTTATTAGAAATATTTAACTTGGTAATTCATAAATTAATTCAATAACTCAATAAATCAAACTTTTTTTTCAACTCACAGAATTTGACATCTAGTTTCACCATTCTCAGATGTAAATCTCTATAAACATTTCGACGGTGTGAAGATATTATTTGGGGCAGCAATAGCATATGAAATATCTATTCATGTAAACATTCTATTCAAGATTGAAGGATTTGTTTCTCTTTTTTCTGGTAATATTCCTTTTCATTTAAATATTCGATAAAAAAAAAAGATCATGAGATTGTACAGTGAGTTTCTGTCTCTCCTTTCGGGTTTCAATTTGAGACTTCAATATAAAAAAAATCTCGAGTAACCTCTTTGATTTTGAGATATTTTCCGATTCTTATTCCAAGTTTAACAGATTGGAAAACATGGCTTTCAAGTTCACGATAACCAGAAAGCCTTCCCATTCAAAAATGCAACTTTATTTTATTTTATTTTTACTAGGGAAAAGGGCTAAAGGCCCTGGAAACCAAAACTACTGCCGCACACGAGTGGAACAACTCTCCCGGTGCTATCCTGAGACAATAAAGGCCCAAATCGACGGGGGGAGCTCTTGAAAGTCCAAACCAAGAAACCAGGCTATCGCTATTATTCCGGTAACTCTACCACTGGCTGAGAAATCGGCTGGGAGCTATTATAGACGCAGCAATAAATAGCAGCGGTGGTTTCGTTTTTCCAGCAATTATAGACTCTTGACTCGAGTAACAGCGAGGGGGAGTTTCTCCTTTCACTTTACATGGAAGTTTTTCCACAATTCTGTTCTTGTTATTTTTTATGAACAAATCAGGGCACATAGCTGTGCCCTATTGTCCTTTCGTTCTCCTCGTACAAGACAATTGAATCCGGACGGGTCTCCAGTATCTCCATCCTGTTGGGAGGTGGCCCACTCTGCCTTGCCGCCTAGGTAGGTGTCCTTTTGTATCGCACCGACGGCCACGAACACACTTCAATCTTCATTTGTTTTTATATTTTAAAAATATTTTTAAAAAAATTTAATATTTTTTTATTTTAAATTAATTATTTTAATGTTTTTATATTATTTTGATACGATAATATTTAAATTAATTTTAAAAAATAAAAAATATATACTATTTTAATATATTTTTAAATAAAAATACTTTAAAAAAACAATCATTAAAATACCTACAAACATCTCTTAAGGTTTGATTAACCAACTTTTTTAGGGTTAGGCACTCACTAATCAATAGAGATGATAAAATTTTTTGAAAAACTGAGAAAACTGAAAAAAAAACTGAAAAAACTGAATCGTAAAAAAAACCGATTAAACCAATTAAAATTTTGATAGTTTGGTTTGGTTTCAGTTTTATAAGTAAAAAACTAAAAAAAATTATCAACATCGTTTGCAATGATGTCGGTTTGAACCAGTTTCAGTTTTTTTTAAAAAAAATTCAGTTTTATTATAATTTTTTTTAATAAAAACCAAACTGAACCAAAAATTATCACCCCTACTCATCAATAATAACATCAAAAGATAATTAGTCTAACCAAGGCAATTTAGCCATTGTCAACATCGTTTGTTGAAATCAGGAGGTTTAATTTCCATGGAATTTCCAGTGACTCTTGAGGATCTTTACCATAATATTCTTGATAAATACTCTTCCACGATGAAATTCAATTATAAATGTGTAGATCAAACCTCAATTATTTAAAATGATAGACTGAACGATTAATCAACTGTTCAAGAATGAATTAGATTGTTGCAGGCCTTGCTGGACCATCATCCAAAATGCACATGCACGGACACTGTTAGCAACTGGAGATGAAGATCGCAAGGTCTAGCCTGGCACAAGGGAATCCCGAAAGACACGGGGCCCATAAGCCCATGTGGCTGGAACACCTGAAAAATTGCAACGTAATATTAAGCACAAGATTTCAAGCAAAGCCTATCCATCTCACAAGCCCACAAGCTTGTCACTGCAGATGAATGGACTGGACCTAAATTGGTTCTTTTTTCTTTTTCTTTTTCCTTTTCCTCTCCTCGAGACCAGTCGAGGTTCGTACAAAAAGTCGTTCCTTTCCTCCTCTTTTATAATCTTGATTGGTAGACGTTATTTTTTAAAATTAATTTTGAAATTTGAAGAGAATACGAAGAAAAGAAAAGAATGGTTGCAGTTCTGCTTCAACACAAAAAAAAAATCTCAAGTTCTGGGCATGCAGCGAGAGGCCAAAGGCCGAAACAAGCGAGGCTTAAAACATCGCAAAGATAGCCTAGCTTGGTGCAAAAATAACGAGTTTCCTATCATCATTAGGCTACATATCCCTTGATTTGCTAAGAAATCAGCACAGTAACCAGTAGTCCTTCTATACTGGCGGGATGAGCATTGACAGCCCAATCATGAGAAAGCACTTTAAGGCTCAGTAGTCAGCACCTGAGGAGTCCTAACACAAGGCAAAATATATGGCCACAGTCAAAACTCAGTAGATCGGCTAGATTTGTTGATAAAGTTATGCGTAAAATCATGTTCATAGATGGAAGGATGAGAGGAGAGATGATAACAGTAGAATGAGAAAAAACACTCATTAGAAGGGATATATTTAATAGGAGATTGCAAGAATAGGCCGAGCTAGCCACCGGCGTACATATCCATTTATGCATGCAGCAAGCCTTCTGAAAGGAATGGAAATAAAAATTTAGACACGAATGCATTAGGCATACATAGAGAACATCTTCCCACTAATTTCTCCATATCAATATCGACATAAGATAAAGGTTTTGAATTTAAGTTGTATTTATGTGTGCAAATTAATTTACTTCTCGATTAATCTCTAGCCCGAAAAGACTTCTTTAATTTGAGAACTTTGCTGAAAGAAAAGCCCACCAAACTAATGAGTTAATCACAATCACTTGCTTTTTTCATCGAGTGTCATGTCACACACTACATACCATTCACGACTCTGCTAAACCTCTCGATCAGTCGGCAAATTTTTTTTATATTTTTGTGGTTTCAGCTTCATTATCATTTCAAAATTATATTTATCTAAAAAAAAGTCTATTTTAAGCCATCTCTATTTGTTGTTTTGCAATCAAGTCATGATTTTGAAGACAAATTATGAACGTATTTTATTACAATGACTTCTTCCACAAGTTGAGAATCAAGACATTTTAGGTAGCAAGCACATATCTACTATATACAAAGACAATCTTACGAGTATTTTAGTGAAGCAGTGTAAGTCTTATATTGTAGTCAATGATTGCACATTTATATCGCACGTCAATGCATGTCCATTCACCCATTGATTAAGCTATCGGAATTTTGCTGTCTTGACATGGACAAAAAATAAAAAAAGACAAATGTTTTGAGGTGGGGTATGACTATATATTATAGCAGGGAATTCTCCCTCACGCAAGTTGTCTCACCAAGGCAATGTTTCAGGAGATAATTAGTCTTCAGAGTTCCCGAATTCCTTTCATAATTTATAATGAAATAACATATCGACAATTTAAAAATTTAGTAGCTTGATTAGGTCCTCCATGTTTAATAATACGTGTACCCTAACCAGAATATAAATAGCTAGCTAGAGGCTACATAATTTGATGCCAATCCGTGACAAATCCGAGCATCCAGTCGCATTAAGTTCGATTGGAAAAATCGAAGTAAAAAAAGAAAAAAGAAAATGCTCCTGCTGGTATATGTATATATATATAAAAAAGGCTTAAGTAAAACCCTATATATTGCATGCATGCTTACTTGTCTCGATCAGCACCGTTGTCATAATAAACCTTCGATTTCGTTTAAGGCAACTCACTCAATTTACTCGGGATGAAATTATAATGCCAAAAAAACCCCACTTGATATTTTTCTAATCGACCCCTGTGGATATTAGCAAAATGCTCCACTCAATACGTTACTTTGGTGGCTTGTCAGCTCTCAAATGTCCTATTTATAACCCCATTTAAATTAATCCAGATTCGTTTGATTTTTTATTTTTATTATTATTATCACTGCTAGTTTAGTCCTAATGGAGAGAGAGCTTTCTTTGACTCGATAACTAGACGGGACTAATTCGAAGAAAAAAACAGTAGGATGATCTAATTACATTCACTACAGGTACAAGAGGAAAGATGGTCATTAAATCAAAGATCGAGACCTTCATAATCATTTAGTCTGTTATATTAGCTTTGGCAAATCCTAGCACCGCCCTTGAATATGAGATATATAAATTGTATCGAAGTCCTTTTTGACATGTATTTAACCTATTAGTTTAAGTTATTAGATAAAATTTCAAGATATAATTTATATTATTTTTTAATATATTATTTTAAATGAAAGTATTTTGAGTTTAAAACATGTACAAATTCACATTAATTTATTTTTATTTTTTATTAAATAAATAAAGATAATGAAATTTGAATTCATGATTACCTGGTCATCAAAGTTTTAATATTATATTAAAAAATTATATTATTTTATTTTAAAAACTTAAACTATTAAATAATCTTAATATATAATTTATTTTATTTTTTAATAAGGAATGCGGATGCAGAGGGGGAGCAATTTCTGTGCTGACTGAACTTATGAACTGTCACATATATAATACTATTAATAAACCAATCAAAGCTCCCCCTATGTCTGGGCAGCTGTGTAGACTTGTAGCTCACCATTTGATTGCCACTTTTCAAGCAGATTATATAGTTGCTTGATTGCATCAGACTTCTACCAGTGTTTGTTTATTAATCGCGCTATTTGATTTCCACTTTCCAGGCAAATTAGGTAGCAGAGGATTGAAGATTTGATATGATCGGTTTGTTTTCTCTACTTCTTCGATCCCCACTGACCAATTCTCAGAGACTTAATTGCTCCACTAATCCAGTTGGACGGATGAAAACAAAGAAATTTAGAATCCGAACCCAGATATTCATTTATAGTTTTTTTCTTTATCTCATTCACGATCTGTATATTGGTCTTAACAAAAAAAGAAAGGCCAAACGGATAGCCTACGTATTTCAGAGCTGTTCATTTTATTTCTGATCAGTTCTTCTGTTGAAAATGTTCACCAATATATTTGTTTTCGATATAGTGAGTTGCAAGGCTTGGAGAATAGTAACCATTAAATGATGGGTTTTTGTTATTTGATGATGGATTTGAAATGCTCGAGGCTGTTAGTTCACATATAATGTTTGATTGCATCACACATACAAGCAAACAAGCAAATAAAATTATTTTAAAACGTTACAATTAATAAAGAGCAAGCCAGAAATTCATTGCTTCAATTCTCATCGATCCTTTCTTCTCTCGATCCTTCTGCGACTTGATGACACCCACAATGTATATATCAGATGGTCGACATGCATGCTGGCACCAGAGTCTCCCCAGGTTCTTAATAAAGAGACCGAATTTAAGTGACTCCCAAAACAACAGTGAAAATCTAACTCTTGGTCCAATGAATGGTGAGCTTGATGTTATACGTGGATGTCTGCCAAGTAATTCACGAAAATGCTTGATGTTTATGCAGTTAACTCTTACTAAATAGAATTGCAAGACATGGTTAAATCTGTTTGGACCGATGCAAATCGTATTTTTAAAAAAGTTAATTTTTTTATACTAAAATTTAATATGATTTATATGTTTTTCATGTACTGATATCAAAAATAATTTTAAATAAATAAAAAAAACATTATTAACATATATTTTAACATAAAAAATTATTTTAAACACAATCATTATCACATTCCTATTTAATTCATGATATGTTTCTTGATTTAAGGCGCGCAGACCATATGAAAAAGACAAAAGCAGGTAGCTCCATGATAATTAAATGCCACATAATGATCTCTAATTTAGCCATTTCTTGGAACCACAGCTTATTAATCAACCATAGATCAGCTCTTTTGAAATGATTTGTCACGTATAATATTTAAGCACAAGCAGTCGATATGAATCTCTCCGCAAACTGGAGTGAAAACGCATAAAACATGGCATATCATGTTGCATTTCTAACTCGCTTGAAATATTCGTCTCCAACCTAGCTAAAATGAAGAAGCTAATTCATCACTGTTTGGGGATCCAGAGTTATTCTGCTACAATTTACCTCCATAAACATAACAAGAAAAACACAGATATCACTCCTTTTGGAATGAACTTCACAAGAGTATCTGATGAAGTAATTCCAAGGCATTGTTAACATACTAGCATTTTAACCAACAAGGCTCAAAACACAGCAATCCACATGCAGCGCCACTCCAACAATGCACTTGAGATCAAAATCTACTTCAGTAGAGAGCCTGCCACAATCTCAAGAAGGATATATATATATATGCAATCGCACCAACAAGGATATCTGCACGCCACATCCAATCAAATCAGAATGAGGATGAAGAACGTTAACCTACGGAATTCCTTGGCCTCATAATTATGTTAAGAAAATTTACTCATATATGAGTTCAGATTGTCTCACCAAGATGATTTCTTATTTGTATGCTTTCTAAGCTTAGCTTCTACTTTATGATTCTAACAATGAATATTTTCAATTAAAAAAAAAACTTTTTTAATAGTGAATTTTATCAATTTAAGAAAACAAAAAAGAGCAGAATGTGATCTTCCATTAACAAAACCGTACAGCATAAAAAATATATAAAATTTAAACTTAATGCTAGTTGAGGATCGGAGGAGTACTGGGTTGCAAATGTCAAAATCATTAACAGTAATCCGCTTTAAGGCGTTGGACAATTCCATCTCAAATTCACGAGAAGCTCTCTGGTAATTTCATAAATAATGTGGAACAGATCAGAGCGCACGCGAAGAAGCACAGCAATACGTTGAGTGCACTGAAGAAATCCCTATTCCCTACCTTTTCTTGTCGTACGAACCCTCATCCAAACGATCCAATTGTCTGGATATTGTGGTTCGTTGGACCACGTCTTAATTCGCAACCCATTCTCCTCCTCCGTAATTTTTTTTTTTTGAGATTCTCTATAAGAAAAAAAAACTCCCAAATACTGAAAAAAACACAGATAGAGCTAGGTAGTATATATTATTGTAGCCAATATTATAATTTAATGTCTCCTCTCTATTATTAATGACCGGTAGTTATTCTACGCGTGTGGAAAAAATATGTTGAACAGGTACTTAAATTTCATATTTCAAAAAATTGCCAAAATAATACCCACTAACAGTGACTGTATTATATATACTAGCCAAAAAACAACAGTGTAACTTCAATGGAAGAGCCAAATGAGAGGAGCAACCCACTGTCATAACCTAGAAAGAAGACTTTTCACCTTGTAAGCTTTTAATAGATTCTCAAGTAGCTTTCATGTATTCAATAGTAATTGAGTACAGAATTGCAGTTCTAGTTGTGTTTTTTCCATTATAACCTTTTGCCTTGTATTAAAGCTTCCATTCAGAACCAAGCCACCTCTTATTTTCCTTTCAGCCTGATCCATTCAATATTTTTAGTGAAATCACCATGGAGCAAGCTCAATACTGGTTGTGGATGAAGAGGAAACAACTTCTGATGTCACAGCTTGAAGCAGCAACGGACTCCAATTCCAAATGTTCGTTAGAAGAGAAAGCTTTTGCAGAAGATGCATCTGGGCATCTTGGTGGTTGCATATGGCCTCCAAGATCTTATTCTTGCAGTTTTTGTAAAAGAGAATTCAGGTCAGCTCAAGCCCTAGGTGGTCACATGAATGTTCATAGGAGGGATAGGGCTAGGCTTAAGCAATCTCTTACCCTTAGTTCTCATAAAGATGTTTTTCGACATCAGAATCATATCCAAAGGTCACTTAAATCACCGGGACTTCATTTCCCAACTGAGGTTTGCAACTTAGATAATTATGATCTTGACCCTAAACTTTCTGTCTCTGGAACTATTAATATCGCATCAACTCTTTCCTCTTCTAGGTTTTCAGCTTTGTCCACTCATGAAAATTTAAGTGATCATGCCTTTGTTTCTCCCTTTTCTTCTTACTTCGAACAAGAACAGCATAAAGGGTATCCTCATTTCCATAATAATTTATCAGGGTCGGATCATTCTTTGGCAGTTAGACTTCTGAATGATTCAGAATCAAAACCTGAAGCAGAAAAGAATCAAGGTAAATTAGATTCTACATGCTCGAGACATGACAATTTCGTTGCAACTGATTTATTTATGGGTTTGAGTTCTGCTCCTAATAGCCAGAGTTTATCATCTCCTGATTCTTGTGGTAACGAGGCAATCAGTTGCAAAGGGCCTAAAACCAATGTTTCAGTGCTCTCGCTGTTGGTTAAGCCACGTTCAAATCATGGATATACTCAATCAGAGGCAATCGGACCGAATTCTAGCTCCATGGAGGACATAGATCTTGAGCTCCGGCTCGGTGAGCCGCCAAAGGGTGAAGTAGTGTAGTAGTAGAGTGCAATTGTACTGGTTGAAGGGCACATAAACATGTTAACATGAGAAGAAATTAAGAAAACAGTGTTTCTTAATTTGGCACTTCCTCTTTTTCCCCTTCTCTCTAGCTGGTTTTGCTAGCTATTATCTAATCATTTATAAGCAAACAACTCTTGTGCTAATATCAAATTTGAAACAACTCTTGTAGTGCTGAATTTGAAAAGAATGAAAAGCCTTTCTTTTACATCTCATATCTAATATGTTTATATTTCGTTTTCTATCAGTTCCAATACATGGGTTTTTGCCTATCAGTAAAAACGAAAGAAAGAATTGAGATAATCTCTCTTAATTGCCTTGCACTTCCATTTAATTCCAATTCTCCGTGACATTATTTGTTTTAGGGTTTCTTTCTGCCTTATGGATCGAACCCACCCACCTTGTAAACGTGTATACTGGCCATTAATTTGGAATTCATTTTCTCAGCGTGGTCCTGTCTGAAAAGTTTAACCAAGATTGTAAGGAAACCAGGGTGAATCTTCTTTTGCACACTAAATACAATTAGACGTTAACTGCAATTTCAGAGCAGAGAATAAAGAGAGATAGAGAAATGACCTTAACTGTGGGTTTTAAAAGGAGAAAAGGAACTGACAGTGAGTCACTTCAGCTACATACCTGTGGATTAACATTAGGGGACATGATTTCCCTTTTTACCTTTATAATTTCTACCTTCACCAAAAAACCAGCTATTACACCAGCACCTTTTGCCCCGTCCCTATATTCAATCCACACACTTCCTGTCTTCCTATTCTTTCCTCTCGAAAATCTCAACAAAAAAAAAAAGTCCAAAAACTTGAACCAGTTCCCTTAGAGTCAAATTAAATTGAATAGAATATAGGGTATTGCCCGTCTAGTCAAACAGACAAGGAAAAAAAACGAGAAATCAAAAGGAATTGCTACTACTACTACTAAATGTCTATGTCACATCACGGAGACACTATTTATACGTTCCTTTTTTGTTTTGTATGTACCTGTTACTGTTGTATTTATTCACAATCAACGACCAAACCCTATAGAAGCCTAAAATTGTCTAAGAAGTTATCATTCTTTAAATAAAACCCTATGCTAGACCTGTCTGCGGGTTGATTATAGGATAGGAATTCAGTAAAGCAATGGCAGTACAGCAAAAGTTTGGGTTGGGTTTCTATGAAGTAGCAGCTGGTTAAGAGGATTGGTTGAGAGTTTTGTCTGGCGTGGAGCTGAAAGAAGTTGCCTAGCCATAAATCAGGCTTCAGATCAGAGGTGCACATGGGCGTATGATGTATGTTTCTCTGTTGCTTTCAGAGATTCACTATAGGAATGTATAGAAAGGAATGGGATCTCTCTCTCTCTCTCTCTCTCATCTTAGCTAACTTTGTGTAGGATTCTTGGAAGAATTATATAGTGTTCAACAACCCTATGCATGGCTTGCTCCTTTGGTAATCCTGTGTTGTTAATTTAGTGTACTTTTATGTCCCTTGATAGCATTTCCTATTGGATAGCAGTTACTAGCCTGCTGGTTTGGAGGGTGCGATAATGATAGATATTTTGAAATAATTTATTTTAATATTAATATATTAAAACAATCTGAAAATATTAAAATAAATTAAAATAAAAAAATAAATTTAAAAATATTTCTAAAACACAAAAATAAACAAACTCTTCGAATTACTTGACAAAATTGAACCTCTACTCCATTATAAATTAAAATTAATTTGTAGAGTTTTATTTTCTATATTTGGTACTGCAATTTTATTGCTCTATGTATGTATTTGTAAAATAAAAATATTTTTTTTCTTATTTTGCATACAAACAAACATCATGGAACGGAGGAAGTGCCCAGGTCTTCGAATGGTCGGGTATCTTCAAGAAGGAAAATTTTATTAGACACTGTAAATCTCATTTTATGCAATTTACGGAACTTTGAACAGGGAGTACGTGGCAGTCTCCCAACAGAGGAGTTATCTAGAGAGCAACCCAGCCAGCCGGGAGACCTGTGGCTAGTGGCTCCAGGATACACGTGCATGTCAATGCAAAGGGCTGTCATTCTGTTAATGACTCCATGGCCCATTTGCTGATGTGGAGATCTAAGAGGCTTATGCATCAGATTTGATTGGACGGGACATGGCTGGCCCAAATTTATTTAATTGTATATTGTGTTTGATTTCAGCCTGGCTCGTCCAGCCCTGCCATGGTGATGACTGCGGTCTAGCCTCTCAGTTCATGCACCTAGCAGAGCCCGATCCATATTTTTATGGGGATCACGTGTCAGAATTTCATCGAATAACTGTTGGGCGGATGAGTTTGACTTGGTACTCGCAGCCGCTAAAGCGACCCTTGCCTGATTCATCGAACCATATCCTTTTCTTTTTTCTTTTCTTTTTCTATTTTAAAAAAAACTTGAAAGGGTATTTTCTAATTAATTTACCTGTTAATTAAGATTAGTTTTTTTTCCTCGGAGGATCTTACAAGCACACCTCTTTAATAAAATCTTTCGGATATTGACATTGAGATTTGAATCCAAAATGTCAGAAAAATAAAGCATAATTTCTTAACCAATAGGCCAACTCCTTTGAATTATTCATGCAAATGCTCACTGTGACATATGGAGTTGGTGTTATTCTTTTTAATTTTTAAAAATTATTTTTTGTATTTGTTTTAAATTAAAAATTTTAGTATTTTAAAATCGATTTTATATACTAATATTAAAAATAAAAAAATATATATTATTTTTATATAATATATTTCTAAATTAAAAAAATAGAAAGAAAAAAAAAACAACTACAATAATCGAAACGGGCTCTAAGTAGTACCTTGTACGTAAACGGGATGGGAAAGGGCCGGAAATGTTGCCGTGGCGCGGTGGTGAGGATTGAAGGTACTTTAGCTTGGTTTTGCACAGGTTAGGGTCGAGCTAGGGCCTAGGGTCCAAGTAAGAAGGACCGTTTTGAAATAAAGGCAAGGGGCACTTTGGACTTTGGAGATTGTAGGAAGGACAGTATAGACATCTGAAGAGCACTGGCGTGCCAACGACAGCATCTCACCACAGAATTATTATTATTAATTTATTGTTGTTTTATTAAATAGAGAGCAAACGACAGCAATTAAGATTGCCAAGCCCCGTGCTTCTCCTCTTCCATTTGTCGTCCAAAACCAAAAAAAATCATCACCTCTCGATTGACGCTGTACCATCGAAGGTTTCCTAATCCATAAAGACACTGTCAAACAGAGAGAGGGAAAATCAATTGCAATGGCAGAGAGCAGCAGATTCAAAGACTCGAGATGGTCTCTCCATGGAATGACTGCTCTTGTCACTGGTGGCACTCGTGGAATCGGGTCTCTCTCAATCTATCTATCTCTAATGACAAAGTTTCAAATTCTCATTTATTTCTCACTTCATGGATTTCGAAGTCTTCTTTTTTAATATTTGAACGTGTGTTATCTGTGTTTTTTACTAGGAATGCAACAGTGGAGGAACTTGCAGGGTTTGGAGCGAGGGTGCATACGTGTTCAAGAAACGAGGAAGAGCTCAATAAGTGCTTGAAAGAATGGGAGGCTAAAGGTTTTGTGGTTACTGGTTCAGTTTGTGATGCATCTTCTCGTGTCCAGAGAGAGAAGCTTATCGAGGAAGTTGGTTCTGTTTTTCATGGCAAACTCAACATTCTGGTAGGTAACCCTGTTAAAACCAGGTCTGTGAAATTGGTTTGCAATTTCTGTTGAAATTGGATGTTGTCAGTGAATTGTTTGAGACATCATTTAGGCTTATGGTTTGACAACGATTAGATTCATTAGCTGTTTTGTTTTAAAGGGGTAGGTAAAAGCGGCACCTTGCCTTTAGGCATCCATCGCCTCCTTGCCTCTTTGGCGATATTTATATTTCACCCGTTATGAATTTTAAGGTGGCTAGTAAATGGGAAGCATATGAATTTAGATCGTTAATTTTATGAATAAATTCCATTGTTTAAATCACATGGGATTGATTTTGTGTTATATGTCTGCCCAATTCTCGTGCTATTGTGTGGGGCTAGCGGTCAGGTCAAGGCTTTACTGTTCAACTGTATTTTGGATTCTTGAAAGGCATAGTTTCTGCTTCCAAGAGAAATAAACCACAACGGTCCCGAATCCTATTCCAAATGTTTATTGTACTTTTAATAAATGAATGCTGCGTCAGGACCCATGATATTGTGATGATGTTCTAATTCTTCCGCCTGTTCATGTTGTCACTTCCTTGGCTTTCCAATGCCATGTTTTGAACCCCATTTTTGTAGAAGCCAGTAGATAATTATCCGCTCTTATCATGTGTAAGAATGATTGCAAAGTTTGTTATTACATTCTTCTTTTTTTCAGAGATTTAATATGCACGATGTATTATGTTTAGGTAAACAATGTTGGTACAAATATCAGGAAGCCAACCACTGGTTATTCTGCTGAGGAATTTTCAAACCTCTTAGCAACCAACTTTGAATCTGCATACCATTTGTCTCAAATTGCACATCCTCTTCTAAAAGCATCTGGAGCTGGAAGCGTTGTGTTCATTTCCTCTGTTGCAGGTCTTTTGCATATAGGTAGCGGATCAATTTATGGAGCAAGTAAAGGTGAGTGGCTGTTGAAATCTAGTGTTCACACTGAGTATGAGTGAGAACTTGGTGGTTGTGGAGTTAAAAAGTGTTTTCTTCCATTTTTCTTTTTCTCAGGTGCAATAAATCAACTTACAAAAAATCTGGCTTGTGAGTGGGCAAAAGACAATATCAGGACCAACTGTGTTGCACCCTGGTATATCAGAACCTCGCTTGTGGAACATGTACGATTTTCTAACCTGCCTACAGCACTATTTACTTATCTTCAACCTTTAAGATAATGAACTTGAAAGGCTTATCAACAAAATCTCTCTGGGAACATTTTTATGCACGTGGATGGAACGTTCCTAGTTATTCTATGTTATTATCCTTTTGAAGTATTACCATCTAAGACTACTGGCATGTTTTATGCTGCAAGTAGTGGAAGTCACCGGATCCAAATGCATATATTTAATTCGGTCCTGGATTGGTCTAAAGCTAATAAATGGAGATTGGTAAGCAGGAAGCAGGCATCTGATTCCAGTGCCAAGTTAAATTGCAGTCAATATCTAGCAACAGCATATATATTTGTAGGAATTATAAACCCAGCCCATTAACCTTTCAACATCACATGGGTGACTGCTTTAGAAATCTTGAGAAATCTTTTTCGTCGTTTTGGTGATCTTTGGAAACACGTAATTGCCGAAAACCACTTATTACTCTTAAGAATCCCAATAATTTCCCTAGCGGTTTCCTCAAGTCAGGATGATGCCTCTTGAACTGAATGTCCTCGCGTTAACCCTTGTTAATAGATCTCTACTCGAGTATCATGGATCAAGACAGGTTTTTTAAGGGCCCATGTACCTCAATCACTAAATAAATATTCAAGTATATGATGTTAATCTCAAGATTATTGTCTGGATGGTTCAGATCTATTATGATCGAGCATCTTAGTTACCTAGAGTTCCATCAGTCTGTCTGGCAACATCTACCAAGCAGTAATCGAGAACTAAATTATGTGGTCTTTAGACCTGATCTTGCGCACATTTTGATCCATAGATCCCCACTGCGAGGGCTGCGTCAGAAATTCAGTTTTTCTAGCTTTATTATCCACTCAACATTGTTTTTGTGACAACATTTCATGAGTTACTCATAAGTCACTTCTACGAAACAAGCCATAAAGCTATCTTCAGTTTTGCTTGGTCTTGTGAGGGGAGTGTTTGCTCACACACACACACGATCCGAATGGATTGTTTTACGAAGACTCGTCTAACTATCATATGGTTCCTTCTTTTTCCAGTTGCTCGATGACAGGGTGTTTCTAGACAAGATAATCTCTCGAACCCCTCTCCAGCGCGTTGGAGATCCAAAGGAAGTCTCATCCCTGGTGGGATTCCTTTGCCTACCTGCTGCTGCTTACATCACCGGACAAGTTATTTCTGTTGATGGGGGATTTACTGTGAATGGATTTAACCCGGTATAGACAAGATTAAGAGAGAAACAACCATTTTCCTCGAACAGCGATGCATGTGTAGCATTCTATTGCTCAGCACATTTGTCATTTCCTTGTGTTTCTGTTTAATCAGGGCCTTTTGTATGGAGTAGTGTTATGTTGTCAGCACTCGGCCTTCTCTGATAAATGGTGGTGATTAATTTTGCTCAAAATTTGCCTCTAGGTTTTTCAGCATTGCGATTAAGATATGCTGTCTTCTTGTGTACTCGAGCTCTAGATACATCAATTAGATAATTAACAATGTTACTGCCACGAAAGCTAGCAAAATATCTTTCTAAACTGACACCAATACCTTTATGGTCAGATACAGTGGAAAAAACCTCAATTTCTTCTTAGTTAACTTCAAGAAGTTCCGAGCCATGTATAATTTAATTGATCTCACCGTGTAACACACCTATGTAAATTGCAAGGCCAACCTAAAGCTTGAAATGCCCTATAGTGTTCAAGCACGCATTACACGTACGTGTCTTGAAATAGCACAATCCTCTTGCTTTTACGTACTTTTGTGCTCGAGGGCATTGGGTGCTTTCCTATGTTAATATTGGTTCTGTAAAGAAATTAAGACAGTACCTTCGGGAGCAAGATATAAATTGTTTTTTAAAATATTTTTTTATTTTATAATATATTAAAATAATAATATATATATTTTTTATTTTTAATATTAAATTATCTTAAAAGTTCAACAAAAATGACAAAAAAAAATCGTAAAACAGTTGGGCGGTAATCCCAATCATAGCTAAAGCAAGCCAGAGGTCCGTGCCGGTTTCTGTTTATTAAAAAGTTAGTGGTTAGTCATGCATGCTTTCTCAATCACCTGCCAACCGGTTTGTGTTACGTCACCCCTCGCAGAGTGTTGAGGATCATGCTTGACAGCTTTTATGTTGTGCGTGGCAATTTTTTGATGGCGAGTGATTGTACTACCCTGGACCACAGTTTTCATGGTG
The DNA here is from genome assembly GCF_951802175.1 of Populus nigra. Taxonomy (NCBI): domain Eukaryota; kingdom Viridiplantae; phylum Streptophyta; class Magnoliopsida; order Malpighiales; family Salicaceae; genus Populus; species Populus nigra. Next base: position 13,020,965 of record NC_084861.1, on the reverse strand, counting down.
GTTTTCGGCACTGTCTGTTTTTCTGTGAAAAGTTTGAGATTTTTTTTTTCAATTTTTTTTAAAAATTATTTTAATATACAAGTTAAAAATAAATTTTTAAAATAAAAATAAAAAAACAATTATAATTTTCATCAGCTACTACATGAACTAATTAATTAAGGTGAGTTTGTCAGATAACTCACGGGCAAGTAAAATAACTAAATATATTAAAATACAAGGGTGTTTTGGAAAGTGGTGCCATTTCAATTTTTTTCACTGTGGTTTTTTTTTTTTTTTTCCGGTTGTTTTCTTAAGCTGCAAAATTAAGCATCCGATTGCATCACATTTATTGGTTAAGAATAAAATAAAAAAACAATGAACCAACTCAGAACAATAAGTTGAAAATGGGCGGTGTGTTTAAAATTGACATAAAAAATACACTTAATCTTTTTATTTATAAAATTAGATTTTTTTAGTTTTTTATATTTTTCTAAATTTAATTTTGATCCACAACTTTATTTTAGTTGTTTTTAAATCTCTAGTTTTTTAGAGAGGGATAAATTTTCACTAGATTTCCATGTAAATAAAGAAAATCGATGTTATTGCATATTTAACCACCAAAAATGGTTAATGTTGGTATTCATGTGTTACATTCGACAAAAAGAGTTGAATAATTGTTATTTCAAACTTTGATATTACCTCAAAAAGGTATTTCTTACATAAAAAAAGTGAAGAAAAAAAGATTTTTAAGTACAAGTATCAATAGCATGATTTTTCTCGCCATCAATGTAATAGCTTGATTTTGAATAAACAAGCTATACATCATCTAATTATTATTTTTTAAAATAAAAGGTCAATGTTATTTACCCCTCAAATTGTTTACACACACACAAGCCTAAAGCTTTCATTCGCCTCTTAAAAAAAAAATGCAAGGTTTAAGCGTGTGAACTTTTGCTCTTTTTTTCATATACCCAAAAGTGTTAGCCATGAGGCCCGCACACCTGAGCTTTTTGATGGGTTTTTCTTTACAATTCTTTTTAGTCTTTATTAAATGTAAAAATAAATTTATTAAAACAAATTATTAGACCCCACTGAGCTTTTGGTGTAAATTATTATTATTATTTTTTATTTACGTGGGGTGTTCGGGTCAGCTTGCGCATACCACGACTATTCCCCACGACCCACTGGACATCCTGCAAGCCCTGGAACAGGTAAGACACCGCGGGGGTGACAGGCACCATCTTGCTTTTGGTGTAAATTATTATTTTTTTTTTTTTGATTATCGTGGGTGTCCGGGCCAGCTTGCGCGCACCTCGACTAATCCCACGGGTCCTGAAGTTAACGACCATGTAAGCCTCCAGTGGCCATCATATGAGCAGCCATAGGGTTTGAACCTGAGACCTAAGAGGGAGCAAACCCCTTAGTCCCAAGCTCTTACCACTAGGCCACCACCTAGATGGTTCTTTTGGTGTAAATTATTGATTCTACAGGTCATGACACATCAGATAAGGGTTTTTTTTTTTAATGATCCACTTGATTTTTCTATAAAAAAAATGGTAATGTATCCCTTTGTTATCATTGATTTTTTATATTTAAATACAAATAAAAAAAAACCATTTCATCATTTTTTATCACTTAGCTTATAAAAAATATGCATGACTGGGATCATATTTTGACTTGAATTCTAAATTTTATTTGTTGATTAAAGCTTAACATGATCAATATAGCATGACATATTTGTATAGTTTCAACTTAAATTCTTTCAAAACTATAGTTCTAAAATTGATTATAGATTTAATTCGATTTGTGGTTGACCAAGACCCAATAAGGTCTAGTTAGGAAGAGAACGAGGAAAGGACAAGAAAAGAAAAGAAAAGAAAAATTATGTCAAACAAGCCATGCAAACTTTTTTTTTTCATTTATTAATGTTTATAGTGATTAATTATTTCAAGTATTTTATAACATGCAAACAAGGAAAAAACATTTTTGAATGCAGTTATATATTTTTTATCCTACTCGTAGTGAGGCGCTTCTTATTATATATCGTAAGTGCAATAAGAACAACAGATAAATCAATTAATTAAACTAATGTATTTTTTTTCTTTATATAACAGGCGCTTCTGTTACTTTTCAAGGGCCTGTGTGAATAATTACTGTGGGTTGATGGGATCCCAAATTTCAAATTACACAATTAATTGTCGTAATCCATCTCCAAATCTTGTTCGATTCTTTCCAATTTTTTCTGCTCTTGACTTATAGTGAAAGTTTATAATCCTAATCGTTAGTTTTGAAAAGTAAACAGAAATATTAAACTTTAAGCAATAACTGACTTTAATGATCGAAAAAAAAATAAAGAATTAAGTTTTAGAAAGATTAATTAAAGTTTATATTTTTAAAGCTATTGTTTTAAAATCTTTATCTGGTTCGAAAAATTAATTAAAAAAAATGTTTAAAAATTGATCTTTTGAAAACTCGAGAGTCGTTGAAACTGGGATGTAGAAGGAGTGTCTGATTGACGGACCTATTTTAATGGTATGTCACGTTCTAACTCGTTTTCTGAAAAATTAATGTACATGCACATGCTATTTTTTTTTAAAAAAAGTATATCTTTATATTTTTATAGATGAGGCCTCAATCCACTAAGATGCATCAATTTTTCATATCTCGATCGATTAGCTGAAGTTCTGGTAGATCTAGACAAGGAAAGCAGATGGATTTAAAGAAATGTAAACAAATATATAAATCACAGATCGAGGCCGTCCCTTCTCGGAAATTCTCCGGTGCCCATGTCCCGTGCATGGTGGTCGGCGCCAAATGGTTTGTTAAACCATCATTTACATTAATAATTTAATTTATGGATGGTGCGAGGATTTGTCTCGGGTCCTCTCGCGGTTTCCTCGGCAACACAGGCATGTATACACGAGTTAAGATCGAGGCTTTTTCCTGGCTATATGGATCGAGGTTTTTTTTTCCTGGCTATATAAAATCTTATAAAATAATGTTTGATAAAATTCTAAAAGTTATTCTTATCAGGGATTTTTCTGGGAGTTCAAATACATTAATTGTCATGGAGTGTCGAAAAATCAAGGATGCCCGTCAAAAGATGTTCGGTAATGGTACCGTATATTTTTATAAAAATATCTTTTGTATTAAAAATATATTTAAAAATAGTTTTTCTAATATTATTATATTAAAATTATAAAAAAACACTTAAAAAACTTCATCCAAAAAGCATATAACACCGCCTCTTGTTCATAATATAGGGTCAGAAGTTATTGATTTGCTACAACAATCAACGAGCCACGGAGAACGAAAGAAAAGTAAGCATGTAACACCGCCTCTTGTTCACAATGTACGATATAGTTACAGGGTTAGATTTTAGATTTGTTTACTATAGGTTATTAATTTATATTTTATAAATTTCAAGGTTATTAAAAACCTATATGATCATTAATTTCAGGACCCATAAAATTAGTTATGGTACGTACAAATTAATCCAAACATCTATATTAATAACAATAAAAAAACAGTATAGATACGTGAAAGCATGATGGAGGATATCCCATCACAACAAGAGATGTTTTGCATTCACAGCACCGTAATTAAAACTCTTCATTCTATTAATATTGAGAAGTGTAATTTAACTGGTCAGATTTTAGATTTATTTTCTAGAGATTATTAGTTCAAGTTCCGCAAATCTCAGAACTACTAGAGGCTTACGTGATTGTTAACTTTAGGATCCGTAAGATTAATCAAGATACGCACAAGCGGACCAAACACCCACACTAATAATAATAATAATAATAACAATAACTCTTCCTTCTATTTATTTTCCCTCATGACATGAATCACGGCATCACAAATCAATACAAGGACGCATCTTATTTTTTGCTCGAACAAGAATCAAATTCGAAAACTCACGTAACGTTATAATTGTTCCAACTTGAAAAGGATAATTTTGAAGCTATACCTGACTCCAATTTTAGTTTTTTTTTTAATGTCTCTATTTATCTTTTAGAATGCGGAAACACTTTTTATTTCTACATTTTAAAAATACTTTAATACATTTAAAAATATTAAAGTAATTGTTCATAATATAAGGTCAGAAGTTAAATGATAAAAAAAAAAAAAAAACACAAGCAATCACAATCACAATCACCCATCCGAACAGCCAATAAAACTCGGAAGGTGGATACCTATCCAAAATTGGGTCGAGGACGGCAAAATTTAATGGAAAGGCAAGTGTGAACGCTGGAGACATGCCTCTGCTCAAAAACCGAGGGGCGTTTGCACCTTCAGCTCCACGTCATTTGATAGACACGTGTCTTGCAATACAGTAACCAAACATTAAGATATTCTGCAAAAGGTAGAGTCAATTGATGTTGACATGAGGAACATTACGTGTCCAAATCTCCCTCGTTTTGTAGACCCTTTCATCGAACAACTGTAACAACCAGAATAAAGCGATTGCACCAGATTGATCACTGGTCGATGCACCATCTCGCGCGTTGTTTCACGCTCTATTAGACAACACAGGAGCAGGCAGAGGAGCATATCATCCCCACCACCCTGTTTACCTCTGCTATGATAAAGATACCGGTAATTATTACTTTCCAGGAAAGAAAAAAAAAAAAACCACAATTTAGGAGTATTGTACAGATAAAGATCGGTTAAAATTTATTTTTATTATTTTTACTTTATTTTGAAATGATGATATTAAAATAATTAAAAAAATAAATATTATTTTAATAATTATTTTTAAAGAAAAACACTTAAAAAAACTATCATACTCCCAAAAAATTTATCTTTATTTAATAAATAAATCATCATCATCATCATTATCATCATCATCATCATCATCATCATCATCATCATCACCATCGATGCCCCACTAATTCATTATTATTCTCAAAAAAATTAAATAAAATACAGCTTCAGAACTTCTTAGGAAATTTTGTGTGAAATGCTTTTTTTTCCCTCTCTCTATCATAGATTTATTATGTTAGCCAGATATTATTTTTATGTTTTTAATTATTGTTTGCATACTAATTTTACAACCTGCTGTGGAAAAACGAACACATTAAGAGGTTGATTTAAATTTGATTTTAAAAATGCACTGACACCTAAACTTTTTGATGATTTTTGAAATTATAAGAATTTCACCGGAGCAAATTTGTTTCTTGTATTAGAAGCTGACAGTTGCTGTAAATACGGTACCGTATAATTTAAAAAATTTAATTACACAAGATGATCTAATAAAATATTGACATCCATGAAAATATCACCCACGTGTCACGTGGGAAGGTTTCTTCAACATGAGAGCATCGTCTTCTTTTCGGTGGCCGCATGGGATCATGGCTCATGATCTAAAACCAAGAGCAGGGCACCAAGACAGCAGATTGCAATAACGTAAAAAAGGCCGTGCACTTATTACCCGTGTCCCTACTCGTAACCCGCGGAGCGCGTGTGCAGAGAGAGTAATCAGACACGAATCTCGTATTCGAAGATCTCTGCCACGTAGTGATATCTTTGCAATTAGAAAACGAGACCTCCGTTTAAACAGTAGCAAACTAAATTTATTAAAATACACAAAATCATACTTAAAATAAGATTTCAGGACCACATGCGTGTCAGGAAACAAAGGTAGCTGCAACAACGCGTGTTCGTATTCTATTGGGACACGTCAATATTTCGATAGAAAGGTTAACACGTGGTGATTACTACAAGGAAAGAGAAAAATGGACGGTGAAGATCAGCACCTTCGTATTCAGTAGATCAATGTCATACCATCTGTACATGTTGGATCCTTCTTGCCCGTGACGGTGACGGGCAGTCCTGCCCGTCATGTCATCGTGGCCCCCAGGTGAAAACATCTCGCTTTTTTAGTCCCTCCTCCTTTTCGTTGTCATTTTATAGCTCCTCTCTCTGTGCAAGAAAGATCTATCGTCTCTCTTTTCATTTCTCTCTGTTACCCCCCTTAATTAATTATTACTTGAGGATTTTGGAGATAGTTGATTTGTTTTTGCTCATTGAGTATTTTTATTGCCTGTGAATCTGTACTAATGGCTGGGATTTGCTGCGGAGTTGTTGCCGAGAATGAAGCAGCTGCAGCAGTTGAGGCAAGGTCACGAGCATCAAGACGCAGGAGATTAGAACTCCGGTTGGTTTCCGACGTGTCTGTTCCACCGTCGACGATTTTGGATATCGCTCCGGCGAAAAGGAAGAAACTCGAGTTGTTTCCCATTCCCATCTCACGTGATTGTGGTAACGCAGTAGAAAACTGCAAAAGAATTGAAGAAAATAAAAACAATAGCATCTCGGATTCAAGGAAACCAGAATCTGTGAAATTGAAAGAAGCTCTTAAATTCGGCATGACTTCTGTTTGCGGTAGAAGAAGAGATATGGAAGACGCCGTTTCGATACACACTTCTTTTACTACAAAGAACACCTCGTATTTTGGTGTTTTCGACGGTCATGGTTGCTCACATGTAAGAGCGAACTTCCTCCCTTAAATTGCTTTCCAGTTTTTTTTTTTTTTTATCATGTTATTTCATGGTGCTGATTTTGGTGTGTTATTTTTAATTTAGGTGGCGATGAAGTGTAGAGATCGGTTGCATGAGATAGTAAAACAAGAAGTTGAAGGTTTTAAAGAAGAAGAAAGTGTAGAATGGAAGGAAACTATGGAGAGAAGTTTTGTAAAGATGGATAAAGAAGTGGGTAATTGGTGCGTTGAAGGAGAAAATAGTTCTACTTGTAGGTGTGGGTTACAGACGCCACAAGGCGACGCCGTTGGATCTACTGCTGTGGTTTCTGTGGTGACGCCTGAGAAGATTATTGTCTCGAACTGTGGCGATTCTCGTGCCGTGCTTTGTCGAAACGGTGTCGCTATTCCTCTCTCCTCTGATCACAAGGTGAGGTTAATCATTTCCTTTAAATTGATCCATGCTTTTAGTTTTTCTTTTGAGTGATTATTTATCAACCATGTTAAAGAACAAGTCGAAATGTTGTTTCCACTAAAAGAATTAGGCGTGCGGATGTGGGTCAAGGTTTGAGCTTTAGCTTTGTTGATTGTTGATAGCTAAGGAACTTTTTAGGAATCGGCGTGTGCCGAGCACATTTTTAATTCTTAGGACCTAATTATAATACTATTGTTAATCATGATGTAGATTTTATTTCGATTTTATTTTGCTAACTTCTGTTTATATTTGTAATTACAGCCTGATCGACCAGATGAATTGCTTCGAATCCAAGAAGCTGGTGGGCGTGTAATTTATTGGGATGGCCCAAGAGTCCTTGGTGTTTTGGCCATGTCTAGAGCCATAGGTAATTAACATTGCGCACTTGATTCATTACACCCCCATCAAATTGTGGCTGGTTTCTGCTTGATTCATTTACTCTCTTTTTTTTGGCTTGTCATCAGGTGACAATTACTTGAAGCCCTACGTCATACCGGAACCGGAAGTGACTGTGACGGAACGGATGGAGGAGGATGAGTGTTTGATATTGGCAAGTGATGGACTGTGGGATGTGGTGTCAAATGACACTGCTTGTGGGGTTGTGCGAATGTGCCTCCGTGCCCAAAAGCCACCTTCACCACCAGGTTCTAATGGCGCCCTTGGGAGCTCTGATAAGGCCTGCTCAGATGCGTCAGTTCTGTTGACTAAGTTGGCCTTGGCTAGGCATAGCACGGACAATATTAGTGTTGTTGTTGTGGATTTGAGAAGAAATCAACATTAACAGTACAATAGTAGATAAAAAAAAAGGTTGTAATTTAGATCAGTTAAAGAAACATACGGAGGGCAGTGCCATTCGGTTTTTTTATTGTATTTTCCAGTTTCCTTTTTGGAAGGGAAAAGGAAATTATATGGGTTTTTCTCCTGAGCTTGACGAATGGTTAGTTTTACTATACTAGGCTGCAAAAATTTGCAGGAATATGAATGCATGGTCGAGGAGGTTGAATGTGGTTCTAATTTGTGTATAAGAACTAAGGGGCTCTTTATTCCTCGATGAATCAATCATTTATTTTCCTTTTTGATTATTCTTTTTTCGCTCTATGATTGTAAATTCCTGGTGCCAGTGTTCCACGTCTGATCATATCCTTTAAATCGCCAGGAATATCTGTGAAATTGCTTTCTGTTCCCCCCCACGTCTGAGAAATGAGGAGGCAGGGATGACCTAAAGAAAAATATGATTATTTCTTGTTCCAAGGAAAAAATTCATCTTTTCTAATCAATTCAAAGAGATGGTTCTTCCACCATCTTTCTTCATAGATGAGATGAAGGCATCCGCCGATCCGATTAAAAATGATGTGCATGCATGTAACTCTGGTTCTCTGTCGATTGCTATCGCCGGAAACCAGCGATATGTTTATCTTGTGCGGTTGTTGGTTTAGAATACTCCCCGGTTAATTATGATTGATTATGCTCCTTTTTAACTTCCGGAAGGAAAATTAACATGAGAGAGGAGGAGGGGGTCAACTTCGGAGATAATGCGGATGTTGTGGATGGATAGATGATAATTAAGTTCCTCCTGGGGTACATGGAAGGGTGGATGTCGTGTTCCATTATTTGATTCTAAATTCTTGACAAGATGTGGGGGGCTCACCTGGACATACAATCATCAGCAGACACGTAGCATTTTGTCTCGGTTCTCTCTGCTGTCCTAGATTTGGTTTTGATTTGATGATGATGGCACAACCTGTCTTGCAGACACTCATTCGGTAATTGATTTCTTGCAAGTAAATTTACTTGCTCAAAAAAGTAAATTATTTTGACTGGATTTGTGAATCAAGCGCATGATGTGCGGAATGAGTCTGGGCCATTTATGTTAGTACCGGCGGTTCAGGATAGTGCTTGCACCTTTGTTTTTTTTTTTGAAAAAATTTAAATTAATATATTTTATAGTGTAAAAAATAAAAATAAAATCACGAGAAAATATTATTTTAATAAATTAAAAAAAAATATATTTTTTAAAATGAACTCCGGAAACAGTAAATCCCGATCCAAATGACAAGCTAGCTAGCTAGCTAGGTAAAGGGGTCTCCATCGCGTTTCTGCACTTTGGAAACATGATAGTACAGAGCTTATTGTTTGAGAGGAGACCTATCAGTGGTCAGCCATTTGCCTTGTTTTGGATGACTCAGAGTACACTCTTTGGCATCTGGAAGTTGGCCATAACGGGACGCTATTGCTCATATTCATAGCATTACTATCATTCAGAACACTAGTTCGTGGCCAGTCACTATAAAGCCAGACCTCAGGAGGAGAGGTCAACGTTCGGCCACCTTTCTCTGCATAAGTGACAATCTGCCAATGATACACACACACACACACACACACGAAATTAAGTTTCCAGTAATGAACACAATAAAAAAGGAATGCGCGACATCAGAGATGTGGTTGCTGTTCAACTACTTGTATGATGTTTCTCTGTGGTGTAAAGTTTTGTGGATTCGGCGCTCAAGAGAAACAATGAGCATATTGTGTGACTCTGCTGAATTGAACATCAAATAGCAGGATTACTCAAGAGGTTGCTTGGTATTATTTGCCGTTTTCCTTTTTGTTTTTTAACTTCTGAGAACTTTGAATCATAAAACTTTCTTGTTCTGAAGATGGCTTTATTCTGGTGTTAAAAAAACCCTGACAACCGACGGTGGACATTTTACATTTTTTATTAAAACAAAAAAATAATCTGTTTTTAATATGAAAACATATAGATAAAATAAAAACACGTAAAATACCAATTGAGCCCTTAGCTTTATCTCCTGCAGAAGTAAATACAAGATATTCACATTTTTTCTTTGAGATTAGCATTTGAGTTTTGGATTTCCTTGTACCGTGCTAAAATCAGGAGCACACTCCGGGCCATTGTTGTTTTCTTTAAGCTTTTCTAATAATACTGTCTTCTGATTCATCAAAAATAAAAGAAAAGAAAGAAAGAACGAAAACGAACGAAAAAACCCAGTCCAAGATTTTCATACGCCGTGGAATATGGCATCATTCCTCCTTTATACTGTTGTTCGGTAGAAAAAAGGTTCTCAATATTTCTCTTGCCGTTTGCTTGTTGCTTGCCTCAGCTTTGTATCTCTTTGACGCCTTTAATTCTCTATACTCTGTAGTCCTTGTCCGCACCGGATATTCTGATAAGATCAGTTTGCGAAAGACAGCGACTGTACTGTCAATTTATCCAGGAGGGTTTAATTTTTGAACAGAATCGTGTCCCATTCCCAAAAGACAGCATGTTCTGATTCTCAACGGGGAGAAAAGGAAAAGGAAATCAAATTTAAGACATCAGATGAAACGATGTCAAATTTCTGAAGCCTCTTGTCATGAATTCTGACCACAATCGTAACAGGTTTGTGCTGAAATTGACATGTTGAACTTAACTTTAGTTTTATGCTACTCGTGATCTTCTTATGGATAGGCAATGCTGTGAACTTGTACGGGGAATAAGCATTTGAACGATCTAAGAAGTGAATTATGGAGCATCAGATTCTAGTAATAAATGCATTTCATCGAAGAGCAAAAACTCCTGATACATCATATATCATTGTCAATTTAGGTAGGGCATCATTTCCAGTACGGGCATAATTCTCCGCTTCAGCCAAGCCATGTGATTTTTGTCTATCTAATAAGTGCACTTATCAGTTCGAGAAATTACCACCATTACTATGCTGACTTATCAGCGGGGATCGGAATTCCCCCAGGGGTAGGGTATTATAAAAGAAAGTTGTTGAGGGATTCTTAATAAATCTGGAATTTTTTTTTCCTAGTATGATGCCCGAGCGGGGTTAATGGGGGACGGACTATAAATTTGTTGGCAATATACCTATGCTGGTTCAAATCAGCTCGGCCCAATAATTCACTGATCCACCATGAAATGATATAACTTCTTTGTTCTTTTAAAATGTCTAATAAAAAAAAAAGTAAAAATCTCTGCTCTACTTGTTATTTATTTGATTTGCTTTTTTTTTATTTACAACAAATTATGATCTTTCTTACTATCTAGATTCATATCAGGATTTGTAAGTAGAAAGTCTAAGAAAAAAAAAGTAATAGAAAGAAAAAAGAGTTTTTTTTTTATTGAAAGGTTGTTTATCAATAGATTTTGAGATTTTTATTTGAAATAACAAAAAGATAAATAATAATTTGGAGCCACCGATTCCAAATATCGTCCATGTATGATCCATATTAGATCTAACCAATTGCCCATCCTACCTTCTCTATGTTCTTGATAACCTATCTTTGTCTCAGTAGAGTCTTTTAGTGGCATGTTTCGTTTCTCTTTCTCATTACTTAGAAAAAGTGAGTCACCGATTCAGGTACAAGATACTATTATTATTGTCTGGATAATTAGATATCCAACTCGTAATCCCAACAAAATCAGCATTGCTAATTTGATGAAACCCCTTATGATAGCGAACGATTCTTGTTGTTGATGTCTTTTCTGCCACCAAGCCGACAACAATTGGGGGATAACAGCAGGCAAAAGCAAAATAAAGATGAAACTCAATAATAATAAGCTTCTAATTGCTTTGTTTTTGGTCCCCTACACTCACAGATATCTATAGTTAGCTTGTGTGTCATTTGATAGAGTTTATGTTTTGTAGAACCTTTACAAATTTATTTGTAGTTATCATTTTTTTTAATTTTTTTGATAAAAAAGATGTATTTTTATAGTAATGAGTAATAATAATGGTGGGGTGATAGAGTTGTAGTTATAAATTGTGGAAATGTCGTGATGTAAGATGATAATGTTATTGATTAAAATAGTTAAATAATATTATCAATGTATTAGTACTTGTAAAATATTTTATCAAATTTTATAAGTTGAAAATATTTTTCAAGAATAAATTAAGTTAAATAATTCATTGTAAAATAGTTTATATCAGCCCATTTCTCCGTAAGATATTTTATAAGAAATATATATTTTATAAGAAGTTGTTATGTAAAACAAAATTCTAACTTATACCTTTTGTTTTCATAAAAAAGATTATTTTAAATCATTTTAACCAGAAGTTCAACTAACCCATTTTTATTATAATTTTTTTATAAAAATAATTTCTGAATTACAATTCTGTTTATAATTTTTGTCAAACGATAATTTGATCGTTTTCTTTCTTAAATAATCTAAAAAACGCATCTCTTTAATTATATTTGCAGTTCTATGACACAAGTTCAAAGGCCACAGAGCTAGGAATTTGTCCATTCACGGGACAGTCGGAAGAAATTAGAAGCTATTTTAGATTGAGGATCCCTTTGAGCAGCCAGAAAACACTGCGAGAGCTGTTAGTGCTGGAAACCTGGTGAAGATATCTGAAGCCATTCAAACAACCTACCTTAAACTTGTCTTGGTTAATCAGAATCGGTTTTCTGTCCTGGAAGCGTTAGTCAGGCCACGAATATCACGTTTTATTGCAGGAACACCAGCTGGAAACTCAAGCAATACTGGTGGCCACCGTGTTAGAGCTCCTGTTGGGAACTCAAGCTACACCGCTGGCCAACATCTTATGACCCGATCACAAATAAGTAGGTCTGTGTATTCTCAATCGCAAGCACAGCTTCAAACCCTCCAACACAAGACAGGAAAGCCATCCCAACAATTTGAGCACGCAAAGAAAGGGAAGTCGTCCAAGCAGTTCGACCGAGCAAAGGCATTTGCCACAATACCTCAGTCAAGGACAGCCAAAGTGGAGGCCTAGATCAGATCAAGAGAGTCTTCATCAGTTCTCATAGTGGGAGATTCTACTAGTTGTCATGAAGAAGATAGTACAGTGCAGATGTTTTAGCCTGCAGACGTATTTTACTGGTCCCTAGGTGGGTTATGTGGTCGTGGTCTAGTCCCTGGACATATCACAGTGTTTGAATCCATCAGCATCCATCCCTGGAAAATATTTTGTTGGATTGTAAGTGCATAATTGCTTCTAGAATCTAATTGACATCTAGGTGGGGTAAAACTAATAAAATGTATCAAACCGAGCCATGCGAAAGCACTTTCCGACCACTCGCAAAACCCAAACTTGACAATTAATAAATAACCAAAAAAACAAGCAATTGACACCGCACAAAACTCGAATTTATTTATAAAAAAAATCAAATCATTCAAGAAGAAAGTGATGTAATTACAGAGAATTTTTAAGGCACCTCTTATGTTTGAATTTTTTAGAATGTCTCTGAGTACAGGATAATAATATTTAAACATGGGACAAAAATATTTTAACTCTCATATTTTATTTATTTTTCTCGTCTCCTTTCTATTTTCATATTTTGCCGCTTTCAAATTTCTACTTTTTCGTTGTCGACTCTCCTTCATCATTTCCCCCCCTCAATTGTATCAGTTACAGAACATCCAGAAGAAATTGAACTATTATCTGTGAAAAACTTGGATTAAAAACGAGAAAACGAAACAAAAGATTACATGGTTTAAATTATTCAACACACAATAACACAATAAATCATGTGTGTTCTTATCACAAGACAACCGAGTAGCTCCCATGGGTTTGGAATGTGCCGGACCTTGTCAAAATCTTCTCCGCCTCAACTTCCTCTGTCCTATCAAAGAACATTCCTGGCTTTCGAAGATTAGTCAATTTGAACATTGTATCATTACTAATTAGATTGTTAGCTCTTATCCATGTCAAAGTCTCCAGGTTTCTTAATGTATCCATTCTGTTAATACTACCACTAACTGAACTGTATTCTACCAGCAAATGTCTTAGATATTCTAATTTCCACAGCACATTCGGTATTGTTGGTGATCGAAACAAATAACTTCGTAGATCAAGGGTGTATAAGCTCTTCATGTTGCCTTTCATTATCATATCATTGGAGAGGATATTTTCTAGTCTAAGTTTAAGCTTTTAACAACCTTTTGGTTTTAATTTAAGATATTTTTTTTTATTTTTTTTTTGGTTATCGACTATAACAACTTAAACCCTTGTAAAATTTCAATGTAACCACCATTTACCACCCAATAATTTTGAAATCCAAAATGTCGCATGTTGGACTTGTTACAGTGAAATTACACAGGATAAAGCCTAACAAGTAAGTTCTAGTCGTTAAGTGTATCAAGAGGAAGATTATTATCTAATATCAAAGAGTTTCTTGCCTACACAATAATTATCCTTGAAAGGTTAATATAAGGCTTACAAGAAGTATGAAAATAAAAGCCCTGAATAATATCAAATTGGCATACCAACCACTTCCAAGTAAATAATCAAGTGAAAGTTGGATGATTTTATAAGTATTTCCCAAACTAGAGTTATTGGGGTACCGTTACTTCCCTATATATCTTAAATTTTAAGGTTTGTGCTCTTAAAGTAATACATTACAATATAAATAGAGATGCATGTTAAAGCAGTAAAGACAAGAAAATAAACAAATAAACACAACAAACAAGATAATAATAATAAGAAAAAAGCAAAACTTAGTCCTAAGTGCTCAAAGGAGTTGTCATTCGGTCGCATTCAACATCGTGACGACTTTTAAATTTTAAGAAAAAATAACAAATATCTAGCATCTTATTCTTAGAAGAAAAAAATGTTTAGTTTAAGGAGTCGTCATCTAGTATTATGGTTACTAGAAATCATAACTAGTCAACAAAGATTTTATGGTATGAGATTGATTACACAAAAGAGAATATACTATCACCTCTTAAGCGTCTTACCTAAGATAGATTGCGTCGCTAATCTTATCTTAAATTGCTAGGAATTTGTTATATTCTGCTTTTGATAATCTGCCTATAATATTTATGATTCTAATGTAATTGAATATTCAAATACAAATACTTCTAACTCTGGTTTTGGTTAGTGCTACATGAAAACCATGTATGATATTCCTAGCTTGAATGAATATTAGAGTTTCAAAATTATTTCTGATTTTAATGTCAATATTCATAACTCCAACTTTAGTGAAAATCAAAGGTATTCCCATTTTTGATATTAATAGATATGAATATTCTTGATTTTAATACTAGTAAAATAAATTTACCTTGCCACATGTAATGTCCCTTTTTTATCTCACCCCTCAGTCTTGGTCAGTATTTGTAATATATAAATCCCATTAACATATAAAAAACAAGGTTTTTAAAATTAAAATTTTGATTAAAATTTAAATTCAAATTTGAAAATAAACAACTAAAATTATCATTTAAAAAAAAAACACAACATTATAGTCTCTATTTTTGTACAAGTTGAAAAATCATTTTCTTTATCAAAATTAATCCTTTATTTAAAATTATCATATCATTTTTAAAAATTAGAGATGAAAAAAGATAAAAGCAAAAACACATTATAATCTCTATTGTTTTCACAAGTTAAAAAATTACTCTGTTGATCAAAATTAATCATCGATCGTTTAATTCCAAATTTAACTTCCCTTTAAAAATTAAAATCAAAACAAATGGGATCAGAATTAGATTATAACAATTGGCATCCCTTGTTTTTTTTTTTTTTTGTGCTTCCTTGCAAAATATGTGCCCGTACTTTGAACTTAACCACTTTGGCCCTACGAAATTGTGTTATAACATCAGAAATTATCAAGGAAAAATGCGCACCTCATATTTGTTCATCATATCAAAGAACTTGATGTGTAAATCGAGGTAAAGCCTAAAGATGATAACAAAACCACTCGGATCAAGAACAAAATGGTGGAAAACAGAGACTGGAATTAGCAACAAAGTCCACCCATCATTCTTAACTCAAGCGATATTTAAACTTATAGTAAGTAATACAAGACGTCAAACGAGCCCACGCTGCTACCTGCCAAAACGCCTGAGGAACTGCAAGAAGAAAAAACAATGGACATCAGAACCATGGTAATTGACCACAACACAACATCACGTTAATGAAACTAAAGCAAGCACTAATTAAATCACGGCATAAAACTAAAAAGTGGACTCGCTATACGGGGGATTAAAATACATGCGTTTCTTATGTTATCTGAGCATGGTTAGCAATGGAATAAAATGAATCCAAAAGAATAACATAAGCTGAGCTCTATCAGTATCGCACACATGACAACAGTATCCTGAAACCACGTCCATTTATAAAAGAATGAAATTAATATACTACTAGAAAGGCATGATTAAACAGTACAAGTTTGACAAGACTCGGGTGACCAACAGAAAGGCAGGAAAAAACCAGAGCCCTTTGATCATCTTATATTATGTATATGCAAGTAAAATGCTTACACTCCAATACACCTGCAACGCAACATTGTACAACCATGTAATAAGATTGTGTACAGTACCAATTCGATAGAACAGAAGCACATTTTGACAGTTTTGGTGGATAATGAAGCACTGGTGTGTTTAGGATACCATTTAACCCACCCCATTCACTTCCCAAAGGAACGCATTTGCAATGAAGAATCATTAGAGCATTACAATCCATCTCCAAAAGCCAATAGATTCATTATGAGAAAATCATATTTCAAGTTGATAACCATATCTAATCTTCAAAATCATTCCCCGCAAAACAACCAAAAGAAGACCAAGTGTTATTAGGTACGTTACCATCAAACTTTTAAGTTAGAAACTGACCTTAAGAGGAAAATTCAAATGAAGAAACAAAGCATTACAGTCATAAAAAACATGGATAAACAAAGCACTCAAATTCATGCAAAGCTAAACTAGAACTACTCATCTAGATTAACACGTACAAAGAGAGTCATAATGATGATATAAAGTTATCTGTACCTCAAATGTTGCTCGGATACATGAAAACTCTAACACGAGTTCCCTGCAAATGAAACACGGATTTAATACACAAAAAGCCAAATATCCAGAAACTATGACATACCAATCACAACAGCTATTTAAAAAAAATACCATGGACTTTGGAGGCAGGTTGGACTTGAACTTAGCTCTGACAACACCGCTGTTTCCATGAGGCCTTGTGACCTTGCCCCAAATGCAGCGATAATGGGATCCTTGCTTCTTCACCTTGGCCTTGTAGATGTATGCCATGCGCTTACCAGCATACCATGCAACTTCTTCCTTGGTGTTGACTCCCTCAATCTGGATCAGTGATGTGTTGGGATATTGGTTGGACTTCGACCTAACCACCAAAACAATATGTTAATCTCCAGACTAATCCACACAACGAAAACAAAATCCTAATTCCATTTCTGACAAACTATATTCAATTTCTGAAACTTGAATGAAAGAATTCCAATGAATGAATCCATCCTATTCTTTACTGTACTTAGTCAATCAAATTGCTGCAAATATAGTTATAGTTAAAACCACAAATCTTGAACTGATAAAACATTTTTTATTTTGCTTATCTTTCAAAAGAAGATCAAAACATTCTCTATAAACTAGAAAATGCCAGCACTTACTTGGCATCAAACCTGATGCCAATATTTCATTTAACACAACAAAATCAAACATAATAGCTTTCTAAAAAACCAATCCCATAACCTAAATGCCCTTAACTTTCTTTTCTTATTCAGATTTCTCCGTAACCAAACAGAGTGAATAAAATACAAATCAAGAAAACACAAATAATAAATTCACAGAATAAAAAATCTAAGCTATGGTTATTACCTCTTGTAACCCAAGATTGTGCCTCTGACATAAAGCCTAAAGAAAAAGAAAATATAGAGAGTGTTAAAAAAAACGCAATTGTTCATTAGCTTAAATAACAAATTATTTGTTGAAAATTAAAATTTTGATTCTTTTCTTATTAAAACATAAGAGAAAGTATCGCAAACCTGACTCGCTCTCCTTGGCGTCCCTTCACCATTTTCCAACTCCGAGTCTATGCGCTCTCTCTCTCTCTCGCTAAAAGTGGCTTAAACTGTGAAGCTGTTGGGAAGTGGAAACGTAAAACCCTAATAGCTGCTGTTTCTATAAAGCGCAAACATGTGGTTGGGCCTTTAGAGTTTAGATCGAACATTAATTTAAGAAATAATCTTATTGGGCTTATGATGTCATTTTTCCAGTGGGCTAATATTATTATTTTTCCGTGGCCCTTTGTAAGAAACAAAAATCATTTGTAATGGGGCATTTGGAGTCCAGTGTTATTTTTTAAATTATTTTTTATTTAAAAATATATTTAAATACTATTTTTATTATTATTTAAAATTTATTTTTTATATGAGTATATCAAAATAATTTAAAAATCTTTAAAAAATTAATTTGAAACAAAATAGAATAAATTAATCTTATGGAGGCTTGATGTGCCCCAAATTCTCATAAAAGAGAAGGATACCTCTGGGAAAGCGGCCACGGATAATGCTTTGTGTTTGTAGTGCCCCTCTTTTTTTCCTTCTTTTTTTTTAAACCTCACGAATGAGGTGTTCAAGTGGGAACGGTGTCTTTTTCTCTATTTTTTTTGGGGGGATGATTTTCTAATTATACGTTCAGTAGTACTTTGTTTTGGTTTGGTTGTGATGATACATATAAACGGGGATGGTTAAAATTTAATTTTTTTAACTTTAAATTATTTTAATATGCTAATGTTAAAAATAAAATTAAAAAAATATTATTTAATATATTTTAAAGTAAAAAATATTTTAAAATGCAGCTACTAATAAACTTCCAAATACCCCCTGAATTGATAAATTTATTGATCAACTTGCTTAGCAGCCTTCCTATTTCATCATCGGATTTTAAGAAAAGCATAGGACACTGACAAAAAATTTACAATTCCAAAAGTGGATGAAATTAGAGATTAGAGATTTGAGTGTTTGTGTATATTTCTACATCAAATGTTAGTAAATAATAGATAATACAGCTGGTTTTGACTTCAGAAGGTCTTCTGCTACTATAGACATGGTGTTTTGCAACAATTACACCAGACACGCAGACAGTGGGCTCCCCTTCTTGGCAGGATGAACCATGTTCTGATAGCAGGATCACAACAGGGCAAGTCCTCAAACAACAAGGGGTGAAGTCAATGAATCTCAGCCACCCACAGTCCTAATCACTGCAAAATCAAAACAATCCTTCCTCCTTGGAAATCCAGCCTTTCTTAGCCATCTTTCCCCAGTGTCTCTAAGCGGGTAAGGAGACATCGGGTTGATCTGATCCTTTACAGCTACCTCCAGAAATCACTGCTAGCTTTTAGATTACATTTATTCAAGGACGCAAAAGGCGCTTGTCACATGTCAAGATCCTGTAACTTGCATGAGGACCCTCAGATGTGTCACGCACAGTTGCTTCCCAACCCATGACTTTAGCTATCTGTTGAAGTTCATCCATGACATCAAGAGTGTCACGAATGTATGCTCGACCACCAGGTCTGAGTATGCGATCCATCTCAAGCATGATTGTAGACATATTACATCTGAGTCAAAGAAACAAACCACTTAAAAAAGAGAAGGAGAAGGAAAAACCTCCTGCTTAACCTCAATTATAAGATCATGGGCAGGTCACGAATTGAGCAAAGAATAAGGCATACCTTTTCCTTTCAACAGAAAAGAGGCCAGCTGCATGCAGTAAATCATAGGTTCTTGGGTACGTATCAAATGGTTCACACCTGATAAATGAAACATCATGAGAAACAGAAGCCCGTTCGACTAAGTTCAAGAATTATAAATTGTGAACAAACTTTTAAACAAAATCAATTCAACATTGCATGCATTTCTTATCAGTGAAGGGGGGAAATCCAATAGGAAAGGAGGAACGGTCAAAGGCATGCATCATTATTTTCAGATGTTAATATTTATGAAAACAATCAAGAAATGGTTTCCAAAATGAGGATCCAATAAACTATATGCATCAGCTACTCTGACAGTTTAGAACAGTACCAATCGTGCATAACTCCTAGGAGTCCACGGTCATATAAAACAGGCAAGGTGTTGGACCCGCTTACTGGAACCACGTTCAAAACCCAGCAATCAAATCCTTGCTCAATCAATGCAGCCGCAAATCTAACAAAATCAACAATCAAAGCATAAATATGACAAATTAAAATAACCTTTTGTAATGGAACAGTGTAAGATGAGATGAATAGTAGATGGGATACCCTCCAAAGCCAGCTTTCATGTCCATTACATTTCTTAGTTTAAACTTCTTCCAATGCCAAGCACGGACATAGCCAGCTATTGTTTCAGACCAAAACTTATTTTCTGCCTTTAATAGCTCTTTTCTGGCTATGAATGACTCGTATTGTATGCTCTGGAGTCTATCAGGTGGAGTGTGCAAGCGGGAAGGCCACATGGAAACATTTGCTCCATATCCATTCTCTGGAAGTCGACTAATACATGCCTTCAGATCAACATACCTAACAACATCATACAATGAAAGCTATAAGAGAGGATAAATAGATAACTCAGAAGAATAAGCAAATTAACTTTTTACGCACAAACAATTGTATAAAATTCTTCATCAATTTTTTAACAGCAGCTACCCTAACCGATGGGCCCAAGGGGCTCAGCTGCTCGGCTAACAGTTCTAAATATGTAACCTCTTTCAAGAAAAATTAACAGTTCTAAACATGTTCTCTCTGGTTTTTCCTAAAGATATATTCCCCCAAACCACAGAAAGAAAACAAAAAACTTTTACAGCTGTAATTTGCATCAAGTAAATTACATCTATCAACAACAACCAAACTAGATGCAAGTCTGCCATCATGGTAAGAGACAACCAGAAGGTACAGGCAACCATCCAGGTTAGAAATCAGTTAAGGCTGAATTATTTCATTCAGAAAGAAGAAATGAAGACAGCAACCAGGAATAAATGAAACCTCTCCTTCACCAGCATTTGTATGAGTTTCATTCAGACAAACTCATCTAATTCAAGAAAATGTTTCCTTCACTAGGGACGCAGGATAAATTAGGCTTGTGACCAAAAAAGGATTCACAATGAGGTAGGCAGGAAAAATTGAAATTTGGAAGAATGAGATTTTTACTGTAGCGAGAAAAAAATACATATTGAGGTGCTCCGTATTACATAGAAGAGTAATGTTAGGTATGCTAACATGTCCTTGCAAAGTATGGCACTAATAGATGTTGCATCTATAACATAAGAAAGTTCTAAAATTATGAAGAGGCCGATCCACAATTTAATGTAGTTTCTTCCATTTTTGGAGTAGCTATTGCAGATAGACACATTATTAGGAAAATAAGTATTGTTATTGGTAGCATTATTCTACACAGAATTGGTGCTTCTTTAAGAGGCATCAAAAGTACTAGCAGTTTTAAACTACATAAGAAATAGAAAAGCCAAAAAGGAAAAGGAAAACCATAAATAATAGGAAATCCTAATTGATATTTACTTTCTTGAGTATACTTAGATTTATAACTAGCAGTAATATTCTCAAGTATGACAGTTCCTAAAAAGATTAGGTTTACAATAAACTAAAGTGTACAGAATCAGTGACAAACTAAACTTGTCTTTCATTGACTGCATGAACTAACATTTGTTTATGAGATCATTCGGACAAACTCATCGTTTCACCAAGAAAAATTTTACAGGGAAACCAGTTTCTTCGTTGAATGAATTAGGTTTGTCAGTATGACAGATATGGAAAATGAAAATAAGAAAGTGAGCAACATGCCTGATAATCTTACCTCGTTTTCTTTCAAAGAGCTGTATCACCTTTTTTTTTAAATGGCACTAAATCACCTCCATTCTTCCTTTTAGTGTATTCAATCGAAAAATTCAAGAGTAATGGGACAGGAAATGAAAGCTCTAGCTTCTAAAAGGGATGTGTCATTTACACTGCTAAAAAAGCCCCCTGTACTCCTAAATCTTTTAATCACCTAAATGGCAAAATAGTCACTTCAATAAAACACTATATCTAGTTCACATGATAAAGTGAAGAGATAGTTATACTATCTAAGCCATATAATGAGAATTTGAAACTTCTTCGGACAGTGAACAGCACGTTCCTAGTAAAAGAGTTGGAGAATTTTAACCCAAAAAATCAATGTGGAAGAGCTTCAACAGAAAGTCATTGCTGCATCTTTTCCAACTTAATAGTTAATTAAATCCTCCACATTATTAACAAATTCATCATTTGAAAAGAGAGAATTGCAGGAGATCTTTCATGAAAGAGATCACCAGGGTTTTTTAGTTTGAACAAAGCAATGTGAAAAGTATAAAGATGATAACCACTTGCAAGTGATTTCTCAGTAGAAACTTGCTTTAAATGATCAAAAAAGAGTTGACACGAGGTTAAGCATCGCTGTTAAAACAATAAAGAAAACTCACTCTTCCAGGGCTAAGGTGAAGTAGAAGAGTAGGAGTAAGATACAAGTACATATGGCACCTTTCCAAAACAATTCCTCCCAAGTAAGGGTAACCAAGGAAATTAAAATATCCAAGACCACAGCCAATTGCATTCCAAATGAGAGTTGCGAGTTTTGTTTTTCTACTCTTCCATTAATTTTTTAATCCAGTAAATGTTTCTTCCTCTCCAATTTCTGTTTTTATACTACCATGGCAGCAAAGGTCAGATTATCTCAGGCTATCTACCTGTATAACAACAGTTTTTCCAGCCAAGCTAAAAAAGGCTATTCTATATGCCATGAAAACCATAAAAGCAGTTCTGGGTGAAACAAGTTTACCAAACATTATCAGGGTCATCTTCTGAATCACACAAGTGAGGTTTTGCTCCAGTGTCACGGTTTAGATAGCAGCTGTTGTTTAAGGGTTTTTGCCATATTGCAATATATCCCTCCTTCTTAACAAGCTCCCAGCAAAGGCGAGTAGTAAGATTAAGCATCTCTGAAAATATAGAAAGACATAACGTAGTTAAATACAGTAATATAAAAACCTATCAATGGCATGAGGGCACAACATATCTAATAAACTGGTTCAACCAATATGTAGTCAAACATCATCACACCATTCTCTAGTAATTATATGCGTTCATTACTAATGTAGTTTCAACCCTCCCACGACACATATTTCTGTCTGAGGTTGATATGCTGTTTTTTTGGATTGGACAAAGTTCGTTATTCAAAAAAACTAGCCTGTCACATAAAGAAATCAAAAATTCAATTAATTCAGTACATTTAGATTACAGACACTGAACAGGAGGAGAAAACACAACTCATGTGGATATCTGAAGGGAAACAAAAGAGGTCATCAAGAATGCAAAACCTTTGATTTTTTAACATGCAATTTCCAAGTGAGAAACTAAATAGATACCTTCCCACTGTTCCTCTAGGACTTGTTCGTGCTTATAAACCGGTTGTGCTGCCCAAGCAAAGTATCCTCCTGCCCGAAGCATCCTATTGACCTCGAGGAGCAAAATTCCATCTTCATCATAATGTTTGAAAATAAAGAGACTATCAGAATCCCAGAACTAAGATGAAAAATGCAAATTTTTCAAAGGTACAAAACCTTAAAAGCATGAGATGTGCATTAGCAACACAAACTCATTAAGGAATACAATAATCTCACACAATATGTACACGATCGGGCTGGGGGGGGGGGATAAAACAGCAAGGGAATGGGAGAACTTCACATAGTCAGAGGAGTGTAGAGCAAGTGCATATAAAACTGCGGTTGATTTTAGAATTATGTTGGAAAGTTGTGGGTGGCATTTCAAACATGTAATACAATGCTTCTTCTCTTATTCTAAAAGTTCATTGAAACAATTCTGTGACCAAAACTAGTCAAAACAGAAGCAACATACCATCCCGAGTCCAATTGATTCTGCATCTTGAACAATGTATCAATTCAAATGCTTGACTCGGATATGGAAGACGATGAGTTGCAAATGCAGCCACCATTGCAGGTACACCACGCTCAAGAGCAAATTGAATTTGATTCTCGTGAACATCTTTGGGAGCAATAGACATAGTCATAACATCCCGTGATAGCAGATAGGCACCAAAACTTGCCACGCCACACCCAACATCTAGAACCACTCGAGTATGGCGACCAAATGCAATGTCTGGAACCATCTACACATAGAGCAATGTCATAAACAACAAATGGACAGGATATGAATATTATTTCCTTCCCAAAAATACGGATAAAAAAATTGGCATACCTCAGAAATCTGGTCCAAATATTTATCCGCCCCGTGTATGAACTGTGTACCACCGCCAGGAAACGTAAACTTGTCTTTCGCTTTAGAAATCCAGTTTTGGCCCCCTTTATCTTCAACTAATCGCGAATGAGGAACATTGCTATACCATACCTGTAGGGAAGTGGCATTTAATTAAGTCTCCGGTGAGAACAAAAATATATCAGTCCTGGCTATTGCGCATCAGGGTGTTTTCAAACAAAACCCGCCAGAACAGACTGACTGTCTTGAATCAGGAAATGCAGTAAAGTATATCACGTTAGAAATAGAACACAACTCCATATATTCCACACAGCTCATCACAATATAAACAAAATTGCTTTCTACTGTAATAAATTTACAAAAAGAGTGGTGCAGCTACCCTAAATAACCACTTGTTTACTTGCGCTAGGTTCATAAAACGAGCTAGTGCATGAACAGTCAGCAATCGCACTGTAAAAATTGGATAGGATCAAGAAATTTGATCAACAACTTCCCATGCTCTTTCATTTTGCTTCACTGTCTTGGCAAACACGAAAGAGCGATCCCTCAATCTGTACACAGTTAATAACGAAAACTGGAGGACATCAAAACAAAAGGGAAAAAATACTTTTTTTCTTTCCATTTTCTCTACACGACAAAACAAACCCCAGTTCGATTCCAATACCTCATCACGGCTCCGCGGCCATGGAATTGGTTGCCGGTATCCTTTAGGAGGGGGAACCAAGCAATTCAGTTCGTCCCCCTTCTCCGGGCAATGCCTTTCGAATCTCTCCCCTTTCTCCGTCGATTTCAACCTCTTAATAGCCTTCACATTATCCAAACACGGTATATACTCTCTCATACTCACTGGACACAACTCATATCTCTCGGCCCTAAACCTAGAATCCTTACTTCCACTCTCAATTTCACTCCCGTTCCCCCAATTCTCCACGATGTCCGGATCAAACTCCCCAGCTTCAAAATCTTCACTCATTTTCCCATCAGAATCAATGATCCCAAACGTCCGATTGGGATCGGGTAGTGGAGATTCATCGGGAGGTGGAGAAATGGTTGTGGCTTGATCTGTAAGGGGTTGATCAGATTGGTTTAGGGAAATTAGAGGGGTAATGTTGAACGACCTGTCGTCGTTAGGAGAGATGGAAATGGAGTTTTGTGGTGTGGAGAAGAAGAGGAGCTGCTGGTAGCCACCGTTGGACCAGTGTTTGCCAAGGTAGAAAAATGTGATTGAGATTAAAGTGAAGGCTGTGATTTTGAGGATTAGCGGGGTTTTAATGAGATCTGTATTGGTGAGTGGTTTCATGATTAATTGATGTGTTGGCGGCGGCGGCGGTTTTTATAGGATCTGAGAATGCGTGCGAGCTGAGCCCGCACTGGTGCGAGAGTGAGCTAGCGAGAATAGGTCGGTGATCTAGGGACGGGTTGTGAATAAGATGAGGTGAAAGGAAGAAGAGTGAGCTTATTGAAAGTGATTGCGTGCAAGTACTAGAAAAATACAACTTTGGTCCTTCAGTTAGTTTCCTGTTGTTATTTTTTAATTTTTTTTCTATTTCTATGTGAGAGAAAATAAATTGTCGAACATATATAAGATTCAGGTTAATTTGGAAATAAATCGTTTTTGAAACAAAACGCTACTGGATTGAGAATATTTGACATAGGATTGTTAAATAATTTTAAATTTAATTAATCAATTTTGTTGGACAATGGAGATTAGGTTATGATAAGAAAATTCCCCACGCTACGTTTTCATGAGACAGAAAATATTATATATGTATATATAATATAAATAATATTTAGATAAAAAAAAATCTTTGATAGTATTATTAAACTTTATTTGTTGGGTCAAATCTAAAATCTCTCAACTATATTTATTATCTAGCTCAAAATTTAAATTAAATTATATAAAAATTATTTTAATATGACTCCATAACTTGACCGATTTAAAAAAAACTTGAACAATTAGTAAAATATGATTTGATTTTAAAAATATTATTAAAATGATATTATTTTTTTAAAAAAATAAAACAATGATAATTGAATTAACCTAAGATAACCTACTAAATTCATGAATTATGTCACAAATTCAAATGAGTTTATTAAATTTATTTTTTAAAGCTGTTTTTATTTAATTATATGATAAAAAATAAATAATTATAAAACTAAACATCAACTTAATACCATGTGTTTATCCAGAACCATAATAATCATGTGCAAATTAAATAAATAAAAAATCACAAGTTCTGCTTCTCAATGATCATTTCTTAAAAAGAATATTTGTATTTAATGATATAATAAACAAGTAGATGTTCAAAAAACCGAGCATCAACTTAAATACCGTTTGAGAACGCAATATAAACCACGTTCCTAAAAAATTTAATTTTTTTTAAAAAAATTATTTTTCTGTGTGTTTTGGATCGTTTTGATACAGTGATCTAAAAAATAATTTTTTAAAAAATAAAAGAACATCATTTTAATGTATTTCGGTGCGAAAAATACTTTGAAAAACAATCGCAACCACACTTCCAAACAGACCCATGTTGATATATTTTTTAAAAAATCACAATGTCTGTATAGAAAGATTCAAAAAAAATTATAAAGTTTAAATTATAATAATTTTTTTCATAATTATTCATTATTTAACAGAATGTGATAGGCTATTTTTTATTAGTATGATACAAAACAAAATTGAATATCATGAAAATAAATACAAATTTAATATTAAGATATTTTTTTAATATCATAATAGCTCTATACAAAAGAAATTTAAAAAAAATAACAAAGTTGAATCATCAGCAAACCTAGTATCAAGATATGAAAAATATGAAAAAAAAAAATATATGAAAAATATTACAAAGAAAGAAAAACAAGAGGAAAAAAAAATAAAAAAGAAGAAGAAAAACATGCCACTATTCTAGAAAATATCAACATGCAAAGAGGATAACAGTAACTGTCATTTCTTACCTGTTTGTATTTAATGGCAGAAGTAATTATTTTCGGTTTAATTGAGTTTTTATAAAAAAAATAATTAAATTGATTTTTTTAAAATAAAAACTGAACCGAAACCGGCTCAACCCAACCGGTTTTGGTTCGGTTTTTTAGGACAAAAACTGGTTCAAATTGGTTTGGATTGTTTTTTCGGTTTGGTTCGGTTTTTTCGGTTTCGGGCTTATAAAATCAAAGTCAAATTGAACCAGTCTGTTTTTTAAAAATTTTAATGGTTTAATTGATTATTTTCATGATTTTCTTGATTTAATCGATTTTTTTATTTTTTTATTTATTTCTAAGTGATAGCTAATATTCTGCTTGTACAAGTGCATGGAAGCGGGCGGGGGAAGAAATGCTTTTAGTTATATATTTTTTTAGAAAACGAGGAAATTAACGTCTCACAATTTAAATGTATATAGGATTTATATACAAAGAAAGCTATAAAAAAAAAAATACAAGGACAACACATCAATTTGGATATAAATGGTAACTTAAAGCAACTAAAAATGGATTTAGTTTCAACGAGATGTTTTCATGCCGTGTAAGGAGGAGTATCTAATGACATTTGATTACTTATATAGTAGCAACCGATCTAGGCCGCTGGGGCGCTGATCCACACACAAGAAAAGGCCGAGAAAGGAAAAAGGCCCCACGGCCACGGCCCAACTTCGAAAAGGAATTTATAAATTCCTTTTCAACAAAATTTTTGAGAGTTGAAACTTTGACCCCGCCCCACCCCAGCCGACCCGCACGAAAAAAACAAAAAAACCCGACCACAAATTCAAACTCGCCACGTCTCTCTATCTCTATAAATTCCAATCTTTAACAACGTATCCTACATTTCCACCTTTTTCTATTTTCACTCCCTTTCATTAACAGACCTCCATCGATCGGGCAATCACCTGCTCTTCGGCTAAATTCACCGTTCACCTCTCTCAATTCCCTTCATTTGATTTCCCCTATCTCTCTTCAACACCCCCCCCCCGTTTCCTTCTCTTCAAATCCTTAAAAAAAAACAATAACCTAATTTCACCATCAATTAATTCTAGGGTTTGCCCTAACCTTCAACAAACAGCACAGTTTGTTGAATATCCTACAATTCCACCCTTTAAAGTCCGTATTTTGCTATCAATTGATTCAATTCGCCTGAATTCACGGCTAAAAAGCGTAACTGTATCCATGGTTGCTCTATTTCGATGAAATCATGGACGATTTCAAGGGAGATGTAGATAAGGAGTCGTGTTCGAAGTCAATAAACGAGACGGTGAATGGGTCTCACCAGTTTACGATAAAAGGGTATTCATTAGCGAAAGGAATGGGAGCTGGGAGATGCATACCGAGTGATGTTTTCAACGTGGGTGGTTATGATTGGGCGATTTATTTTTATCCAGATGGGAAAAACCCTGAGGATAGCTCGATGTATGTGTCGGTTTTTATTGCGTTAGCGAGCGAAGGAACGGATGTTAGGGCTTTGTTCGAGTTGACGCTGGTGGATCAGAGTGGGAAAGGGAAGCATAAAGTACATAGTCATTTCGATCGTGCGTTGGAGAGTGGACCTTATTCATTGAAGTACAGAGGCAGCATGTGGTAGTGTTTTCCTTTTTCTAATTTTGTTCGGTTCTGTTTCCTTTGTTTAGGTTGGTTAATCTTGGTTTTCGAAATCTTGGTTTTATTATGTTTTATATATATGATTAAGTATTACTGGATTTTGATTAATGTACCTGTAGTTTGCGGGTTAAAAGATGGGATTTTGGACTTTTGGCTCGGGAGTCAATGATGTAAAGAGAATAAAAAAAAATTATGCCTGTCGATATGAGCTTGTTTTAGGTAGTGCGAATAAGATACTCCCCAAGTTTGATGGATGGTAGATGAAAGTTTGGATCTTATGCTTACATAGTTGATCTAATCAGTAATTTTGCTTCTATCAGATACCGCTATGTGTTTGAACGTGGTGCCAGTGTAGGAATGTGGGATGCTAGTCATAGCATGTTGTGTACTATGATATTGTGTGTTAGTAAATGACTGCTGCTTTTGCAAAATGACAGCTCTGCTTACTGAAAAATAGCATGCAATAGTGCTGCTGCTACTGTTGTGGCCGAGGTTAGAATTATGAAAGATCTGATGTCCAATTACATATGGTATTAATCTTTTTGTCCTTCAAACAGGTGGCATATGATTCCTCCTCTCAAAAGCAAAATCGAATTATGAAAGATTTTGTTACGGCTGATAGCAGTCAGAGTCAAGATAGAATATATTGTTCATTTCCTTGTAGCTCTTTTATTGTTCTCCTTGACAGACCCCAATTAATCTATAATAACATGCACTGGAAATTAAGATCCTAAGTTCTAAGAAAAAAGAACCTATATCTCCCATACCTAGAAGGTTTACACATGGACAGACGAAGAATAATACAGTACTGTAACTGAAAACATCCAGAAGTGCTACCTTACAAATTCGCATACCTCTCCCTATTAAGCTAAATGCCAAGATTTCCACTTTCACATGCAGATTGCTATAGCTTTGAAACTTTAACCTGCAGGTGGTTTGGAATTTTACGTTGGGCATTGCAATTGTACATTGTTTTGTGAGCAGATGAGTTTTGCACCTTCAATGTATTGCATTCCTCAAACCTGCATATTGATCCATGCCTGTGACACTGGGATTGAGGAGATATCCACGTGGTGTTGCTCTGTGTTGGTTTCTTGTAATTTCAGTAGTTTTGGAGGTTAATTAGAATTATTTTCATTATGTTTTTATAAAATTTGATTGCTTGCTTTTAGTGCCTGTAAATGTCGTATAGAAGTTTAATCAGTGCACTCTCATCTCTTCTTTGTCCTTTTCTTTAGGGGAGTCGGGCGGTATTGGGCTGGGAGTGCACCAAACAACTTCTCAATATTTTCACTCATGACACTTTGTTTGCATTTCAGGGGTTACAAACGTTTCTTCCGAAGGACAACCTTGGAAACTTCTGATTATCTGAAGGATGACTGCCTTATCATGAACTGCACTGTTGGAGTTGTCAGAACTCGTCTTGAAGGACCAAAACAGTACTCCATTTCAGTTCCACCTTCAGACATGGGTTGGGGTTTTAAAGAACTACTGGAGTCTGAATCTGGTTGTGACATAGATTTCCAGGTTGGTGATGAAACATTTAGAGCTCATAAGCTGATCCTTGCTGCTCGTTCACCTGTTTTCAGAGCTCAATTTTTTGGACTTGTTGGGGATCCTAACATGGATAAAGTAGTAGTGAAGGATGTTGATCCCTTGATATTCAAGGTAAGGATCCTGTCCTAATCCCTATCTATCACCATTTGAAGAAAGAGAATAGGATGCATTTTTATGTGTCTAAAGAAAAGGATAACTCTCTTTTTTTCCTGTTAAATTCACCATATCGAAATATTGCATTCTAGAGCTTTGTTATTATTCCCCAACTTTGAATTTATTCTTTATGCAAGTTTCTTGAACACTGTTATGGTCACTTGTTTAAAAGTAGCAGGTATGACTTGATTGGGCTCTTCTGTGTTTTCAGGCAATGCTTCTGTTTATATACACAGACAAACTTCCCGATGCACATGAAATAACTGGTTCGACATCAATGTGCACATCCACCAATATGGTGCAGCATCTGTTGGCTGTCTCTGACCTTTACAATTTAGATCGATTGAAATTGTTATGTGAAGCAAAGTTGTGTGAGGAACTCAGTGCTGAGAATGTGGCAACAACACTGGCATTGGCTGAGCAGCATCAGTGCATGCAACTGAAGGCCATCTGTTTGAAATTTGCAGCAAATCCAGCGAACTTGGGAGGTGCGTGTTGTTTGTAGGTTATGAGTGGTGCAAATTCAAATTGTATTAGTTTTATGGTTTTGCGTCTTATCTGGATAAAAATACAAAGATTTTCATTATCTAAAATTTTAAGATGCATAGCGCCCCAGGAATAGAGCACCTTGAAAGTTTTAAATGTTTGTGATGTTTGCTCCTTGAAATAGAAATATGTTTAGTTGCATCATGCTTAGATCTTAACAATGCAACTGCATCATTGCAATGGCTTTATGTGAAAAGTAACTTGTACATGATTTCTTTTTCCTCCTTTATGTCTAAACTCACCCGGGCATTCCATTTCTGAGAGCCTTGATGCAATTATTGGTGGATAATTTCTTTAGGGTGCATATGCTTGTGTATGTGTTTTCCTCTAGATAATATTTTTAGATGCTTTATTTTCTCTATTGATTGAAATACTAGTTGAATCCTGGAAGTTCCATATCATATATCATTTCATTATATAATGCAGTGCATGCTTGAGATAAAATAGCAGGGCTATCTGAGATTATAGGAGTTTTATCATTTGGCTGAACAGAGATTGGTCAATTTTTTTATTTTCTTTTTAGCATCAGGTGTACTAAAACTGTCCACATCAGCCATTTCTTTTCATTGAATTTTATGTTCTAAATGCCCAGGGAGATGCATTAGAGCATCATTGTTTTGGACGATTTTGTTTTTGCATGGTTGGGTGTTGGGAAAATATGTAATCACTCAGTTTTCTGGTCTGGACAGAATTGCTTGGCCAAAGTTTTGCCACAGTTGGAAGCGTATGTTCATGGCAGTTCTTGCTGTGTGACAAGAAAAAACAAGAAGAATGTATGACAAGAACATTATAAGTCGTTGGATTGATAGAATCCACCAATAACTTCCACGTTGATCATGTTGGATGGCTCACAGCTTTCCTTTTAATCTAAAGTCATTTTGTCTTATGAAAGAGCACTACCCAAACAGTATACCATTCCAAAAAAGGAACCCTTTTGCTATTAATTTAGTACATTCTTACTCGAGTGCATTTGCCCATAAAGCAGGAATGAAATCGATCATTTTAGCTTATTGGTTTCTCATTTGCACATTTCTATGTTTTGCTGAAAATTTTATCTTCATTGTTTCTTTTCTGCAGCGGTAATGCAGTCAGAAGGGTTCCGACACTTGGAGGAGAGCTGCCCTTCAATGTTATGTGAGTTGCTGAAGACACTTGCTTCTGGAGATGAGAACTCAAGTCTTCTGTCAGGTAGGAAGAGGAGTGGCAGCAGTTTACTTGGGGTTGATCTAGCGGATGGGGCTCCAGCAGAATCAGCAAATCCCAATGGCAGGCGTTTGAGGAGGCGGTTTTAGATGTAGATAGTGGCATGCAAATTGTAATTCTGTCCTCCTCTATGGAATGTGATCTAGCGATAGTGTGACTGACATCGAAATTTCGTCCTGATTCCTGTATGGTGTATGATCAAGAGTGTTGGTAGTTGCAAGTTTTGTTTTTATAACGTGTTCCTCTCTCTCTCTCTCTCTCTCCTTTAAGACAGATAACCATATTATCGCCCTCCTAGAGCCCTTGAGCTTACCCCTTGTCTTGGATCTATTTTAACTAGGAACTGGTCTCTTTCTTGCAGCCTAGCTTGGCTACTTCTGTAAAACCACACCTTTTGTTCGTCCTTTATGCTGTCATGACTGCTGGAAAGCTTTCGATGGATGATAGTCAGTGAAAAATGGGAAGGATAAAAGAAAAATAAAATAAAAACCAACTGACCATCGTTGCAGGCTTCAAGTCCTCCTTTTTTTCTTCTCTTGGAATAATTTACTTGCAGTATATACTAAAAGGAAAACAGAAAAAATACAGCAAGTTTTGCTGGTACACTGTTTTTCTGGCATTAGCTACTTTTTAAAATTTATCATTTAATATATTTTTTAAATAATTATATTAAGTTTTATGATACTAGAAAATGCATTTCGACATCTTCCTTTGCATTAAATTGAATTCTATTACTTGAATTCTATTTGCAGCGAGGTTCGAGTACACTGGCAGGTTAATTGGCATTTTCTATTTTATTTTCTTCTAGAACTTTCAACCCCTCGCCCATGGGTTAATTTCCTGCTACTCCGGATTTTCTTATTTCCAAAAAATAACATTTGTTTTATGTTTTTTAGCCGGTCGGGGGGGCTCCAATCTATACAGCTAAAAGAAATATACAATTTTGGAGGATGGCGGCGAAGACAGAATCCCAGGGTGTTTCTTCGTTTTTGTCGTTGATTCTTTTTTCAGTTACACTCTCAAACTTTATTTCTTTGCATTTCATACTCGAAAAATATACTGTCAATGTTTTTACATGTCAGGTTCGTCTCGCTTTGCATGCTCTCAGGAGTTTAAGAATATTTTAATATTAAATTAAAGATGATATTACAACATAGAATTGTAAGTTTTAGTTTAAAATAAGATAATTAAAAACATAAGTACTGAAATGATCACAAACAAAGACAAGTTATCTCATTTACTTCGTTCAAGGGGCATGAAAAGGTTTGATTTCGATCGTTTTAGGTTTCTATATTTTAATCATAAACTTCAATTTAATTATATTTTAGCTCTGAATATTAAGAGATACAAGACAAAATTGATAAAAAAAGAAAAAAGAAAAAGGCAAGAGAGATAGTGTTGGATTGACAATATTTTGAGAATAAAAAGATTAATCTCAATGTCAATAGATTTGTTTCGATAGATTTGCTTTTAGGGTTCAAAAACTTTATTTGTTTTTTTATTTTTTTTGTTAAACGGTAGTGACAGAAAATATTCTCCAGCAAACGACAGGTCATCAACGACGGATAATATGTAGTTTGTTAAAGGAAAAACAGAATAAACATCATGTCATCTACTCCTTTGAACAAATAACTAAATAAATAACTAAATAGGTGCACAGCCCGCCCTTTTGAGTCCAAGAGCGTCCATGGTTTAAGGAGATAATTAAGATAAGATATTTGCATTGCTGAATAATGCTCAAAACCACGGCAAGGAGATGAATCTCTTGGCTTTTCATGATCAGGTCGTAAAAAACCACCACTTGCAAATTCCATCTCGGAAGCCGAGTCACGTCTCACAGGTAATTAACCCGTACTCAGCAAGGAGCCCATCAGGCAGCCACGCGGACACGTCTTGCTGGTCTTTCTTGGCGTATCTTGGGCATGAAGTGGCATTTGGAAGAAGCTAGCACCGTCAACACAAATATTTTTCTTGCTGTATATCTGCTTAATTACTTTTTTTTATGTTTTAAATTAATATTTTTTTTTATATTTTTAAATTCTTTTCACATGCTGAAATTAAAAATAATTTTTAAAAAATAAAAATATATTATTTTAATATAATTCCAAATAAAAAACACTTTAAAAAACAATAACAACTACACCCGCGAACAAACAGTCTCTTTAAACCCGAATTGTCAATTAAATTTCACTGTCGGGACTGTTTTTATTTTTATGTATCAGTTTGTGTAGAGGGGTTCATTTGTTGGACAGATCCCAGATTCCCAGGTATTTTGTGGGTCTCCAGAACGTGCATGTGGTTTTCATTCCAACTTTGATGCATCACCAAGTCATCAGTGATGTAAATAACGGGGTTTTTACTTTACAACTGGTGCGATTTAATATAAGAATAATTTTTTTATTTTTTTTTGTAAGATCCAGGAACGTCAAATGAACGGAAGTTTTTGATTTATGGAGAAAGAGGAGTTCAAAAAAAAAAATTAAGTTAATTAAAATAAAAAAGATGAAAAGCTTCCGCTGCAAATCAAATAATTAAAAAAAAAACGTTAAAAAAAGTTGTGTTTGCCTTGGAAAATAGTCGGTCCCAAATAAATAAACTGCTTTTGGTTTCTATCTATACAAGGTTGACGAATAGAAAAAAGGTTGAGAATCCTAGGCATTCGATTGGTTGATAATATGCCATATTGCGATCTCTCTCGAATGTGCAGCGATTACAATCTATTGGTACGCTGTTTCAACAAAATCAATTTAACTTCAAAATTTAAGTAGCAAAGTGAGGTGTAAAATATAATTTTATATTAATTTTTCAATATAGTTTTTAAGTAACCATTCTTTAAATTTAAAACTTTCACACCTCCATTATTTTATAATTAATTTTAATAAAATAAATGAGAATACTAAAATTCAAATTCGTAACTGTTTGGTAATTAATGCTTTGATACATTATTAAAAAATCAATTTAATCTAAAAACTTAAGTTATTTGATGAAATTTCAAAATATAATTTATATCATCCTCTATCACACTCATTCAAGTGAGAGCTTTTAAATTTAAAATTTACACAAACTCATACCACCTTATACTTAATTTTTATCAAATAAATGAGGTTGATGAAATTCAAACTCGTGACTACTTGTTTGTCAGGGCTCTAATACCATATCAAAAAATCAATTTAACTTAAAGTTTAAATTATTATGTGAGATTTTAATATATGATTTATATTATTATCTCTGATACATCAAATTCAAGGATAATGCTTGTGTTTTGTCAATTTTTTTTGAAATAATAATTTATTTATTTATTTTTTAAATCAATACATCAAAATGATAATAAAATATAAAAAAAATTTAAATAAAATTATTTTTTAAAAAAATACCATTGAAATACAATTCCAAATGCCTCCAAATGTTGACCAAGCAGATCTATTCTCAGTGTTATCCCGACACGGAGCTGGTCTATTCTCATGTTACCACGTGCAGTGCCCGCTTGTCGTGGAGCTTGGCTTGCATAATTTGCAGTCCCCATCAATGCAACATTAAGCTTACATAACAAGTGAAAAACAGCACTGCTGGCTACTTCTCATCTGCAAATAATTTCTAACATGACTAGGCTTAACTTGAAGCATGGAATCACTGGTTAAACATAAAATATAAAAATATGAAATTACGATTAATTAATATCTCCGAATAAAAATGATGTGTGTGTGTGTATAGATAGAAACATTTTTTATTAGAAAAATAGTGCCATATATATAAAATAAATATGTTTTTTAGAATGGATTTTCATTCTCTTAGAAGAGTGAAGAAAGGAAGACATTTCTTTTTTTTTTCTTTAATTATTTCTATCTCTTATATTCTAAAATAATAATTAAAAGATATCCAAAATTATCAACTTTCCTCTCCAAGGAGTGTCCAAACTTACAATAACAAACATGCGACTGTTACAGGGCCTTTACCAACTCAGGACGTAACCACTGAGTCAGCCCAAAATATGAATTTTGTCGAGGTCACCAACTGTAAACTGAATAAACTTCCGTTCACTAATTTTTGGGTGGGGTATAAAGTACGGATCCGTAAAACCACATTCTAGGTCTGTGGACTGCAAAAACACTTGCATTTTGGGCCTCGCGAAACCACAAAATCGGTGGCCCCAGATTGTCAAAGGAGGACCCTCTAATAATACGTGCCTGTCTCTTTAATCATTTGATGGGCTCTATGTGGTGATCAATCCTGTGGCTACGAAAGCATCATCCATGATTGTAGAGTCTCCAAGCATCATCCATGACTGCTGATAGGGTTAGCTAATTTGGACACCTAATTGCGTGGCTCAGCTGAGAGGTCCAATCATTGTGAGAAAAGGGCCCATGACTGAGTGGTGAATTATATATTTGCAAGCCCAACAGGGTGACATCCTGGGCCTTAGAGAAGAGGTGGGAAGTTTTGCAACACAGATGAAC
This sequence comes from Populus nigra, assembly GCF_951802175.1. NCBI lineage: Eukaryota > Viridiplantae > Streptophyta > Magnoliopsida > Malpighiales > Salicaceae > Populus > Populus nigra. The sequence continues at coordinate 12,984,512 of NC_084861.1, read as the reverse complement.
ATCCAATAATTTGTAGCTTCCCTGGAAAAAATAATTTCAGCACCTGTAGGTTAACTGGATTGCATGAACATACAATAATTTGTAAGCAAGGATGTGCAATAGCCTACATGGACCGAGAAAATAAAAATAACGAGTTATTCTTTAACCTGTAATCTCATTTCAAATCATATATCAATTTAATTCAAACTAATAATGGGGATCAAATGCCCCCCTCCTTCACATGTGTTATTATTATTTTTATATAAATATAATTGTCTGAATTAGCTTGTATACATTTCAATTAATTTTACTGGTTTTGAAATTAACGATTATAAAAATTTTAAGTAATCCTGAAAGAACTCAAACTTATAATTATTAAAAAGCAAACTTAAAACTTGAGTAATTAAACTTTATATGTTTAAAAAGCGATAGCGTGTTAGGAGACAGATTAGTTATAAAATTTAACTAATCCCACGAATTAGGTGGTTGATCTCCTACGTGCTGTGTCGAGTAGGTGTAACAGTCTCGCATGCAGACAACAATTGTTCAACACCAAAGTATGCAATGCTTTCCTTTTCTGGGTTTTGTTGGTCAAGTGTATTTAAGGAACAACGTTCGAATTGATGCATTGACAGCTTAGTGAAGAAAAAAAATCACAACTGTCGTCTGAATTAAAATAAAAAATTAATGGAAAAGTAAAAAGTAAACCATTTTTTAACACCTAATTAAAGCAAGCTCAAACATACCAACGCAAGGGAACACACGAACACATGTCGGTGGTTGATGTCCCGCTCTCTCAACTGCTGGGTTCCAATCATTCGACAAGGTCGGCAGGCTTGTGATATTATAAGCTCGGCGATGGGTCCATTTGCTTGTCTGGGAAATGTCGGCTTCATGTTGTTGGAAATTCCTGTAATTCATCCAGCTCTTCTTATATTTTCTTCTGTGTTTATGTTTGAAAGTGAAAAAACTCGAATGTGCCGTGATACAATTTTATGTGGTATCACTTGCATAAGTTATTTAAATTTTTAATGTGTTTATATTAAAAATAAATTTAAAAAATAAAAAATATATATTATTTCAATATATTTCTAAAATAAAACTTTGAAAAATATAGTTACAATAAAAAATATTTTTTTTTATTAATATAGATGTCTAGGTTAACTTATGCGCACATCAATTAATCTCACAAATACTGAAATTAACGATGATATTAGTCTTCACCGGCCTTAACAAAACTTAAACTCATAATTATTAAAAAATAAATCTAAAATTTAATTACTTATGTTATCCCTCGTAATTAATAAAATATATTTTTATCAAGAGGGGAAAAAAGCCTTCCCAGTATGTACTTAACATGGTTTTATCAGTTAGATTATGTTTAGCGATAAGCTGAGGCTGAAAGGTAGTAAATTGATGAGGTTTTTTTTTTTTGTTTTTGGATAATATTAATGTGTATATAATAAAATTATGAAAAAACATTAAAAAATTAAACATGCTTTTGTAAAATTACCAATACTAAGCATACTGTTAATCAATTGAATATGTAATGCACTTGGAAATAGAATTGATGAGACCAGACACACACCTCTCTTCTGTAAAGAAACTCCACGAATGTTCACCATTACACGTGTCAATGCTGAACTCAGCTTCTTCTTCTTCTTTCCATCCCATGTATAATGTTATGCTTTCCCCCTCTAATTAACTACACAGGAATCTATAAACAGCATGGTTGGAAATGATTTCAGTTCTAACCGTTTCATTAATTATAATATTTTTTATTTGAAAATATATTAAAATAATTTTTTTATTTTTAAAAATTATTCTTAACATTAAAATAATTAAAAATATATAAAAAATTATTTTAATAATTTATTTTTTAAAATTTTCGTGAAACTAGTGGAGTTACATGCAACCTTTAGCCATTTAACGATATAAAAAAACATTTACATAAAAGATAGATAAACAGAAAAAGAAAATAAAGATATATACAATCACCAAAAGAAAATGATAACAATTCTTCAAGTATAAAATAGTATTTTTTTTAATCTGCCTTTTCCTTTTATCTCCCGACAAATGACATGGCATGCCCCTTTTCCAAACATCCATCACTAGTAACCCGACCCGTGTAAGGTTTGACTCCTCATAGGCAGCAAGCACGTGTCACACGTTAACAGCTACTTCACGCCATCTCTTAGTATGTTTTTTTCAATTAAGAGGCCCGACTTTCCAGAAACTTCCGAGAACTCCTGGCTAGAATTAACTGATTAATCTAGCGGCTCATATATAGCCACGTGTTTCATTGAACCCACGCGAGCATCCTAGGTGGCACCTTCTATTTTCTTGAAAATGATACGCCCCTTTTATTGCCACCATTTCTACACTCTCCATTACTTGCCAAAAAAAACACGCACAAAACCCCAAAATTTCGTCCCAAAATAAATAAAAAATAAGAAAAACTAAAAGGAAAAACAGTAGCGAGTATTGGAAAAAACAATTTCCAATAAAAATTTCCGCGAGTATTGATATATCTTTCATTTCCTTCTACGTATAAAAATATAATAAAGAATGAATGGGGAGCGAAAGGAAGAGGGGGTGGTGAACATGGATGTGCATAATGAGAAATTGGTGTATATGTGGGGATATTTACCTGGTGCTTTGCCACAAAGGTCACCGATTTTGTCTCCCCTTGTTGTTAGGTCTACTGTGGATGCGTGGAAGGACGTTTGTGGCGGCGGTTGTGGTTTTGCCATGGCCATTTCTGGTGATTTTTCTTTTAAATCTCTTTCAATTTTCTTTAATTTTTTTCTTGGGTGGTTCAGAGATTATATACGGGAATGGCATTAACTTGGGTTATGATGGAAAAATGGAGGGTTTTCCAGTACATTTGATTTTCATTCTGTTTGGTTGCCGAGAAAATGTGGGAAAGGGAGAGAAAGTGAGGATTTTGTTTTTTTCGTTTGTTTTTATTCTACTTTGGTACTGGTGACGAGCTTAACTGGGCTAAAATGGGAATAATGAAGGTATTCAAGTAAGGTTTTTTACTTTGATTGGTCCAAATCCTCATTTTTGCATTTCTATTATTTAATCTTGTCTCAATTTGCTTTTTAGACAATTTCAAGTTTAAATTAAGTTGCTTCTGACATTTAATTTCGGGGGATCAATTTTCTTTTTAATTTCAGTTTTCAATGCAACAGTATTCACTTTTCACATTAAAGAAAGGAAATTTAGCTTTTCTTGGATGCAAGCCATCTTTTTGTTTGCCCCCTTTCTTATTTCAACATTTTGACTATGATTAGACGCTAGAATTGTTTTCTTGCTGTAATTTGCATTCAATTGTCATTTGAAGCACCTTTCATTTCTGTTTGGCCCCTTCTTGCTTTCCTCTTAATCGAAGCTTGAGATAATGCTTATAATAAGATTTATGGATGCGCATAAACTTTACTTTTTCTTGCTTCCCTTCGAAACTAATAAAAGCATCATTTCATTCCATTCAATTGATTTTTCTACTTGATTTAGAAAATAGTAGTGTTTTTACTCATGGTTGTTGTTTAATCAGAGTCTGGAAAGCTCATTACATGGGGTTCAACAGATGATCTAGGTCAAAGCTATGTCACATCCGGGAAGCATGGGGTAGTGCTGCACCATAAAACACTTCAACTTCATTCCGTATGTGTTGATTAATTTAACATGTTTTAGAACTGACAAACAAGTTTTTTTTTTCTTTTTCTTGTTTAAGGAAACTCCTGAGGCTTTCCCTCTCCCAACAGAGGCTTCCATTGTAAAAGCTGCAGCTGGCTGGGCGCATTGTGTAGCAGCTACAGGTAAATAACTGTACGCAAGGGCACTGTTGAAGTCTTGCTTTGATAAATAATTCATTATGCATCATATTACGTTGCCTAAAATGACTAAGCTTTTTTTGACTTCTCAAGTACAGACAATGGAGAAGTCTATACATGGGGATGGAAAGAATGTATTCCCTCAGGGAAAGTCTTTAGTGATCCATCAGGGGCGGGAGGAATGGAGAAGGATGTGTTTGAAAGGCAGAATCTTTTTTTTACAGAGCAAGGTACTTTCCATATGGCTACCTTTTCAAAAACAGTGCACCAAGTAATTTACTCTTAGTAGGCTAATGTGTGAATGGTGATCATTTGCAGGCAGCCCTCGCTCTCAAGGTCCGAGGTCCAGTGGTGGAAGTGGAACTTTGTCTGGGCTTGATGGTAGAGGAAGTAAAGATGAAAGTACAAAGAGGCGGAGAATATCATCAGCAAAACAAGCAGCTGAAAGCTCATCCACTGGAGATGAAACACCCTCAGCTTTCCCATGCCTAGTAACACTTAACCCTGGAGTGAGGATTGTCACTGTTTCTGCTGGCGGGCGCCACACTTTAACATTGTCAGGTAAGTCCTCACCTGGGATGGCGCTGTGCTGACTCAGTATTTTCATGTGTAGTTCTCTATTCAAGGAAATCATGGTAACAAAATGATAGGCAGTATGAAGCCTGAAGCCATGGAAGATATTTTATATAAAGCAACTAAGCAAGACATTTGATGTATCCTAATTTTCCTGAAGTTTCAGATATAGGACAGGTGTGGGGTTGGGGCTATGGTGGCGAAGGGCAGCTTGGTTTGGGCTCCCGAATACGGATGGTGTCCTCTCCTCATCCCATACCTTGCATTGACTCTTCATATGGAAAAGAGAGAGATGCAGTGCTTTCTCGAGGGGGCATGACTTCAGAGGGACAGGGTTTTAGAGTTCCTGGAACTTATGTTAAAGGGATCGCTTGTGGAGGTCGACACAGTGCAGTAATTACAGGTACGATTGAATGATGATGTTCTTTTTTGATGATCGTACTGCTATGTTGAATTTGTTATTCAATGAACAAGCAACATGCTTTAGGAGCATTTGAGCCCTGCAGTTGGTTTACTTGTATCAGGATGTGCAACAACAAGATTTATGACCTAGACTGCAAGTTTTGAATTCTGGCCACGGCATGAGTTGACCGCATGATCAATGCATACCTGTTTTCCCTTTGTTGTTTTCCTTTTTATTGTGTGTTTTATGACCTTCACATGTATTAATTGATACTTTTGGCATCAAACTTATTACAGATGCTGGAGCATTACTTACTTTTGGCTGGGGACTTTATGGACAGGTACTTTGGTCTGGTAGATGCTTGGCAGTCAATGAGTCTCTCCTGGGGTTTTCTATTTTCTGAAAGTAATTTTTTTTTGTTGTGTGACCTGTTCCATGCTTTTTTATTTGAAAAATGCATTTTTCATTATTCATACGTTACTTAGCTATATGTTTCAGCGAATATGGACTTGATCTGACTGTTTATTTGAATTTGGTTCTTGCAAAGAAATAGCATCAGTAAATAATATTTTGTAAAAACACAAATCATTAGTTGTTGCTTGTCTTTTGTTTGTGCAAGTCTCGATTAGGTGAACTCTTGTGGATTAAGTCCTGATTGGTTGAACTCTTATGCTTCTGTTTTAACCACTCGAATATTAAATGTTGGGTCTGTTTCTTGACTGTCGAACCTCATTTGGATGACTTGCTTTCTAACATCTTGGCCAGTAAAAAGTGATTTTGATGCCATGAGAATTGGCCTACATTTGTTATTACTGCTTATGATGCAACACGCCCCTTATGACCAACTGCAGAAACATTTTGTGAAGTTGCCATACTTATGAAATAGCACCACCAAAGGAAAGAGTGGATGCACATCCGATTAAACTTTTCTATTTCGAGAATAACTCAAAATTTCATCACCAGTGATGCACCTTTGAATATCTAGGAGGTTCACTACTTTCAGCAGATTTTTCTTTGAAGTCCTTACGATATTAAAATCATCAGACTTTAAGGTTCACTGTTTTCAGCAGTTTCTTCTTTGAAGTCCTCACATTATAAAAATCATCAGACTTTAAGAATCATCATGGAAGTATTTAAGTGAATTCTACGGCAATTTTACTGCAATAAAATTGTCAGTCCTTACATTATTTATTACCATTCATCCATGTTTACTTGCTATAGTTTAAGCTATTATGCTTTCAGAACCTTCGTGCTTTGTATAAGCTTTAGTTCTTGCACATTGGTTGCAAATCAAACTTGAAAGTATCCCCTCAATTACAAGTAAAGAATTCATGTCTTGAAGCAATGAAGGTACATGTTTATGGTGGACATAATTATTCATTTCTTGATAGTGTAGTTGATTGCAAAGTTGCAGTGGATTTAAATTACCAACTGTTTTCCCCAATCTTGAATTATTAAATCCTATAGTGTTTCTGCCCATTCGGTTTCTAGATTCTGAAGTTCATTGGTTGTGCCTTCAAGATTGTGTAACTAGAGGTTCCTGGAGCATTTTTTGTAGAACCATGCTTTTCTTCTTAAACTAGCAGTTCAAAAGTTTAATCTGGGGGTGACAGTTTCCAGCATTACCATTCTTCAGTATTGACATGTAGGTAATGTAGATAACGGTGGAGAAAAAGAAATGTAGATGTTGAAAATGAGGTCCACTCGAACAAGGGATTATCTATTTACTCTTTCTCTTTTCAGTGCTTATATACTTATATTTTTCTTGTGATTAATTTTATTGCTGCGTGCTTTGGCTTATCATGGTTAAAGGAATAAAATCTGTTGTTATATTGTTTTTTCAAGTGTGGTCAAGGAAGCACAGATGATGAGTTAAGCCCTACTTGTGTATCTTCCTTGCTGGGAATTAGGATAGAGGGAGTTGCTGCAGGGCTATGGCATACAGTCTGTGTTTCTGCTGATGGTGATGTCTACACATTTGGTGGGAATCAGTTTGGACAGTTGGGAACTGGTGGTGACCAAGCAGAGGTACATTACAAATTATAACTGGGTTGCTCAAGTTTCCTCTTTCCCTTGACTGCAGGATAGTAAATGGAAAAACTGATTTTTGGATATGATAAAGACAGTGTGCATATAATAAGATCTCGAAGGAAGACTAATTCGATTGCATTTAGCATTTCATCAACAAATTACGGAAAAATGTGTTGCTTAAAAAGAAAAGGTTATTAATTATTCTTCATCGCCAATATAATACTGGGGTGTGTAGATTCTAGAGTTTCGAAATTTCATTTGGGCACTGAAAGATCTAAGCACTGGTACTGCACTATATCTTAATCATCATCATTGTCACTGACTACTGACACCTCAAACATAGCTACTATGTTAGCAAATGTTTTTATCTTGAAGAATGTTCTGTGGTTAACTTTACAATTTATTGAATTTTAAATCAGATTCTTCCCAGACTCTTGGAAGCTCCGAGCTTGGAAAATATACATGCAAAAACTATTTCTTGTGGGGCTCGCCACAGTACTATAATTTCAGGTTTGTGGCTATTTTTAGGCCTCCTCATCTCCCTGTTTGGTGTTGGCAACAGACTGACATTTAATGTTTTGATTGGGTGAAACAAAAATGTGAATGCTTATCTAAATCCTAAAAACGCAAATGTGATGACTGCATGGAGAAATAAAAGGACCACTTTGAAAGGGATAAACATATAGCCAATGTAAAACATAGGTTTTTAGCATAATACATAACTGATCAGGAACCAGACCAGTTAAAAGATTGTTTAGTGGTGAATGAGATGTTGCAATCATTGATGTATGTAAAAGATAGCGCAAATATGTGTTAAATACAACTATTTAATAAGTATATATTCACCATTCTGTTGAGTACTATTACAATACTTTTTAGACTTGTGACCCTTATGCATGTTCTTAGAATTACGTTGGATGTGTATACTACATAACTATGAAGCCTGACTCTCTGCTTTTGTTTCTCGAAGAGGATGGAAAAGTGTTCTGTTGGGGCTGGAACAAGTATGGCCAGGTACTTATACTTAATCCCAATCAATCATCTAATTTGCGAGCATCTGGAATGACATTGGAATACATTCATTTCTGTGATTCATAACAAGCTAAATAAGCCTCCGTTGTTGTTATAATGTTTACCATGCACTATAATTGATATGGAATTCAGGATCACATCATTATGTTCCAATGTTTATGTCTGCCAATTTAAGGACGTATGATTTTGTTAATGTGAAACAGCTTGGCTTGGGTGATGTGATTGACCGCAATGTTCCTTCTCAAGTTACCATTGATGGCTGTGTCCCTAAAAATGTAGCATGTGGCTGGTGGCATACCCTACTTCTGGCCGAGTCACCTGCCTGAGTATCTGACTCTGCCTAGCCTCGGCACAGTTTTGTTAGGTAAAAAGTGTTTTCAGACCGCTGACATATCATTAAGATCCATGTATAGCTACTTGCAGTAGCTTTTATGCTTACACATGTGCTCGTCTTCATTCTTTCGTGGCTCAGGCTCACCACAGTTAGTTCCATCTTTTAAAACTATTACAGTGATACAACGCTCTCAAGATGTAAAACATGATCTAGCTAGGTCCGTTGTGTATATTTTATTTAGTACCATTTGAACATTATACTGTACTCAATGTCATGAAAAGACAAGTATTGTTGTGTATAAAGTGTTATGGAGTCTGTTAACTTAATGCAAGCTTGCTATTGTGCTTCGCTCATGTCATGTTTTCAAACCGCGCTTGAGGAAAGCGAAAAGAAGTGCTGTTTTGGATACCCAAAAATGAACGAGTTGCAGCATTTCATTTTCTGGTGATCGCAAGTGGGTTGTGACCTCAGATTTTTCATGAATTTGCTCGTGATTGTGTCATCGAGGGTTATTTTTCTTAGAAGAGTCTCAGTTTGCATTTTCTCTTTGAGATGTGCAATCTGAACATGGACACCAAGCTTGAAAAAGTTCCCATGGGGATGGAGACTGATGAAACGTTCAATTTATAAGCTTTTCCTGGCCTCCTAAAAATGCTTTTAAAATGTTATTTTTTAAATAATTTTTCGTGTTTTAATATATTAAAATAATATAATTTTTATTTTTTAAAAATTATTTTTGAAATTAGTATATTAAAACGATTCAAAACATATATATTTTTTTAATTTTTTATAAAAAAATTAAATTTTTTAAAAACAGAAATATTTAAATTACAGTTTTTTCCTTGTATGGTAAAGAAATTTGTGCTCACAATCTTAGGATGAAGGTCACACATGTATAAATCCTGATCAGGAACAAAAAGGATTTTTAATATATTCGTGAAATGTAGGGTTTTAACTTGGTCTCATAAATTCTTGTCCACCACACTTTGTAGGGCTCAAATTATAAACTTCGTATCTGAGAATCTTGGTGACAGCTTAAAGGTCAAAACCAACTAGCGTGTTCTTGGATAAAATGTCAATGGCGTCCTGCTGAATCCGGGGGCGTTCTTTTCACGGGAAGAATATTAATGTCTAAGAATATGGTTTCTTCTTAGTATTTCAGTGTTCACCACCTACTTCGAAGCTTCTTGTCCATCCTTATCTGGCTCAACGCATACAATAATTGTCCGGCAAGGTTTGGTGGCAAATAGCAGCTGCTGACATTATGGCTATTATTTGAAGACGACTTTGAAGTCTCCTGGATGAGCCTGGCAGCCCGCATAGCATTGATGTGTCAAGTATCAGTTGTGGGGTCCTTTCCTTTCTGTATATTTAAGCAAAGTCAAAATTCAAAACTATGTATGGCAACATTTTCTGCAGGAATGTGCTAAAAAATTCCCATATTAATGTGGTCAGCTGATGAGGTTTCCTCGCTGCTGCTACTCTCCTTCTTTTAAGATTTTTCTTTTTTTGGGTCATGAAGGACGGGGGAACCGGGTAGAGAGTTAAGGGCACGCTTAAACCTAATTTTACATCTTAATCCTAAAATCTGAAAATATTTTAATTATATCCTTGAAATTAAAAATCATTTCTTACTAAATTTGTAGTCAATCTAATTGCTTTGCTAACAAAGAAACGAGAGATAAAGGTCAATATATCCCAACTGAAAGGCTTCAATGAACTCCATCCCTCCCACTCTCCTCGTTCATTTTTCCTCTAATCCGCACTAGCAAACACACAGATGCACATTACCATGGAGTTCCAAGGGATTATTTCCCTCCTCGTGAGCCTTTGAAGTAGAGCCAGCTCCTACTTGATTAGAAGAAAAAACTTGAAAACAATGAATCAAACTCAAACAGCCTTCGATAATACATATGTATCGAGTCCCTTTACTATCTATTATATCTACAATTAACCCTCCATTTATATCCATCTGGGACGTCATGTCTAGGTAAGAGCTAGAGTGTCAAAGTTGTTAATCAATGGATGGAACCTCGCAAAATTTAATTGTGGAAGGTGAATTCCGATTTTTTTTAATTGAGGTGTCAATTCTCAAATGACTCGACGTTAGAAGAGATCCGACTCATTTAAACTCTATTTATTTATGTGACGCAATTTACTCTTTGCCTCAACTAAAGAATTGAAAGTATTTAATTAATATTAAAATTTTGAAATTATTTGGTTAATCACGTACCACACTTCTACATAGATTTACAAAAAACCTTACTTTGAAACCTTAGATTATAAAAAACCAATAATTTATAAAAATAGAAAATTATTTTTTAAAATTATAATCACATAAACTACCACGACCTAATGAGCCACTAGTTGTTCTAAAACATTTCCTAGTTGGATCTGACCTGTCTACAATTTTGTAGTTGGATCTGACCTGTAAATATTTATTTTTTATCTATGGCAACAGTAGCTATAGGGTTATGAGCTGGTAAGGTATATGTTATGGGAGATTAGAAGGGGGCTTTACCTAAAGATGCCAGTCAAAGTCAAAGCAGAATTCAACTAGTAAAATGAACTTGAAAGTGCTGGCAGAGTCAGGAATTTATTTTAGGCGGGGCTAAGATTATAAAATTTTCTTCTAGAGGGCCATGATTATTCATCCTGCATAAACTATTTATTTCTTATATGCTGGAAATATTTATTTCATAAAATATGGAAATATTTAATATGTGCCAAGAATTCAACTAGTAAATGACATTTATTATTTCGTTTAGTTATTTTCTATCATTTTATATGATGGAATCAAAAGGAAAAACATGTAATATATCTACACTTATAAAATTATTTTATAGAAGTACATTTCGAGAATAAAAGAATATTAAATAAATTGAAATAACTCCACTCATTAGAAGAAAAAACTTGAATAAAAAAAATCGTCATAGAAAACACCATCACCTCTCTAAATATCCATTTGCGCAACAATTCTCATGAGTTTTTTTTTTTTTTTTTTTCCATTTGATGGAAAGTTGAAATTATTGGTGAACACCGTTAGTATGCCAGGTACTCCGCCAGCCTTGCTTCCTGTGCAGTCGCAGATCACTATCGTAATATCGTTAACATTGACGAAACGAACACATCCTAATTGACAAACAAAATTTTTAATTTGAAACAAATGAAAGGTCATGCGTGATAAAGCTGCTTGCCGTACAGTACTTGTCTTATATTTATTTTTATATTTTAAAAATATTTTTGAAAAAATTAAAAAAAAACTCATTTTCTTGTATTAAATTAACATTTTTTAATATATTAATATTAAAATTAATTTTTAAAAAATAACCTCAACCACAATTTAAATGTGCCGATGAAAAACCTCTCGTACCGTGGACCAAATGCTAACTCGCTAGTGCGCTCAATCGCACAAGAACATCAAGTTGCTGTTTGCGAGAGACTATTTGCTTGGCCACCCTCCACTAATCCACTCCTTCAATTTTGTCAAAGAATTCTTGGATTAATTACAACTCTAATTATCATGCACAGATGGCATTAGGATTGAACCAATCAGACATGATAGGGTCATTAAGGCTGTCCTAGTAATTATTTTTTAAAATATATTAAAATATTTTTTCATTTTTTAAAAATTATTTTTAAATTAGCATATCAAAATAATAATAATAAAAATCATTTTAAAAAAATATTTTAAATTTTAAAAAATACTATTTCAAACGCAATTTCAACAGCCCCTGTCTAGAAGAAGTGCTAAAAATCTATCTAATAAATAAAAAAAAGTCAACTAATGAAACCGACAATCAATCGTCAAACATATTATACATAAAGACAAAAGCCAGTGTATTTAGTTACTGTTTTTTTGTTTGTTTGAAACTCCCTTTTATTTTAAAAATACATTTAGTTTTAAAAAATGTTAAGTTGATATTTTTTTTTAATATTTTTTAATTATTTTAATGGATTAATAAAAATATTTTTTAAAAAAGATATTTTAATTTAAAACATACATTACATTCCAAACACCGATTAAAGTCCACCAATAATCTCCCACGAAATCTGCCCATAATCACTGCCACAAGACGCTATCAAATTATCATAATATAACAATGATCATCACCAAAACACCAACACAAACACATAAAAAACCTTGAAACCCAATTCCTCTGTGTCATCTCCCACACAATGAAACCACCACCACATCGCCTCCTCCTCACGGCGATCCTGCTCCTAAGATGCGCCATGTGCACATTCTCAGCCAAAAACTGCCCCAACTGTGGCACCAACCCAGTCCCCTACCCATTTAGCACTGCTTCTACATGCGGGGATCCACAATACAAGATCAGGTGCAATTCAGGCACCCTCTTGTTTGATACACTCAACAGCTCCTATCCGATCATGTCCATAAATCCATCCATCCAACGGCTAGTGATCCAACCAGCCAGTCTCTTACCAAACACATGTGTCACGTCTGATTACATCTACGAAGGTATCTGGTTAAACGAGAGCTTACCTTTTAACATCACAAGTGATAACACCATCATGTTTTTGAACTGTACGGAATCGTTGCTTAGATCTCCGTTGAATTGTACCTCAACCAGTTTGTGTCACGTGTACGTTAATAGTACCAAAGGGGGGGCTCCTTGTCAAGCTGCTCCTATTTGTTGTACTTTTGGGGCTGGCGGGTCATCGACGGCGCATAGAATAAGGGTAAGAGACACCGGGTGCAGGGCTTACACTAGTTTTGTTGATTTGGATTCGGTTTTGCCCGTGGATAAGTGGTCTAACCCGGGACTGGCAATCAAGTGGGTGCTGCCTCAGGAACCGGTTTGTGGGTCTCAGGCTGACTGTGATGAGAATTCTACTTGTGGGCCCGCTGCAAATCTGAGTGGTGTCAGGAGGTGTTACTGTACAGGTGGACTTCACTGGGATCCGATTCAAGGAATTTGTGCTCATGGTAAGTTTGCCTGTGCCCTGTAGTCATTTTGGATTGTGTTGTGGAACCTAAAACCCTTTGGGCATCGTTTGGGAACGCGACTGTAGTTGTGTTTTTAAAAAATTTTAAATTTTTTTTTTTACTAAAATTTAATATGGTTTGTATGTTTTGAATCGTTTTGATATACTGATGTTAAAAATAATTTTTAAAAAATGAAAAAACATCATTGACATATATTTTCGCACGAAAAATTATTTGAAAAGCACTCGCAACCACACCGCCAAACACGCTCTTTAGTGTAGTTGTACTCTTGAAATGTTGATTTTTTTTGTTCGATTGGTTGACGAGTGTAATTTGGATTCCTGTGCAGATGCTACGTGTCAAAACGATGGGAGTTGTGGTGGATCAACAAAGACTGCTCTCATTGCTGGTACTGCTCTTGTCATTATTCAAGATGTTTGACTAGTTACTATAATAATTGCATCTCCAATAAATAGCCAAATGGGAGATGCTACGTTAAATAGTTAAATAGTGATAAAATAATTTTTTTTTAATAATATAAATATAGTTTATATATATATATATATATATATTTGAATAGAAAAAAATTATTTAAAAGAACCAATTATATTTTAATATATTTTATATTAAACTAATTTTAATATAATTATATAACTAATTTAGTTATTTTTTATATAATACAATAATGTTTTTTTAAAGGATACATCTTCTTTCATTTTCTTTTAGTTTTTCTATTAAGAAGTTTAGAAATAATATTTCAAAATAAAAATAAATATTTTAGCTATTCATATAACTTATTTGTTGGAATTATTAAAATTATAAATAAAAAATAAAAATATAATTTTTATTATTTTTATTATCTTTTTAACTGCTTCGTTGGATTTGCAACATCTAGGAATAATTTCACTCAAATTTCGTATTTTTAACAATTGAACCGGTAAACACCACTTGCAACCTTTTTTTAACCTTGATTTAACTATTGCCATGTCTGTCTCGGCAGCTATTTTTCCTTTCCTCTTCTCCCTTTTTTCTTGATTGACATTTGTTTTTGTTTTATAAAAATATTTTTTAAAAAAATAATTTTTTTATTCAAATTAAGTTTCCTTATTATTTTGAAATAAATCCTTTTGATAGGTTAATGTTAAAAAATATATTTGATTTTTAAATAAAAAATTATAAAGCAGCTTCCAAGACTTTTGATCATAATTAGGTAAAAGAAAACTACTTTTAACATCTTCTTAGTTTTCTTTTCGTGTTTGATTTTTCATTTGACTAACGGCGACAAGGATCCAAGCCTCCCAGTCCTAACTACTGCTGCATTCTTAGGTTATAAAAAAATTAGAAAAAAAAATTAAAATTGTTTGCGGGTTCAAAAGTCAAAACAGCCCATCGGGCCTCAGTCGTGACGGCTGGAGTCGACATTCTAGAAGCAAGATGGAAAATTTTAGGAAGGAACAGTTGCCTTGCTCTCCATCCCATGAAGTCATGAACTCTTTCAGCATTTGACGTGCAGGATATCAAACCCTCCGACTCTCCAGCTACGTGTAGAGGACTCTCTCTTTTTCGTCAAATGTTAACATAATACGTCGCCATGCTTGCCACCCTCATAACAATTTACAAGGCAGATGAGCACCAATAAATATATTAGCTTCTTGATCATAAGCTGCAAAATAATAAGGAAATGACTATGGGGGCTTAGATTGATGCAAAGCATTAACACGTCGACGGACAAAGGTTCTGAGATGCTACTGGTATGGCATCAAGAACCCATAGAGGTCCCAATGTGAGACATGTCTTCCTGTGTAGCAGGGTGGGAGACACCGAACCATAGTAGGGAGATGAAGACCTCGGGACACTAATTTTTTTGTTTCATTTGTCTTTTCCGTGATTGATAATTGCTTTTGCTGAGGATTCTTTATACTATAAAGCTCCAGAGCCATTCTCTCCTCTCTCTTATTTATGTCTAACAAAACCCAAAAATTTCTATAGGTTTAACATCTGGGATTGGTTTGACTCTTTTGGTAATCGTCATATCCGTCCTGCTCTATAAACGCCGTAGACGGATCAAAGAAGCACAAGAACGCCTGGCTAGAGAACGTGAAGAGATCCTGAACGCGGGTGGAAGCAGAGCAGCAAAAATCTTCACAGGCAAACAGATAAAGAAGGCTACAAACAATTTCTCAAAAGACCGCCTATTAGGAGCCGGTGGCTATGGTGAAGTTTTTAAAGGCATTCTTGATGATGGCACAGTAGTAGCTGTCAAGTGTGCCAAGCTTGGAAACACCAAGGGAACTGACCAGGTGCTCAATGAGGTCCGAATTCTATGTCAAGTCAATCATAGAAGCCTTGTATCCTTGCTTGGTTGCTGTGTGGAGCTTCAGCAACCTATACTCGTTTATGAGTACATTGAAAATGGAAATCTTCTTGATCGTCTACAAGGTCTAAAACCTGATGGAAAAAGCCAACTGTCTTGGTTACATCGCCTCCAAATTGCTCATGATACTGCTGATGGTCTTGCTTACCTGCATTTCTCAGCTGTTCCTCCAATATATCATCGAGACGTCAAGTCAAGCAATATACTTCTCGATGACAAATTGAATGCCAAAGTTTCGGATTTCGGATTGTCAAGGTTAGCTCATAGTGATTTGAGTCACATATCAACCTGTGCCCAAGGCACTCTAGGGTATCTCGATCCTGAGTATTACAGGAAATATCAGTTGACTGATAAGAGCGATGTTTATAGTTTTGGGGTTGTGTTGTTGGAGCTATTGACTTCTCAAAAGGCATTAGATTTTACTAGACCGGAAGATGATATAAACCTGGCAGTTTATGTGCAGAGGATGATGGAAGAGGAAAAGCTAATGGATGTGATAGACCCAATGCTAAAGGTGAAGGCGAGCTCTCTGCACCTTGAGACCGTTAAGGCATTGGCATTTCTGGCTTTGAGTTGTATAGAGGAAAAGAGACAGAATAGGCCTTCTATGAAAGAAGTTGCTGAGGAAATTCAGTACATTACGACTATTGCAACAGCAAGGGAGGTCGAAAACTAGCTAGCAATATGCAGAGAAACATTTGAAGACAGGATTGGGTCTCTAGTATGGGGATTGATGATTTGAATGATCAGAATATGATGTGCTTGTGGAATTGATATTACTATACCTAGCTTGAGTTTGCTTGGCGCTTTGCCCTCTATGTATATGGATGTAATTACAATAAGATGTGATCATGAACATACATGCATCCTTGATTTTTTTTTAAAAAAAAAAAAAGTGAAAATGGATCACTAACTCCAAAACACTGCATAATCACATTGATCACTATCTTGCTTTGTGACTTGAGTGCTTATAAGTTTATATTTTTTTTTAAAAGAGGATGGTTTTTTAGGAGAAAATCACTTTAAAAAATCATTTTCACCTACAATACAAGACACCGCTATCACTCCCCGTTTTAGCTTGTAGGGTCTAGTGAGATCCTTAATTAGATTAAATGATACAAAACTAGTTCTTCTCTGTGCCATCAATAGCTTTTTGTGCATAGATAACCAACATGATTGATTTTTCTCTTGATGGAGTTAATAGTTTTCTTTCTTTCTTTCTTAAGTAAAGGGTCTTCTAAATCAGATAGATGTGATAAATTCTTAAATGCCCCAACAATTTATTTGGCCAGAGATGAGCTTGATGTTAATATCCTTGCAACCTCCGGGGGATTTAGTTTCTTCAGCCGTAAAGAACTTGAGAATTTCAATCCCGCATAGCAGTTTTTGCATATACAGAAGCAGAATCACTGCAATTGCAAAGCATTTAGCACAGTAGCAGACAACAGACAATTTCATCAAATTTTAGTTCATTGCATCTCAGCATCATGGTGCCCAACTAGCTAAAATCTTATTTCCCATTTATCATTGAGTATCTGCATGTTGAGATCAAACTTTCGATAAAGAGGCATAAAATGGACAATTTACTCTTCAGCATTTTGTTAAAAAATTTACTCGTCAGCATTTTGTTAAAAAATAATTCACGGAGAAACAATAACAGCAAAGAGAACATCAAAATTCAGTCATGAACATTAAACGACTCTTATCTGATAATAAAATCCCAAGGTTGATGGAGAACAAGAAGCACTCTTCAGGAAGACAATATTAGGAAGCCTAGAACTGTGCTTAACAGTAGAAATGCACAGCAATTCTAAACAATCTAGTTTGATCTTGGTGTGGCCCATTCGACTCGAAGGATTAGATTGTCATAACCATATCCATTGAGCTTGTTTATTGCCCTCTCAGCATCTTCCTTGCTTACAAAGTTCACAAAACCAAAGCCCCTGCTGACACCAGTCTTCTGATCAATAGCAACATAAACACGACTCACAGGACCAAATGTGCGGAAAAGTTCAAGCAAGTCAGGTTCTCTGGTGTCCTCTGATAAATTGGTAACCCTGACTGAGTTTTCTTCATTCCTGCGCCTCATGTCTGATCCAGTAGTTCTCTCTGCACCAGCCCTCATGCTTGGTGGGACATAAGCACCCTTGGTGGCTCCAGAGGCAGCCATAGCTGTCTCTGTTGCAGCAGGTTTATCGATGAAGGTTTCAGGCGGTTGAGCAAGATCCTTGTATGGGCATCGTGATGTCCAGTGATCACCCTTCTTACCACAAGTTCTGCAAACCATGAGAACAGCCCCACCTTTACCTAATTGAGCCAAGTTATCTCCAGCCATCTTGGCTTCGTCTGCTTTCGTACCTTTTGGCATGACGATGCATTATTAAAATGGAAAACCAACCAACCCATAGACTTAAAAAAAAATAGTCATTGACAAACAAGACTTTCAGATACACTCTAGAAGAATCTAAAGACCAGACATGAGAATTCTCCAAACTCAACCATCTCTCGGTAAAACATATGGAAGACTAGCAATGATTTGGGTTTGCAACTAAAAGTAACTATTGCATGCATAAGGGTTGTAGAATACTAGGCAAAAAGCATTAATAAAATTAACAAGCAGAAAGCCAATTTCAGTTCCAAGGCATGCAACTATACACGTAATATAAACACTAAAATCCAATGGGCAGACAATAACACATTCTCTTGGAGAGGAATCAGGACAGCAATAGATCCACTGATGCATTGCAGAGAGTTCAAACCCCACAGCTTTTAAAAGCAAGTACACTCTAGCAAAATCATGAAAAATTAACAACTTCAAGGAAGCATTGTCCTCCATGAATAAACCCAACAGAACAGTTTAGAACAGTTTTGCAGAACTTCAGTAAAATATAAACAGATGTAGAGAAATCATTATATCCAGGAATGTAATCGATTGAACCATCAGAATGTAACACCGTTATTAATTAATTAGTTGCATAAAAGGGAAACTAGAACTCCGTATAACCATCAAATGCCACCAGCAGAGCTCAAATTTCGGTGAGCTTACTTAGCATTCATAATAAGAGAAAACAATTCGCTGGGAAGCTTATCTATGATTGGTTGGCCACCCAAAACTGAACTAAAAAACATGCAAATCCTTAAAGAATCAAGCATGCGACAAAAATCAAGTTTCACATAAGCAGACACCTACTGGTAAAGCAAAACGCATAAAAACCAAAAATAATGTTAAAATAAAAGAAATACCAGGGGCTCTAGGTCTTTCAAGCAAGATCTCTTCAGTAGAAACCATAGTAAGCCTGCTCCCAACATCCTCGTGAACTGCATCTCCAAACTTCGGCCAGTTTCGCCTCTCCACAGCCCGCTTGCTCAACCGAGCCTTAGCGAGTTTGCGGACTCGGGTCGTAGTCGTAATCTTAATCTTGTTACCATCATCGTTAAATTTGTACTCGATCACTTTTTTGATCCCGTTATCATCGGGCCCAATCACCTGTTTGGGAGGTAACAAAAAGTCTAGATCTTCACCATCGTCCTCGTCTAGCTCACCCCAACGCAGCTTGCTTGGTTTCGCTGATATGTCTACAGACATGGTTAAGGTTAAGGATATTTTCTGGTGGCCGTCGGGGTTTGATTGGAGATGGTGCTTTTGTCTGTGTCTGTACAAGAGAAGTGCATGTAGGGTTTGGTTTTTGATGGTGTTTTGTCTGGGCGGTTATGCGACGTCGGTTATGGGCTAGTTACAGGACGAAGAGGAAATTACGAATCCGATCCATATTGCTATGGTTTGGCTTCTTCTTTTTTCTTGGACGTGGGCTGTCAAAATCATCAATATCTCTCAGCACGCTGCCAAGGCTTGTAAAGTCTGGGCGGGCTTCGAGTAGACGAAGATCGGATTAGGCCCATGTTGAGTAGAAGAAGATCGGATTAGGCCCATGTTCAAAAATCGTATTGTCCTTGTATGATTTTATTCTAAGAAAATAATTAATGTCAAATAAGGTACAAGTAGACTATAAGTAAGACTTTTTGCATGAATAATACAATGGAATCAATTTTACATAATCTCCTCGTAGTCATCTCTTTTATTAAAATCAAGAGGAGTTGTGAGTGATTCTTACAAAATTATTTCTTCATTTTTTAGTCAGTTTCACTTGAATAATCTTATACTAAACATGTTTTTTCAATTTTATTTACAATTAAATTCCGGCTATATTTTATTTATGCTCCTGTGTGGATTTATTGTGCTGCAAAGGAGATTTTTCTAGACTTTGTTCTATTGTTTGGATAGTTTTGTCTTTTCCAAATGTCTATTTGTTATTAAAAGATTATTAGGGAGGATGTTAATTTTTTTCAAACTTTATGTACATTAAAAATATATTTTTAGCCCCGAAATCAATAAAATTTAGTATCATTGATAATAGTTTTTTTCATCTTTTCATGAACCTTAAAATAGTTAAAATATTTCTTTACTCTCGGTGTAAACAAAAAGTCATGTTGTTAATCAAGGATTTTTTCTTTCTTTCTTCGGCCAAAGTAAAAACACGTTTTTGCTTTTATCAAGGACAAAATAAATTTATATTTAGAGGTATTTTTATCCTTTCACATTATTGAGTTTTAATTTTTTTTTATTCTGGAAAACTGTTGGCACATTTTTATTACACATCATCAAGTTGGTGGCATCCACGCTCTTTCAGCAACATGTGAGATGCCACCTGGTGACTAAACCCACACTTTCACCATGTTGTTGAAAGTAATATTGTGTTTTCTTCATCTAGATGGAGTGTGTGATAGCGGAAAATGGGTGATTTGTTATCGGTGGTCGTTTTTCTTTCCCTTCTTTTCCTTTTATTACTAGAAAATGTGCATGATTGTACTCTTTGTTTCTGGTAGTTCAATTTCAATTCTTGTTCTTTTAATTTCTTATTAATTTTTTTATCCTTCTTATAAAAATTTTGTTTGTTTTCATTGTAGTCCTTCAATTATAATTTCTAATATGTTATTTTTTTCACTTGGGTTCTTATTATTTTGATGTTTATTGTTTTTTTATTGATCTTTTTGTTAAAGTTTTATTGGCTTTCAATTTCATCATTCAATCAAGATTTATATTGTTTTATTTTTTTCAATTTGACCCTCGTTCTTTTGACTTGTTTTTCCTTTTGTTAAAGTTATTTTTCATCTCAATTTAACCCTTCAATTGAAATTTTTGGTTTTCCTTTTAATATGTTTTTTATTTTGATTTTCATCATCATTCTTTTAATTACAATTTTTTTAGATTCTTTTGTGTAATTGATTTTTTTTCTTGGTTTAATCCTTTGATATTTGATTTACTGGGTATAATGCTTCATATTTTTTTCTATTCGTAGTGCTTCTGATCTAATGACCTAGGTCACACGTTTGAAAAGTTAACGTTGTTTATATTTTTTCATTTTTATCTCATTTTCTTTTACAATCTTACCATTCTATAATATTTCTTTTTTTTTAAAAAAAAGATTGGTTTTGTGATTATATTCGATTTCTTTTCCACGAGTTTATTTTAGTCTCATGACTTCATCCAAAAGTTTTGCGTATCTTATGATCTATTTGAATCTCATAACATAACTGTGATTATCTTTAATTTATTTTTTATGAGTTTATCCCGGTCTTATAATTTATGTCACAGGTTTTGTAAATCTTTTTTTAATATAAGTTTTTTCTTTAAACTGTTTTGTTTGTATTTTATTTTTGAAAATATTTTTTATTCATTTATGTTTTTTTATACATAGATGAAATCTATTTTTCAAAATAAAAATTATTTATTTTTAAATAATATTTTTGACATGTTTAGCAGTGCGTAATATATTTTTTAGGCCTTGGGTTTATTAAAACAACAAATTTATAACCCACGCCGTAGCGCTATTTAAATAACTAGTCCCTTTAAGGACATTTTAAAAGGTTTATTATAAATATTCTGCTGCTTAAGTACAAGAAATCGATCCTGTACACCACTAGCGATGTTCTGTCCATTAATTGATCCAAGCTGTTTTTCTATTTAATTGCTTCTTGGAAATTTTCCTTTCGTCTGGATGAGACAGCAGCTGAGAAATTTCTAGAAATGTAGTTACAATTTTAAATCAATCATAATCTGGATCAAAACTTGGCGTAATTCCTAAACTGGTCACATACCATGCAACCATATATAGCACCAATTGAACCGCCCTGCAGTTAATTTTTATTGATCAATTAATCATCACCAACTTCCTCGTGAGCATCGAGGTGATGATGGGCTACCTATCTGAGCTGACTCAAACAGTATTCCCCCCACCCCTCCCCCCCCCCCCCGGTCATTTTTATTTCTATTTTTTTTATAATTTGGTTTGAAGGAAAATATACCAAGTTCCATCTGACGTGTGTGTGTATATATTATTAATATGAAATATCTAGACTAACTTGTATGTAACTGATTAATTTTATGAGTCTGAAGTTAATAACCATATAAATCTCAAGTGATCATCATATTAGCAATCATAAAGTTTGAATTTGAAATCACAGGAAAACAAATCTCTTGATTCCAAACTCTTCTCACTAGATCACCTGCTACGTAGTTTTATTTAACGAATATTTTAGTTTTTGCTCCACATAGATTGTCCTCAAGAGAAATAAAACTTCCACGTTCTCAAGAGAAATAAAAATTCCACTATACTTTTAATAAACATGCGCAATTATGTATGCAAAGAAGTTAAGGAATAGAAAAATATCACCGACAATGAAAGCGGGAGATTGTTCCATCACTTCCATCTTCTCCTTTAAACAATTTAAGTAGCGATAGTTGACAACCTTTTTCCATGTGATAACCCGAGCTTAATAAGAGTCGTAATTTTAAAAAATGGTCATGATTTGTATTCAGAAACGTATACTCCGCGTGGTGTATTTAAAATCAAGGATTCATGTGGTTGAGATAAATGTTTTTTAAAATATTTTTTATAAAAATGTATTAATTTTGTTTTAAACTCACTTTTACAATAACATAACAAAATAATTTGAAAATATATAAAAATTAATTTTAAATAATAAATTAAAATTTTTGAAATACAAGTTACATCGTAACCCCAGATAAATAGCCTCTTAAGTGTAATGGTAGGCCAATGAGATGGGAGGCATGAGAATATATCTATGATTTATTCATGACTATGGATAATTATGTTAATTTTTTGAGCTGCCCAATATCGCCATCACCAAGTGTATAAAATGATTTATATAACCATCTAGGTGGTGACCTAGTGGTAAGAGTTTGGGACTAAGGGGTTTGCTCCATCTTAGGTCTCAGGTTCAAATCATATGGCTGCTCATATGATGGCCACTGGAGGCTTACATGGTCGTTAACTTCAGGGCCCATGGGATTAGTCGAGGTGCGCGCAAGCTGGCCCGGACACCCACGATAATAATAATAAAAAATGATTTATATTGTTATTTTAATATTTTTTTTAAAAAACATACGGAACACACATTAAACATACAATGCGTCAAACTCAAGAATGCTAATTAGCTAGTGGAGGATGGCCAAAGGATTTGACGCTACTGTGGTTAGAGATGCTACTCAACATGACATCATCAACTACTTTCAAATCTGATCATACGGCAACACGATGAAGCAGACCTCTATTTCTAACACGATGTCAGTTCGTAAATATGACGTCATTGTGATTTCAAGATCCAACGACGAGGAGGAGGAGGAGGAGGAGGAATTAAAAAAAAGGTAGATATATTTGTAACTTCAAGCCTCCAGATTTCTAGAAGTTAGCAACATAACGAACCCTAGCTTGCTGCATTGTCAAAGGTGAAACCGTACGACAAAGTGTCAACGTGCATGTTATAAACCTACTTTGTGTGAATTACCAGCCCCTTGATCTAGTCTAAGCCCACGGAATCAATTGCGAGGCCATGTTACTTCCGGCGACTACTGGTCAATACCACTCAATAACATAACTTTCGCACCTTTTTTTTGAAAAACTCGCACGCGGCCCCTTTAATCCCGGCGGAGTCAGCATTGTTAATTATGGACGGAGTACCGTGGGTTTTATGATTGGCACCGCACGGTCTGATCTTTTTTATTTTATTTTTTCCCGGGAATGAAATGAGTCTTTTCAGTTAGGAAACTTGTAATGATGATTGACTAGCCTTTGATTCAGTGCAGTGACCATC
The DNA here is from genome assembly GCF_951802175.1 of Populus nigra. NCBI lineage: Eukaryota > Viridiplantae > Streptophyta > Magnoliopsida > Malpighiales > Salicaceae > Populus > Populus nigra. The sequence goes on along the minus strand of NC_084861.1, from coordinate 12,960,824 downwards.
GGTAGATATGAACGACGACCCTTTACTAGGCTGGCTTCAACGCTCGTTGCTAGCAAGGCCTGCTCAGTGCTCTCTGCCCTGTCAAGCTCCTTCGTGGAATTTTCTGGTTTTGGCATGTTTCCTACTTCGGTGTAATTGGGAGTTGGCCTAAAATTTAGTTCTGATACGGGCATCAACGCACAAGGAAAGTCTATCTGGTCATCGCAGGGGACGGATTCATCCATAAATGGTAATATATGGGTGAAAACCGTTCTATTTTGTCGGCCGGGAGCAATATAAAAATGCAAAAAGAACAAGTGAGAAATTCGGGCCCGTCTCCTCACCGCTTGAAGATTAGAGCTGAAGTGGGAATCGGTGAATCCCCAATAAATCTATAGTAATTCTAAAAAAAAAGGAAGCAAGAATAAGAGCCTATTTTCTTATTTACATGATTCACGTAAATAAATAAGCAACTCGTAGTTAATACGGAATCATGTTTTAATATTATACACAAATTATTATCAACTTGGACAATATTAAAAACAGGGGGAGATACTGAAAATTGAAGGCTTAACTTCTTAAATGATAAAAAATCAAACATACAACTTTTTTTCATCGGAGCTGATGGTTCAGGTTGTTAACTATAATGATTGTTCAACAATTAATCTAAATCAATTAATAAATTAGACTAATTTATATTTTTAATTAAATTACGTATAAGTTGGTTAAAACATCATTTGTTAATAAATAAATAAAAAATATTGCAAATTGCAGCTCAACACCGCCCCCCTTCGTTTTTGTGTGGTGTATCGTAAAAAACTCTACCCTGCTTATTATTTTATTAGCAAAAAATACAAAAAATAGACGTATGGTACGTACTATTTTACCCACAACATAAAAGTGCCAAATTTTGAAACAACCCCGGAACTTCCACCAAATTAAAACCTTGACCCCAATATTATTTTCTTAAAAGGAAAGTTTCCTTTGTTTAAAAATTTAAATTGAATTAGTATTAAATTTGAATAATTCAATCCCTATTGTTTTGCGTGTATAAATAACCCATCAAACCAGCTGCCTTTTGTAATTTGTACAGCTCAGCCTTAGACACCTCCTCGTCACCGACCGTTAAAAACAGCCTGCGAGCGAGCCAAAACCTTTCCGAGTCGACCCAGGCCCCGCCATTTTGACTCGCTTGCTCGGAAATCTGCTCGTGCTCTCGTGACTCGGATTCTGGATCTTGTGAGGCCAAAGGTAATCGTTTTACTTTTTTTGTCTCGTTTTGAGGCTTTATGGTGTCGTTTGGGTCTGGTGTGGTTCTCTTGATCTACGGTGAAATGAAGCAATGTGGATAATGTCTTGACTGTACTCTGACTTTCTTTTATTGTTTTTCTGTTAGTTTTTCCTGTATCTTTATTTCTTTCTTGGTGTACTTGCAATTCTGATTTTTGTGGTTTTGTTTGATTTTTTAAAGAATTTTTAAAGCCATTTTTATGATTGATTAATTTGTCAGTTCATTTTTTTTGTTAGATCTTGTGTATATTTATTGCTTCAGTTTATATTACATCAAGATTTGTTGTTTTTAGTGAAATCGAGTCCTTTTTTTGAACTATTTGACGTGCACGATAAGTTTCAATGCAAAATTCACTTCAACAAGAAAGAATCATGTTGAAAGATTGTCTTTATGACATCATGAAGATCCCTATTCAAATTTCTGTTGTTCTTCTTGGGCTAAATGATTAAATGATGTCCACCTTTTCACTCAATGATACATCCAAATCGGTGGAGATCAGGCTTGTTGATGAGTTGAATGGTGAAAGAAGTTTTTTTTTTTAAATTTTCCAGGGCTTTTCATTAGTAGAATGTTAAGAACTTTTTTCTTTTAGTTCAGTAGCAAGTCTATTTTGCAGTCGGTAGAGATTGACCCTACGTTTGCAAATTGTCCTTTATTGTGGAGGGAAAAAAATCCATTATTGTGTCCATTCATTTCTGATAAAGGACAAGAATGTTGCGCTTTTTCTTCATTGGGTGTTTGAGCAAATGAAAGAACGCATCTGGCTTCTCATTCTTATGTACTCATTTTAAATGCATCCTGTTTTTCCCCTTATGGTAACAAATCATAAACTACTGAATGTAGTGACTCATGCTTATCATCACATAAAAAAGCAGGTAAAATGGCAAAACAAAGACTTACTTGGGCAGCTCTGTTTGTTGGAGGGCATTTGAATTTAAGTTGTGCTCTCTTCCAATGTGATCTTTTGAATGTCTTTGGCTGGGAAGATGGTGCTAGCAGTTCTTTTGCACTTATCATCCATGACTTTGTATTGTGTCCGGTTGTTAAAAAAGTAAATTTGTGACTTATATTTAGTTGAATGCCTTGAGGCATCTTTTCCCTGGAGAGATGGATTAAGCAGCTTAAAATTTCCTCATTTACTTGTTCATGTAGAATTGGATTTATTTGTCTACTAGATTCTGGTTTAGGTTCCTTGTTCTTCTATACGGAGTAAATTGATCACAAAATAAAATCAATTTTTTCGTTCTCATTAAAATTTCCAACCTGTGGTATAGCTGGAAGCTGTTTGCTAATACCAGCTAATTCATCTGGACAGATTTGCATACTTTTTTGAGCGTTATGATTTTTCTTATGACACGTGTTTAAATTTTGACCTGCGTCCCGTGTGCTCCGCTTTTCTGACTGTTGTGATGGACTTGTGTTTCTTACTCTTCCTGCCTGGATGAATGTGCCAAGCTTAATTTAGTTCCTATTAGTTCAGGTTTGACAGTTTTGCCATAGGACAGTTAGAGAACAGGCATAGATTGTATTCTGTTACTCTTGGCGAGACTTCTGCTTAGTTTCTGAACATGTAATTTGCAGAAAAAGCAGGGGGCATATCAGAATGAAGGCACTGATCCTTGTTGGAGGGTTTGGAACAAGGTTGAGGCCGTTGACTCTCAGTGTTCCTAAACCACTTGTTGAATTTGCCAACAAACCTATGATCCTGCATCAGGTATAATTTTTTTAGCATTGCCTGTGTTGATACAAGAATAATTGAACTCATGTTGGATGCTATTGTTCTGGTTAACTGCTTCCTCTGTGCAATAACTTGTTATAATCCGTTGATTGCCATGATTTAGAAACGGCTTGTTTTAAAACCTAGTTGCTAAAAGAATTTAGACACTTACCCATGTATGATGTAAAAAATTCCATGCTCTGTCAAGCACATTTTCTAAATTTGGAAATTGGTTATGCATGTGTTATATCCAGTTATTGATCTTTTTTAATTGTTTGCAGATAGAGGCTCTCAAGGCTATTGGAGTGACTGAAGTTGTTTTGGCTATCAACTACCAGCCTGAGGTAAGAACAAGCAGCTTCTCTTCCAACCCCTTTTCACCACTATCAACTGTTATTAAAAATTAACAGATTGTTCCAACTGGGGTGGTTGTGCTCTTTCCTGCAGGTGATGCTCAACTTCTTGAAGGAATTTGAGACGAAGCTTGAGATTAAGATCACTTGCTCACAAGAGACTGAGCCGCTCGGCACTGCTGGTCCTTTGGCCTTAGCAAGGGACAAACTAATCGATGATTCTGGCGAGCCGTTTTTTGTTCTCAATAGTGATGTTATCAGCGAATACCCACTCAAACAAATGATAGATTTCCACAAAGCCCATGGTGGAGAGGCTTCCATAATGGTGACCAAGGTAACATCTACTAGTTATCAGTTTATTTTCGTTAGTTTTCCTTGGAGACGTGGAACTAAACTAATGTTGAAAATCGTTTCGCCTTAAACTGTAGGTGGATGAGCCATCAAAGTACGGTGTTGTGGTTATGGAAGAATCCACAGGAAAAGTTGAAAGATTTGTGGAAAAACCAAAAATATTTGTTGGTAACAAAATCAATGCTGGGATTTATCTGCTGAACCCATCTGTTATTGATAGAATTGAACTGAGGCCCACCTCAATTGAGAAAGAGGTCTTCCCAAAAATTGCAGCAGATAACAAGCTCTACGCAATGGTGCTTCCAGGGTTTTGGATGGACATTGGACAGCCAAGAGACTATATTGTAGGCCTAAGACTCTATCTAGATTCCCTTAAAAAAAATTCCTCATCTAAGTTGGCCACTGGTCCCCATATTGTGGGAAATGTCTTGGTGGATGAGACCGCCAAGATTGGAGAGGGTTGTTTGATTGGACCTGATGTTGCAATAGGACCAGGATGCATTGTCGAGTCAGGAGTTAGACTCTCTCGTTGCTCTGTGATGCGTGGAGTTTACATCAAGAAGCACGCTTGCATATCTAGCAGTATCATCGGGTGGCACTCCACCGTCGGGAGATGGGCCCGTGTAGAGAACATGACAATCCTTGGAGAAGATGTCCAAGTGTGTGACGAAATTTACAGCAATGGAGGTGTGGTTTTACCCCACAAAGAGATCAAATCGAGCATCTTGAAGCCAGAGATTGTAATGTGAGGGACTGGGTTTGGGATTTGCAGACTACGTTTAAAGCCCTTGGGAGGGCTACAAGTTATTGCGTTCGGAAATGTTTTCCGAGTTCGAGTTCGAATTAGATTGCTGAAAGAGGAGGTCTGTCATAGATGTGAAAATGGTGTGAAAGTGCAACTTTGTGGTGTAGATAAAATAAGTTTTCATGTAACCAAAACGTTGTAAAATTGAAATCTTAAGTTTCACAGAATCCAGTGTAATTTATCAACAATGGAACTCTTTGTTTTGTCAATCAGTGTCGTTGGACAGCTTAAGATTTTTTTCAATTATATGTACATTTTCAGATTTCTCTTTCTATGAAGAGATTGAGAGAGGCACCGTCGAGGTCCCGAACTGGTAGCAATGTTGGTCTTTCTGGAGCAAAACTCTGAAGAGGGTGCGGTGGGCTGAAAAATAACGGCTGTCACGGGTCCTTGCCTTTTGACGAAGTGGAAGGGAGTTTGTGTGTTGCTAATTGCTTTATACGAGGGTATCACATCGGCCATCAATTAATTATTATTACGTGGGATCCCAACTATAATCATGCCGCATTTGGTGTAAATGTGTATTGCAACTTTATGTGAATAGCAAACGAGAAAAGAAATTGCATTTTCTATGCAATCACTTGACAAAATTGTCCCAATTTAACGACTCGAGTCTAATCCGAAAGCATAATTTGGAGGGAGCATGCTCTACCTATTCTTTTATCAATGAGAGAGAGAGAGGAGAGAGAGAGAGAGAGGGCTACCATGTGAAGCAAGCAGTAACCATGTCTTTCAAACATGAATTATCAAAGGAAGAAATCAAGAAATACAGATGGGAGTTGAGATATTGCAATCTCAACAAATTTTTAGACCTGCTTAGAAAATCAAACATGTGCAGCTCCTGACATCACTCTGCCCCATGTACTAAAATCCAAACTAGATTAATGCACAACTGTGCAAGGTAGCTACGCAATTATGGATGACTAATAAAATCTTGGGTTAATAAATTGTAAATGAATTACTTTTGCTTTGAATTTTGAGATTTTATTCAAACAACTCCACAATTTTCCTCTTAGACCCTCCTCTTTCCAATATTTAAGCAGCTGGAAAGAAGAGGAATTCTCTCATTCAATTTTGCTCTCAGTTAAGACGTAACCAACACAGGCCAAGACTTTAAAATATGCGAAAAACTGAAATGTTGCTTTCAGAGGTATGAATGGAATCCTGAGCGACTGCTCCAAAGACTCCCTAAAAGCCATATAATCACATAATATTTTGTAGCCACTTGTATAGAGGAGTCGCGCTCGTATAATTGCTATAAAACTGCTCAGTTGGACGAATATGCCAATTGAAAGAACACTGTTAACCACACAAATTGGTAATGAGTTGCTGAGGTTATAATCCAGCCAGTTCTTTAGACAGACAATTATTTATCCCGAAGCCTCATCAAGCATTAACAACTGCAAAAGCTTCGACTAAAAAAACTGAAACAGGTATTATATATTTCTTGGAAAGTTGTTCCATGAGTGTGGTAGGCCTAATAAGATGTCAAGTGTTTTACTTAACAAAGGAATGACCCCCCCCAGACCCTCTTTACTCCTAGGATACCGCCTTCTAATTATGCATCTATCTACTTTTAACTAACTATTACAGCACAGTTTACTCGATTCTGTAGAATGAAGTAATCAGACCTTGATCTCCGAAGAAACAAAACAGGGAGAATCGTAACTTGAATAAAAATCTAGCCACTGATGGGTATATATAACGCGCATGTCTGCGAGACAGCACGGCAAGGAAGAAGGTGAAGTGAACGAGAAAAAGGCATGGTGACTTCAGGGAAGGATGAAGAGAAAGAAATTGCTTCTATTCAGATATTAATTGAAACAACTAAGGGATTTTGCAGATATTTTGAGAATTCTTCCCACCATGATATCTTCAAAAAATTGACCAATGCTGAATGCTGTTCATATACATTGTTGTTTTGGCTAAGAAAAGAACAAACAATTCAAGTGCAAATGGTCCTGAGAAACCACACGAATAGTGTATGAAAATCTGGCAGTGCTGTGTCAAGTGTCGTAATTAGTCTCTCCAACCATGCCATAAACACCTGCTTCTGTGAAAATTATAATTTAACACAAGTGGAGGAGAGAAGATTGTTGCCAGTCTAAAAAAGATGGATCACTTAAATAATACAACAGAACATCCATCAAACAGTGAGATGAAGCATGATATATAAGCAGCAGAGACCACTTTGTATGAAATTTCGAATTCATGCGCAGGCCAATATGCACATATTCAAAATGCAGTCATGCACACATGGGAATTTTTCATTCTTTTTTTCTGTCAAGTCTTCAAAAAGAATGTAGAAGTCATATTATTACCGAGCTCGTGAAAATAAAACATTGGCGTTCCCTGGAAACATACAAAGCAACGAGGTTGGGGAACTTGAAAAACATACAAACTATGGCAAGGTTAGTTAAAAAGAAGAGAGTAAAATAACCAGCTAAACTAGCGCAAACCGCAGGCATGATCACAACAGAGATGTCCCTGATAGCTATACGTAAAGTCTTGAGCAAACTATTGTTTCTTTCAAGGAAAATGAATTTTTTTCCCACTGCCTCCTAACTCTAGAATGCAGGATGACATGGGCAGACAATAACATCACTCATTTGCTTTCCTGTCCATTAAACCACCAACACCACCACTTTTACTGCTCCTCTGATTGAAACCAAATCCAGTTGACTTGATTGGAATGCTGCCAATTCTAGGTGCAGTTATCATCTCCATTATAAGAGGAAAGGAATTTCTTATGTTATCGTAGTGAAGAGTACATGACACAAACTAACACGAGATGATGTGCTCATAAGAGGTTCAATTTGGAAGTGCAGCCAACAGCTACTGCAAAATGCCAAATTATGCAAATTGTGGTTGGTTCCGTTTGCTAGATGAAGAGATCTTTATCCTCCATCACTTGCCCATCCATAGTACCTTTATCCTTGTTTTGTGATGCCTTAGTACATTGCTACGAATATCTCCTACTGACATGCAAGATAATCAAATGGTATGGCCTGGCTTAAAAATGGGTTGCCGCATGTTATTATGCTTGGAAAAATCCACCACTTCATTTTGAGTACATTTGGGTTGATCAGATCCAATATGCTAGCAGCAGACTTCTAAGATTCCAAGCGATACCTTTTTTAGGCTGGCACATTCACTCTAAAACTATGGAGAGAACTGTAGTGTTTGAAACAAAATAGTCTTATAACAGAGGCGATACAAATGAAAAATGAAAACATGGAAGTAGTGCACGGGGTTCCCTCGGGGCCTGTTTCAAAGGCTGTTTAGAAGTTCATATCTGCCAGCAGAGAAAGATGAAAAGTACTTTGTGCTTCATCTTTCCATAGTTTATGAGTGTAGTTGAAGACTACAGCAAGAACTGAGCAACGTATGGATCAGTCATCGTTCATACGTCGGAATGTCGAGAATGATAAGAACACAAAACAACCTCCTCTTCAATTGTTGTGCAAGATTAACTCGGGTAGATGATCCTCGATGCAAAAGGTTCGATTCCGTTATCATATACCACAATTGTGAGCAATACTCACAATCGAAACATCATGTGTCCAATCGCTAGACTCGAACAATAGAAACAAATTACATGCAACCAAATCCTTGGTTTTTTCCTCGCTTGTAAGAATTTCCACACCAACATCATGTGCTCTCACTCTTTTTACTCTAAGTTTCTCCGCTGATTGAAGCAAAGACACTACAACTCTGTTTCCCAACCATGAGACAGTTAGAATTAGAAGCTAGCCCCAGAACTTTATTCCAACCACCAGAAAAGAGAGAACCCATGTGAAGTGAACTCACAATGCATATGTCTCAGCAGAAGCTTAGTGAAAACTGAAACTAAGAACACCATTAACAATAATACTGCAAATTATCCACGTAAATATCATTGGGGGAGGGGGAGTGTTTCTCCTACTTTTGGGGTCAGGTTCTTGCTTTGATCAAATTTCTCCACTGGTTGAAGCAAAATGCACCTGTACTGAAATTTTACCCCGATTACTAAAACAAGGGGAACCCAGCTCATATAAACTGACAATGTATATTACTCCGCAGATGTTTTGGATAACATAGAGCTAACCATTCTATAAAAACCATTAGCTACCTAACACAAGAAGAAAGAACTGATTTTGACAAATGAAATATGGGCCACTTCCAGTAAACCAATGCATTAATATATCTCTTAGTAGTTTTAATTAAATATAATTTTTTAAATCTATGTTTTTAAAACTACAAATAAAAATGATATTTTTAACCTGTTTTTTAAAAAATAGTGACCGCTGCAATGCAAGACTGCTCCCTCCCCCATTACAGTGCTATGCTATCTCTACCTTTAGAGACTTTTGCAGGTTGCTAATCGAGTTTGTCCCACATCATGACCTTGGATTCAACTGTTAAAACCTCTAAATCTTAGATGCACATGTATGCATGTCAAGATGGAGTGTTAGATTTTGACTGAATAAAATGGAAAAGCTAGCAAATAACAAACTTATTCTTAAACTCCTTCATACTTTATTGATCATTAGAGGTTTTATTTAAGCACCCTTAGCAAATAACAAGCAGTTAAATCTGCTATTTGTTACATACAGAATTAAAAAAGAACATAAGAAAAACAAGAAGATTTATGATAATCATAACAGACTTTAATAATTTCAAATCAACATATGTTTTATTAAATCTAAAACTCTTATCAGTTCTACATCATTAGCAGCTTCCAAGCATCAATTCAACACGGACTAAGAATTATTACTACTCCATTAAAATAATTTTTTAGTGAAGCTCCTTAGTTTGTATTTTCAAACTTTTTTTTCCTTTCCCTTTTTTTTTTTAAATTTTACTTTCTTTTCTTTTGATTTTAATATTCAATATTTTATTGATTTTAAATTTATCATTGTAGTATATTTTAGTTTGCTTTATATGAGATTATCTTATATAAATATCCTAGTATTGAACGATACTCAATTTCTACAAGTGCGTATTTTTATTATTATATCATTAAATAAAAATATAGAGTTTAACAAAACAAAGTTTTTAAACCCAGTGAAGTCCATAATCCGAGTTGTGTGTTTTGTGAGTTAAGACGTGAAGCCCGAGTTGATCCAACACGTTATTGGTTTATTTTTTTAAACCAAACCATGTTTTTTTTTTAATCATTGTTTAAATTGTTTTTTGACCTATCAAATCGACTAAATCACATTAAATTAATTTTTGTATGATTTAATTTGAAATCCAGGCTAAATAAAAAGTCACAAGATTTTTAAAACTTAATCATCAGATCTGTCAAAAAATTCTTTGTAATTTTAACAGTTTTTTAGGTTCAATTTATTTTAATATAACCTATAATGAAACGTGAGCTAAAAAACTATTTAGTAACTAAAAGGTAATATATTGTTGAGTTAGTTTTACACGTTAAAATTATCTCGTTTTCAGCATGTGAATTTAGTGTTAATAAAAATCAGATTGACTTATTGACTACGTTAAACTTCAAAAAAATAATGAAATTTGTTTTTAATGAAGATGTCTTGGAAGTACTCTAACAACAATGTTAGAAGAATAATAATAACGGCGGAATACACGTGGGCTTCTTGTTCCAATAATTAAAAAAAAAGGATAAATTTGTTTGCTCAAGATTATTTGAGTAGTTGATTTAAATAAATATAAATATAAAAATAGTTATTAATTAAGAGTGATTATTAATCCAAGTCAATATAAAAATAAAAAAGTTAATATTATATTTTAAAAATCAATTTAAAAGTTGAACCGAGACCGAATAATCAAATTGGCAGTAATTCCTTAAACTGACCTTTCCAGGAGAGAGAAGGCGAGGGCAAAGATGCTTTCAATTCGGCAACGGTAACATGCCGCCACCACACCAGTTACTTGAAATCGACCAAGGTATCCTCGAAGGAGCTCTCACCTCTCCATAGAGGCGTTCGGTAATTATTATTAAGCGGGAAACTTCTGGATTCCAAATTTGCTTAGAGTGTGACTAACACTGTTTCATCTAATTTTGTTTTTTTATTTTTAAAAAAATTAGATTATTTTGATGTTCTATTTCAAAAACAATTTTTTTAAAAAATAAAAAATATTATTTAATATATTTTCAAACAAAAAAAAACTTGAAAAAATCAATCAATACCATTCTCAAACACCATCTTAAATCTACAAAATTGTAAAACGGCATCATCAATCTTGAGACCAACTGGAATTGCTAATGGTTAACATGCCATGAAAAAAATTGAAGTTTATCTGACAACTGCCTAAAAGACACGTCTGCATAATAATAATAATAACAGCAATTAAAATAGAAAAAATGAGAGACTCAAATGCACAAGGCATGCTGTCCACTATCGCCATCAACTTCTAACTTGCAGGCTGATTACATTGTTATATCCTTATGGGTGTAAATCACCCCTTGATCAGCATTCACCACTTGTCCACAACCCCTGAGAATCCTGCATGAGCACAGTATGAAGGTCAATATTTCTAGCATAAAATTTTGATAAAATAGTTACGAGCAACAAGCTCCTTCCAATCCTGGTTTTGTCAATTTTTCTAGTAAATACTAAATTCCTCTGGCTCAAACATTATCGGAGAGCAAGCCAGGCAGGCAGGCATGGCTACCGAATACTGGCAACCATTCTAAACAGCGTAAAACAACCCCGTGATGCTTATATAAATGGCTACTAATATATCAAGAGACAAGTTCGGGTATATTTTTTTTTATAAAAACCATTTCAAGTCAAACTACACACAAGAGCAGATTCTTACCATCTAGTAGTTAACAATCCCTCAACCCCTACAGGGCCTCGAGCATGAATCCTGCTTGTGCTTATTCCGACCTATTCAGCCAATAAGAATCAACTACGAGAAGTATGAAACCTCAAATGATGCTCAAAATAATTGTGAGATGACATTTTACCTCTGCACCTAATCCAAATCGAGCCCCATCGCAGAATCTTGTGCTTGCATTATGAAAAACAGCAGCACTGCAAATGACAATAACAAGAAACATCTGTCTGTTGTCATTAATGTGCTTTGCATATATGTAAGGAAAGATTGAGTCATCTTTAAAAAACTATGATGATAGTCTCATGTTGAATGTTGGAGTTCAGATGATCACAAAAACCCCAAGCAAGGTTAAGGAACGGGAGAAAAAAATACATTCTGTTAATAATTCTTGCCTGTCAACTTGACGTAGAAAGACTTCAGCAACATCATGGTCTTCTGCTACTATACAATCAGTATGTGCACTGTCAACAAGAAGAAAAAAAAACCATAAATCCACAAACTATACGTGTCTGTGTGTGCATGTTTATGTAGGGTCCAACATCATTATAGTAGAAAAAAAAAGACATCGACATGCCTTCCATGTTGATGGATATGATCAATGGCGGCATGCTCATCATCAACAATTTCAACAGTGCAGGCCATAGAATTGTACTCGTGATGGAAAGTATGGGCCTCTGGAATGTTCAATTCCTTGCATGCCCTTTGTCCACCAAATAAAGTAACGCCTGGAAAAGAAGCACCAATTATCAGATCCTTGATTAGTATGTCATGCCGAATAGTCTCAGGGGAGTGGAAGTCTTAAGTTGCATACAAGTTTTTGAAACCAAACACATTGTTGAAGATCAATATTTAAGTAAAATAGATGGAATACAAAGAGTGAACAATACTGATTGGAATATAGCTTAAAATCAGCTGTAATGCCCTCATTTTTGGGAAAATATTTAAAGCCTTGGTTGTGACATCATATCAAGAAAACTTAATGAAAATTAAACTTTAAATCCATACAAATAAGATCTAAGAACTGTTATATGGAACCAGGTAGATTTCCAAATTATCCAACTCCTATCAATTTAACTACCTTCCATGAATTTTTGCAATAAATCATTAATTTGCTATTGTAAAACAATATGCTATCGAATAGCTCATTATAAAATTATAACATAACCATGATAAGTGGCTGCTATCATGGAATTCCTACCTTCAGTGCGAAGATCAGCAATAAGCTCATTGAGCCCACCACTATGCACCAAATCCTGATGCACAAGAAGTGTTTCCTGGATATAGAAAAAGAAAAACGACCAAAAAACTTGCCAAGTCATGAACAAGCAAAGTAGATGTGCAAAAGTTTATCCAGACTCAATAAAATAATCATGGAAAATGTCAGAAATAAAGTTGAAATGGACACTAATAATGAATAGAAAATATAGATGAATACACATACCATTGCGTTGCAAGCTGCTGGATAATCTACTTTGGCATCCAAGACAACACGCTTTGCCATTTCAATGTTAGCAGACTTATCGACATAGACATGACAAATGCCATCTGAGTAAAAAAGGGAACCGCTTTACTAAGAAATCTAGAAATATTATGAGAACAGAGCAGGCACTGAACTGTATAATCCAATTATCTGTCTCACCAGCATGACCAAGAACGGGAATTTTAGTGGATGACTTGATTTTAGAAACAAGTTTACTGCTGCCTCTTGGGATCACAAGATCGATAACATCATCAAGCTGAAGCAAAAAAATAATAAGTTCTAACTTCTGTTTTTAAGACCATCATTCTTAAACACCGTTTTGCTGGTCAGGCATCTTTTAAGATCTACACACCTTAAGCAGATCAGGAATTTCATCTCGTGAAGTCACTAGCCCAATAAGTTTTCCACCAACAGTGTCTGGGATGGCTGTAGTGATTACCTACATAATTAGCAAGGGAAGAGAAAAATACAGACATAATTTTATTGACAATCTTACATCTGAAATACTATCACAATCAAGTAATATTCATAAATATCTGTATTTAAAGAACCAAACCTTGTGCAAAATTGCATTTGACCTCTTGGCCTCCTTTCCTCCTTTCAAGAGGAGTCCATTCCCACTTCGGATTGCCAAAGAAGCTATCTACTCCGCCATGTAAAAAAAGGATGACAACAAACACTTAAACAGGATATGGGATTTACATAGTAGACCAAAAAAATAAAGAGTCTGTTTCTAATTTGAAAGAACAAGGACCTTATAATTGTTAAAATCCAAGAAACACATTGAAAATTGAAACAAATTTTCACAATTAGTCCATGTCACTCAAATAATACCAAGGCAGATTCTCAGGTCCATGACCTACTGCCTTATGGGCTCAGGAAAAAAAGAGAGAGAGAGAAGAGAAAAGAGAAAAGACTTTGAAAGACAGCCAGTAACTTAATATTTCATATCCCGGTAAACCCATTCATTCATTAAAAAAAACAAAAGCAGATATTTAAAGTAAGAGGCAACCATAACCTAGTGCTAGACTATGTTTTTATCCTGCCTTGACAACAATACTGAAATATCAGTCTTAAATTACCTGCACTAGAGCATCTGGTCGAGACTCGAAAATAATCAGGAGAACACCTAAAGGAGATGAGGTTTTCTCCAGGACGAGTCCATCTGCCAGCTGAAGACATGAAAGTCATTAGAAACATCACAAATCATGCATTCCAGAGCCATAAGTCCAGCAATAAGTATATTTCTAGTAAAATACTAGAAATCCTTTAATTCATGATTCTGAATTGCACATCTCATTAATTCTTATTAAATGGTTGAGGTGGTCTCATTTTTAGCTGCATGCATTACATCTTAAGATGTATAGCAAAAACATCAAATTATTTCATCTATACCACCGGTGTACCAGATGAATGGAAATCCTTAAAATCAGGTAGCAGAAAGGAACAAACACATGTAAAACACACTTTCCTTACCTCAATTCTCTTCAAAATACAACCAATTGGGTCGTCCATGTTAGCAAGCACACGAATAGTGTTCGCAAGACTCTTAATCTGTCAAGGTCAGTGTATTTTTATTTAGACACAAGAAATATAAGAGGAGACCATTCAATAAAACAAGGACATAAAAAAAATCAAATCATTATGCTAGATGGCAAATTAAACTGGAAAGAAACCAGAAGGTGGAAAATGGCAACAAGAAAAATTAAATGTATAAAAAATAGAGCTGTCTTGCCTTCCCAGCCTTTAAAGCCAGCCGAGATATCAAGGATTTCTCCAATCCAGCCTCTTGTGCAGCAACAACATCAGCTTCATTTTCAATGTTGATCAGTTTTTCATTGGCTTCTAGCGCATCAGCTACGTCCAGCAAAATCTTTTTCCTATCTTGTGAAGACAAGGCCTGCAGAACAAGTTTCTACCAAGTTATTGTGATGTTAAAACAAAAGGAAGGACAAAAAGAAGGCACACCTGTGTGCTACTTCCATTTGTGAATAAAAAACGTGTATAATAGCACACACATTTTAAACTGTTATCAATGTCATCATACCAAGTTATTGTGCTGTTGAGACAAAAAGAAGGCACACCCGTGTGCTATTTCCATTTGTGAGTAAAAAACGTGCATAAACATTTTAAACTGTTATCAATGTCATCATACCTGGAGCCTCCTGGAACTTTCCCTTGCTGCAACTGCCATCTCACGTCCACCAACTTCTTTATCTAGGGCCCACAAATGTGCATCTTGATGAAAGAGGGTGCCAACACGCTCTCCTTGAAGGACTTTAATTATGTTTTCAGGTGCATACCCACTTCAAAAGAGAACAAGAAATAATTTCACACTAGGGGAAAAGAAAACTAATTCAAACCAGTACCACATTGTAGGAAGCTCATACTTTGGATTCAGAAAGATAACTCTACCAACTCCCCAAGTAAAACATTCATTATCATTCAATTTTTCAAGGAAGCTAAGAAACGAGGGTTGATTTTCTCTTGCCCCATCCATTCTCCTAGGGGCACCCACCCAATGTGATGGGGAGCAAAAATAAGCAGCAGTTTTGCAACAGCATAAACTTCTTAAGATAATGTCGGGCATGAAACTCCTGTACAAATGTAATCTTTATTTTATGCTAAGACTTTGTTTTATGCTTACAGGAGGACATATTTTTAATTGCGACAAGGTGGCCATGTACTTTTAATTAGTTATTTTGTCTAAGAGAACCAATTTTTTAATGTATATTATGGTTATGATCCATGAGAAAGTAGCATTGGATTAAAAGTTTACCTGGTTATAACAACAGGGATGCCAGCATAAGCTGCATTGACAGCAGCTTTTACTTTGGCTGTCATGCCCCCTCGACCCACCCTAGACTTGTCTCCAAAAGTAATTTCACTCTGATGTATTTCCTTAATGTATGTGTGAATCAGCTTTGAACGCGGGTCACTTGGAGGGCCACTGTAAAGACCTTCTACGTCACTCAGCAGAACAAGAAGATCAGCTTTTAACTCCAGAGCCAGCAAAGCTGCTAAACTGTCATTATCCCAAAATATTCCAGAAGAATCCTGCAGTGGCAGCCCATGATCAGAGCTGTAAAATGAATGGATACAAACTCCATCTCACATACCTCATATGGAGCTTTCCTAGTACTGACTGCATCATTCTCATTAAATATAGGGATAACCCTCAGAGCTAACAGTGATTGCACTGTCTCATCCAGTTGCTTTCTAAAATCTTTATTCTTGAAATCCCTATCTGTCACAAGAAGCTGTGCTGATGTTACATCCAGCTGCACCAAAAAAAGAGAGAGAGAGTACAACATTACATTTCGAAATAAACCAAGAAGTGAAATGGGGGAAAACAAATGCGCATTAGAAATGGTTATGAGTTGTGAATAAGTATCCTTGAAAAAGATAGAGACATCTATAGATGCTCAGGAAGACAAGAAACTGGTCAAGATTTTAATTCAGGTGCGAAAACGATAAACACAGCTATTATCTAAAGTACCTGACTAAACATTGTATCATATAGAGCCATGAGACTGTTTTGTCCAACAGCTGCACAGGCCTTCCCATCAAGATCGACTTGTGGTTTTTGGAGATCAGAGAAACTGCAGCACACATGAAATCATTAAAATATATACAAATGCCAGTTCAACTAGCTTTAAAAAAGATAATAAAATAAATAAAATTAAAGGAGAAGAACAAAGCAAGAGAAAACTTTCAGTGTAAAATCAGCTTTTGCATAACAGTTGGGTAAATGACATGGCTTCTCTTTTCCCCCTAAAAATTGGCAGCAATTACATCACTGAGTCCAAAACAACAACATCACGCAATTATGAACTAATTACATGCATAAACAGTTTCTCGCATCATCACCGGGAGTGATTCCAGCCATGTATAAAACCAACTATCTCCCGCATCCAAATAAAAAAAAAGTCGACAGAGTACTTAACCTGCTGTTGACGAATCTTCGATATTTAAGCCTTTGGCGACCAAGTCCAACAGCACCCGATGTCACCACGATAACTTCGTATCCGAGAGAATTCAAATCTTTAATCTGCATGCAAAACTCATTGTTATAATCCTTCATAAATTAAGCACATAAAAATATTATGATGAAATCATCACCTGCTCGCAAAGTGCCCCTAATCTTCCAAGGGCTAATCTTCCATCCGCTCGAGTTACAACAGCGGTCCCAACCTTCAGCAACCAAATCTCAAAATAAGCAAACAACGCAAACCTTTTGATAAAAAAATGGAAACAACAATCACTAATCATATCAAACGTCGAAGTCCGTTTAATACTATTCGGTTAAGATTTTCATTTTTTAATCAAACATAATATAGTATCATTAAAAAAAAAAAGAACAGATTAATTGAACATGAAATTGTCAGTCTTTCCAGCTAAAAGAAAATGATGCATGGCATCTAGTCAAATATATAAAAACAAAGTGAACATCATATCTTAATCCAAAAACAAATCTACATGATAACGATACAACTTTAGTTTTGTTCACACATTTACAAAGTTAATACAGAGACTAAGAAAGCAATAAGACAGGGGAAGAAAAAAAAACCTTGATAATGAGACGCTTAACGTCATTGAAAAAGGCACGAGAACGATCCAGGTCGCTCATTTTGTGTTGAGAACTCAAACTCGGGCCGAGTCAGCTCAAAAGCAGATATTTATGAGGCGACTCGAGACAGAGAGAGAGAGAGAGATTGAATTATTGAAAGATGCTTCACCGGTGGCGGTTTATGTAGGGTCGAGGGAGGGAGTGAGATGGTTAGAAGGTCACATAAAAAGACAAAAACGTAAGATTCGTGTTACAGTTGTTTGTTTCGGCTCTCATACAGAGGAGGACAGAAAGGGACGGCCCACCCCCCCTGTTTTTATCCTTTTTAACTGAAAAGGGGGTTTAAATCGTGGGCGGCTTGGCTTCTTTTTCTTAACTGTGAAACGGAGATCCGTTCCGGGAGGGCGGGATCCTTTTTTATTTTTGTTGTTAGGCTAAATCTCTCTATTTTTGGTTTCTTCTCTCTTGATGTATTGAATTAGCCCTGCTCTTTTGGAACTGTTCTTTTTCTTGTGCCTGCAAATAATTCTATATATTAAAGTCACGCTGTTGAAATTTATTCTCGTGAATCTTTTAATCTCTACATCAACTAACTACTTTTTCAAAAAAAAAAAAAAAAAAAAACTGGCTCAGTCTGCTTAATTAGTATATTATTAGTTAAAGATTACATTCTACTATCAGTTATTTAAAAAATGCGATCCCTGTAGGCAGAAAGATTGATTCAGTTCATACAAGTGTACAATGGATAAAGATTTCGAAGACCAAAACAGCATAGGATAATTAATGACACATGGATTAAGGTTCAATGGCGGGTGAATTTCCCTTTCAATGCTGGCTCTTGCTCTGTCAAGACTCGAGAGAGCACGGCATTTGACACGAGGTATTACAACTTCAATCACAATTAAGCTTCCACCACCTACAGGAGGAGGAATAAAATTAAGAATTCTAGGAACTGCGGTGTTTCCTGCAGAATTTCCACTGCTACAAAACTAATCTTTTCCGTGCATCCTTTTTTTTGTTTTTTTTAGTTTATCGTGAGTGTCCGGACCAGCTTGCGTGCACCTCGACTAATCCTACAGGTCCTGAAGTTAACGACCATGTAAGTCTCTAGTAGCCATCATATGAGCAAACACAGGGTTCGAATCTGAGACCACAGAGAGAACAAGTCACTTAGTCCCAATCTCTTACTACTAGCCATCATATAAACAAACCAAGAACTCGAACCTAAGATCAGGAAACAAACAAATCACTTGGTCAAGCTCTTATCACCACCTAAATGGTTCTTTTCCCTGCATCCTTGTTTGCCTACCTTGTTGCATTGGATGCAATGCCAGATCCCACCAGATATCTCAATGTTCCTAACCTTCCAAACAGCCAAGCATCAATGGTTTTTGCTCAGAGATGATCCTGCGATGGAATTTCCACGCTCGAGCTTTTCAATACTTAATTAATGCAATTAAAATTTACATTATCATGGCAACTAAAAAATTGATTTCATTAATATGGGCTAAGAATAGCATACGTCCATCAACATACTTCATTTTTATTATAGTTAAGTTTTAAAATATTAAGAAAAAAAGAGAAAGTTATCAAAGAAAAAAGAAAATAGGAGTTTTTGATAAACCACATTTTGATGATAAAAATATCAATTTTAAGGTGATGGGTTGTTTTGGAGAGAGTTTTCATTAAAGATGATTTGAATTTCTAATTAAATAAACCATGATCGATTTTTTGTATTGACTTAGTTTGATTTTTAGTTTTAAAATTGATTATAAAATGTTTTTAGATTGTAAATGAAGTTATTAAGTTTCATAAGGCAGTTTTTAGATACTACTTCTAAATGAAAATGAGTTGAACTTTTATGTTTTTTAATCAAAATATCTCATAATTGAATATTCAATGGGCAAAATTTGTTGTGGTGGAAGATATCTTTCTCGTCAATCCAAGTATATGTCATCCTTTCCACGCATAGAGTGTCTGGGTTTTGTAGACGCTAGAGTTTAGACGTTCAAGCCTAAAAATCTAGGCATGTCATCCTTTCCACGCGCAGACGTGTCTAGGTTTCGTATACGCTAGACGTTCAAGCGAATCAAGCCTAACAATCTAGGCCTGTAAGCTCATAACCTATATTAGCCCTTCTACTATTCTTTTTACTTTTCACACGGTTGCATAAAAATAATTAAGACATTATTTTTTATTTCCTCGTTGGAATTTGGTTCACAGATCATTATAAGTTTTTATACAAGTTTATAGATGATAATCCACGATTCTAATCAAAAAACGCTTTTCATCAAAATAAAAAATAAATAAGAGAAGAAAAGAAATTTTTATTTTGATAGCTTTAAATTTTTATTCAAAAAACCATGTCCTTGATTTAAAAAAAAAACATTGGCTTTGCCGGATAAGAGAAGACATGCTTAAATAAAACGAGAGGATTTTGATTGATCGCATATATTTTTTACCATAGAATTTAAATAATTTAAATTTTTTCAGGCTATTTTTTAAAAAATCATCACAAAATCAAATAAAATTTGGTTTCGATGCTGGATCTCAACGTTGAAAATAAATTCTGTAGAAAAATCACACAAAAAAATGCAGGCATTGGTGAAAAGAAATATGAAAATGAGCTCAGATGCTGGATCAAGATATAAAAGGAAGCCGATGACTCTGGAGGTCACACTGAATGATTAGATAAACTACACATCAATTTCCATATGAATCTCTTTAGCCTACAAGATCAGGGGATGAGTGATTTGCGAAGACGAGCAAAAATAAAGATCAAGGTCAAATACATAGCCATTATCAACATATCACGCACCAAATGACTCAATTTGATCTTCCTTGTGTTCAGCTTGGATCTCAGATTCCAAGGAGACCAGGTAGTCAGCCTTGTTTGCTTGAGTGAGGTATGCTGGCCAAAACAATTAGTCAAATCATTGGGAGTTACTTAAACAGAACTCCAGATCAGTATGTGTTTCCACAACCAGTTCATACGAGGGAATCTCGAGCTGAGAGAGAAGTTTTTCAAAACATTGCGGAAAAATTGCAGCAATGATGTTTCCCTGTCTACTTGCTCCAGTCTTCTAAAAGATGCAAACTGAATCCAGATCCATGCCATCCCAACCACTTAGCAATATAATTATAACCACAACACCACTAGTCAAAGACAAGCCTTGGAATTCTTTACCACAGCGCACCCTGATAGGTGTTACTAAACCAAGAAATTACGTTTCACACAAATTCTCTCTAACATTTTGAACTTCCAGATTCATGCAGTGAGAGGCTTATTGGAAAACCTTAAAGCTCTCTAACATTTTGGACTTCCAGATTCATGCAGTGCAAGGCTTATTGGAAGAACCAAACCTTAAAGAAGATTGCTAGAGCCAGTTGCAAGAAGAACGCTGCAACCACCATAATTGCAAGATCATTCCCCTCAACAAGGGTCTTGAGATTTGAAGCAACAAACATGCCCGAGTCAACACCAGCAACAAGTATAATGATCCAACGAAAAGCCTCAACTGGGACAACCAACAAAAACTGAAAATATTCCACAGGGCATGCATAGGTCTTTTAAGGCCCAGGAAAAGATAAACAAACAAATGAAATATATAAAGCCACAGTTGGTGATGCTTACCGAGCTTGGAACATAGATGAAAAGAGAATATCCCCACATGCACCAAAACTGTATCAACTTAGGATTTGATTCCAGATAACGAAACAAGAAATAAAATGCCAACGGCACCACAATTGCATAGCCGTAGACTGAAAACACTGCCACGTTCACATATCCAACGTCAAAGCTCCAAGAAGATTTGTGATCAGTACGTTTCTGTATGAGGTAGGTGGCAAGGTTTCCAAGAGAAGCAAGCACAAATATCAATGTAGTTGCGACCCAGACAAGTCCGTATCTAGCATATTAAAAAATGAAATGAACAATTAGATGCCAGGTGAAAGTTGCATCAAGGAAAAACATACAAAGTGAGGGGGGAAGAGGGAGAGAGACAGAGAACCAAACTCACAGATCAGGGTTTGCATCAATCTTGCTGAAAAAATCACCACCAATAGGATAAAAGGAGCTCATCAATCTGTTGACAACAATATCTGTATCCACATTGAAATATTGCATGTACGATGAGATACTAAATACCCCCTTCCAATTGTTTGGTGGTTGTTGCTCAAATCCCTCTGGGTGTAAAAGAAAAGGGGGCTGTTAGATATGAACAGAAAATAATAACCTCCTTGAAAACAAATGCATCATTGGAAACTTTGGTACAACTGGACTGCTTCTGATACAATAATGTAAAGAAAGATATGCATTTCCTGTTTCCTTCTTGGCAAATCAAAACACTGATCAGATTTCTCAGTGAGCAGCATCATGACCAACCAAAGCATTGATTTGTACCATACAGCCATATTTTAGTCCACTTAACAAGATTTCCTAGCTGAATTAAGAACAGCTATATTGGAAAATAATATTTGATTATGAAGAAATTTCGCTTTGTATGAGCGTTCTAGAACTATACTCATTGAAAACATTAGCATTTACTTTTTAGAAGTTAAAAATAGGAATCTACTTCAAATTGCTGACATCAACTTGAGATTACATCGTTTAAATGTAAACTCTACTCCTCCAGGCCTCATCTGTAATCACCACTGGGAAATATGAAACCCCACCAAATTATAAATTCCATTTAAACAAACCAAATGAAAAGCTACAAGGTGATTGCTCAAAATCAGATAATCTCAGTCATTAAACACAGATAAATTAAAGGGCTGAAGTCTATATTTCACATTTTCAAGGAATGACAAATATGAAGGGTGTTCTTGAATTAAGGTCACAATTACTCTAAGCACATTAGATGTTGTAACCTAAAACAACATGATTGCAAGGAATAAACCTCTGATAGCAGCAAATTCACTAATCATATACAACGATATAGCAGATGCCAGATGTCCCCAACATCACAATGTCATTGAGCTATTAGTTTTCATGCTTCCATGGAAACAATGGATGCAGTCCATGTTTCATAGCTACAGAAATTCATTACAAGAGGCCATGACAAAAAACCTCAATATATGCTTGCATCAATAATTACTTTCTATTGTTTATATTTACAATGACGCTCTCTTCTTAGAACCCAATAATAGTATTCCTCCATAAAAGATACAAAACCCCGGAGAAACACATTCAAGGAGCACTCCCCGTTACCACGAGCCAAAATGATATCTTTTGGAAGAAAAACTACCAAATATTAAAGTTTTCAAAGTGGGGACACCATATTCAAGAATTCAATGAAATATCAGCAATAATAGTAAAACTGCAAAAAAACTAATTAATCTTGAATAGCATATCCATAAACATGCACAATGAATTATTCAAAACCCATACCGGGTGGACTTCCAAGAGTTTGATAACCGCGGCCACTGCCTCCATTAATATTTGGAGGGAAGGTTTGCATACTTGCTTCAGGAACTGCACATTTAAGTTCATAAACAAATTTTCATGCTCTAGAATTCTATAATTGATAGTAACGAATTCAACTCCAACCATAAACAGCAAAACCCTAAAAATCCAAAAAAAACACTCATTTACCTTCATAATTCACGATAGTTTTTGCTTTTTCTTCAGTGACCACGGCCTATACAGAAATTGAAAATCAAGAAAACTTTTGTTGTTAATTAATGCTTTATTACTTAGTAGCATTTGCATTTAAGCCACGGGACCTATTAGCAGCGAGCGATTAATACTTTCCAGACTAATCTCAATATCCATTCTAATTAAATAAATTAAAAAAATCAATAGAATTAGCTTGGCTTCTCTAAATAGAAATGAATTGGATACTTACAGGTACTGAACCGAGCAAATGGCTAGAAGGGAGATTTCCGTAAGATTCGTCCATCGGCAAATTGAGATCAGACAGAATCCGGTTTGAAGTAAAGGATTAGTTAAGTTTTCTATTATTGGGATTGGAAAGGGAAAAGAAAGGGAAAAGGACCCTAAAGTTTTGTTGCTTTTCTCAGTTTGGAAGGAAGAAGGAAGAGGAGACTGGCTGGCTGGTTTACCAGCCCTCTCCTCTGTCAGTGGATGGTGGTGACACGCGCAAGTTGAACGCGTGATAACTTTCTGTTGCTGTGGGTACCACCAGAGGCTTGCTTTACACTGGAGCCACGTGCGCATGAATATCATCATGGCTTGAAGTTTGGGCTTATTGTTCCGTTTTGATAATGGTTTTTTTTTAAAATAATTAAGAAAATGTCGTTTTGACTTTTGAGTAAAAAAATATCATAACAAATAATAGACTAGGAGTTTAATAAATTAATACAGATTTTTAACTGAATTACCAGATTTTTTTTTAATTCAGATCGGTACAGCCTTGAGTCAACCCATTATTATATCAACCTGCATGTTGACATCGTCTGCCACTCACGCAACGACAGCATGTGTTACCTATGTGACGAGGATCTGGAAGGGCTCTTCCACACTTGTAGCCCGTGTGAAGTAAATAAATAATGTCTTGGTTGTTTTTAATGTGTTTATTTATTTTATGCAGAAGTAATATTTTCAGGATATAATTAAATTTTCTAAACCTTTAAAAAAATAAGGAGATAAGACTAAGAAAAAAAAAATTTATTTTATATGTGTTTTTTGTGTAGTAATAGATTTTATTAGGAAAAAAATACGTTTTCGTGGCGGTGAAGGTGTGATATTTGCTGCTTTGATGTCCATTTAGAAAGCCCACCTCGCTCTTGGTCCATCCAATCTACGTATGGATCCACACGACAGCATATGGGCCCACTGCAGTTCGAACAATTTGACAAACCTCCTCATCATGGGAACTCACTTCAATCTCGATCCATTCAAGCGCATATTGGGTCTCTGCGATATGGATAATTTGACGAACGTAATCAGTTCGAGAGCCAACCTCTGTCTCGGTTCGTCCGAGTGCATTCAGTTCCCTCACGATACGAACGTAATCCTTAACGGATAGCCTCTGCTTGTCCATAAAAGTCTCTCTCTCTTTTTGCTGAAAACTCCCTGTTCAATGGCAATATGATTTTCCTTTGATATAGGCTGGTGATTGTGCGTTGTCTCGGTGGCTATGGTTACCTTTTTCAATGAATCCTCTATGGAAGTTGAGGTTTTCATCTTATGGGTTATGCAACCATGGAGCGAGGGACAGTTGGCTTTGTCGATGAGTGGAAGAAGCCATTTGTGAATTGGCGAATAATAGCAATGGAAAATGGAGAATGGATAGGTTTTAGTTGCAGCTGCTTAGCGTTCGATACCTGCAATAGGGAAATACATGGGCAAATTCATTATATATGGACTTATCAAGTACTGTACGAAACTATTTCCACGCGGAAACTAGTGCTTCATTTCCGACGAAGATATCCTTGCATTTTTTGGTGACTTGACTAGAAAGTTTCACATGGAAACCTACTAGAAGAAGGCTGAGCATTTTCCATGATGCTTTCGGTAGAGAAAACAGAGACATTACAGGATTTTCCTTTGAACGAGGCTTGGCATCTGTGGTCTTCACAAAGGCGTTGTGGTGGGCGGACCCGAAAATGATAAATGACGACCTGAGCTTTCATTTGATGGCGGCTTCAGTGTCCATGGTGGAGAGAGAGACTTGTAGGGGGGCATCGACATCTCAGGTATTATCCTAATAATTAACGAACACTTTCATTTTTTTCTCACCAAAGGAAAAGGAAGAGGATACAATACTCTCAGGTATTGTACATTGTATTTTTTAAAAGGTTTTTTTTTTAATACAATACATCAAAGATCATAAAAAACATTAAAAAAATGTAAATTCAATACTTTTCAAAGTAAATATATTTCTAGAAAGCATAAAAAACAAAAATTATCACAGTGTAGCAGTAACAACTGCTGGGAAGCAATCACAGAGCGAGTTTTAAGTCTTACAAAGGACCAATATGAACCTTTGATTTTCCCTAGCCAGACACGGTGCGTTCTTCAGTCATGATTGTTTTTCTGGTTCATTGTATTCAGGAGACCACAGGCCACAAGTCTAGAGCTTACAGGCCAATAACCCCAACCACCGCCAATTTGTGATCTGGTCCCAAGGAGCTACCATTGCAGTATCACCAAAATGTAACCAGCAAAGCAGCTCCATCCCTAAGCCATTCGAAGCAACTAATAAATCATGAAAAATCAAACCATTTTGTATAAGAAAACTCGGCGTGGATCTCAGATAAATGATCTAACAAACAGAATTATATCTCAGATAAATGATCTAACAAACAGAATTATCCTTGATTGACCGCACAACAACAATGCAGGAGTAAAAGTAAATAACAACTCAAAATTTTGCTAAACTACAGAGCAGCTCTAAATGTTGATTGACTCAATTATATTAAGATGAGAACTATTCATTTACATTTTACAAAGAACACTCACCCTAACTGAGACACAAGGTTACGGTGCAGGATTCACACCAACCCTGACATCCTTTTAACCCAACAGGGAGTTAGAGATCACTATAATTACGCCAGACCGCACGAAATTCTTCACGGAATGTGTTGAGGCGTGCTTTCAGATTAGGTGTTTTGAAGCTTGCATGGAGCACAATGACTGCCAAAGAAAATATGATTCATCAATTATATGAAAAAATTTTCTCTCGTGAAAAATTTAACCAAATACAGAGAAACTGTGAATTTTACCAAGAAGGCCACTTATGAGCGCCCATGAAATATGCAAAAGACTGCCAGAAGCATACCACAAAACAAAACTGACTGCAAAGAGATGGTAAAGAGAAAGAAACATATGATCAGGCATCATTGATTCCAAGTCAAGATATTCCAGGATTGATTATGAAATTGAGCCTTGAGATATTAATTACCAGCTGAGAATAAAAGGACAAACAATAAACGAGGTTGGCCAAGAATGTACACAGACTTTTTTGCTGATGGACGACCACGGATAACAGGCCTGAATAAAATGTGCATGTGTGGTAAGTACAACCAACATCCATTTCAGAAATGGCCTATGGAGGATAAATTAGTAGTTACTAACTCACATATGCCGAGGCCTCATTTTTGCTGCCAAATGTGGAGAGAACTTCCTTACAGTTCTTGTTACTCTCTCACTGAAAGTAGCTGCAAAACTGCAAAAGAGGGGGACAACCATGCGTCATGCTTGCTGCATATATCATATCACAAGAACAATAAAAGTAAATAGAATAATTATAAAACTACACAATCAATGTCCAACCCTCCCCCAACCTCCACGACTCAAAAGCATAGAGTAGCTTGCACAGAAAAAGAGAAGACAGCAGCCTACTCTTAATCAGAAATGAAATTTTCTTCAAACACAAAAAATCAGATAGCTTGTTAGTTGATTTGTTTTCTCTAATGTAATTGTTGTTAACTACTTCATTCTTCCTCTCTGCAGCTGCTGAAGTGGCATGATTTATGCTCGTTTGACTGGATATAAGTTGACAAGTAGAAGGACTGATAGGCTGCTTTTGCCAGGAAGGATGATAGGGGGAGGATGGATAGGGTAAAGGAGAAATATGGGAGGAGAAAGGATGGTATTGTTTGGCTAAAAAAGAGTGGGGAGGATGGGAGTCAATCCATCCAAATGGAGAGAATTGGAAATTACAAAGAGGGAAAAGATGGTATCCAATCTGCATAATTTGGGAGGATTGAAAATTACAAGTGAGGAAAGTTAGAAATCCTTCCAATCCTCACTCAAGCCTCCATCCTTTTCGTTGAACAAAGCAAACAACCAATCCTTCGCTTCTCACCCACACTGCCTCCTCCATCCTTCTCCCAATCCATCCCAAAAAACACATTGCTAGGAAACTAAACAAGCACCCAGCACATACATCAACTCCATGCCAAGCATGAATCTTTTATGGAATATCCTTCAAAATCTATTTATCAAGCTAACTCATCTAAATTACATATGCAACTACTTCCACATTTACAAACCAATTTTTCTAGTTGAGCCGAGAACGACGATAACACATTATAAATTCAAAGATGAATTGATGCTATCTTTAATTTTGACATTCATGCTCCCACATGCAAATAGAAAACGATCGATTCATATCTCCCATATCTTCCATGCCAAAATCCAGTAAATTCAAGAACATCAAAATTCATAATAAACAGTATTT
Organism: Populus nigra; assembly: GCF_951802175.1. Lineage (NCBI taxonomy): Eukaryota > Viridiplantae > Streptophyta > Magnoliopsida > Malpighiales > Salicaceae > Populus > Populus nigra. Next base: position 12,933,332 of record NC_084861.1, on the reverse strand, counting down.
GTTCAAGAAGAAAAATAGTAGCATGAAGTTTTTTAAAGAACGTAAAAGCACTCAATTACTTAGTTTGTCAGCTACTTGAGAGTAGTTATTCTGAAACAGAAACATCACAATAATACAAATTGAATCATTCTAGCATTACCAAAATTTCAACAACAGAAGAAACAACAAGAAATTTGGAACATGGGACGTTCATTGATTAAGTAGCATACCTATCATTAAGGAAAGCGATGCTTAGAGCCGACAACGCAGTGGCTAGAATAGCCAGTGGCCTTAAGATACATGCAACACCTGAACCCATTATAAAGATCAGTTCTAAACACAAAAACTCTTCATAGATAACAATTAAAATATAATAATAACGGGGCTTTTTTTCCTTACCAAGAATAAGCAGTATCAAAATGAAGTAATTTGTCCGATAGCTGTTCAAACACAGAAACACGCACAAACATAATAAAAACAGATTTTAATTCAAAACTCAACAAATTTAACAGGAAATTGAAAAACCTCATACAGCTGTTACTTAATAAAAGCAATCAGTCGCATAAAATGTATGGAACCCTAAATTGTGCATTACTATTGACTAACACAAACAAAAAGACCAAATCGAACTAAAAATATGCAATTAAGGCACAAATAAACATGTAAATACAACCATCAATAGAGAGAGCGAGTGGGGGGAGAAGTACTAGTAGGAATTGCATTTGAGGCGGCTACTCCACTTCGAGTAAGAACGAGGAATGGTGAATCTTGAGAAGAATTCATTAAGAGGACGAGGCGGAGATGTCCAATCTACTTCCTTTAATGCACCGATTAGATCTTCTGCTGTTACGTTTCCCCAATCCATCTCCCTCAGATTTTGGTAATTATTAACAGCAATAACTATAACAATACGTGTGCTGATTATTGAAAAGTTCGATTTCGTGTTTTTTTTTTCTTTTTAAGAAGAGAGAAAAATCAAGTTTTATGATGCTGTTTTTGAGATTCGAAATGGAGAGGAGAAATGGGAGTTCAGCAACGCTTTTGTAAGAATCGGTGATGTTTGTCGACAGCGAAGAAGAGAGTATTTGTTTAATATGGTAGTGTTTGTTTATACATAATTTTTTGTGTTGAAATGGAAGTAAATAATATTTTTTTATTTTTAAAAAATTATTTTTAATTTTAGTATATTAAAACAATTTAAAATATATAAATTATATTAAATTTTAGTAAAATAAAATTTAAATTTTTTAAAAACACGATTTGAAATTTTTTCTTCCTAAATTTATTTTATATGGGATTAAAGTATTTTTTAAAGTATTTTTTATTTAAAAATATATTAAAAAAATATTTTTTATTTTTAAAATTTTATTTTTAATATTAACCAATTAAAATTATCTAAAAATGTATAAAAAAATTAAAACTATTTTTTAAAAAATAATTAGATCCCTAACGTATTTGTCATCTTAATTAATAAGGTCCCCATTGTATTAATAAATTCTTAATTAAATCCTTACATCAGTTTTAATTAATTAAAATATTAAGTAATCACTTGAGTTTCTGATGATTTCACTTTTCCTTGAGAAACTATTAAATTTTGTAATATCTTCGCTTTGAATCCAGTGATGAACTAGACTAATTCTGTTTATTTACAGGAAAATTGTTTTTTTTTTAAGTAAATTATGAAAAATGTGAATTTCAGAAAAGTATTTTCTGATATTTGGTAGTGTTATGGAAAATGAACTAGAAAATACTTTTCAGTGTTTGGTTATGTTATGGAAAATGAACTGGAAAATAATTTATCAATGAATTAATTTTTTTTTTAAGTTTATCTAATATATATAAAATATTTAATATAAATATTTAATCACTTACAATAAAAGAATGAAATCTAAAAAGTATAATGATGAATTTTTTTATTATATGCTATATTCATACATAGCTTATTTTATAAAATATAACTGTATATGTCATATCATATTATATAGAAATAAGCTTCTTAAATATTTTTTAAGTAAAACCTATTACTATATTTTTTTCAATTTAAAAGCTTAAAATAAGTTTTTTTTTTCATATGAAGAAAGCCAAATTAGTTTATGGTAAGAGTTATATATTTGGGTTTTTTTTTTGGTATGAAGTTTTTTAAAAAAGATAAATAGATTCAAAAAATATTTTGATGGGTTTTTTGGATAAATATTTTTTTTTTACGGGTAAAGGCAATTATCCCTTTAATATCCCTTTAATATATATCAAATAAGCATCAATAAATAAATATAAATATCTAACATCAAACAAAGTCATGTATAAATATTAAGTTTCGATGTCATATACATATATATTAGTTCAAATTACAAACATAAACATGCTAGACCGAATTAAACAAGTAAACATACTTATCAAATAACAAACATAGTCTGAACTCAAATTTTAAACATAGTCAAACTATCTTAGCAAGCAGGCCTGTAGTAGTGTTGGTTCACAAAATTCTGAACCCAAATTTTCCTCGAATTAGCATTTTTTGCCATAAATGCTTTTGCTAACATTTCATTTTAGACCAAATGATCAAATGCATCCCCAAGAGTGATCTCATCAAAGCCTTCAATTTTCATCACTTCCGCGTACAACGCATTAACATCAAGTTGATTTTTGCTAAGGCTTTGAATTGCAAATGATATATTTCCAATCTGTTTAGACAATTTTTCAGCACCATCATCTTCATACATGCGATTTCTCTTCCTATGTTGCCTCTTTTGTGTACTAGAGGAAAATGTCTCTTTTCTCTTAGAAGTTTCTTCATATTCCCCTTCATTTTTAATTGAAATTGATTGTTTTTTAGTGTTCTTTTCCAAGTTGACATCAACATATGATTTGACATAATTTCTGGTTGCCATGTCTTTTCCAACAACAATTGTCATTGCCTCGTACATATCAAGTTTTTTGTTGAGATATTTGTCATGATTGGGATGTGCTTGCTCATAAAGTTTAGAATATGCAATTTTTTAGTTTATTGTATAACATTTTAGAAACAAAAGTAAATATAAAAATTACAAAGAGTATAATATTTATCATACATTTACTTCTTCATCATATACATCTTTCGAAACGGTAATCATCTTCAAACAATTATCTCAGCCAAAACCACTTTTTATTTTTAAGTTTGGTTATTATTCCCTATTCTTTTTTCACAGTCTTGAGATGATTGTCCACATGTTTAGGCTCGCATTGCACGTTGAACTTTTGACTGATTTCTATAGCCACCTTAACAAAAGATTCTGCTTTAAAGGTGGAAGAAAGTTTGCTTCCTTTAAGTGCCTCCTCAGCTAATATCTCAAGCAACATGCAAGACATAGGCTTAGGACCATGTGAAGTGCTTACCCTTGCATTTTTCATTCTGCGTGGAACTCATTTATACAAAAAAAATTACAAATTTATACAAAATAAGATCATACAATATTTAGATTTAATAAATTTCATATAAAAACTACAATTAATAATTAAAAAAGAAATTATAAAAAAGTCAACATGTACGCTAAATACATAACAAAGATAATACAAACTCAAGCAAGACATAATAAAAACAAACACATATAATTAACACTCAATTACTAGTTTCTTTGAGTGTTATAATCATTCCACATGGTTGATGCAATCATTTTTCTTTTTGTTATCCACTCTCTATTCTCTTCTCTTTCCTCCTGTTGACTTAAGTTGATTGTTCATCTAATTGGTTCACTATCCGAACATATTTCTTCCATAAGAAAGTTATAAGGATCAACTCCCATTATGTGATTATGAATAATACAACATACAAGCACAACATCTAATTGTGTTTCATAAGACCAAAAAGATTTTCCATCAATTGATCTAAAATGACTCTTCAAAATACCAAACTCTCGCTCAATAGCGGTTCTCAATGAAGAGTGTCAAAGATTAAATAAATTTTTTTTATTTTCTGGTGCACGTTCTGTAAACTCATTCAAGTGATATCGAACTCCACGAAAAGGAGAAATGATTCCTTTTCGAATACCGTAACCAGCATCACCAAGATAATATTTCCCTATAAATTAAAAAAAAATAAAAACCTATTACTATCTTTATCTGATAAGACATTTTATATGTTTATTGCATATAATACAATATTTTATTATATACCTTCTGGAATTTTTAGACCACTAGGTCTTGATAATGCATCACCTAAAACCCGTGAATCATGTGCACTTCCTTCCCAGCCAGCTAAAACATATATAAACTTCAAATCAAAAGTTATAGCTGCTAAAACATTTTATGTTGTTTCTTCTTTTCGACCTCGAAACTTTCCTTGAATCTCAACAGGAACATTTGTAGGAACATGGGTACCATCAATTGCTCTCACACGATCCTATATAAACATGCAAAAATGATTTATAAACTTTTCTTCTAGATGTAATTAATTAATGAATAAAAATATTGGTATTGTTCTCATACCTTAAAATAAGGATAGAATCTTCGATTATTCATTATCTCAGCCGAAACTGTATCCTCTGGATCTTTAATAAGGTGTTTGTATAACTTAAGAATTGCTTTTAAAACAATTCTAAAGTAACGATGGATAGTTTCAGCAGACCTATAGTATATACCACTAATGAAATGAAATCTTTGGTTTTGGCCTACAATTTGTAAGAACACAATTACTTACTCCCTAATCGACACATTTTGAGTTGATCGTAATAGGTCATAACTTGTGAGAACATCACACAATCTATATAAGACAACAGGTTTCATACGAATTTGTTTAACGCAATGTCTATCACCTTAATTCAAAATGTTGTCAATATAGAATTCTCGTTGAGCAATTGCATTTATACGTGGTTCTCTTGGTATATAAACTGTATTTCTTTTTTGTTCAATAATAGCTACCCCTGTAACTATCACAGTTACAGCTGCTCCCATACATGATGCATGAATTATCTTATTATCCATAACACGAAAGTGAAGTTTTCTGATAACAAAACCTAAAAATTTAGAGAAATAAATATTAAAAAAAGCATATAAAATACTTACACAATTAATACAATAAATTATGCTCAAAGAAGCGGACAATGTATAATAATTATGGCAATGATATCTGATTCCCTATACAAACAAGGTCTTAAAATATATTATTTAAGACCATAACATTCAATTTCTCGATGATAAAACCGTTTTGAAAATTATACATTTCATAAGTTCACAATGATCAATAAACATTGCATAATGAAATCCATATAATTACCGGCATAGCCACACAAATTTATTCACATATAACAAATATAATCAAACACTAATCATAAATTAATCAAAGCAAAATAAAACATAAATTTATGTTTATTAGGGTTCTATTATAATTTCATTGTTCCCATCCCATTCTCCCATTCCCCTCATCCTATCGGTTTCTATAATTCCTCATTTTCCCTGTTATAACCGGTTTCTATAATTCCTCATTTCTCCTGTTATATTCATTCCCCATTTCCCCTGTTATAACCGGTTTCTATAATTCCCCATTAACATTCCTCAATTGCCTTATTCCCATTCCCCTCCCATTCCCCTCTCCTCTCGGTTCTAATTTCCCCAATTCTCTTGTTCCCTCTCCCTCTCGGTTTCTCTCATTCCCCCATTCCCCTGTTCTCTCTCACTCTCGGTTTCTCCTCTTCTCTCCCCCGACTACTTGCTTTGGTAACGCCGTGACTTGACAAAAAAAAGAGCAAGGGTTGACAGAAAGTATATGGTGGCCGGATCTGGGGACAGGGAGGGGCTACTTCATAGTAAAATTCACAGAAATCTTCCCCTCTGTTTTGCCTCTCTTTGTTAATAGAAATCGCCCCCCCCCCGTTTTGGCCTCTCTCTGTTCACAGCAATCGATCGCCCCCCAATCATTTTGCCTCTCTATGTTAACAGAAATCGCCCCCTATTTTGCCTCTTTATATTAACAGAAATGACCCCCCTGTTTTGCCTCTTTATATTAACAGAAATGACCCCCCTGTTTTGCCTCTCACTGTTCACAGAAATCGCACCCCCATGTTTTGTTTCTCTCTGTTCACAGTTATCTCCCCCCCCTCGGTTTTGTCTCTCTGTTTGGTTAGAAATTCCCCCTTGTTTGGTTAGATGATTTGAGTTGTCGATTATGATTCATGAAGAAGAAAACTGTAAATCCCAAGAAAAACCAAGGCTGGATTAAATTAAAGAAAATAAACTAAACTAAAAAGAAGTGGGGGTAAGAACCAATACACTTAAAGAAAATGGGACCTAAATGCAAATAAGAATAATTATAGAGCATAAATACTCCTATTCTCACCAAAAACAGATCTGCAGCTACATAAAGAAAGAAAAGAGGGAGTTTTTATATCTATTTTTAGAAATTAAAAGAGAAACACCAAAATTTCAAGAACCCATCCCAGATTGAGGGTTATAGGTAAAATAAACCCTGGTGGGAAAGGGGTCAACAAGAAAAAATTGAATAAGAAGAGAAGAGGGGAGGGTCGGCTGTCATTAGAAAGAAAAGGAGGGTTCGAAGCCTTGATTCACATCAGGTAAGATATTCTAAACCTGGTCTTATGAGTTATTTCAAGTTGATTATGAATTGATGCCTGGATGTTAATTTATATATTGAGTTCTTAGACTTGAATTGAGGAAAAAGTAAGAGTTGTTAAAGTAAAGAACTTCATGTGTTGTGTGTAAATGGAAAGGTTGATGAATCTGGACAGTTTCGTCTCTTGACCTTCAAAGAGATTTTAGGTAGGAGAATGAAGGAATTAGGATCAATTTCCTTCATAGAAATTGTAGTTTTGGATGTTTGTTAATGAGCGATTTTGACTACCTTAGAGGCAGAAATAGGTTCTTCCCAAAACATAGAACTTGTAGCCTCATGTCTTACCTTTCCAACGCCATAAATTTCACTTGAATCGGAGTTCTATAACTCCAGATATAGTTAAAAATCTGAGAAGAGGTCAGACAGTAACAGTTCGAAAATGAACAGTAACAGTTGGACAGTAACAGTCCAAGCGTTTGTTAATGAGCGATTTTGACTACCTTAGAGGCAGAACTAGGTTCTTCCCAAAACATAGAACTTGTAGCCTCATATCTTACCTTTCCAACGCCATAAATTTCGCTTGAATCGGAGTTCTATAACTCCAGATATAGTTAAAAATATGAGGAGAGGTCAGACAGTAACAGTTCAAAAATGGACAGTAACAGTTGGATAGTAACAGTACAAGCATTTGTTAATGAGCGATTTTGACTACCTTAGAGGTAGAACTGGGTTCTTCCCAAAACATAGAACTTGTAGCCTTATGTCTTACCGGGTAAGGGGATCACCATGGAATGGCCAGCATACATTTAGTGTATGTTAGGATTCCGGGTAAAGGGATCGCCTTGTATCGACTCCTATGGGGTGGTGATGACAATACCAGTGAAATTGGTATCGGTAATGTGATAAGCAAAAGTAATCACGTTGATCTTATAAAGTCTGGAATGAAGGTTGATAGTGGCAGAGGGAACGATTATTAATAGTTTGAATAAGGAAGAGATTTTTTTTTAAATAAAAAAAAACTAGAAGGGAGAAGTAAATGAAATATGAATACATGTTACCCTGTTGAAATTATTAGATTTTCATATTGTTATATTTATGGAAATATTCACCTTGCAATAATATGTATTTTGTTTCAGGATCATCGCATGCACGACAGGAGTAGATCCTAACTTATGTTTTCTTTTTGAAGTCTAGGTTCTAGGGAGTATACCTTTGTATTTTGTAAACATGAAAATGGTTGTATAACTTAATTTGTATAATAAATGTTTAAACTTGATTGGATGAATTTAACGTTGTAGTTTATATAACCATATTTCATGTCTATGTATTTATATTATTTAAATTATCCATCCATAATGATATTTTTTTGTTATATAATGCATATCATAAATATTATGGTTGATAAGTGCGAGTATAATTGTGGAATTGAAACCCAGGATGATTGGGTCGGGAATTAAGTTATGAGATGCGAACTGTTACAAGTGTAAACAGGTTACATGTCGGTAACTTAGGACCTTCCGGTATAGGGGGGACTCAGTCGAAATTCTGGTAGATGTTAATACGAAGACCATGAATATGTATATGTATATATATATAAAAAAAAAATTAACTACTCTGTTTTTCTATTGACATGAGATTGTGGTTTTATCCCAGAAATGAGGGATGTTACAAAAACAGTCTTGGAAAAAATGTGTTTTTTGTGGGTTGCTTGATGAATTTGGTTAGTTTTAACCGTGGAATGTGACGAGAGAAGATGAAAAGTTATGGAAATGTTATGGAAAAAATATGACAATAGCAGATTTATCAAGAATATCAAAGGATTTATGCCATAATTTTTACAGATCTACGAAGAAGAAGATAAAAATATAAAGGAAAAAAAAATACCTGAAATTAATTGGTCCAGAAAAATGCTATTGTTCATGCTTAGCTTCCAATTGATTTTGAAGAAAAAGAGATTGTGTATTTGAGAAAATAAACGGAGCTGAAAAAAAAGGAAAGTGTTTTCCTTTCTTTAACAGAAGGAAAACACTTTCCTTTGGTAACGTTGTTTTTTTTAGTTTGACTGGAATTCAGTTTTCTTTGACTACTTTTTCATATTGTTATCAAACATGGAAAAACAAGGAAAGTGAATTCCAGGAATTCATTTTTCTATAAACAAACACGCCCATATATAAAGAAAAATAAAATTCTCAACTTTTTTAATATGTCCTTGGCATGATATGATGGAGAAAAATTAGTGAATTCATGACTTTTTAATGAAAGAAAAAGAGATTACATAAGTTTCATGGGATCACTTAATAATTTTATCAGCTAAAATTAACAAAAAGATTTTATTGTTGCTTTAGATCGGGAAGTTTTTCGAAACTTAAGTGCCCAGTATAGATTGCTACTATAGATCGGAAACTTTTTCGATATTTGTCCTTGGAGAAAAGTAAAAAAAAACAAATATAATAAAAGTAGTGTCTGAGCCCGGGTTCGAACCGGGGACCTCTAGTGTGTGAGACTAGCGTGATAACCGACTACACCACCCAGACAGAAGCTGCAAGTTTTTGCCTTACTATTTTACTAAATGTGACATGGTGACCCATCCACCCCACCCCTCGTCTTTTTATATCACAGGCAGTGACTCTAGCAGTTGCTTGTTTTGGAGCGCAAAGAACCGCTGCGTAGAGTTAGCTCTATTGTTTTCTTGTGCAAGAACTGCAATAACTTTGGGTAGCTCATCAAGTCTCTGCTTTGCTACCTACCTTCATCTCCAACCTCAAAACTTCCAAAACAGTTTAGGAATTCCAAGGTTTAGAATGTCAACTATTATTTACTTTCTCTGTCTTTCTCTCTTAACTTCAGTTTCCAAATCCATCAATGACTCCACCTCACTGTATCTCTCACCCACCATATTCTTCCCCAATTACCAAAACATGCTAAACTCTTTCAAAATTTACATTTACACCCCTTCGAAGCCCTTTTCCTTCTCTTCTCCCACTGAGTCTCTTTTCTTCACTTCTCTCCAAGCCAGTCCCTTTGTAACCCAAAACCCAGAAGAAGCTCACCTATTCTTTGTTCCGTTCGCCTCCAATCTCTCCACGCGCTCAATCGCGCGTTTTATTAGAGACCTCAGAATGGAGTTCCCGTACTGGAACCGCACTCTCGGCGCCGATCATTTTTATGTATCCTGTGCCGGTCTGGGTTACGAGTCTGACCGAAATCTCGTGGAACTGAAGAAAAACTCGGTACAGATCTCTTGCTTCCCGGTACCAGAGGGTAAGTTTGTGCCTCACAAGGATATTACCTTGCCTCCACTCGCGAGGATCACACGCGCATCACACGCTCCGGGGAACAGGACAGTGAGGTATCTAGTAAGACACAATGGGGCCAAAGATTCAAAATTGGCCAACGAATTGAGAAATGATTCTGATTTTCTGATGGAATCCGAACCGTCCAATGAAATGACTTTAGTCGAGAGACTAGGGAGCAGCATGTTTTGTTTGTTCGAGGACGGGGCTGATATTTCTGGAATAGGTGAAGCATTGCGTTTTGGGTGTGTGCCTGTAATGGTAACTGACCGTCCGATGCAGGACTTGCCGTTGATGGATGTGCTCAGTTGGCAGAAGATTGCTGTTTTTGTGGGGTCCGGTGGTGGGATTAAGGAAATGAAACGAGTGTTGGATCGGACGTGTAAAGATGATGAGTGCGAGGGAACGAGGAGATTGGGTGTGGCGGCGAGCCAGCACTTTGGGTGGAATGAAATCCCGCAGCCGTACGATTCGTTTTATATGGTGATTTACCAGCTTTGGCTTAGGCGGCACACAATTAGATACCCCCGGAGAGAATTTGTGTAGGGCCTTTATTAATTGACAAGGCAAAATGATATTTTATTTTTCTGGTGAAATGGAGGTGTGACGTATTTTATGACTAGGTGGTCAAAAATCAAGATGTATAATGGAGGAGATTGCCCATAAATTTCTCCTCTTTTGTCTTTGAGGTGTGATTTTTAAAAGAAACTTTCTTATTGCTTATAGATTATGATTTTTTTTTTTACATAACCTTAATACGTTTTTTTTTTTATTTAATGTGGGTGTCCGGGCTAACTTGCGCGTACCTCGACTAATCTCACGGGCCCTGAAGTTAACAATCATATAAGCCTTCAATGATCATCATATGAACAATCACAGGGCTTGAATCTAAAACCATAAAAAAAATAAATCTTTTAGTCTTAAATTTTTACCACTGAACTACCACCTCGTAAAATTATTGATTAGGTGTTATCTGGGCATGTCATTAGTTGTTAGAATGGGATTCTCCAAGGGCTTTTATAGTCGCTGTCTTGCTGTGGTAGGTCAGATTTCGGCTAATATTTCCCTGTACTCGCTTTTTAGGTATGTATAGTCTCAAATTCTTTTGATTGGTTCTCAATTAGCTTTTCTACATTTCGTAGCTTTACACTGAAAGAATATCTAATAATATATATGCATGGTTTGTTTTTGTATTTTAAAAAAAATTTAAAAAAAATTTAAATTTTTTTATTTAAATTAATATTTTTTTTATTTTTTAGATGTTTTGATATGTTAATATTAAAAATAAATTTTTAAAAATAAAAAAAATATTACTTTAATATATTTTTAAATAAAAAATAAGCACAATAACATCATATATTATAAACTAGAGTAAAAGTAAAAAAATAAATTAAAAAAAGAACTATGATATCAGCACATGAGATATAAAATAATGATACGACTGCGTCCAAAGATCCCGCGCGCATCTCCAGTACAGCCTTGCCAAAAATGTTCCCCCTTGTCGTTGGACACGAGTCCGATCTGAAATTCCCTGTCGTATTTAGCATTAAACTTCAACCTTCCAATCTCAATCCCATCATCTTCGCCCCCAACCAAGACTTAAAGAAAAGAAAACACCACCCACTCACTAACTCCATTCTCACCCAATCCTAAAACCACACCAACAAACCAACTCCTCCTCTCTCACTCACTTCCTCTCCACGCCTCCAAGGTCCCCTATCCTCTCCCTATATATATATATATATATATATATATATATATATATATATATATATATATTGGAACACTCTTTGTTGTTGAACTCAGGTTTTTTCATTCAGAGGCAAAGCGAGATGGCAAAAGGTAATATCGACTGTGTGTGCATTGACTTGCGTGTGCAGTTATTAGTACGAATCTTCAGCTATTGCTAATTTTTGCTAACAGGTGACAACAATGGATCGTCAAAACCAACGGTGACTCCGTACGAGGAAGCCCTGGATGCTTTATCCTCTTTGATAACGAAACGCAGTCGTGCTGATAAGAGCAACAACGGAGATCGGTTTGATGTGCTTTTCGATTATTTAAAAGTAAATATGCTTGGTTAATCATACTAATTTTAACTTTCTTCTATTTTAATTATATATTTATCTCGATCTAATTTTGGTTGTTGTCATCCCAATCATTAATTAAGATTCTGGAGTTAGAGGAGGCAATATCAGAAATGAAGATCATACACGTGGCAGGCACTAAAGGAAAGGTAGCACTGCTACATTGCTGTCAGCAGCCTTCAATTTATCCTAAATTCATCAAACATGATTTTAAATGTTAATGCAATTTAAAATCATATTTGATCACTGATTCGTAAACTTAATTATGGCAGGGCATTACTTCTGTAAATCCCTGCATATTGTTGAAAGTAGATGCAATACAGGGTCAGGATTGTTCGTATCTGTGTTTTGAAACTAAATGGATTTTTTTTTTTAAATAAAGGGATCTACGTGCACCTTTGCGGAATCTATCCTACGTAATTGCGGCTTTCGTACTGGACTTTTCACATCACCTCATCTCATTGATGTCCGAGAAAGATTTCGTCTGGATGGGTAAATTGTGCAATCTTTAGAATAGTAGTAACATTTTTTCAATTGGCTGATAAGATTTTTTGTTTCCATGAAGAAATTGACTGCTTAAAAACTATTCTGTTTTTCTCTGCTCACGTTTTATATTTATCTACAATTGTATAAATTCTGATTCTTTCTTAGGCTGTCTGTTTTAATTTTATGCCATTTCCACTTCATTGAAGTTTGCCGAAATCTTACTTTACTGTCTCTCTTGTTAACAAAATCAATGTCTTTCCCATCCTTAACCACACTCCTTTTGAGAACTCGGTATAATCCTTTTATTTGTGTTTAGTGCATCCTTTCGAAATCCACTCTATGTGTTATAAGTTTATATATTCTGGTTTTCTTGTTTTGTATTGCAGTAAGGACATTTGTGAAGAGAAATTCTTGGCATATTTCTGGTGGTGTTATGATAGACTAAAGGTAATCCTGTCCCTGTGTTTTTTTCTTCATCGTAATTCAAGCATTAATTTGGTGGTTATAGTGAGAGTGATAGAACGTCCGATGATATTTGATTCAAAAATCAAGCAGGAAGCTTTCTGTAGCTAGTTGCTGGCGAGGGCATGTCAAAATTCTTGCTGTGCTGTCCTAGTGGCTTGCTAACGAAAAGGACTTTTGAGTGGTTTCTAAGTGATGTGGAACCTCAAGTGTCAAAAATACAACTAATGGACTTCCTTTTCTTTTTAAGTTTTGGGCAGTAAATTTGCTTCATTTGTTAGTTTTGACATCTTCTGCTGTTGTGCAGGAAAAATCTACAGAAGATGTACCAATGCCTACCTATTTTCGCTTTCTTGCTTTACTTGCCTTCAAGATATTTTCAGCGGAACAGGTTTGTGTGAACATTTCATGTCTGTGATGATATCCTTTCCATCTGAGCAAACACACTAATGCTCAATTTAATCTCTCATGTTGGATTCGAAGCTCATTTGTTGAGTACTCCTATGCAGGTAGATGTAGCTATTTTGGAGGTTGGGTTAGGTGGAAAGTTTGATGCAACAAATGTGGTATGCATAATTTATATTTGATTAAGAGATTTTTCTCAAGCTTTTTAAATTCGACTTCTGTGTTGATTGTAAAAAAGATATGACTTTGTTTTACGTGTCAAGCTCTTCATGCTAGGATTCTCTTTGGTGATATGCTTCTAAAACGGCTAACTTTGCATCATGTTTCAGGTTCAGAAACCTATTGTCTGTGGTATAGCTTCCCTTGGGTATGATCACATGGAAATTCTTGGTTAGTGTTATATTTCAAAGAGTTAGGTAATAGCTCATGGTAAAATGGTGTAAAGCTGTTGCTTATTTGATTATTGACACATTTGAGACTGTTGGACTGCAATTTCCATATAGAACATAGCCAGTTGCAAGATTTTTCACTATTGCATTATAGTCCATATCTGCATAACAACTGAATTTTTTGAGACCAGACCTCATACTGGCATCTGCTATTGCCTGCACAAAGGAAAACATGTGATGTTTTAAGTCTTGGAAGTGTTCCACCATATTTTCATTTGCTAAGTTCATCTATTCTCTTTGCTGGATGCTTTGATTAGGAAATACTCTAGCTCAAATTGCTGGGGAGAAGGCTGGTATCTTTAAGGTGTCCTTCTGAACTATTCCCATCAGACTCTTGCTTGTGCATTTGCTTCTGAACTTTGACCCAATATGAGTCTCAATTTTTTTATTTTTTTTTTCATGATCAAGTTTTCCTTTTCCAATACAGGATGGAATTCCAGCCTTCACTGTGCCTCAACCTGATGAAGCAATGAATGTTCTTGAAGAGAAGGCTTCTGAGTTAAATGTAAGTTGCATATAGTTCAAGAACTAGGGAGTTCTATTTTCCACTTTACTGGAAAATGCTTGCGTCAGATGCTGGCTCCAAATTGTAGGATACTGAGTGGTGATGTGGAAGTCAACTCGATGCTCTACCCATCCTAAATCGAGTCTTGTGTGAAGCAGGTGCATGCTATATAAGATGATATTGGTGCTTAGATGTGGTTCCTGTATTTTTTAAGCAATCCTATTGAAGTGCTAAACCTATACCGGCCAGCCAGCTTTCCAGCTCAAACCATAGATTTAATAATTGCGCAACCATAAATTCTTTGGCTAAGTTAGTTAGGAGCTGCTAAATTTACAATTCATGGATGAGAATTTGAGGCTAGGTTTGCAACAGCAGATTTCCCTTTCATTTGATTTGACAAGCGCTAGCTCTGGGATATAGCATATTGAGGAAATCCATTGTATCATATCAATTCTTGTTGTTCCCTAATTGAAGAACTAATGGCTGATATAAGTATTCTAATTGCAGGTACACCTTCAAGTGGCGGAGCCATTGGATGCCAAATTGCTGAATGGTTTAAAACTTAGGCTTGAAGGTGAGCACCAGTATTTAAATGCTGGTCTTGCCATTGCGTTGTCTTTTACTTGGCTTCAAAGGACTGGGCATCACGAATTTACCCACTTGGAACAGGCTGTAAGTTTGATACATGAGAGTTTTCCTGTGCAAGCTCTTTTAGGTCTTCACAGCTATTTTCTGAATTTATTTACATGGAACAGAGCTCACTTCCCGAGCAGTTTATTAAGGGGCTAACAACAGCCAGTTTGCAAGGGAGGGCTCAAATTGTCACTGATCAATACATTAATACCGAGAGTTATGGAGATCTTGTGTTTTATTTGGATGGAGCCCATAGTCCTGAAAGCATGGAGATGTGTGCAAGATGGTTTTCTCTTGCCATAAAAGAAGATAGCCAGAAAAGAACCTTTAATTATCCCCCACAGAAAAATTCTGAATCCACTATTGAATTGGTACAGGAGCATCATGATGAGAGATATGGAAAGAGTTCCATGCAGGTAAGAATAGAGCTTAAAAACTTGTCATTGTTTTATTAGATTTACAAAAAATTAAGATGCAAAGCTGGAAGTTACAATTAGATAGGTTCATAAGAAGCCAACTTAGAAAGGGTTTTGTTTGAGGTCAAGTCTGCTTCCTAGAATTGGTGTTGCCAAATGGGTAAAGTAACTGCAAAATATACGCTGTTAGGACAATCTGGAAAGTAAGAAGTTTCAGCAATTGCTGAAGTGGTATACAAAGCACAAATCATGGTCATTCTTGCAACAAATTCCAGTTGCATACCGAGGCAAAGTGCCTCCAAAAGGAAGAATCAGTATAAGAGCTGTATAAGTGAGTTGTTTCGTTGCAATGATGTGCTTGGTTTTCCAAAGGACCATAGGCTGGCTGCTCACATGGAAAAGATGTGGCTAATAATATTCTGGATGAGATGAAGCTCGCTACTTTCCATTATAATACATCTGTTGTCCGGTGCAAGATTGCTTCTATCATCTTTATTTTTATGTCCAACTTTTGAAAAAGGGATTCAGAAGTCCATTACAATTAGAGTATCATGATAACACAATTCATTGAAGAAGTGTCAAACAAAACTGTCATGAGCTTACATGTGTGCCTATGGATAAAATTTTGGTATCAGTACTTGAGAGACACGTGAGTTACAATAGGGCAATGTTGAGCTAAAAGTTTTGTGTGCATCTTACAGATATTGCTGTTCAATTGCATGTCAGTGCGAGATCCTCAGCTGCTTCTTCCTCCTCTCATGAAAGCATGTGCGAGTCATGGTAAATGATTTAGCAGGAACATATTTAGATAGAATCTCACCAGATTTTCTAAAACATAGCTACCACTTAATAAAGCATACGAGAGAGTTGAATGACATTAAACTCAAACTGTTTGTGAATTTTCCTTGTTATATTAAATTCATTACGTAACAATCTCAACCATCCACATTTTTGAGAAATGAAAGACTAAAAATCAGGACTTATGAGGGAATATATTGTTCATTTGATGTTAATGGTCTTGTCAAGAAACTTTTGCTTACCAACATTAGTTCGGTATTTTAGGTGTCTACTTCAAGAAGGCGCTCTTTGTTTCAAACACATCCTTGTATTACAAGGTTGGATCTCATGCATTACCACCAACTGATTCTCAAGTTAATTTATCATGGCAGTTTTCTCTTCAAAGAGTATGGGAGAATCTCATACAGAGCGATAAAGGTACCAGTTACATGCATATATATATTTCTTATATCAGAGAAATATCTGGTTGATTGTTGTATTTGCTTTAGCTTTTGTATTTAGAAAAATAAACGTAAATTTCATTGGACTAACTTATTTTTCATAGTTCCCTTCTTTTTTTATCTTTGTTTTGTACTCTTTCTAAATTTTCCGTTGTTGTACCATTAATTAAATGTTTAAAAATAACGTTTGTCTTTGTTATACATACTAGAAACTGCGAGGTCATCTAACACAGCTCCTGTTGACGTTGGGTTTTATGTGAATGGCCTTTTGACTTATCAGGAGGGGAGGTTAAGCATGCGGTTGCTGTTTGTGAAGAAGTTAAAGAGGATGCCAAAATGAGTGGTAGGACTTGTGAAAATAGTGCAGTCTTCCCTTCTCTCCCATTAGCTATTAAATGGCTTAGGGAAAGCGTCCAACGGAATCAATCTGTTCACTACCAGGTAATACTGATTTGAAAAATATATTTTGTTCAATATTTTACAACTGCATGTGTGTTTATTCTACTTAATAATATGGCCCAGGCAGGATGCTCACATTGCAAAATGAAATCGTGAAATTTATCATTTCATTTCTGTTGTGGGTTGCGATTCCATAGCTTTCTGTTACTTTAAAAATTATTCAGATGCAATAAGAATAAATGTATCTTATAAGAATTTTGTTCCATTGACTGTATTTTTTGCCACAAAATTCTGATGGATAATCAATACTCCACTATTTCTTTTGCCTCGGAAAATTTGTTTTGTACAAGTTTTTCCAACTAGCATAGGAGAACAATAGAGATACACACATTTCTTATTGCAAAAAGCTCAGATTCACAGCATGACTTGCTGGAAAACCATAATCAGACATTACAAGTAATAGCTTTATGTAAATGACGTTGCAACTTGTCAACATGAAAAGCATCAACTCAAACTTTCCTGAAATTTTAGATAGCGACAGTGTTTCATTTGTAGCCATGCAATTCTAATAAAAGATTCATATGTATGATGCATATATTTGCTCATATAGCATTTGAACTGTTATTTAAACTTTTCTTCCACAATGCATCAGGTCCTTGTAACCGGTTCATTGCATCTTGTGGGTGATGTGTTGAGATTAGTCAAAAAGTGAGGCACAGGACGAAGCTGAAGGTCCCTAGTTGCAAGAATTTACGCTTAAAAGTGCTGGTACTGATGCTGGATGAACGAGTTAGATACTACCATCCCATCAACTTCTCTAGGATTAATTTGAACAGCTCCGTTGAAGATCATTGCAGCTTGCTTGGAATTTGGGGATACATCATGCGTTGTTATTGAAAGTTTGCAAATGAATCATCAGGAATTTCGTTGTTATTGCAGTCGTAGAAACTTCAGATATTGCTAGAAATGATTACCAGCTACTCTCTAGGAAAATCAATGTACTTTTCATGAGATTCTGAAAATCAGACTAGAATTATGGGGGAGGGGGGGGGGGGGGGGCAGAGATAATTTTACACGTGCTGCTGCTTCTCACTCGCAGCTGAAGAGGAATGGTTGGGGCTGATGTTGCACACATGTTCGTTCATCAAGTTGCGAGTGTGGACTTGTCAAAAGATTTACCTCCGTGACACCAAGTCTCCTCATCTGCATGAAATTTGGAACCAGATCGAACTCGTTCGAACTCAGATCTGTCAACAGGTTTACCTCCATGATCACCCTGCTAGTTTGCAGACATGTGGTTGAGAAGGTTATATCCACATGATGAAGAAGAGCATATTATCAGCTTGGAGAATTTTACAAGGGATCTGATAACTCAGTTGGTATTTAGCTACTACGCACCCTGCCAAGAAAGTGTGTGATCATATTGCAGGTTTAACTTTTTTATAGGTACAATTAATATTTCTACTCAAATATACATAATTATAGCGACAAATGATAATATAGTCAAATTACTAAATAATTAATTTATATAAATAATTGAATAACCAAAATGCATTTCGGCAACGCAAAGCATACAGATAGTTTTAATAAATCTAATGACTCGTGTATTTTTGTGTTTTTTTTTAATATTTAGCTTAACTGGTTTTGAAGTCTCCTATTTTTGGATTAGGCCGTCTGCATTCCTTGAAGATGCATGCCCAAAGAAAATTCATTTCCAAATTTGGAATTAACCACCTTCTCGTTGTCATTTCCTAACCAAATTAGAGATTATGGTTATTTAAAACATGTTTTGCCGGGTCGGATAAATTTTTTTGACAAAAATATAAGTATACAAGTTTTTTAAATGTGTTATTTTTTTTTAAAATATAATTATAAACTAAAAAATCTATGCATGCATTTAATTAAATACACCAAGAATTATTTGTGTCAGTAAATAAAAAATAAGGTGTTAATATGTTTATTAAACTCATCTTATTGCAGGTCAACTAATTTTTTTCTAACATAAAAAAATTAATGTGTAAGTTTTATTAACGTGTTTTTTTACTTTAAGTAAAAAATTTAACCATGAATTAAAAAGTCAATAATTACATATAATAAACTATAGTAAAAGTCATGTGTTAATAAAAACATGTAAAATCTTAAACTAATTTTTAACATAGAAAAATAAAACAATGTTGTAATTGTTACAATGAAACACCGTATAATAATTTTTCAAAAATATTAGTGTTAAGAAAGAAATACAAAAAATTCAAAAGAATAACGATAAAAACAAAAAAATATATAAATAGATCAAGTGTAGTGATAAATATTCAAAATAAAAACTAATATATTTTTTTCAAAAAAAATGTGAAAAAACTAAAAAACATTACCAAAAAAAAATGAAGATAGAAAAAAAATAATAATAAATAGATCAAGTATAAAATAATAAAAATATCAAGTATAAAAAAAATATATAAAAAACTTATTTTAAAAAAAAACTTAAAAATTACATTTTGCTACCGCTATAGAAAATCAATTGGTAAAATTTACAATTATATCATATAATAATTATACAGAGAATGCAGAAGATGTGCATTCTTCCGTCATAACCTCCAGCACAAACCAACAAGCCCTGCCAAGTTAAGTTTGACACGATGCGAAATAGATCAAGATCCAATGTCTATTTCACGGAAACTGCCGAAGTTGAGGTTTTCCGACGATTGACTTGGGTTCATGCAACGGATTTGAAATGGCATGCACTACCCATGGGTTTCGTCAACTTGAAGTCGCCACCTTGAATGGCCATGGCAACTGGAATTACAGCGAGCAGAGAATGGTGCAATGCCTTGTATCAAGACTTGAAACATATGTAGTTTGTGGAAATTGAAGATGATTCCGAAGGGCTGAAATCCATCGCAGCTCTCCAAGAACTAAAACTCGTGTTTTTACACGAACTTAGAAACAGAATTTTGAGTTATAGACGGAGTATAGGTGCGCAAGATTTTTGGCACTTTCCCTCCATTTCATTTCATCAACCATGAAGCTGAAGCAATAATGAAATGGTGGGGGATCCTTCTCTTTTATCAGAGTAATAGACATTTGGCGGTGCTCTTAGGCATAAGAGTAATAAGAGATTCGTTTTCTTTCCGCGGTAACAGTAAGACTCAAAGCCGAGTAAACCAGATTGCGGAAATCCACTAAAAAGCTTCACTTCATTAGCTGAAAGAATATTTTATGTACATGTTTTGGAGGCAAGAACCCTACCTGTAATGACGCGCTCGCATTTTTCTCTGTTTCTTTACTCCTTTTCCCTTCCCTTCTTTTAATCTCCGCTATTGCTGAGGGAAGCAATCGTAGTTCCGTATAAAACAAGCCACAAATGAAGTGCAAAGTGTGGAAATACAAACAGGTCCCAGAACCCTTCAACAAACAGTCATGAATCGCAATCTCATCTTCACCAGAGTTCAAAGCAATTGGCGGAGTTCTTGGTTTTCTTTCCTAAGGGTCTTGATTTCTTTCATCAGCTCAGCTTGGTTTTCCAGGATTGAGCTCATCACACTAGAAAATTCCATCTGTTCAATGATTACACAAAATTAATTCCACAAATAAATAACAACAAAAGGGGAAAAGAAACAATATAAATACTACAAATGTACCTCCTGCATATGAAATTGTCTAAGAATTTCTATATGAAGGTTCCTCATATCTTCATGTATGGATTTCTGAAATGAACCAAGAGTTTCTTCAAGAGTGCGCTGGAAGAGTTGAAGAGTGAAGGAACTCCCCTGCTGTGTATCTGGCTGAAGAGCTTTGTGCGGCTGTGTGGCTCCTCCCTGCCATAATATTTGCCAAATTAATGAGCCTTGATAATCAGATAAAAGAAAACAAAGCTATTACATGTCAATGATGTTCCGGCATCACCAGTGCCTTCACTGTTTTGCATTCAAGTATAAAAATTTGCATCAGACATAACATGTGGCCCATTCTTGTAATTCAAAAGACAATATTCAAGGCATCTATGCTGATAAGCTACCTAGGGATTCCAAAAGCAAACAGCTAGATGCTTGGAAGCAAACAACGGCAAACATTTATTAAAGCCATCTAGTGTTCTTACATTCATTGCTGGAACAATTCCTGGTTCTGTGACAGCCAATGCATCAGACCTCAACAACAGGCTATTCAACAGTTCTTCCCTAGTTTCAACTCCTGTTTTCTTTGTTTTTGGTGAACCCACAGAGAGGGATGTTCCATCACTAAAGGAAGAAGTAGTGCTTATTCTCTCAGCATATGTTGAAAACCTGCGAGGTAAGTTTAATGATGCTGGTCCTGATGTTTCAAGGTTAGCTGGTCCTGTGATGCCTTTTGCACCTAAAGACAGAAACATGGAACTAGAGGAAATGTGTTCTGGAAA
Organism: Populus nigra; assembly: GCF_951802175.1. Taxonomy (NCBI): domain Eukaryota; kingdom Viridiplantae; phylum Streptophyta; class Magnoliopsida; order Malpighiales; family Salicaceae; genus Populus; species Populus nigra. The sequence continues at coordinate 12,912,049 of NC_084861.1, read as the reverse complement.
TCCCACTGACGTCTCCGGATTCAAAGATACATCTCTGGCGCGCAGATTTGAAAAACCACGGCTGGAACTAGTCAATGAGCTCATACTTGACTGACTCGTTGAAGAGGGCAGATCTTGCAAACTAGAGAACATTGATCCTGATGTTGAACTCCCAGAAGTCATCCCAAAACGTGGTGGCAAATTGAGTGGCTGGCGTAGGTGAGCAATTTTATCAGATAACCTCTCACCACCCCAAGCTTCTGGAGGAGTGATGGAGGAATCTTCACTCTTGGAAGATGGAGTAGGAGTAGAACCCCCTAGTGATGTGAAAGACTGGGTGTCATCCTGCGCAAAAATGACAAGAAACATCATGGCACAGCTGTGAAGATATTGAATAACTAAAATCAAGTTCGCTAGGAAACCACAGCTATGTTCAACCATATACAGGAAATGCAGAAAATGACTTGACAAAACAACTGACAATCATGTTACAACAATTTTGACTGAGAGAGAACACGGAAAGCCAAGTTCAACAGTCAAAAAGACTTAACACAAAAAATCTCTATTAAGTACTGGGACTTGTGGAGTTACTTTAGCATCATTGAGTGGGGAAAATATAGTTGAGCAGTTGATTTTGGTGAAATAATTCATTGATGCTCCAACATACAGCATAATGGAAGGAACAAATGATGAAATTTTCCAGTATATGTGAAATAATGGAAGTATAGGCTGACTAGTCTAATCGTATCAGATTAAAAGGTCATCAAAATTAGGTAAAATACAAACAATGCCCAAAATAATAACTTTTTTATGCATTGCATACATCTTCTCTTTCCCATTTTTATGTGTGAATTAGATATGCATATTGCGAATATCATCTGGGATAAACAACTATCAGACCTGTCTTGAAGTTGAACTAGATTTCCAATCAAATATTGGATGATCATTGGTCCCATCCTCTGCAAAAGGAAATCTCCTACTAGATGAAGGAAACAACAATGATGAAGGCTTCTTATCAACAGGCAGATTATCCTTTTTCAATCCCTCGTGATCAGTCCAAAACTTATCAAGTGAGGGCGTGATAGGCTGAACATCCACTAGTGGGGAGAACACCTCCATTTCATCCTTAAAATTGTAACTAGAACGAGGTGGATTTAATCTGGTCAATGTTCCAGGCCAAAGATGGCTTCGATGTGGCGTTTCCTCTGCTAAAGACAGATTGGGTATAGTTGATGCAGGTCCACCAACAGTTGCTGTAAGAGATGACGATTCTAATGCAGGACCTGAACGACCAGAATTACCAGAGCCAGACACTGAGGATAGAGCAACACTAGATGATGTTACAGAAGGAAGTGGATCTGGCATAAGAATGGAATCATCAACAGCACCTCCCAAAAGAGCTATCTCAGCTGTGCAGTTGCTCTCATTTACAATAACTGGTTTTGATCTTTGCCAGCATAAACCAGTAACAGCCTGATGAAAAATATAATTTAATTAACATCAAGACTACAGAAATAAGGTATTTATACTTCTGAATTTGTGAGCTCACATTAGTGATGAGATTGCAAATACCTGGACCGCTATTAGGCAAAGCTCTCAGATGGCATACCAAAGGCAGACATCTACGACAGTCCATGTTGAAGAGAAACTATTTTTTTATTGTCGATTCACATTTTTAGCTTAACTGTTTTATCCAACAGACAAATTAAATCTCGCACACACTGTTGTAATGCTATTCTAGTTGATTTCTCTCAAAAACATCATCCATTAAGTGGCACATTAATTAAGTCATCCTAACATGAAAGAGGAGATAGGCACACAAAGAACAACAGATTCACAGATTATCAAGACCAATGTAAAGGCCCAATCTTAATAAGTTCAGTTACTAAAGTCAAGAATGTGTGCAGTCATGGGTGAACTTCTGATATATGCAACTCTAATAATGTTATAGGATCCTGTTTACATCTCTTTCTGCCTAATATTCATTACTCTGTTAACTTCCTATATAATGTTGTGCTATGGGATATGAGGTTCTACAGTTTAGAAGGTAAGGAAGTTTTCAAGTTCAAACAGGAGATCCCAAATAAAATGTGTCACTATATCTATTGTATTCACACAAAACAGTTTATAGACTAATAAGAAACTGCAGAGAGACTGTAGTAAGTATTTAAACATGGGTATCAGGAACAAAAATCCACCTCTGAACTGCCATAAGCACGAAGTACAGTGAAAGGCTGTGGTTTTCCTCGAACATCATAGAACACTACCCTACCACTGCTGGTTCCAGCAGCCAGAACCCAACCATCATCTCTAAAAGACAGTGAAGAAAAAGGTGCCTCGTAAGAAATGAGAGATGTGTGCCTTCTAGACCCCGAGTCATAAGTGTATAGCTTTTTATCCAGTCCAACACTAGCTATTATCTGCAATTGGAAAAAGGTAGTTGAGAATGAAGAATACTTTGCTAATTTTACCAAAACTTCAGACCTTAAATAACTTTCAAAAGCATATAAAATATTTAGTCTTCTTTCTTTTATGTAGGGAAAAAGGGAAGGGGGATGAGCAATCCAACAAAATAAAATAAATATAAGACCTTGTCATTTGATGGCGAGAAGCTAATACCAGCAATTGGTGCAGAATGTTGCTTCGACCACGAAACCTGTAAAGAAAGAAATGCAATCAGTTACATGTGAAAAACATCATTCAAAATGTTGAAAAAGTAGAGCATAGTACTGCAGGAAACAAGCATGTTGGCAACAATTAATAGAAAATTAAAAAAAATGGTGAAAAAAAAATTGGTTATACAAAAACCTTTCACAATGTGCTAAGATCATCAAAGAAAAGCAATTAGTTAGAACTTGGTAAATGAGAAAAGGAGAATAATCATGCTGTGACTTCATTAGATATGAAAATTTCACTGCAGTGTAAACTTATTCAACCACAAGGGTATTTATAAAACCTAAACTATCAATATTCATACATACGAACCTTTGGGCTCCGACCAGTTGTATCCCACAAATGCACAGAACCATCATCGCCAGCGGTCACCAAAAGGTGTCGGCTAACTCGTGAATAATCAAGCACCCTTAGTACCTGGTCTTAAGTTCCGCCAGACGAACAATTAGCAGGGAAGAAGATTAAACATAACAAACACCAGAAAGAGAGCATCAAGAGCGAAGAGCAAACAACCTGTTTATTTGGGTCCTTGAGTTCTGTCGCCCTTGCACCAGATGCAAGGTTGTGCAGAATAAGGTCCCCACTCAAACTTATGGAAGCCAGGTGCTCATCTTTGCAATTGTACATAGCACCTGTTATTGGACTGGTATGACCCCTCAACCATTTAATGCAGCGCTTCCTCTGCAGATCCCATATTCTTACGACTTGACCACTTCCTCCGGAGCATATATATCTAGATCCCTTATTACTAAAGCTAATAGCCAATATAGATTCCTACAAAAAAGATTAAAAAAAAACCAACAATGACTTCTTGCAGTGGATCAAACCTTGTAAACAAGTAAACTAGATACAATGGATGCATGGTGTTTCAAAATGTAATGATGATTTTTCCACTAGAGGAATTCTATAAAAAGAGGTTTTACCACAAAAGAGCACGCATATGATGTGATGCAGGGAGCCTGTGGAGGATTGTATTTTACAGCATCCAACAGATCAAGGAATTTAAGGAAACCCTGCCCCTCTGGTTGATCTGAGCATGCCTTTTCTCCATTTAAGTCCTAAACAGGTTGACACCTTTGTTGCTTGAAGCACACAACAGTTATCTTATTAAATGAACAGCTTTTTTGTATCTTCATTACTTTTTAAGAGAAAGAAACACATTAAGGTACTTTCTCAGATTTTTGTTCCATCAATTCAAGAGTTTACTTCCTTCAAAGTATCTAATGCATGATTTGGGGGAGGAACGCACTAAACATTGTGTAGCATGGAGTGGCAACTCACGTTTAGCTAGAGCACAAATGCATATTGATACCACACCTCACCTCTGGTAACTCACACATTCAAATTCAACCAATAACTTTCGTATCCCAAGAAATGGTTTCTAAGCACCACCCATCCAATCTACCACAAACAAATTTTTCTTTCTAAACTAATGAAGCAGTGGACTTCGACAAGAATTACCTCAATGCTGTCCCCACTATCTGTCCCAGAAACTGGAATTGTGCCCATGCTCTGCCCATTTTTCCTCCACAATGAAATCTTCTTATCTTCTCCAGCACTAGCCACCACTAAATCTGCAAAAACAGAACCCACAAATTCAGATCAATCCCTGCTTCCTAAAAACTGCAGTGCTAAACCATGAATATTATTTAATTACGCAATAATTCAACAACCTCCCTCGACTAGAGTTAATTTGTTAATTTAATAAAAAAGAAAAGGTGAAATGTAAGAAGAAGAAAATCAAACTTCTGTTCTCTCTCTTTTCTCGAACAGCCAAAAAAACCCTAATTGATTCAAAAACCAGGAAATGAAGATTCAACCGTGGAGGAAAAAAAAAGCTCTTGCAAATTAAGCGGTAAACGAAAATAAAGAGAATAGAGAGTGAGTGAAAGACTCACTAGTGTGGTTCCACTTGACTGCGTTAACAAGGCAACCCGGAGTTGGTGTGTAACTCAAAGTACATGGATCTCCTGGTTCCACTGATACATCGAAAAGCTTCACGGTGTCGCCACCACTCGCCGCCAGTAACGCCATTGATGGATCCGCCAAGTTCATCATCCCTATTTAAATAAGAGAGAGAGATGAGGGAGACTTGAGAAACAGAGGAGTTTTCTTTTATTATTATTATTATTATTTTGAAATGGGTGTTTGAAAATAAGGGAAATGAGAACCCTCCTCCGACTCTTACTTGCTATAAGTTTAGAAAGGAGGGGAAGGAGAGAGAGAGAGAGAGAGAGAGAGAGAGAGAGAGGGGAGGGTTATTAAAAAAATAAATTTGAATGTAAGTGTAGAAGAGGTATTATTATTGCGTTGCATTTGTATTTGTTTGTAAGTGGGCGCCTTTTGTTTCTGCTTTAATCATGACTGCTTGGGACTGGGACTGGGACTGGGACAAGCCCCCTCTGCTCCTCCTCCTCTCACACACCAGATCGTTCCATAGTTTGCAAGTCATGCTCTTAGTTTTTTTTGCTTGCTCAAGCAATCTGATTACCTTTATCTTTATTTTCTTTTGCAAGTTATTATCGAGTGAGTTAAATGCGCTCTTTAAAAAAAACAAAATTGGTAGTCATTATGGGGTGAGTTATACATGCTCTACTAATATCTGTGAGATATTGGGCTCAAAATCTTCATCTCAAATTCCAATCCAAGAGAGACACTCATAGAATTTGTTTGTTTTTATTCCGTGTTTTTTTTAAAAATTATTTTATTTTTTATTGAAATGATATTAAAATTTAAAAAATATTATTTTAATATATTTATTATCACATTATCGAACACTAACACTTCTACAAAGAAAACTCGCAGCAGAATCAATTAAGGAAAAAAATGTAATCTTACATGAACATTAACCAAAACAAAATGCAAGGAAACCCAATTCCTAGACATTATTTAAGACGTCTGACATGTATGCCCATTTACACTCCACTATTTTTAAGATTTTGTCATGTCAGGCACAGTTACTCACGAAAGCAAAACAATGGGTGAGGCAAACAACACTGCTCTGAAGCTTTAAGCAATTGCTGCACCAATCACCCGCCAGCGTACCTGGGTGTTTTTGTTTTTCAGAATTTTAATATTGATCCATTTCAACAGAAGAGAGCATTGGACTTACAATTCAACAGGAGGTCTGGTCAAAGTTTTTCTTAAAACAAAATCTGTGCAAGCCTGCAAATGCATGCTTGGCATTTGGGAAGCCACGAAATGATCTTGATAGGCCCAATCAGCTCATTCGTAGTGTGATATATAATAATAATATTGGTGCGAAACAATAGAATAGCATCCGACATAATCTACCTGTAGAAGAAAAATAATCAGGGAAACAATCTTGAACGGAGGAGGACATTTGTAACGACTCCTCCGGAATCATCTGGCCAAAAATGCTATTCTAGTTAGGTTGGTGGGTTCCGTCGTAAAAATAACACCTAATAGCCCACGCTGAGCAATAATATAATGCCACCATCTCCACTCTATATCCAATCTCCACCTTCCCCAAACTAAGGTAGAATCCATTGGACGATGACGTCAAAACCATCTCTTCTACAAAGACTTTCTCGATGGTTCAACGGCAGGAGGTGAAACCAGCAGCTAAATATAAGCATGTCCTGGATCTATATCCAGGCAATGAAAATGGATGGCCAGTTAGATCAAAATGTCAATGCAACGAACTCAAATCAGTAAACAGAGCAGGAAAACTTAGAACTACTTTTATAGAGCTAAATGTGGCCAATTTTGATTCCTAAACATAATTTTAATTATCAGGCCAAATATATGCACATATGCTGGAGTAAGAACTACAAAGAAAAGTTAAGAGACTACGATCGATAAAAGAAAAAAAGAAAAGAGAACAGTTCCTTCTGACTTTTGGCACATCCCAAAGCATGCGCCTTCAGAACTGATTTGTTAAGCTTCTCCCCCACCGACCAGTAAATAATGCATGAGGAGTCGTGCCTGCATCTCCTAGAGTACCTGGAAATCTTCAATGCCAGTTCCCCTGCCAAAACAGGGAAGGAAAACATCAGTGTAAAAATGGAAGATAGGGTAGGATGGTTTAGTTAAATGCTGAACAATTTAGATGCTGGCATAGATGTTAAAAAAAATGTAAAGTTTTTACCAGCGGAATATACAAGGATATGTTGGGTTTTTTATTGTATGAAATCATGAATATATCATAAATAATTTTGCACGAGCATTTCCTACAGCTTTGCCTGTCTCTATGAAATATAAAATAGATACTGTGTGTTTCTTGAAAAGCAACCCATTCCATGACCTGATATACAAAAAAACTTTGACATTGGATAAACAAGATCCTATTTTTGCTAGCATTATCCTGCAAACGACAAGTGGTGCACAAAAGGTAATACATGTTGCTTAAGTTTTTCACCCAAATAATAGCATTTACATCCCCTGCTCATCAGACTGTAAAAATTGTCTGAAAATTCGGACAGAACACCTACAAATCGAACGCATCGAAACTGATGCCACATATTTACTGGCATTGCCAAGGCCAAAAAATTCACATCAATTTTCTTCATAACAAAAACACAAAAGTGATTTCAAAACATGGCTAGATTGTGATCATGCTGTAGTTTAAACTCATAGCACAGACCAATCCACTCACATAGATTCCATCTTCATAACAGTTGAAGCATCCGCATTTTAAGGCATTGAGAAGCAAAAAAAGATGATGTTACATCAGATGACCAGAAAAGATGATGCAATTGCGCACTATTTAACTGAAAACAATCCGATGTAGACACAAATTCTTAAACAAACACCAAGAGTCCATAAGTGCATGTACATGCAAACGCTTTTCTCATATCAAAGTACTAGACAAACCGAAAGCTTATTAGTCATTCCTATTGTGATATCCTTCTTTCCCACAACCTTAGACAGTGGTCCAACAAAATTTTTTCTAGAAATTACCTTGTCTTTTTCAAATTATTTTTACTTGAAACAAAGAACAACTGCTATCTTGGTCTCAATCTGAAGACAATCAAATACATGGAAATTGATTTTAAAAAACAGGCACGGGGGAAGAAAAAAGGAATTTACTAAGTTGATTGGCCCTCATGTAAAATCTCTAATATGACACGTGTAAAAAATTACCACAAATTTTGTATCTTGAATCTTGTTTCTGCATTTGTGCAGAAGATGACTTGTATCTAATAAATGGAACTCATTAAAATCAGGTAGGAAGTAAACAAAACTATGAACCCCAATAGAGCAACCGGGTTTGCAACAAGCCAGAAACATGCTTAAACACAATAATCTCCATGTCAACGTCAAGATGCAATGGTATTAAGCTGACCTTGGGTAAGACCAAGGACCAATAATATTGCAGCCATCACATTTTGTTTGGCATCATGAACTTGGCCTTTTTCTCTGCAGGTTTTAAAATTTGAAAGGAGCACAACAGATTTTCATCAACGCTCATCATAGCACCAGCATTGTCAAATTCCCCACAATAGTTGGGAGCTGAAAATATGGTAACAAGTTGCCTGTCGGCAAAGAATTCATACCCATCCTCCACAACCTAGACCGAAACAAAAAAAGATACATGTCACTTCAGTGTCCAAAAAGAGCATGAGATATGAACAGCTGAATAGGGTAGCTAGCATGAGATATGAACAGCTGAATAGGGTAGCTAAGTAAAAGTTGACAACCTGATGAGCACGACAGACAAGGTCTAAATCATGCTTTGTCAGAAATTCTTGCACCTTATCAGGACCAAAGGTGTATGAAACTCCTCTATCATTCATCCCCCATCCCTTAACATCTCTACAAGGATCTGACCAGAGTAAATCACAAAGCAAGCCAGTGTCCGGAACAGCAATTGGGCGAGGCAAGTTTCTAATTTGATCCAAATTGGTCAAATCAGGGGAAAGACCACCATGCATGCACAATATCTTGTCGTCTATCAAAGCAGCAACAGGGAGGCAGTTGAAACTGTCAGTGAAGGATTTCCATAGCCTCACATTAAACCGCCGCTTACATTCATCGTAAAATCCATATATCCGATTTATAGAAGCACATTCATGGTTTCCTCGTAGAAGAAAGAAGTTCTCTGGATATTTAATCTTATAGGCAAGCAAAAGGCATATAGTTTCCAAACTTTGCTTTCCTCGATCAACGTAGTCCCCTAAAAATAGATAATTGGCTTCAGGAGGAAAACCTCCATACTCAAAAAGTCTCAATAAATCACTATACTGCCCGTGAATGTCACCTGAAACACGGAGAAAAATCTCGACAAAGTCAGATAGAACAGATCCAGGCAACAACAGAACAGCACAGAAAGCAAACATCCAACAATGTCAACAGTTTACCCTCCGAGCTATTCGATAAGCTACATATTCCAAGGTGGATAAACGCCTATGATTATTTCAGATGCCAATTATTTCTCATATTGCATTGGCAGAAATAGAAATAGTGAACACAGCAGAAATGGAAATAGTAAAGACAGCAGAATTTTCAACTAAACTTTGTTTACTTATCAAACATCACCAGTTCACAAGAGATTAAACACAGTGCCCAGGATTTTAGGCTTTTATATGCATTCCAGTTTTTCATTCAAAGAGAAAAGCTTACTCTTGGCTCCACGGAAGAAACAGAAAGAATGGCAGGAAACAAAGAAAGCAAAAAAAAAAACCTGTCCCCTTTTTTCCTAATAAAGTCTTTCACACTTTAAATCTTATATAAAAAGAAAATAAACCATCAGGAAACCCACGCAAAAACCTTGAAAATTTTGGGTAAATTCAGCGTACCGCATATCTTGATGGGGGCTTCAAGCTCGAGCAGATTAGGTTGTTTAAGGAAAATATCACGAGAAGCAACACAGAGTTGCTTGATCTCAGCCTCCGATAGCTGAACTTGCTTGCCTGGTCTGGCTGATCGGACTTCTGTTAACCGGCTGATTATATCATCTAGTACGGCGGGGTCCATCGCCGCCTGCCCTTGTGTAGCCATCCGATCTCCCCTCCTCCTCTTTCAACGGCTCTGGCTTTCTTTTTGCAAACAAACCCTAGATGTTCCCTTTTTTAAAACAGTCTTCTTTCTTTTTTCTAGTGTTGTGTGGGTTTTTAATTTTTTTTTAAAAAAAAAAGGAGAACCAAAAAGGAGTGGTTAATAAAAGAGAAATAAAAGGAGTGGACATTTATTCGTATTATTAATTTTTTTATACATGTTAAGGGGAGCTGTCACGAGAAAAAAAAAAAAAAAACTAAACTAAAACATACTAGTGTAGATTGTCCACCGCGGTAAAATTACTATTTTATTTTTTTATGTGCAAGCTTTAATTTAGAGGTATGTAACAATATAAGTCTTTTTTATAAAAGTTATAGTAATTACATTAAAAAAAAATGTGTTAATTAATAATTTTATGTTTTTTTTCTATAATATAATTATCAAATGACCCTTGTAAAAAAAAATTGATTCAGGTGTTTTAAAAGTTTTTCATATTTTTTAAGCATGTAAATTACTTAAATATTCTTAAAAAATAAACTCTTTTTGTTGTAGATGGAAGGCCATTTTAGTTTTTTTGCTAAGGTTTTTTTTGTAATTCTTATTCGGGTTTGTAAAAGGTTTGGTATTTTAAAATGTTTAGATTGATATTAAAATTTGAAAGTGATTGGCATGTGCATTGCAAGCACTCATACAATACTAAATGTCATCTTCTAGGGCGGCATTCAATGGGCCTTGCCATCTCTATCATGGTGGTGAGGTGTATGTTTTTTGACAACACACGGGAAGCTCCAGCAATGAACTTTTTCTTTCCTCCCTATTTTCTCTCTTTCCTCTTAAAAAATTATGCTAGCCATCGTTAAAAAAAAAATTCTAGCTATTTATTTATTGAGTTAAATTAGGTCCTCGTTCTCTTGACTACGGTGTATTTGGTCTTAAATTATTTATCAAAATAATTTGTTTTTTTATTTCTTCCCTTAATACTTTGTTTTTATACCATGTTTGGTACTCGTTCTTTTAATTGCAATGCGTTTGATTTTGGATCATTTATTAAGTTAATTGTTTTTTGTCAATATCATCTATTTACACTTTGCTTTTCGTATTAAATTTGATCTTTTATTTTTTTATTGTAATGTTTTTGGTCTTGAATCCTTTATTAAATTAATTTGTCTTTGGATTTTATCAATTGACGTTTTATTTTTATATCAAATATGGTCTTCGTTCTTTTGATTGTGATTTTTAGTTGTTCTTGTTATTTTCTTATTGAAATTGTTTTTTATTTCATCCATTATGATTATGTTTTGTTTTGTTTTTTTGTCAAATTTGATTCTTTTTCTTTTAAAATCTATATTTTTTAAAAAGTTTATCCCAATTGTTTTGGTTAGTTTAGAATTTTACATTGTTGTTTTTTCGGGTTTGCCTTTTACATTGTGATTTGCTCTCATGATCCGTGTCATAAATTCTAAAAGTTGGATCAGATTAGCCTCAGTTATTTTTAATTATTTTTTAAAATTTCATCAATCATCATTGAGTTTATTGAAAATTAGTTTTTTTGTTTGGATTCCTTTGTGGATTTGAATTTTGTTTTTTATCTTGCCCTTCAATTCAATATATTTTTATATTTAAGGTTTGACCCTTGATATTTTAATTTTTAATCTTGATTTTTTGCCTTTCTATAAAATTTTATTTTGTTTTTAATCCCACCCTTAGATCCATGATTTTGATTTTTTATTTTTAAAAATCTTGGTTATTGTTCTTTTGGTTTTTATTTTTTATTTCTTGATTCATTTGTTAAATTAAATTTTCTTTCAATTTTTCTCTTCATTTCAAAATTTTATTTTATCCTCACAAATTTTCTTCAAATAAAGTTCTTATTCCTTTAATTGCTATTTTTTTTATCTTTTTTTTATCATTCGACATTTTATATATTGGGATCCAGTCTCCTTGGTTTTTCTCATTATTTCTAAACTCTGCCCAATAGTCAATTCAGAATAATTATCGGGTTACGGGTTGAGTGGATTGCATTAAGTTAACCCAAGTCAATCATATCCTTTTGTTATATAAAAAAAGTCAAAATGATATAATCTTTCTTAAAAAAAAAGAGAAAAATAGTGAACGGGTTTTGATTGTATTTTTCTCGGGTTAGCCGAAATATTAGTCATCCAAAGTTTTTTACCGTATTACACTAGATCAATTCTCATCCATTTTTTAAAAACTTGTGTTGATCTAAGGCAAGGGTCACCCAGGATAAGAGTCAACCCGTCAGGTTGAGCAATGTTGTTAAATAAATGCTTTCTAAATGTAGTGCTTCCATTTTAGTCATTACCTGAGGTCATGAGTTTGAAAAGTTAACACTGATCAACATCATTTTCTTCCCTAACTACATCATTCGAAGTTATTCATTTTTTAAAAATGAACTTCATTATTTTTTTTTAGTTTTATTGTCAACCAACCAGGTTATCTCAGTCTCATGACATAGATGAAAGGTTTATTTAGATGTCCTGGGTTTTTTTAGAAACCGTTTTTTTTTATCTTTTTTTATTTTGTCATTCAAAATTCAATTATTTTAAAAATTAAACTTTGCTTTTTATATATATGTTTTTTCTTCTATCGAATTATTTTGTCCGCGTAATACTATTCGCGACTTTTGACAACCTCACTTAGTTTTGTTGGTGTGTTTTTTTTAATATTTTTTATTAGTTTTTTTTTATTTCACCATTCTACGTATTGATCCACGAGGTTTGCCAATTTTATTTTTTTTAGTTCTCTTTCTATTATGCTGATTCATTATTTTTTTCATTTTAAAAAAATACAATAATAGCATTTTAGCATTATTTTTTTACATTTCAGAAAAATTGGTTTGGCTTGTGGCAAAGTGTGGCAAATCAATCTAGTCATTATCTATTCCCTTGCAAGTGTAAAGGACGACGTCGTTTGAATGGTTTTTAGTGGATTTTTTTTCCTTTTTAGGATGGTGGCAGAATTAATAGCTCAAGACGAGAGTAAAGAGCTAGACGAGCTACGAGGATAGTAAAGGCCTGAGTGTTAAGCCCAGATGACACATTTGTCTTTACCCTTCATTGGTCTCTCCATCAATCATGACCTTCCAAGATTAAACTATGACATGAGATTATTAACCATGAGATTTAAACGATTTATATTCGTATCGATATATGATATTAGATAGTGGATGTTAAAGAAGTCAAATTTAAGAATAAAATGTTAAGAGTGTAAAAGACATTAAGAGATGAAATGTCAAGGATCTCTTTCAGAAGTTTAAGATTTTAGACATTAAAGCAGATATAAAATCCATACTTAGATTAAATGAAGTTATATATACACAAAATAATATTATATTTGTGGTCCAGAATGTTAGTGTAAGAGGAGAAAGAATTTTGGACATGTTCGCTTGGCGGAAAGTGGTTTCCTGAAAATCACTTTCCAAATTTTCTTGTATTTATTTGCTATTAGAAAAATTAGCTAACAAAAAACACTTTTCAGTCAAAAGAAAATTTGGCTTAGTTTCAAGGAAAGTGCTTTCCTTTTATTTTAGACGAAAAATATTTTCCAAAAGTTATGAAAATTTAGAAATATCATATTATTTGCTGATTATAACAAATTTGGTCCTCACACTTTTGATTGCTGTATATTTTATTTTGAATATTTTTATTTCAATTTTACCCAATAGAATTTGATTTGATTTTATTTTTATATTAACCTTGGTCCTCGTTTTTATAATTGTTATTTGCTTTTCTCTTATTATTTTTTTAATTGAAATTTTTTATCTATCAAGTTTAATCCTAATTCTTTTGATTGTTACTTATTTTATTTTAAATAATTTATGAAATTGTAATTATTATTATTTTAATTTCATCATCTTATAATTTTTTTATCTGTTAGATTTGATCTCTATTATTTTGATTGTTATTTATTTTATTTGAGATAATTTATGAAATTATTTTTTTTTCAGTTTCATTCTCATTCAACTTTTTAATTTGTAAGGTTTGTTCTTTATTATTTTAATAAACTTGAAAACAATATTAATAAGTTATTTTTCAGCTCATTTTCCATGACATAACCAAATATCGAAAAATATTTTTCAACTTATTTTCCATGACACTACCAAACATCGAAAAACAATTTATTTTATAAAGAAAACTACTTTCTAGTAAACAAATGGGGCATAGATTAGTATTAGATTTAAAAACAGAGGAAATGACAAAAAAAAATCCCCTCTTGAAATTAAGGATGAGGAAAGAATATTTTTAAAAGATTGGACTTGGATTTACTATTATATCATTACTAGATATTTTTATGTCAATATTACGTGCGGGGCGGATCAATTTTTTTTAACATAAATAAAATATTTAAACTATGATAACCTGAGTGAACCCAGGTTAACTTGACTAACTTGTTATTTGAGATAATTTCATAAAAAAATTAAAAAAATAAAAAACTCAAAGTCCAGTAACCTAATATCAAATGGTAAAATAAAATAAAATTAAAATTAAATAAAATTAATTTTCAAAATTAACAAATTTGGTCTCTTCACAGGCCGGGCCGGGCTTAGAATAATGACTGCTACACAAAAACAACCATAAACACTGCCCGCTCTCCCACCGTTACCCTGTCCTGTTGTCCATACGACAATTTCATCGTGATTTACAACATCACCCCTACTGCTACAACCAATCACCATCCAAAACAGAAAGTTGTGTTGTGTTATTGATTTGATTGCCCTTCACACTTCCTTCGATGCGCTTAAAGTGATTGCTGGGCACCAAAAGCAGTTATGCCCGGTATGTACAGAATCTTCCTAATCTTTCTTACAAAGCTTTACGAGCATGTTTTTTAAGTTGAACCTATTTTTTTTTTTTTATAGTAGAAGATATTAAATTGGTTTTTTTATTATGTTTTTTTAATAATTTTAATATGTTACGTTCTAATTATTTTTTTATATTTTTTAATGTTTTTTTAATTAAAAAACATTCTACGCATTACTAAACACATATTTGCTGGCGTCACAGACCATGGCGAAAGTCCTGCATGCATAATTATTGCTTAGCCCATGGGTCGGTGATGTGAGGATGAGCTAGCTAGAATATGTCTGGATCATCATTCTTCTTGTTTAGAGCAAGATTTATAGTTATTTTTGTTTTTTTGAAAAAAAATAAATTTTATACCTTTTATTTTAAATTATTTCTAGATTATTTTAATATACTGATGTAAAAAAATATTATTTCAATATATTTTTAAATAAAAATTATTTTTAAAAACAATTACTATTACAATATCAAATAAGTAACATAACTATTAGATTTTAAAATTGTTTTAGTAAATTTTTAAAGTATTTTTAGAAATATATTATTTTTTTAATATTTTTTTACATTAACATATAAAAACTATCTAAAATTATAAAAAAATTAATTTTTTTAATAAATTAAAAATTTTTAAAAGTTTTTTTTGAATGAAAAACAAATACATTCACTGAGTGCATATTTAATGTCGTGTTTTGAAATATATTAAATTTTTTTTTTTATATTTTATCTCAACAAGCTATTAATAATGAAAGTGAGCATTTATGCGACTAGCGTAGAATGACCAGAGTTTGCGGATTGTGGGTTAGAGTGCAGCACCTGATACTGTTTCTTTTCCCGAGGACGCGAATTTCTGCTGAAGGGATTGGGTCTTCCCCCCACCCTTTTCTGTGCCAATCACCAATTAAGCTCTTCTGTGGAGCACAAGGTTCGATGGCATTCTGAACGTTTCTTTGCTCAAAATAACAGGTATAAAGCTCGTTCGTACTGTGATACCATTTGTTCAATAAAGTGTTTTTTTTTTAAAATATTTTTAAAATTTATTTTTAATATTAACACATTACAATAATTTATAAACACAAATAAAAAATTTATTTAAAAAAAATATTTTTTTAAAAACAATTTTGAAATACAAAAATAAACATATTTATAATGTGTTTAGCAGCCATTGATTTGTATTTGATCATAAAAATCTCAAACCGCCAAGAGTCACCAGAATGCTCCACATGGTAACCAGTATTCAAGCACGGGGACAACATAGACCTCACACTCAAAACACTAACCCTAGACAATCGCCTTCTTGAAGCTTTCGTTCTTTTTTTTTTTGTTTTTTTTTTTACTTTTAAGCACAAACAAACTCATTCATAAGTAAAATAATTATGTTATAATATTTTAACGACATATTTGCAATACAAAAAAAGAACAATAAATATATATTTATTAGTAAAATAATGTGTTATCATATTTTATCAATATGTTTTAAAATAATTTTAATATATAATCACTATCAACCACATGTTAACCAAGCATTTTCAATCAGAGGCCACAACCATCCTTCAAGCGAGCAACAGGGCATCGCATAGGTTAAAACGCTTGAAAATGACAGAATTATGATGCTGTTTCGTTCAATGCAATCCAATGACATTACAAGAAAACTAGTTACAGTTACAATGACAAAGATGCCTGAACTCGACACCGGGAAGATATAAATAGCAACTATCTGCTAAAATGTGACTGACTTGACATTCTTGAAGCCAAATACAACCTGTAGTTAAGACAAGCAGAGAGAGCAGCTGCATCAAAGAAGGCGACAGCAGCTGTGATAATCGCCATAAAATCCCTCAAACTAATAAGATGAAAACTGCAAATGTCCCAAGCCTGATCCGTTAAAAATAGCAGCGAATGAAAGCATAGCAGAAGATAAAGGGAATGATGAGCTAGACTACTGAAAATAAAAAATGTGATCACCGTTAGTAGTGCTTTCTTTTAGAACTGTGAGAGCTATGATGAGTACACTTGAAATCTGATTTAGGTTTTGGCATATCTACATGGAAAAATGCATTCTAATGATAGCATAACAAAATTATGCACCATGACAAAATCCAAGAAATAAGATGGGACGATTCTGCTACGTGATAATTCAACCACCCATCCCTTCTTACGCCCAGCAAACTTCAGGAGACGATGTTCACAGACATTTATAACGTGGGAGTAACATCTGCCAAAAGCAATTTTAGAGTCTCATATGTCGTAAAACAGATACTGACACCAGGCACAACCTTGTAGTATTCAGGCATAATGCCTCTGTATAGACCCCGAAATCCCTCGGTCTGAATTATGTGCTTGAATATACCAAGAAGACCTGTGGTATAAACACAGGCCCGTCCACCTGCTCCTTCCAATTGCTTCCTTCGTCTCACAAGATCAAGAGGAAATGTTGCTGCATATTCCAAGAACGATAGGAAAAAAAAATAAAACATTATCCTTACACAATAAGACATGCTTTTTACTAGTATCAGATTTTATCAAACATCATGAGAACCTCTTGAGTCTCGTATGTTCATTTTTTTTTCCTTCATTCATAATTGGAAAAATCAATCATGCAAGAAAAGTAACCCTAAAAGAAAATAGAAGCATTAGAAAGGACAACAATGTGTTGCAAGGTATTTAATACAAGAAAAAAAATTCAAACATGATGCACGTGCATGCATGACCACTACTTTTAAAAAACTTTCTCTAGTCTTTGTTGATAAATCAAAGGGGAAAAGAAAATCGGCAACATGCATATCTGATAGAAACCAATAGACAGCGTCCTGACAACTGAATCACGAGGCTTATGGATTCCAATAACCATTGTTACAGTCGGCAAAGGAAGCCTAGGTGAGAAGCACACCTCAACGAGGATACCTCTCACAACTGGTAACTGAGAGAACAGCACTAGTTCACCTGGGAGAAGGGCCATTCTATTATGGAATCAACCGCAATGCTTGGGGAGACAAGTTATCAAAGAAATGTTGGTGAGATAAGGTTAATGCAGGAAAGATTCTCACAGAGAAAATAATCTTAGATGAATGGCAAGAAAAAAGTATTTTTATTGACTTCCTTACTAAAATTTCAAATGCAAGATATAAAACAACGCTGTCTGGTCTCTGGCTCTAGGGGTCAGTCTGGTTAGATACTTAATTCAAAGCCTGCAACACACCCTGCTTCGCTGCATGCAAACAGCTTCACATATTAACTTCTTTGATTAGATATTGCTATATTCTAATAAAAAAAGTTAAGCAGTGCAACCAAAAGCTTTATTCAACACTGCTTATCTACTAACAAAAATTTGGCAGTCAGGAAAGTTCTGGGAGAAGTGAAAATGAAATGGCGACCTTAACATCTCCTGTTCCTGTGTTTTATGGGAAGATAGGTAACATAGATCATACCAAATGGCCAGCCATTGAAGATGTATGGATGACAAAAAGGACACCTACACCATGAATATGTGCAATAACAGCACAGGAGAGAATACTAGAACGATGCATAAACCTGGGCTTCAACAGAAGCCATGCTTCACTTGTGTAACAAAAAAATCTAAATTTTGAAAAGAGCATTCATTTAACAGGTTTCAGCACTACCTGTTGAAGATGCAATGCCTGAAAGACTACCACAAGCCAAACTCACAGCAACAGTAGAATCATGGGGCCTGGTTTGATTTAGGAAAAAAAATGACTTAATTGGACATACAAGCTGCACATAACTTGGCTTGTAGAAACAAGTGAGACCATACTACTGAATCAACAGATGAGCTTACCTGCGGGAATGCCAAAAAGATCGTAAACTCTCATAGACTGAAAAACTGATAGCTATACTGGGTCCAACACCCTACATTAATGTTCAATCACAGTTAACCACAAATCAAAATGTTGAACCATCAAGCATAAATTCTGATCTGATCATAACCAATAGAAACACACCAAAAGGGTGGCTCCAAGTCCCTTGTAGAGGCCAAAAACACCCTCTTCTCTGCTAATTGTTTGCAAGGCATGCCAAATACCTCTGTAATAGATCACATTTGTCTACAAAATAGTAGTTAGAATTAATGAAGAAGCAGCTTTCACATGCAATGACAAGATACCAGTCAAACAACAAGTTCAAAAGCAGAAAATACAAAATTGGAAAATGACATTGCACTCTAGATATAAACTAAATGAGAACATAAATCATTAACACAAGTCATAACTACGATCATCTGCTTAAGGGAAGAAATCCATGGGACAACTACAATCCTAGTCAAGAGATGAATTACCATAAATCACAGACTAAGTAACATAGAACTGAATAAAACAAACCAATAGAAACGATCCTTTTCTATTATTCAGAAACAAAGAGTCAACATTGATTGAATTTTGACTATGAAAAGCATCAAAGGTAGAGCTCCACATCATGTGGCACGTGCTAAATTTATACTTTGTAGTGCCCATTGCATTTTACCGTGCAACCAGTATAACAGGAGCAAACAACTAATCTTCAGACAACTACTTGTTTTGGTTACTCAAGTTAATGACAAGCAAAATTAACAATGGTCTAAAAGTTACCATGACTACAAACAGAGGGTACGCCCCATCAGCCAAGGGTTTAAAGCTGAAACTTATGAATCTGATTAGATGCACATCTAGTGTTTGATTACAGAAGTAAAATATGACTGCATAGAAGGCACAAAAAATGTTTGGCATTCTACTCATTAAACCTCACACTGACGTGCTCAAAGACAGGAGCAAATGAGGAGAACATACTTCGATGCATAATGGAAGATAGTCGTAGCAAAATTATCTTTGCAAGGCTATACCTGAGCTGCAAGGCGTGTCCTCACAAGATCCAATGGATATGTAGCAGATGCTGCTGTTATTCCTGCCAAACCACCACCAACAAAATGGACGAACAGGTTGACACCTGCACTTTCTCTATGGATTTCCAGGCCAGGAATCATATGTAGAAACTACATTGCAACTACACAAAATCAAAATCAAGCTACGAGGACATAGAGGCACAAAAACTAAATTGGAGGTGGTTTAGAACTACAGAACAAAAATGATCCATACAGTGTTTTTGCAAACCTGTTTGTAGCGCTCGTAGGCATAGAAATTGACTGACGAGTAAGGTAGCCGATGAGCAATTGTAACAAGATTCCCTTTCCAAAGAGCTCTAACTCCTTCCTCTCTGATAACTCGGGAAGCCTCATGCCATATGCTAGCTTTCCTCAATGTCGCAACATCTGAGTGCATGCCTTGCACCTACAAAGATAATGCCACATAACAATGATGCCCAACACAATGTACAGCGTCATCAACAATTTTCATCATTCCATAGATGCTAATCCAAAATTTCCAGATCCTTAATTGGTATTAGTCCAATACAATCCATA
Source organism: Populus nigra (assembly GCF_951802175.1). NCBI lineage: Eukaryota > Viridiplantae > Streptophyta > Magnoliopsida > Malpighiales > Salicaceae > Populus > Populus nigra. The sequence continues at coordinate 12,892,213 of NC_084861.1, read as the reverse complement.
ATAGTATGCTTTACCAATTCAATTAAAGTAGATGCAACCGCTGAAGGACAAAAACCGCATCCTTAATCCAAAAAACCAACATTCCTCACCACAGATACAATCAAACCCATCACACAATAACACAAAAAATCAACTAACATCAAACAGCTTAACAACCAACACAAACAAAACAAAGAAAAATACTAAAATGGGAAAAACTAACCTGAAAGAGTATGGTGAGGCGTGCAAGAGGTGCAGTGCAAGTCTTGCTTAGTGCACCCGCAACTCCACCAGCTACAAGCTGCGAAACTGTCCCGATCTGTGATTGCTGATACTGTTGCTGCAATGGCTTGTGCTGTTTCGGCTGTGAATTAAGAGCCCTTGGTCCTCCTTCTACCACCACTCCCACTCTTGCCTCTGTCTGCATCCCTCAATAACTCTTTTTCTCCCTTCAAAATTGGATCTTTATCTCAAACATCAAAAACCCAACTTCTTTTTCCCTCAAAAAGAACCCAACTTTACTTCGCTAATCAGTACAAAAATTGAAACCCATAATTATTTCTGAAAAGAAACAAAAAAATCTTTCCGTAACCCTCGAGATAGCTTCTTGTTGTTGTAATTGTTCTTTTTTGAGCTAAAGCTCGAGGGCCCTTCTTTACCTTTGCAGTGCTCTCCGTTTTTGAGAAAACAAGTGGTAAACACCTTTAAGAAGAGACTTCAAAATTACACACTCGTTTTAAATTTATCAAACAGTCACCACGACATCAAAGCTACGTCGTTTTAGTTTCGCTTTCGTTTCCGCCTGCACTCAGTTTTATCATAGCACGACAGTTTTAGCCGCTGATATATAATAGCACCATAGTGAATGTCTGTTGTTGACTTTTTATTTTGATGATGCAATTTGATTGGCTGACCTGAACTGATTTTATGATAATAGGGTAGAATGGAAAGTATTCAAGTTTTTCGATATTGATGGAATACAGAGAATTTAATTTATTGGGTGATAGAATATTCTTGCAGGTTTAGCCGTAAATCCAGCCATTTGACAGATGTGAAGGCTTAGCGTAGTCGGTTAATCATTGTTCCATTGAAAGACTGACGCGTGGCTTTCCCTCCTGTAACTGTTTAATTGTTTTTCTTGCTTTCAAAATTCAAAGTATTCCACCGACCAAAATCCACGTATGGATTTATCGGTGCCCTTGTAAGTCACGCTACAATTTCCTGGTTGCTGCTTTGTCAGTTTGTTCCCCAAATTTTTACAATTCAATAAATCAGTCACCAATCTTTTTTTAGTTCTCGCTCAGGGCATGATTAGAAGCGTGATATATATTGTATTTAAAAGTGTTTTTTTAAATATATATATATATTTTAAAATTTATTTTGACTTAACCCATTAAAATAATTTAAAAATAAAAATAAAGTTTAATTTGAAAAAAAATTCAAAAATATTCAGAATAATAGTTTGAATGGACTTCTAAATACACTTTTAAAGTGTTTTAGAGACTTTAAAAAAATAATATTAAGTGAGGTGTTTGTGGTAATGGTAAATATTGTTTTTTATAATATTATTTTACTTGAAAATATATTAAAATAATAAATTTTTTATTTTTTAAAATTTATTTTTCATACCAATACATCAAAATAATTTAAAATTAATTAAAAAATTAATATAAAATAAAAAAATAAAATATTTAAAAACACCGAACCGCACTTCCAAATATCTCCTCGTTGTGTACCGACTACCGCCGCTCAGAGAAGAACGCATTCATAAAAGACTTCTTCGTCATTTTATGTCAGAACTCAGCAGCGAAATTGAATATAATGGTAATAAAACTATTTTACTTCGACCAATGCATTCATGATTTATTAATCTTATTCTTGGGATTAATTACCTAATTAGTGTAAACTCACTTCCTTCACGGTTTATATCAACAGTTAAACAACAGTACAAACGTTAACCAGTTAAAAATCACCCTGAACTTTCATCTATCAGGAAACGGTTCTTAATCTTTTTTTATTCCTTCTAACAAATTTGACCGCACGTGCGGTCACGTGACCGCGTAGAAATGTAGAAGGTTGAGGCCATCATTCTGTATTTGCAATTGGAGTAAAAGAAGGCCAGCATTCTGCCATGAAAATGGCCTGAAGTTCATTTTCTTTTTCCATGCGCTATCCCTATCCAAATTAACCATCCCCTCATTTTCTTTTATTCGAATACATCAGCTAGACAAATAATGTGCTGGTTTTGGGCAATGATGGATACTTGTCACCTTAATCATCTTCATCCACCATTGGACATGGCACCGAGCTACTTGAAAAATTTGTGCATGAATGCTCCACTAGGAACTGTGAAAATGACTGAAAGTTTAAAGAAATCTAATGCAAATATCAAAAAGCAACAGTTGATCGTGTACAGAACATTTCCTACTCTACTGATCACTTGATAAAAAGAGGTTTTCCTGATTCATATTATTACATCACAGACAGTCCATTATATTCAGGCACAATGAAGCAAACTTCAGCTTGCGGCCGATGCAGCATCTGAGTCCTCTAGTCTTTCCCAAAATGCTGCTTTTGCAGTTCAAAACCTGTTCCTGGAGCTGAATCCATCATGCTAATCATTTCCAGGTTGACATGGTGAGGTATGCTCATAGGGAGAGGCCACGATTGATCAGTGCGATTATTCTGTGGAAGACCCAATGCCAATGAAACACCTTTGCTTCCACTAACACCAGCAGAGTGGTAATTACCTGACAAATTGTTGACACAAATATTTCTTGGCTCCTGTCTCTGCTTGGATACATCAGGAAGTTCATTTCGGAGGCGTTTAGTTTGGTATGCGTTCTGGTGTTGAGTTGATCGGGGCTGTTTCTCAAGAGGCAAATCAGATGCAATGTTGGCACTCTGACTGACCGTGTCAAATGGTGCTTGAGTTTGCTGTGATTCAAGCATGTGTACTTCTTCCACCATTGGCTTCCAAAGTCTAACTCTTGCGTTTATAAACCAATTAGAAACCTGCATGGACAGAGATTGAAGCTATATTAACTAACATTGTTGTCTTTTAGGGTGATTCTTGTTACCACAGAACAGCCCATGACAAGAAATAGGCAGTCATATGAACACCCATTCAGCTTAAAATAAACATTTATGCATAAACATAGACATCCTTTAAGGCATGTCCGTAGACAATAATTCTCAGGGTGTAAAAATCCAGTCATTAGAACAATGTTAAAAAAACAAGATATGAAGTGGAAAAGGCACACCTGAGTCCTTGATAGACCTGTCTGCTGAGCCAAGGCTTGCTTTTCCGAGTCTGTAGGGTAGCTGGAAAGTTTAAAAACCAGTTAAATAAACATCAGTATTTAGAAGTCAAGATTCTTGCATAGTAAAGAGCTCCTGGAGTTCTTCAAACACTTACGGGTGTAGAAAGTGTTCAAACAACCATGTCTTAAGCACAGCTACAGCATGATCAGGAAGTCCTCTTTGAGATCGCCAAACAGGATGTTGAATGAAGTTCAAGTTCAGAGTTGGATTTTGGTTTCTAAGGCCTCGTTCAGTTGTTCCATGTCTAGGATTTTTTTCCTTAGTGACACTGCTATCATCAAAGTTTTTTCCTGTGAACTGAATTTTATCCAAAAGGGCATTCTTCAAGCTATTAAAATGCTTCAAAACAATTTTGGTCGCATAACAAACATAAGGAGCTGCATTTCCAAGACCAGCAACAGTTTCAAATGATGCAACAACTGACTGCATGTGCTGGCAATATAGTTTGTATCTCCTGTATACCTAATGGAGATTGAAAAGGAGCCAAATTAAGTCCAAATCTGAAATTTATAAAGATTGTTAGCTGGTAGTTACATTCCAAGGAAAAATAAAGCAGAGCCATTAGCTAATGGATAACATCTGAGAACTTCACAGTAAGAAGTACACGTGATTATGCAGCATAACCATCCCGTCCCAGAAGCTGTTACTATCATTTAAGTTTTGATCAATTGGGGCCGAGATGGCAGCATCATTCGTTTAATTTTATCTGTGATCACATCTATGCCACTCTCAAAGATTCATCTTAAAATTCTCCAGGCGCTACTGTGGTGATTCAAAATGCAGTATTAAATACCTTCTGCTTTTAACTTCAAAAAAAAAAAAAACCAAAAAACAAAAAGCAGTTTCAAATCACTAAACAAATTGGTTCAAATATATATATATTCACTAAGCAAACCATCAATTCTATTAGTTGTCCCTCAATTAGTATTTTATGGTTCAAAAACAAAACAAAACTCTCTCTCGAATTTATTTGCAAGAGGATCGAGTCGGGGAAAACCAACAGCAGTGATTATATTGTATGAAAAAATCGATTGCCATGCCCCCTAAATAAGAAATGGACGATTTGAAACCATTTTCTCCATCCTAGCATATGGTGAAGGACCAGATTCTTCCTACAAAGAACACTTTTCCCATTATCAAAGCCATGACAATGTGGTGGTCTTTTGTAGTTTCAGCTTAAATGTCCAATATGTCTCATTTTGGTCCATGTGCAGTAATTCCAGTTAAAGAAGAAAAGATAGCAGAACAGAAATCTGAAAGGAAATAAAGCATGCAAAACAGAACAAGAAAGAAACAGTAACTTGATTCAATGTGACAAGACAAGACATCTTTTTTCCATGACTACTTCAAATATCTTTTCCCGAGATACTGATTCCTTGACAGCAACAATCAAATCATTCACTCAGTCAATTAGAGATGACAGTAACACCAATGCAATATTCCCAAGCATCCTCCATTTCATTATCTTGATCCAGATTAATAGCTGGATTTAGACTCTATTCTCCAAAAAATAATAATTATTTAACCTCATAAATGTCCTCGATATAAAGAGGATTCAAAATATAAAATCAAAAAATGCACAGCCTATTTACCTGACCAGTGACTAACTACTATCTTACCATGAAATGAATAGTGCACTACTATAGACAATTCACGGGCAACTTTTTGTTATTTATTTATAATAATTCTCACATGGGTCATGCACATAAAATTGATATTTTCTGGCATCTACTATTGTTAAATCTTTCTAGGTCTGTAATCTCCAGTTTATTAAAACTTCTAATTCTTTTAGAAAATGTTAAATCAATAATTAATCTTCACCACGAGAACGTAGTGAGCCGAGCTAATATGGGAGTCTAGATGATTTTCAAACAGAAATACACATGATTAAAGAGGATTCTCCAAAACATATTTCCTGAATAAACAGATAGTATAAAAGGCAGAGAAAGTTTTGGCTAATCTTTGATTAATTGTTATATGAATTTGAATCTGAGATATTTTTTTATTTCTGTTCATTAAGCTAAGCTCTGCAGCGAAACCTGCCAAAGAAAAGATAAATAAAGAAACGATACAGAGTACTAAAGGGTGAAACAAATTTACCTCATCCAGCATCAATATTAGCTTTGAATTCTTGCATTGATGCTCTACCCGATCACTTAAAAAAGCAATTTTCTCTCTCGTAATTTCACTTTCGTTCAAACCATCCAAAGGAAAGTTTGCATTCGCACAATTAATCATACCACAAATATCGTCCAAAATCTGCTGCGCAGGTTTCAAGAACCTGGAGGTCTTCAATATTGAAGCGTAGCCAGTAAAAGGACCGAAAGGGACTACAGAGCTTTTCATTTCACCATTCTGCTTCAAGGAATCGCCTGAAACTGAAACGGCATTGTGTCTTTGGTTATCGAGTTGAAACGAAAGAGACAAAGATAAACCCTGGCTAGATAAGGGCTGGTAGTTCATGTCTTTGAGGGTTTGAAGTGAAAAGAACGAAGAAGATTGTGAAGGGCTAGTGAAAGTTTGTCTAGAGAATAATGGGGCTGGTGGGTTTTGCTGTTCTTGGTTGGTTTGAGTGGTGACACGAAGCTTGTTTTTTCTGTTTTGTTGTGGGACATGGAAGGGTTCAAAGTTTTGTGCCATGAATATATACTCTATGAAATGCTTTTGAGCGAGAGAGAGTTTAACGAAAGTGAAAGTGAAGTGGTGATGATGATGATTGATGAAGAGAAGGACGGGTTATGATATAATGATCAAATTTTTCTGCGGCATGCAGAATGGTGGCAGTGGGGTAGCAGAGAGACCGGACTCTTGACGACTTGACCTGAAAAATGGAGGGGGGGGCTCGATTTCGAAGCGTTTGATGCAGGAAAATCAGATAAAAAAAGAGACAAAAAAACCCTATTAAAATCACTCCATCTATTTATTTTAGATTTTCATGGAGATAGTGAATATGAGATGTTAATTTTTTTGAAAAAAATTAAGAGTTATTTTTATATTGAGAGAAACTGCAAAATTAAAGAGAAATTTTAATAGTATTTTATAAGAAAATATTTTATTTTTTTTATTCTATGTAAATTACAAATTTTTTTTTGGACTACCAATAAAAAAAATAAATCTATATACACCATTCGCTCTTTCTTTCAAATAGTATTTGTCGTGTTCCAAGGAAAGAACGATGAAAAATGTTCCAAGGAGCATTCAACTCTTTAAAAAAGAAATGGTTATTTACTACGTGAATATTTATAGAGCTTTTGGTCAATGGGTCATTTTTTTTTCTTAATTTAATTTTTTTTGTTTTAGTGGTTGATGATAATGATAGTATGGTGTTATCTTCGGTTATAATAAATACATTTAAAATGATGAAACTTTTAAAATAATTAAAATGATAGGTGAAAATGTATTTAATTAAAATTCATGAAAAAACAATATTATACATGTGATTTACATATCAAATCATTTCTGTATTTAACAAGTATTTTCAACTATTAAAGTTGTAGGGTATTTTTTAGCATGGAAGGAAGTTCTTACCATTAGACATTTGATTGGGTAAAAAGGCGCATGACCTATTGCTTAAACTTTTGGTCACCAAACACCTACCTTTATGTGCTGGAGCTCTAAAAAGGTGTAGCTAGTGAGTGGGCGTGACGTTTGAACAGGCTAAATATATTTTCACAAAAATACATTTTAAAATTTTTATTTTTAGATGAATTTTTATTATTTTAATATTAACATATTAAAATTATCTAAAATAACTTTAAAAAGGGTATCAAATTAATATTTTTATAATTTAAAGTCACCTTGAAAAGGTATTTTCAAACCCAGCTAAAACTCAATTACAAAGACAACATACAGATTGTAATGATGTAATTATGATTTTGGATATAGAGATAACAATAAGTCGCATATAAAGTAGGTATAAGTACAATTTAAATGATAAATATTGATTTGGTATGCTCATGATTATTGTAGTATGGATTAAAAAAAAATGCATACCACTTGTTTGACTTATCCAATTAGGTATCCACTTTATACCATGTGAAGACAATCTATTTTTTTTAATTAAAAAAAAACATTTTGATTTGTAGGGATCTAATTGCAAGAAATTATAACATAGGACTAAAAATGTAAAGCTAGTTTTCAGACTCCAGCACGTTTCAGTTGTTAATTAGACCAAAAAAAAAAAAAAAAAACAATTTGCTAACAAGAGCTTCTTTTGATTTTTTAATGTTTTAAAAAAAAACATTAAAAAATATTTTTGAGTTTCACTTTTGATGTCTGGTACCTCAAATTGTTCTTTTAGAATAAGGAAAGAATGATGATGGTGAGAATCTCGAGTTTCTAGCAGTTTATGTACACGCAGAGCACGTTTGATTTTATAATAATAATAATTATTTTTTAAAATATTTTTTATTTAAAAGTATATTAAATAATATTTTTTATTTTTTAAAATTTATTTTAACATAACACATCAAATTATTTGAAAATATATATAAAAATAATTTAAAATAAAAAAATAAAATTAAACAACTCGTACTCTACAGGCTAAATAACACCCTTGACTTCGTCAAAATTAATTAACCTACCTATAAAACCTTTTTATTTTCCAACAGTAAATCTAACACCCATGCCTTATAGGGAATGGATCTTTTCGTCATTTCCTTACCGGTTACAAGTTCACAAATCTCTCGGGAATATTCAACACGCCAAGAACAAATGGATAGCGAAAAAAAGCAACGATTTTTAAACGTCTTTTTGGCACACTACACACAATTTACATTCCAATAAATTCAGGGCATCAACTCCATCCCATCATCCTTGTTCAAATTAGTCGCAGTCAACCTTCTCTGCACAGTTTTGTAAGTATACCTCCTCGCAAAGAGCACATAAACAAATATATTCACGGAATTGATGGCTGCCAAAAGCCAGTAAAATTTGTCCAAGCGACTGGAGTTCAGGTCCTTGCCAATCCAACCTTTGCCATCTTTCTCTGTAATACGATCCACGGCGGTTATTAGAAAGCTACTTAAAAAGTTCCCAGCTCCAAGCACACTAAGAAAAAAAGCCATGCCCAAACTTCTCATTGAATCAGGAACTTGGTCATAAAAAAACTCTTGCAGGCCAACCAAAGTGAACCCATCTCCCAGGCCGAGAATCAAGAATTGGGGTGCCAGCCAGAACACGCTCATTGGCAATTCCACATTTTTCTCTCCGTCTAGCACATCAATATCCTCTTCGGCAATCTTTTGTCTCTTCCTTTCAACCAAGGCTGCAACCGACATGGCTACTACGGAAAAAATCAAGCCACTACCAATTCTTTTGAGGATACTAATGCCTCTTTCATTGCCGGTAGCTCTCCTTAAAAATGGAACAAGAATTTTGTCATAGATGACCACAGAGATAATCATCCCGACGGCCGAGAGAGAAAAAATGGAGGCTGGTGGGATCTCAAAATTGTGACCTATCTTTCTGTTGAGCGTAGCCCCTTGTTTAACAAAGAATGTTGCTGTTTGTACCACACATAATCCAAATGGTAATGAAGTTAACCATATAGGAATTATGTTCAGAACAAGCTTCATCTCCTCTACTTTTGTCACTGTTGCTAGTCTCCAAGGGTTATGTTTCACCTCATTTGAAATTTCCTCCTCTTCAAGCACTGCAGCTTTATCTAGAAACCTGTGAACCAAAAGCAAAAAACAATAAACTTCGTTTGATTACTTGGCGCTTAACGAGGATAATAACACGTCTGTTCTGTGCGAGGACTTTTTTCTTTTGCTAGAAGTCTACATTTAAAAGAGCATGATCCTCAACTGGGAAGGTTGGAGCTCATTGTAATTAGATAATTAACTAAAGAATTTAACGTGCTATCCTGGAAGAAAATCTTGGATCGCAGAAAATTTTTCTTACGTGAGCCTGTCTGTGTGTCCTAAAAGTCTGCCTTGGATTTTATAATTGGGGACTTCATATAGAAGAGCAGGATTAGAGGGAGAAGGTAATTTTCTCTTCCTCATAGCTGCAACCAAAACCTGCAACATGGATGTCGAACCACTCCCTTCTGGTAACCTATATCGGTAATAAGGCTTTCCCATATAGAATGTTGCTACAGTAACAGCCATTGTAATAGTGAGAATAAGGATTGCAACACCCCAGCTCATGTTGTCTTCGATGTAAACTATGACTGTTACTCCAAGGAAGAGGCCGCAACAAACTGCAATGTTCCACCAATTGAAGTAAGACAGCTTCTTCTTCCTTTCTTCAGCGTGATCATCATCGAACTGATCAGCTCCGAAGCTCTGGAGGCAGGGCTTGTGACCTCCTGTTCCAAGGGAGATGGAATACATAGCAAGGAAAAAAGCCACTTCATGGATCTTTCTTGCCTTTTCACACCCCCCTACATCGCATGGTTTTAGACTTGGAATGAACTGGGACAGTGTCAAGAGGCTCAGACCCTAGTTTGGACATTACAGTAACGTTGTCAAACATTATAAAGGGCCTTGAGGCATTAATCGAAAGTCGAAGTATATTTTTCTTGTTCGGAAAGCCAAGAAGAAGAAGAAAAGGAAATGAAATGAAATGACATATATGTATACCAAAAGATATACGAGGGATGATAGCAGGACCATTGAAAACCGGCCTGTGTAGGCATCAGCTAGGAACCCTCCAAACAAGGGCATCATTGTTGTTACTCCTGCCCAATAGTTCACACTCTTTGCTGCTGTTTTGAGGTCTTGATGGATCACTTTGGTGAGGTATGAGATGAGATTGGCAGTTATTCCGAAGTTGCTAAGCCTCTCACTAAACTCAAGTGCTGCATCAAAATTTACTCAATTTCACATAATCAATACACACACATTCGCGTACATATAAACATACATACAACAGTTAAAACAAGACGGCCACTGATGATTTGAGACGAGTTCTTATCTGGGATGATTTATGATTCTTTTGTTCGACACTTCACTTTCATTCTCAATCAACATAGTCTGCGGCACTATTATTTTACAAGGCGAAAACCTTACCACATAGATCTTACCAGTTTTTTCATCACAGGTTGACAACAAAAACATTCATGTAGCTTTGTTTATGGATGGAGCGCCTTTGTCAAAGGAAGGCGCACATTACGTAATTAAGAATGGAATAATTTAACTCTACAGTTACATTTAATTGTTCAGTTTTATATTTATTTTCTAAAAATTATTGGTTTAAGTTCTATACTAAAACTTATATAATAATTAACTAAAGTTCATAAGATTAGTTAAAATATACACAAACTCACTCAAACATCTATATTAATAATAATAAAAAAAATAACAATTTAACCCTCACACCTTAATTATATGATACATCGGATCTCTACAAATAAAAAAAGTGTTACTTCTTATCCTACGTGCAACGTTAATCCTTAATATAACCATCTGGTTTTAAAAAAAAATCAGTTTAACCCCCTGATTAAGAAAAAAGAAGAAGAGATAAAACTTGTTTTCTTTCATTCCTAGGGGAGTATATTCTTGACATTTTAGTTCTTGTCTCTACAGAAAAATTCATAGCTCTCCAAAGATTTCTATTTAGTCACGTGGAGATGAATCCACGTGTAATGAGTTGTAATACTACTTTAGTTGACCATTGACTTCAGTCTTCACGAAAAAAGGTAACAGTGTTTCGAATTAAGCAGAGATGAAATATGATGCAAAGAATTCAGATCTGTTGAGCACTTGAGCAAAAACCGAAGAACAAGTTTCTTAATAGCACTGACATTAACAAATAAAATACACTTACTGATGATAAAAAGAGAGGCTGTCCAGACTCCAGTTGAACTTCGAAGAGGAACTCTTCCCTTATAATCGACGGAAGAATCACGAACCCATTTCTCTTCCTCGTCTGATTCTTTAGCTTCACGTCCTACTTTCCTGTTCTCCGGTTGCTCCATCTAGCCAACCAGGTTTAAGGAAGAACTAAAACAGTTGGAAAGTTGACAGAGACGAATATTTTTTGGGAAGGGAGTCGGAGTGTTTTGTGACAAGCTGATGGCTAGCTTTACTCGATTTTTATACTTGAGTAACCGAGGCTGGGCATCGGGATGGGTTCTAATCATTCATGAAAGTTTTCATGTTGTTATTTAATGGAGTGGTTTAAAATTGAACATCGGCACACTTGACTTCAGTCCCTATCTTTTGGTTTAAAATTAAAGTTGAATCTATAAGCAAAAATCACCCTCTTGTGCCTTTTCCACGTGAGAAAGGAGTGTTCAAGTTGATTAACCTAACCTATTTTGCTGTGCTTAAAAAACTCTTATTACCCTTTTTGGGTGTGCTCAAGGGAATGAGTATACTCTGAGTGAAAACTTGGAAGTGTGTCAATCTTTGGACACAATGGGTGTGACACCATCCAGATCCAGATGCGATTGGGCTTGGTAGTGCTCCAAACCCCGAGAATGCTTGGTAGTGCTCCAAACCTAGTCATGATTGAGCTTGGCGGTGTGTCAAACCCTGGCACGCTGGGTCTCACGTCAACTAGATTCAGGTGCGATTAGACTTTATAACGTACCAAGCACCGAGAGCGCTGGGTTTGACGCTAGCCAGACCCAGCCATGATGGGGCTTGGTGGTGTGCCAAACCCTAGCACGTTGGTTTTAACTCTAGCCAAACTTAGGCGTGATTGGGCTTGGCATTGTGTCAAGCACTGGGAACGCTGGGTCTAGGGTCAACCAGACCCAAACGCTTGACAATGTGCCAAGACTCAGGCTCGCTAGGCTTGATTGTACGCCAAGCCTTTGACATGCCCATGAGAATGCGTATGCTCCCTTGGAACACCCAAGGGAATGACCATTCCTTGGCATGCCCAAGGAAAATGACCATCCTTCCTTGGCACGTCCAAGGAAATGAGGTAATGTGGGTCTGACAAACATACCAAACCTAAGGCACTTGGACTTGACAGTCATCCAAGTCCACGATAACATGGGTCTGGCAAACATGGCAGACCAAGGTACTTGGACTTAGTCATCTATCATGTCCGAGGTAACATGGATTTGACGAACACGTCAGACTCAAGATACTTGAACTTGACATTTAGCCAAGTCCAATGTAACGTGGATCTAGCGAACATGCCAAATCCAAGGCATTTGGACTCGGCAACCAACCAAGTCTAAGATAACATGGGTCTAAAAACATCTCAGATCTAAGGCAACGTGTGTCTAGCAAACATGCCAACTCCAAGGTACTTGAACCTGACAGTTATCCAAGTTCAAGGTAACGTGAATCTAATAAACATGCTAGAGTCCAAGGTAACATGTGTCTAGAAACAAAATGTCAAATCTAAGGTACTTGGACTTGACAATTAGTGAAGTCCAAGGTAACGCGTGTCTGACAAACATGCCAGGCCCAAGATACTTGGACTTGGTAGTTAGCCAAGTCCAAGGTAACGACCATTCTTCCTTGGGCATGCCTTGAAGAATAATCATCCTCCCTTGGCGCGCCCAAGGGAGTGACCAACCTCCTTTGGGTCTAACCTCATGGAAGAACTTGGTCTTCATAGACTTAGCTACATTTGACGTCTTGGACCTTAATCAACCTATACTTTTTATGTGTATAAAAGTTCTTCAAGGACCATCATATTCCCATCAAACATTAATACAGATATAAGAGATATTTATCTCTTATTAAATGTTATCAGGGTAAGATTACACTTCAGACCATTTTTCTTATAAAAGGACAAGATTCGTGGATTATAAGTACTCCATAAGACTTTCAGAACAAAGGTTCAGAATCTTCATTTTCTACTGTACATATATTTTAAGAGCATCTCTCTCTATAATATTATTTTATTTTCTCTCTCTAAAAAAAATACGTATTTAAGCACCGAAGAGCCCTCGTCTCTATCAAATAAAACTTTATGCAAGGTATTAGTCACAATCCGTCTTGGTCTACCAATTACAAAGTATATGCTAAAAAACATTTTGACCAGAAAGAATCAATTAAATTATTAAAACTAAATCATTCACTAATTATACAACTTAACTCAAGAATCCTATTCAAAGTGTAGTAAGGAACTTCTTCGCATGTTATGCTGAGTGCTGCCTATAAAGCACTACATTAATTAATTCAATACTGGACGTCGTTCTTGGTCCACTACGTATAATGGGGTTTTAACAATAAAAAGAATGGCAATAAGTCTCCCTCGGGGGAATCAACGACTACAAGGAACCTTGCATTTAACTTTTTATGCTGTGCATGGTGCTAGTAGATTTTTTTTCCACTTCAGAGAGAGTTTGGGCATCCGGGAAAGGCAGGTTTCCCATTGGAATGGAGAAGGACATTATATAATCGAGGCTTGTGGGTCACTGTGATAACAATGTTATAAATAGGTGTTGAAATTCACATGCCAGCATCTAATTCGAGTGAAGACGTTACTATTAAAAAAGGTGAACGCGGTTAACTCTTTTGCCTAAAGTAAAAGTGAGGAGAGGGACATGTAGCTGTGGAGGAGCAGATTAAGGAGCTACGGACCGTATAATTCCATAAATATAAATTAAGAAAATATTGTTGCCCACTTGTCCTCTTGGATATGTATTCAAGCAAGATATCCCTTTCTTCAGCGTCATGGAGTTCGAATCATATCGGTGATTTGATTGATTTGGGATGGCATTAAAAATCAAAACTACAAAGAGTCGGTCAAAATGATCGAACCTTATCAGAGATAATTACTATAGGTGGCATGCGATCAATATAATCAGAGTTCATAAATATCTTCACTTTCCTCTGTGTATATCCCTCAAGACAACCTTCCCCCTCCCCCCACCAAGTGCCACCATTGTCTTAATCCATAGATTAATCTTGAATTTTCTTTTTTAATAAGATTCCACTAACTCTCCTATCAACTCAAATTCCATTCATTTAGTGTAATAATAAACAGGTTTAATTCTTAGTTGTTCGTGACAGATAAAACCATAATTTTGGCGTGGATATTCATTTGAAGACATGTACTTGGTTTTTTTTCTCTAGTACTTTGTGTTAGAATTTATTTTGTAAATCATGATTAATTGATATATTTGAAGTTAAATTTAAAGTGGGGGTATATTTATTTTTAGGGTTAAAATTTAATTGAAACTATTCTCCAATAATTTTTTTAATATGTAATATTAACATCATTAAAAATCCTGAGTACTTGAAAAATTAATATTAAAAAATTTCAAGTTAACATGTTTTGTGAAATTATAGAAATTTTTTCTTCTTCTTATAATTCATATAATAGGAAGTTGAAGGGTAATAAATAAACCTAAATAAAATTTAGATTTGAGTTTATTATAAAAAAAATTATTGACCCATAAAAAAATATTTTTTTTCCATGTCAATTATGAACATCCATCCCATTATTAATGTATGAACAATCAATCTTTTTCATATATATGAAGATTTTTTCCAAAGAAAAAATAAATTGATTTTAAAGCTAAAGTTGATAAGTTTTTATTTTTTTATAGTGGGTAATTAAGGTAAGATAATGAAAATTAATTTTAGAAATTACTAGAATTAATTCTTCATTAATTTTATTTTAAAAAATCAGTATAAGTAGAAGTGGAATGAAAATAAGAGATATTCTATACATATTATTTTGCTACAAATCTCTATCCTTCCTCCCTTTTGTTTTTCCTTCTTTTCCTCCTTCCTAGAGCTCAGCTTCATGTCCATTGTATCATCTTAATCTTCGTCTGAACATATTATTTTCTATGGTATTAGTTTATAGTATTATTTAATTTCTACTTTCCATTCTGATAAATTTAAAGCTTCCTTTTGTTACATATTTCAAGGTGGATGAATGGCAAGAGATAACACAATCTTAGTCTGACTTAAGGAATATTCTCGCTTCATGGATTCCCATGGTTTCTTAATGACAGTACTAATGTCTTTGTAATTATGGATTACAGTGGTTTAATAATATATGTTATGTCTATATGGTCTATGCTGCTTCGTTCGGGAATGGGCTTCTCTGATTTATATCAACTTTGAGGTACGGTTGCTTCATCTAATGCAGAGTTTTGAGTATGATTTCACACAGCAGGGTTGTGCCCAAACAGAAAAAAGCTAGACTCAATGACGCCATGCTAGAAAAGTGGTGGTCAGGGGCTTGGCTCCTCTGGGTTGTGCTCCCCACTCTCAAAGGCGACGGGGGATCCATTTTTGACGTGCATACTGTGGAACCCATCATTGTCTAACGTGAATGCGTTATGTTGGGTCGCAATTTGTGAAAAAGTAAGGGTTCCACACAACCTCTGAACTTTATTTTGTTTTTGATCAATGATCAATGGTAGGACCTCTGCTAACTGCACACAACCACAAATCAATCTCAGTGCGCATACGGGTGCAGCCCCACCAAAACGCCGGGATATATCCCCTTGTTTGTCCACCAGAAACGCAGAAACAGCTATTTATCTGGGCTCTAAAACGCTCATAGTTGTCGGATATATAATTATATCAACGCTAATCACTTTTTCAACTCTAACTTCTTCTTGGATGCCCTCGGGAAAAATGGAAAGGTACTGTATTTTTTCCGTGCGGAGCGTTTCGGAGCATGAACAAATCTAAGTCATGATCTAATCAACTGCTCATGGAGCCCAATAAAGGCCTAAAATCATTTTTGTGGATGTTGCAATAAATGATTTAACTGCACTTTTCTAAGTTTTTTAATTTAGACACCCCTTCATGTTCATTTTATTTTTCTTTTAAGAGGTATTTTTCTTTTATTTTTCATTTTATTGAGAAGCCTACCTACAAAAGTTTTATATTTTTTTCTCTAAGGGTATAATAATTATTTAATTGTATTAAAAGAAGGTGTCCAAACTAAATTGTTCTCAATCAATTTTATAATAATTAATGAATTTAAAAAAAAAACAATTGTACTATCAATTGCAAAGATAATTATTTTTTTATAAGGATAAAATCATAAAAACATTGCTCTAGTAAATAAAAATATGTGTCTAGAAGCGTCGTAAATTACACTAATATCTTTTAGTATTTTTTTGTAATGTATTTTTATTTGTTTTTATATAATTTAACTATTTTATTTTTATCTATTTAGAGCAAGGTGGTGGCCGGCTTAACTTGATTTTTATTGTTGGAGGATTTTGAGAAATTTTTTTATATTTAAACAATAATTAGTTGTCTTTTATAAGTTATTATGGATAGTCAAATCTTATCTTTGTAAGAAATCAAGATCAACAAATAATCAAATAATTAAAGAAGAAAATAAATTATTATACTTTCCAAGGAATATAATCATGATTAGCAAAAAATCAAGAGCACCAATTAATAAAATCCCCGATTTCAAATAAAAAAATCTACTAAAAAGATAGAATCCTAAAAGTTGTACTAATCATATTCTTAAACTTCCATCTAACTTGATCTAGTTTTGTAATGGGTTTGTCAAGAAGACGAGAAAAAAGGCGTTGATGATCATATACGAATTTAATGTTTTGATTATCAAGTCCTGTAAATAAGTGTGTGGGTGAAAGTTATATGAAATTTCTTGATTTTTTTTATTTGTTCTTCTACTCGGAGAGCTGGTCATGGTAAAGAGATATAATATAATTTATTTGAGTTTGCTGAAATTTATATAAAAATCATATAAATAAGAAGATATTGAAATCTCGTGAGATTTATTAAAAAAGTTTTTTTCACCAAAATAACAATAAAATCTTAAAAAACAAATGATTAATTATTTATAACAATAAAAAAATTTCAGCTTGATTAAATTTCAAGAGTTTCAAAAATTAAGTATCATATATACATGCTTCTACTTTAAATATTATGTTTTAGTATACACACTAGAAGTTAATTTCAATATCTTAATCATGTATGTATATACTAGTTTTTATTTTATGATTGCAAGTTTATAATCAACTTATAATTTTGCACAGGGGAAGGTTTGGCAGCAGCCATATTAGATCTCTTGAGCAAGTCGATGGCATATTTTGATTGTGTGAGAGTTAAACCAGAAGAATCTTGATGGGCCTCCATACCAAGAAAAAAAATGAAGATCCCCAAGGTCTTTGATATATATCAAACTTGGATCGTAACTGATGGATAATATTGGAAATGACAAGTGAACTTGAACCAGTTCAAATTATATCATCTACATAAATAAGTAGAAGTGCCATACCATACCATGTGAGCTATGATAAATGAACATAGAGGAGTGCTCACATCCTGCGAAAATGTGAAAAAGAAAATGAATGTTCGTTCATGTCTGTCACATAAATGAAATATATTCTGCTAGCCTTGTTTTACGAATCCGTAAGGTACAAACTTTGTTAGTTGGAACAACAAGCTTTCTTGTTGATATTCGTCGACAAATTTCCAATATGAATAGAAGTCCCCTGGGGAAGTCCTGTCGAGTTAGCTGCCTCTTGCGCTGCCAGTGCCTTTTTGCTAATAATTTGGTAGATATCCAACAAAATGGTCTGGAATGCCTTTTCAACATTGGAAGCTTCCAAAGCTGAAGTCTCAAGAAATGAAAGGCATTCCTTCTCGGCCAGCATTTGAGCATCTTCTGCTGAGACTGATCTGAGATGGTTCAGATCGGTTTTGTTTCCAGCCAGCATGATGACAATGTTAGAGTCTGCATGATCCCTTAGCTCACGAAGCCACCTCTGGACATTATCAAATGTTTGCCTCTTGGTTATATCATAAACCAAAAGGGCACCAACTGCACCTCTGTAGTATGCACTGGTGATAGCTCTGTACCTTTCTTGGCCAGCTGTGTCCCATATTTGTGCTTTCACTGTCTTCCCTTCTACCTGCATAATAGTAAATCTTAGCTTTATTTTTTTAAAAAAAATTAAATGATCAAAAATTAAGAACCAGAAAGCAAAAAAAGAAAAAAGAAAAAACAAATTCAAACTCTGGAAACAGGTAACCTTAATTGCTACGAGGGACTCTTGCAGGGGAAGCGACAGGCCACTTAAGTACTCCTGTTCTCCATCTAATCTAAAATGTTCTCCTGTTCTCCATCTAATCTTAGCTCTGTGTTTTAATACTCTATTGATTGTTGAAAATATTTCGTGATTTAATAAAAAAATAAAATAAAATTGCTGACAAAACTTAAGAAGCCTGTAAATTTCCGTTTGTAGCGCAACGGGTTGGCACGTAACATCATAGGAATCGGCAACGAGATTCTTATGTCACTCCCACATATGGAGGGAGGCGATCAGAAGCCATTCAATGTTTTCGAGAACTGTGTTCCGGTTTTTTTTTTTTAATATGGAATGTTTATTTTTATATTTTAAAAATATTTTAAAAATATTAATTTATAATTTTTTAATTTTAAATTAATATATTTTTAAATTATTTTATTATGCTATGTAAAAAATATTTTAAAAAATTATTATTATTACACTTTTAAACACCCAGCAATATGCATTCCACTTTCATATATATATATATATATATATATATATATATATATATATATATATCACGACTGCAACAATACCTAAAAGGCTAAAAATGCAAGCGCTAGCACGCTCAAGCACAATTCCACACAAGACATGGATAAAGTAACAGATTCAAAACCTAAAAATTGGATGGTGGCATCGATACCATAATTTGGAAATCAAGATTTGTTTCACAGCAACTGATAATAAGAAAAAAAACGTCAAATCTTAAGACTCTGCATAGCATAAGCCCAAAAAAAAAAGAATTTAAAAGCAAATAAAAGAAGAAATATAGATCTCGATGTCTATATGTGCTTGATGATACGTAGAATTGAAACATACAAACCTGAAGAGTCCTTGTTGCAAACTCAACACCAATAGTAGACTTGGACTCCAAGCAGAATTCATTACGAGTAAATCTGGAAAGAATGTTGGATTTTCCAACACCTGAATCTCCAATCAACACAATCTTGAACAAATAATCGTATTCATGATCCACCTTGTATGCCATTAATTAAATTAATGAATTAACCCTCTCCTTTTTCTTTAATCCTCCCTCCCAGACACCACGCCCTGACCCCCAAAGCAATATAGAAAATATATTGAAACTGGCAAATTTGGATTGCTAATTGAATTAGAAATGGGTTGCAGAGAGAGAGAGAGAGAGAGAGAGAGGTACACTAATGCTGCAAGAGGGAGAAGCAAAAACCAGAATGACGGACAAAAAGGCATTTTAAACGGTTTTTCTTTCATTCAAGGAGCGAAACTCGGGGGGGTTTAAACCATAGATAAAAAGCAAAATCATATATTACTTTTCACGTCTTTATTCTTTATAAAAAAAATAAAAAAAAAAGAAAATTAGTGAGAAGGGCCGGACTCTTCTGGACACTGGACTCTTGGACTTTCCTCTCCACCCAACAACAGCAAGTTCACGTTCCTTCCCAGTTACTGGATTTCTTGAATGCTAGCCCTAGCCCTCGGATGAGCCTCCTTGATTTATTTTGTATTTGTAGGCGAGTTCTACCATTATATTATAATTATTTTTTCTTATAAAATAGTGTTTATTCCGGAAAGAAAGACGGGAGGATACCAAATAATGAAAATAAAACGTATCAGAAAGAGATTAACATATCTGGATTATTTATTAAACAATTATCTGGTATAATCTCGGCATGCCTCCGGCTAGATTTTTGAGATTTCAATTGATTATTCAATTACAACCACCAAATTTGCATGTCAAATTAATTCTGCATTTAATTTAATAATGAATCACAGTTACATTATACTCAACAATGGCATCACCATTAGTTGCATTTATAAAGTAAGTCTTCAACTGAGCAAACCCTCTAGCCAACCTGAACTTTCCTCTCCCTCCAACCACGGCAAGCTCACGTTCGGTATTTATTATGGGATTTCTTGAAAACACACTAATGGAGCTCCCATTAAATTCGCCGGTGGTGAATCCAAAATCAAAATATACCACTAGAGATGGTATATCTTGACTAGATGATACATACAGCCCCTGGGCATTCCCAATGACCTCGGAGGTCAGTTCGGGCCCAACTGTAAGAGGATCATCAAAGACAAATATGCTCCCAAACGGAGCTACTGACTGACCCGTGGTGATGTTGGGACGGGCAACAAGAACAGCACTAGGGTTTTTACCACTGAGTGTGTCGTGGAAGAAGAAGTGGAGATTGGTTGTTTTCTCTGGTAAGGATTCATAAGGCATGCTCTGAGAGTAATATTGGCCATGCGCATGTGTGGTGATCATGAAAAGGATCAAAGCCAAACCCAAAACTTGCATGCCTTCCATCTGCTCTGCACTTCAGAAAATTTAGACTCACACTCTTTCTTTGCATAAATTACAATGTCAATCGAGTTAATTTATATTAAGATGTTAGATGTGATGCTAGCTGGCGCATCTAATTTTCCTTAATAATGCTGCCATTAAATTACCAAATATAAGAAAAAACTTAATGTACTTTCGGAGAATATTCAATATTCTGATCCTAACATAGGGAAACTATTGGTATTTGAATCAGAAAAAGGCAAATATGGATAGTCAACGTAAATAAATAGATTTGTACGGATTCAACACCACCTTATATAGTATATGCAATTCAATTTAATGCAAAATCTACTGTCCTATTTTGTGGGGGTATTCATCCCCAATGTGGCAGGATGATGAAGTGGATTATATTTCTTGGTCTCGAAACTCTATGGAAACACAATCTCTACTATTATGGTAAATGTAAAGGGAGGATGATCCCGAGTTGACTGCATTGTATTACTTCGGATGCGCACGATCGGATAATTATAGAAAATAGAGGCGAATACGAGTCGGGTGACAATTATAGAGAAACTTCAGTCATTCTTCCAGCGAATCAAAACTCGAGGGCTTGTGAAAGAGGCTGCGAATCTGAAGGGTGCAGTTGAAATTTTTCTGGGCAGCTATTTGCAGTTTCAGCCAAAAACATCTTACTTCACCCAACGGAAAAAGGATCAATATAAAAAAAACTTCATAAAAAATATGAAAGCTACTTTTTTCTAGATTCAAAGAAAATCTTAATTGTTAATACATGAATTAAATCAAATTAAATAACTTTCTTACTCCGGATCGCTATTCCAAAATTAGCTTTATCCAAAAAGGAAAAATAAAACATAGCTTTAAGAAAATATTGCAAATGGTAACAATCTAAGAATTCTTTGTCGGCTGGAGAGGCCAGGAAATGTGCTTAATGGGGTATAACCCAGTAGCCTTTTAGGAAGACGGAGACCAATTCCAAGACTTCAACTAAAATAAATGGAACTTGATTAGTGCACGAAAGCTTCATCACACGAGTATTTCATAGAAGATGATCTCATGGACTTGATATTTCATATACGACCATAGTTTCGATAGACTCTGGTGAGTCAAACCTCCTTCGAGTCATCAATTTTGCAGCCAATCAGCTACTTTTCTTCACCATAGCCAACCATATGTTCATAATTGATGGTGATGATGCCTCCTATCTCAAGCCCTTTACCACCCCAGTTATCATGCTAGGACCTGGCCAAACCATTTATGTTTTGATCTATGGAGATCGATTACCTGGCCGATATTATATGGCAGCCTGAGCTTATCAAGGTGCATAAAATGCACCATTTGATAGCACTACAACCACTGTCATTCTTGAATACAAATCTGCTCTTTGCCTGCTAAGTGTACAATGAAACCATTTATGCCACCACTTTCAGCTTATAATGACACAACTACAGTCACAACACTCAGTAGAAGCTTTAAAAGTCCTCGAAAAGTTGAGGTCCCGACCGATATTGATAAGAAGTTTTTCCTCAGAGTCGGTCTAGGACTCCACTTCACAGTCGATTCTAGCAACAGAACAACAGAGCCAGGACAGGAAAAACAAAAGAAAACATTTTAAAAAATGCAAATCTCGCAAGGTTAATTTATAATTCAAAAGGAGAATAACAGAAGAATGAGTGAAGAAAATGAAAAGGTGAAAGGAATTAAGACAGGCCTGCCTCACTTATGCACTCTGCAAGAAGCTAGAACAAACCGCGTTTTGCCTAAACAATATCTTAACATTTGGTGTGATTCAATGCATAAAAAGTTTAATGAGAACTTCGCAAAACTTGATGAGAATCAAGATGTTAAAAGATATTGATCCTGTCATTATCAGCAGGTTCCAGCGTCATAAAAAAATCTGAATATAAATGCCAATGATTACCTTAGATTGCTGGAAATTTCCATATACAAACCATAGGCGAGACTGGTTGACAATACAGGAACATCCTCTGCATCTCCAGCAAATGAGTGATCGAAAACGGTTCATACATTAATCAACGCATTTATTATACCTACACCGACCTGTAAAGGCTGCTATCAGTCCAATGCTCCAAAAACAAAACCAATACTATCAATCATGGAGCAATAACGAAATAGCAACTGAAAAGACCATTGACCCAGAACACGTAATCATTAAAAAAGAAACGAAACCAGCAAAAAACCAAACCAAATTCAAGCAGCAACTTATGTGGTTGCATGTTGCCTTTTTTGCAGCGGCATCTCTCCCAAAGGTGGCCCTGGAACCTGAAGATTAGAGTCCAAAACCAACCAGAAGTATAACCAAGTAAACGCCAGCAGCTCTCCCAAGAATGAACAGGGTGAGGTGCATTCAGTGCACACTGATGGTTGTCGAATCCAAGTGGCACAGGAAGCCACCAAACCCAATCATCCTGAGAGAAGAATGGGCCCACACCTGTCAATCAGAGACAGACCCTACAATCTCCAGCGCATTCCCACCCAAAACGACAGCCGCCAGCAACAATCCTCGTCGACTGGGACTGATCTCTTCACACAGCAACACAACAGACCCCAGCCCGTATTAATTTCAACAAAAGAAAAAGAAAAGGAAAAAGAAAGATTAGTAAGGAGATAGATGAATACCGTTTGGGAGGCGTTAAGAGAGACAGGGGGAGAGTTTTTAGAGCCCGCCCGTATCTGGGATCGGAATTTTCCATGACTGATCTGAAACCCTAACCCTAGGACAAACTGGCATAAAATAAACCGAAGACAGAAGGAGGAGGAGAGAGAGAAGAGGTTTCGGTGGTAAGTCGAGTCCTATTAGCTGTTTTTGTAACGGTTAGGAAACCCCAGCGTGATGGTTCCGCAGGCGGGGATTTTACGCGAATTTAAAATTGGGTCTTAACACTTACGGTCTCTTTGTATTAATTCACTCCAGACACGTGTTTGCTGGGCCCTCAAAGTTTCCTTATAAAAAATGATCCCCTCTGCTGCTGAAGGTCTAAAATGGAAACAACCTCGGCCTCTATTTTTTACTTCGCGGATAAAAAAAAAATAGAGAAGAGAAGAGGAACTGTATCAAATTCGTTGATCAGTGAATGTGTTTGAAATTGTGGTAGTAATTTTTTTTTTCAGTGAAAGGAAACAACTCCATTCAAGGAGGCCATGGGCCTTCACGGGCTTCTCCAGCATGTTAGAAGAGCTAATACTGGAAGCAAAATCGTTATTGGAATGCTTGACACGGGAATTTGGCCAGAATCTGAAAGTTTCAGTTGCCAAGATTTCTTTCGTGACAAGTAAACCCTCTAAGTGCCCAAACAAGCATGCATAAATACTTCGTTGTGATACATTTCTAACAATTAGGATTTGCAACGCATGTAAAGTAAAATAATCAGAGCTCGATACCACCGAGCCAATGGAATATTTGGTGAAGACGATATTATATCGCCAAGGGATACAGAAGGGTATGGCACTCATACTGCATCAACTGCAGAAGGGAACTTTGTTACTGGGGGAAGCATTGGAGGCCTTGCCTGAGGAACTACTCGAGGAGGGGCTCCCCCTTCTCGCATTGCTGTGTACAAAATTGGTTTGATGACTGTTTTGATGCTGACATTCTTGCAGCATTTGACGATGCTATTGCCGATGGAGTTGATATAATTTCTCTTTCTGTTGGAGGGTCTACTCGTAGACAGAATTTTAATGATTCAATAGCGAATGGAGCTTTCCACGCAATGAAGAATGGAGTACTTGCATCCATTTCTGCTGGTAATTCAGATCCTGATCCTGCAAAAGTCAGCAATGTTTCGCCTTTGTTTCTCCCTGTGGCTGCTAGCACAATAGATAGGAAATCTCTGACCAGGGTCAAGTTAGGAAATTGAGCATTTTACGAGGAAAGCAGAAGCAAGAATCTGTACCATTCAAACAAGCTATATCGAATTCTAAAGCACCACTAGATATAAAAATGACCATTTTTTACCATTCAGGGAACCTCTATATATACCTTCACACTTGAGCACGATATGCACCCCATATTCTATGCTGGAGATGTCCAATATAACAAAGAAGGATACAACGCGTCCATATCCTGGTAAAATAGGAAACGAGATGAATGCTGATTCAATAATGGCTCTGTTCAAAAAAAGTATCCCATATTTTCACACATTGGATGGCTAAACGTTGTAATTAGTTACTCAATGCACACAGGCTCACTGGATAAGAAATTGGTGAAGAGGAAAATAGTCCTCTGTGATTCAATTGGTGATGGACTGCCAGCATAAGCAGGAGCAATCGGTACTATATGCAGGATGGTTGTTACAAAGATGTGGCCTACAGTTTCCAGCTTCTCATTTGGGATTGTGATGGACTTGATATCTCAAAATATGTGAACAAGGCTAGGTATTTTCCTCAATTCACAATTCTGTTGGTGTGAAAGTGCAAATGATGTTTATGTGCACAGTACTAATTCAATTGCTTTGTATTGATATTTCAACAGAAAACCAACTGCAGCAATATTCAAGAGCATCCAACAAGGGAATGATTTGGCTCCATATGTAGTTTCATTTTCTTATATAACAAGTGACATCATCGAGTTGAATTGAAATCCATTTGTCCACTAACATGCCTCCTCTTTTTTCTCTGTATCAACTTGTTGATATTTTGCAGCCCGAACTAGCAGCCCCTGGAGCAGACATTTTGGCAGCATGGTCCCAAGGTAACAGTGTAACAGGATTGAAAGGGGATATAAGAGTAGTTCGAGACAACATAATCTCCAGCACATCCATGGCTTGCCCACGTGCAACTGGAGCAGCAGCTTAGATCAAGTCCTTCCATCCTGCATGGTCTCCTGCTGCCATTAAGTCTGCTCTGATGACAACAGGTAATTATTTAATCGATGGTTACCATCTTCAAATGTTTTTGCACAGGCAAGAAAACACAAAAAATGTTAAACTATGGGGTTTTTTTTGTTTTCTGTACAGTTTTTTCCATGAGTGCTGAGACTAATCCTGAAGAAGAATTTGCACATGGATCAGGACACATAAATCCTGTCAGGGTCATTAACCCAGGCCTAACATACGATGCTGGAGGGAAGATTATGTTAAATTCTTGCGTGGACAAGGTTATAACAATAAACAACCAAGACTTGTTACCGGGGATGACGCCAGCTGCTCTGAGGTAACAAAAGAAGCTGTCTGGAAAGTGGAATCTGAACTACCCTTCTTCAGGCTTAACTGCCCTGTCTAGTCATTCAATAACCCATGTCTTTCATAGAACTGTTAAAGATTCCAAGTTACAAGGCAACTGTGAGAGCTCTTAAGAAAGTTACACATATAGGGAGTGGTAAAAAAGAACCCACCAACTGCAGAACTGCCCACAACTGAGGCCAAGGCCCAGTAGAAGGATACTGTCGATCCGGGCACCGTTCTTGCTCCCAAATTTGGGAACCAATCTGCCCAACTAGGTAGGATTAATTACATATTTCATCCCTGTATTTTTATATACTTTTAATATACTTTCTTTATTCTTCTTTAATTGTTGAGGTCTTTTTATTCGAGTAAAATTTATAGAGCGGTCCTTTCATTGTGATTCCATCAAGTTTTTGTTAAATGTGGACAGGTGTAAGAAGATATAGAATTTTGTGCTCAAAACTTAGAGAGAGAGAGAGAGAGAGAGAGAGATGATAGAAAACAATCAAAACGGAAATTTTGAAGAATTACTCACGGATTTTAAAACAAAATATTATATTGGAAAATGTAAAAAGCCTTAAGAGAAAAGGAAGAAATAGATTGTTTTCATGAAAGAGCAAAATAAAAATATGTTAAGCCACCCATATTTATTTATTTATTTATATTTTCATTTTCAATTTCATAATTTTTAAATAAAGGATAACTTCTAATTTTAAAAAACTATAATTTTGAATTTTTTTTTAAAATGGAAAATTATTCTCATATTCTTTATTTTTTAATCTTAGCATTGAGAGATTTAAAAAATATATTGAATAAAAATACAAAGAACAGCGATTTATCATATTTTCGTTTTCCCTCTTTTCTAATTCTTATAAATATATTGATCCTGCGAGAATATGGAAGCATATTTATGAAATCCCTTGCACGTATAACATTAGAAACCCTTTTTTTTCAATTACTTTGTGGATTTTAAGTTCCTGGAACCGGAACATGTTACATGAAGACACGATTTTCAGAATATATATCCATGTAAAATGGAATAAAAGCCAAGACAATTTGCATGAAATGAAAGGAACTCGTTGTTGTGTTCAATAGACGGAACCTGAGAGCAATATTCAGATGAAAATAATGCTTGAAGTTCTGATTGGCAACGAGAAAACACTACATATATACACGACAATATTATCATCACTGTGAGTCAAAGAAGTTCAATGCATTTTGTCTTCGTTTGTTCTTATGTCTCGGTACAGACTTTCATTGACGGTCTTGCTAGCTAACTTGAATACCTTCTTTTCAAGTTCTGACTACTGGACTGGACAGGGAGCTAGCTAGTGTGAACAGCTAGCTATACACATGAATATGGATTCTAAGGGTTCCAAGGAATTATTCTTTCAAAAAATTCTTGCATTACATATGAACTCGTGCCAGGAGAATGAGTGAGTGATTTCTCGTAGAATTAGAGAAGTAATTTAAACAACTATACTACTGTTCTTGAACGATATATAGGACTCGCAGCCCACTTGAAAATGCAGTTCCAGGCAGACCATCTATGTGGGTTATTGCAAAAATGCATTACATTTTTATCTTTTCCTGGGAAAAAGTCCTCTTCCCATTGAATTAATTGCAAAGTTTGGTCCCATTTTCCAAGATAGACAAAAAGAGTCCTCGTCTTTTTTCAAACTGATAGACAGCCATTGACATGTTTCAAGACTAATCAAGTCTTGCCAGTTAATCACAGTACTGGAATTGGGCGGAGTCGACTGGAAATATGCATTTCTTGGAGAGAAAAAATTGCGTTTGGAACATTAGTATGGAGTGTGATTGGTATTGTGGTAACTGTTGTGGTTATGGTTTGAAAAAAGTTATTTTAAAAAAAGTATTTTTAATTGAGATTGGTTTGAAAAAATAGGTGTTTGGTTAAAACTGTGATTGAAATTAAAGTTAAAGAAAAAGTAGTTTAATGTGTTTGGTTAAGGATGCTTTTGAAATTGAGATTATAAAATAATTTTAAAAAATATATATTAATATTGATAGTTTTTAATTTAAATATTGTAGATTTAACTATTTACTATTATATCATAAAATAAATAATACTTTATATAAAATATTTTTTATTGTTCCATTAAATTTTTTAAGAGCACAACAACATAGGTAAAATAAAATTAGAAATAAAATTGGGATTGCGATCAAATTCTGCAAATATTACGTCATCAAGCGATCTCCGTCTAATTTATGTAGTGTCATTAAATAATGTTTAACACTATTTTTTTGAATAAAACACAATTAAAAATAAAAAATATTTTTTTATTTTATTAGATCAGACCCAGTTCAATGTATTTTTAGCGTTGAACCGGACCGGTCGGCGAGGACAGTGGATCCATGAAAAAAACCCATGAACAGTGGAGCTACCTCCACTGTTCATTAAAGGAAACCCATGAACAGTGGAACTAACTCCACTGTTCAAGCGTTTTCCAGCTCAAGAAGCAGCAAATTGCTGCTTCTTGCAAACTTGTGGTTATGCCACAATTAATGATAGGCCCCACCTGTAGAAATCTGCTGTGGGAGCATTACCAAACAGGTGAGTTGCTGTGGTTGCTTCAAACGCAGAAGCAACCACGCAACCAAACACCCACCTCATCTTGCACCGTTGCTTTTTTCTCTCAAGTAGTTTTTGATTTAAATACTATTGATTATTTTCTAATTAATAAAAGAAATAAATTAAAGAATTGAATAAATTAAGGAAATCATGAAATTATTTCTATAATCTAAGATCAAATTAAACAAAAATCACAAATTCTCTCCTGACCCCTGCTATTGCTATTCTGAAACGGCACGCCGTTCCAATGCAAGATTAAATGGAAAAAAGAACCAGGCATATGCCTGTGGAGACTTCATAAAACCTTTCTGGCTAGAACAATTAGAAAAGAAAAAAATGAATAGCCATCAGCGAAAATGCCAGCGGAGATGCTGAGCATGATGAGAAATTTTAAAGTAGTTAAGATGGAATTATCAATGGTTATTTCAGGTGTTTGTTTTGAAAAGAGATCAACACAGTGGAAGGATCTGTCGCCCTACACGGGACATGTATAATCCACTAAATTGGTGTTATGTAATATATATATATATATATATATATATATATATATATATATATATATATATATATATATATATAAAATCAACATGCTTTTGCAGCTAGCAAAGCTTGATCAGTAAATTTCGCAGCAATTTGGGTTGCATTCAATGCCAGCAAGGATTTTGTTACTATTCTTATTTTGGTATGATGTGAGGATTTGATTGCTCTTCTAGATTGTATGTATATAGAGCTTGCCTCCAGTAAGCTAAGCTTGACGTAAGTCAGATCTCATAATTTATTAGTAAAAATAAAATGAATAAAATATTGCTTTCGAATTGATAAGTTATTTTATTAGATTTTTTTTTAAAATTTCAACCACTGAAATTAGCTTGCAAATACATTCATTAATGCATAAAATAATTGTTTAAAAAAAAATATATTAAAGATGTTTGTGCAGGGGAGTAAAGCTTTAGGGGGAGAATCTGGTTTTGCGTGTTATGCCTACAAGGACAAAGCCTTCTTCATTATAGTCACAAAAATATGTTTAGTTGTTATTTATTTGTGCAGCTAGATAATGTTTTTTTTATAAAAAATTTATTTTATTTTTTTTTGAATTATTTTAACATGTTAATATAAAAAATAAAAATTATTATTTTAATGTATTTTAAAATAAAAAATATTTTTAAAAACAATTTATATCATAATTTTAAACTCATTCTTAGTGTATGTTTGATACTGTAGTAATTTTTGTGATAAAGATTTAAAAAAATAAGTTGTTTAAATAAAAGTAATAATTGTGATTTAAATAAAAACAGGTTTAAAAAAATATGTATTTTATTAAAATTATTGTAAGATAGATTTTTGTATGCAAAATAAATAAAAGCAGGTTTTTATAAATAATAATAATTTATTTTACTTTTTATTTTTTATCCTAGCCTCGTTGTGATTCGCGATCATGATTTTTGTATTTTTTTCTCCCCGTGGCTTCTGCTTAATTCCATTGTTAAAATGAACAGAAAATTATTTTAGAAACGATCGACAGCAATCGACCGGAAAATTGCGTGAACTCATTGAGTTCCAACAAATCTAATTTTTATAAAGCATGCATATGTAAATTCATGGATGATTAATTTTCTGTCAGGATGGTCAAGTCTATGCTTCCGGTTTCCGGTTAGCTTCTGGAATGGAATTGCTGCATAAACACAAAATAGTTGTTCATTTACGACTTTAGCTACCCCGTCACCAACGTTTTCCAAAAACACAACATCAATCACTCTCTAGTCGTCGTCTTCATCAATACCATTTCAAACCCTTTCAACACGTCCGACAATCATAGTATGGATTAATGATTATTATTTTATGTTAATTTGGAGAAAATATATTAACCCCCCCGAATAATTCACAATATTGTTAGTAATTTTTCATTTGGCTTCTCTATAATTTTCTCTCCGAATATTGAACTATAGCATAACTATTTTTATTCAACTCAACAGTTTGATTTGCGAGTACCATATCGATGTACTTAGTTCATTATTCTATTAACATTAATGATATATATATAAAATTCTTCAACTCCTCTTCTTTATAAAATAACAAAACTTATTTAATATAAATATTGTATGAATCCTTCAAATTTAACTTTTCTTTAAGCAATTGTTCTTCTAGAATAATTGTTTTTCAATTTGTTTTATGGGAGCATCAGTGTATGAATATATTTTTTTTCAATAAAACTGCATCATAAATTTTATAATATGCGTGTGTGTTTTTGAGTGATCAATGCGATTTTAAGATTCTGGTAGACATGATGACTCCTTTAATACGTTTTCTCAACTAGATAAGTTTATACCGCACACGTTGAACTCTACGTGTGCGGTACTATAAACTTTTGTTTTTTTTTTTTTAATTTTTTTTTTAAAGAATGTTTCTAACCTTAGAAAACTGGAATTGAAACCCGATATGCTCGTCCGGTAACATGTTGACCAATAATTAAAAGCTATATTCACATTGGACCCACATTCATAGCCTTGAGTGAAAGCAACTAACGAAGGCCCCTAATACTGGCCCACCCACAAATGACTTATGGGAGGTGTAAACGCGTTGCCTATCATTCCTTTTTGTGAATACCTTATTGGCTCAGGCTACTCCCTCCCTCTCTGTGTATATATCTGTGTCTGTGTTGCAATCTTATGTTTGTGCTAACTTCTCTCTGCTTCCTTTAATTTACTTGACCAACTATTACCAAGGCTGTTAGAAAGTTAGAGAGAAATGTATGCACCCAAGCAACTTCTAGCATCTGTTCTGCTATTACTGGTCATTTCTGCCATATCTCAATATCCAGGAGCTATAGAAGCCAGGCCATTAACACTCCAACAAGGTAAGGGGAAAAGAGTTACTCGTGTCCAATTATGTATGATTTAGCTGGAATTGTAAGTTATAATATCATCTACTTGGGGTTTTTAACAGGGAATTCGAAGAGGTTTTTTGCCTCCCTGGGACTGGAATGCAAGTGCTGTGATGGTGCGAAAGGTGAATGTAGAAGCTCATGGGACTCATCATGCCCAAAGCTCAAGTGCCATCCATGGAAATCCCACTGATTCAATTAATTAATATCTTGATGCTCTTGTTCCACTTACATTTTCGTTTATGGATAGATGCAGATCGTTTTCTTAATACATACGTTGTTCCCACGCGCTCAACTGTTCTATACTCAAGAAACAATTATGGCATCTGTGTCATCGATATCAGATAATCACATATAATTTTCATTAACTTGTCAAGAAGGAATTTATGAAAAATATACTATGTAAGTATTCGCGTTTTCTTACCGTCACTTGCAATGAAAAATGTTGGAAACTAGAATAGGGAAGTCTTGAAGCAAGAGATTTACTGCGGCGAGACTTAATTTGGAAATGCAATAATTAATTCTCTTTTTTTCTTCTTTTTTAGCCTTTAAGAGTTCCAATAAATTTTCAGCTAACAAATCCTAAGGTAACTTATAATCTTTCACATTTTTTTAAGAAATTCAAGAATCAAACTCTACTTATAAAACAATCCAAGGTTCGTTAATTCCATGGCAAACAACGTAATAAGAAGATGCTAGGTTTCTTACACTAGGGAAAGTCTTGCATAGTTATGAAAGCTTAGGATCAAATTGTACTAGTGTTCAAATTGTATGTAAGGAATCTGTTCTAGGAGTGTGTGATAGTAATCATAGTATCATGACCCTTGACAGAGGTTTTTCCAGTTTCATATTGAAAGCATCACGCCAAAGTCGTTTCGCAAATTACAATTCTAGAAGAAAACCAGAAAGAAATTCCAAGGGAGCAGCTGCTGCTTCAACTACGCGTACACTGATATGTTTGTGGGCCTAAGAATACGAGGGGGCGTCAAGGAAATCGGCCCTTATGAAATAGCTTGAACCCAACTCATTCTAAGATTTGAACACGAGCTATTTCATACTGAAAATCTTAAACGTTGCTTGCTTGCTTCTTCATGTCGTTTTCTTTTCTTTTGTTTTTTTTTGTGACGAAGCGACACAAACTATGCTCGAGTGGTCCTCTAGGGAACTGAATGCTTTCATTTTCATCGAAGACATTTATTTGGTGTCTTGCTGTGCTGCTGGTCCATGTAGAATCCATACGTCAACCAAATTTACAGAACAGTACAGCAATTACAAATCAAGTTTGTCAAGGCTAGCCATATGAAAGCTTGGTTTGTATTCCAGAATCAATATATAAAAGCTGGAGCCTGGAATATATGATTCCGAGGGACTTCTCACAACTTGACTAGTTGGTCTCTCGGGGATCCAGCCCCCTGGCTAAACAGACTTAGCTTTTAAGTATTAGATATTCCTATTATCTACTAATAAAATACTCTTGGCATATTGCGAAGATCTTGAACCAAAACCAGATTCAACAACTTCTAGAAATCAGCAGCCCAAATCGATCGGCAACGAATTTAATATCATTTCCTTTCGTGTCTGCCACAGGTTCTAGAAAATACAGCTATACCTTCTTCTTTTGCAATGTGCGGGACTTGACTACCTTAACTATTCGATACTCCGTGGCAGTCATGTAACTTAGAGTTCAAGGTAGCAGTTGATATTTTATCAAGAGTTTGTCGGTTACTGTAGTCTAAATGCTTTTTAAAAATAATTTTGTTTGAAATATATTAAAATATTTTTTTATATTAGTATATTAAATTTATATAAAAATATTTTTTTCAACTTTTTTAAAGCAAATATACTTTTAAAATATATAAAAAACAAAAGTTTTAGCTTCTTGTTTTTTTATTGCAAGAAAATACATATTCTCGTCGTTTTGCAAATTGTGAGAAATTTGTCGGCTGCCACGAAAATTTCATTAAATTTGCTACATTTTTCTTTTTCTTTTTTCTAGATAAGGGATATCCTTGTGAGATGAACTCGCATTTGACATTGTTTTTCTTATAAGAATTTTTTGAAAAATAAAAAGTGTAAAGAAAAAAAAGTATAAAAGAATAAAGATAAGAATAAAAAGAATGTTATATATAGACTAAGTGTAAAGTGATAAATATTCTAAGTTCAAAGAATAAAAATAATATATTTTTAAAAAAATATATAAAGAAAAAACTATTAAAATATTACAAAAAATGAAGATAAAAAAATGTAATAAATAAACCGAGTGTAAAATGATAAAAATATCAAATATAAAAAAAAAATAAAAATTATTTTTTAAAAAAATCTTAAAAATTAAAGATTTATAATAAAAAAATTAAAGAAAATTTTAACTGTGTAGTGTGTTTATATATAATTAATAATAAGACTTACTTGAAAGTACTTTTTTTCTTAATTTACCTTTTCCTTCTTCTTAGGTGGCTGGGGGTGAACGAATATGAAGGGATTTTTAAGCGGGCATCCCTCAAAATGAAACGAACTTTCAATATATATATATATATATATATATATATATATATATATAATAAAATAAAAAAACCATCCTTCGAACTTTCAATATATATATATATATATATATATATATATATATAAAAAAAAAACCATCCTTCGATTTTATAGAAAAGTCGCAAGGACGGATGAAAGGAATAGCATTCCGGATTATAGAAACGTAAGGACGCAGATGAGCTGATGGACATATCACGCCATAAAACCGGCCCCAATTAGAGACTAGCCCTAGAAAACTATAATGTCACACGTCATTAAAGTCACTGTCCTTCGAATGAACTTATCCGCTTATATCCAGAAGGAACCTAAAAGAATGAAATATTATATTTTTTTAATTTGAACTACCGTATCATCGATCAGGACCACAGATAAATATTTGTATGGGTTGTACGCACAACATCCACCTTTATCCTCAAAGGATTGAGAATTCATCGATCCACGCTTGAAACTCAGATTATATAACCATGACGACCCTCGACTACCTCTAATCTCTCTTTTATATGGATCTTTTCGAGCAAATTTCATAGCTTTGTATTTTCAATGACTATAATGCCTCAAACGCTTTGTCTTGCTGCTCGGATCGAGCAATAATTAAGACTCCGTCCTTGTTCTTGCTTAGACATGGACTTCATCATCTTCCTTGTCCCCTTAATCGTTTTCCTTGAGACAAAATTAATAACCTTATCTCGAAAATTATACGTTTATCTAGCTAGCACTCTTACGCTACCAACCGCAAATGTTATTGTCAGCCTGAAAATGCCAAAATATATGAATAAGAAATCGTGCTTACAAATCCAAGATTAGCGTACGTATTGCTATCTTGAATATATCCAGGATAAACATTAAAAATAGCAGTTGTTATCGTGGATATATGCGTACGTATGCTAATTTGGCAATAAACATTGAAATACTTGATTTCTTTTTTCACAACATGTAATAAAATTGCCGAGTTATCCTCAGGTAATGCGAGTCCGAAGCGCAAATATGTTTCGAGTAATTAACTCAATCTTGATCAAAATCGGTGGTACGATAAAGTCCAACAACCTAGCTAGCAGCCATGAGCGCTCCAACATTGTCCACACACACAAAAAGAACAAACATATATTCTGTCATTGAACCTGGGAAGATTTTGCAGGGTCAGGGGAAAGAATAAATGTACAGCATCTTTAATGCATGGAATAAAATTGGTATATATATCTTCTTAGTATTTAGTTTAAGGGAAATCCATAACATCTTCAATGCATGGAATATTGGTATATCTTCTTAGTATTTAGTTTAAGTGAAAGGAAAAAATAGAAGAAAAAAGGAAAGGGATGGAAGGCCAACTATTTGGAAGCATATCCTATGAGACCAAGTTGAGCCAAGACCTTATCTGGTTATCCTCATGCATGAAAAAAACAGCAGAAAGAGAGTCAAAGATATGGGCATGGGAGACACGTGGCAGAGAGGGGTTGGAACTGGCAGCATGTCCACTTGTAGACAGAGGATGCACCCCATGTGTCAAAAAGAGTAGAGAGGATTGAATAGAGGCACATGGGATTGCTGCAGCATCAGCGAGAGCATCCTAAAGCACCGTTTTTTGGGCTTATAAATAGCAGAGATCGTTTGCATTACATCTCCACAACTGCAAGTCTTCACGTGATTTACATCCACCCTTGAAGTTTTTCTTTTACCTGTTTGTTTCTTTCTTTCCTTAATTTTCACTCGGCAAACCTTATCTACCACTCCTACCCTCTTAATTTGTGCTGTTTTTTGGGCTCAGTTAGGTGTTTGCTCCCTCTTCAATTTGTTTGGAGTCTTTTTGGGGTCAGTGTGGTCGTTACTGTAGGCTATTAAAGAGTAGTTTTGTTCGTTGGTTGACAAAGAAAGGTTAAAAAAAATCCAATCTTAGCATGGAAAACAACAGGCAAGTCGGTGCTTCTTCTTTTGATCATCTTTTTGGTCCTAAAGACTCTTCCTCTTCATCATCCGCCTCAAGTGGGATATTTGGGTCCATTTTCCCTCCTCCATCGAAGGTACTTTACTTGGAGACCTTTTAATTTGTTAGGCTTAATTTTATGATGTGTGACAGGGTACTACTATATATTATGGGGGTTTTGTCGTCTTGCCATTAGCCCAGAAATCAGAAATGACAAATGAAAGTGATTGCTTTCCATGGTTCTCCTGGTTTTTTTTCTTACCATATCTAGTCGCGCGCGGGGGCTAGCAAAGCAACCTCTAAGATTAGCACATAAAAAAGCAAAAGGGATGGCAAAAGATAGAGAAATAGAATAGAAAGACAGGAAAAGGAAGAAACCCTTTTGGAATAATTATTAGCTTAGGAAGGTAGTGGCCGTTCACAGATAATTATTGAACTCCTTGTTGAAAGTATGAATATTTTCCCTTTTAACTGTTCCAATTTCAGGTGCCAGCTGGAAGGGACTCTGGAACTACGGGTAATCATGTTGGGAATGAAACATATGTGAATCCAGGTGTGTGATCATAACTTTTGTTGCAAGAGTAGAAACATCTTGTGTTTGAACTGTAATGACCATCTTTATTGCTAATTACGTTGACTAAAAATATCCTTGTCTCTTGTAGAGATGATATGTGCTTCCAATATTATCTATATTGCACAGTCACAACTCAGTATAACAAAGGCTTTGTGTGAATCGTTCAAATTGCATAAATAGCAGAAATCTGGTTTTGTCATTAATAGATTGCTCGCTGATCAGTGCGCTAAACCATTTTGTGAATGCTTTACATCTTCGGATTGTTTTCAGATAATGCCACTCGGAAAGCCAAGGGAGAGAGCAGCGGCATAAGTGGCAAAGGCCAGAGTTCAGTTTATCAGAACGAAAGGCCAGAACCATGCTATTTTAGTTCGTCAATCTACTATGGTGGCCAAGAAAACTATTCCCCGAGGACCAAGAACCCAGAATCTCAACATGTTGTGAGTAGTGAATCTTTCAATAAACTAATAACTATTTGGAAGATAAGATTATTTCAGCCAATACGGATCATGCATCATAAGATGCATTATAATAGTGGAACATGATAGCTTCATTTTATTTTACTTGCTTAAGTTGTTGGAGTGATAGCTGACTGTTTTTTTTTTCTTCTCCTGAACAGTTCAAGAAAGATTATGGAAAGGATGATCCAAATGGCAACGATCCAAACAGCGCTTCAAGAGGGAACTGGTGGCAGGGTATGGTAGCCGTATAGTTGTAAATATGATTCATTATGATGTTATTTCATGACAGTTTGGTAAATCTTGATCACATGCATTTTTGCAGGTTCACTATATTATTAAGCGTCTGGCCCCATTTTATGCAAATGCAGCATCCCAGTAAACTAAGGTGCGCAAAATTAGTGGATCCATCGTGCATCCATATAAGCACTTTTGTTATCAATTGCTGATTTCTGAAAAGGAAAAGGCTTTTAAAAGGAATAAGAAAATGTTCTCACAAGACCATGTTACAAGGCATCAGGAATTTGCCATTATAAAATTCACCAGAACATTGTAATTTACATGTATGTTGCATCTCTCTTCTTTCCATAGATATGCATGTTATTATTCTTCTTCGCCTTTTGTACGTTATTCAGATGACTAAAATGGTGTTTGTTTAATGTGATGCAGGAATATGACTATGAGCTCTCTCAACGTAATCTATGGAACTAAGAAATTAATACAGATTAGTATAAGACTATCACAGCGTCATATGGCAGGACAGTGCGGTAAATTGTTGGGTTCTTTTTGTTCCAACTAGTCGTATACTCGAGCTGATATATTTCTGTCGGGGTTTTATACCTTCACTCCTTGCAGAATCTTGTATACTAAACAATCCATCATGTTGTCTAGTCGACTAATATCAATATATTGTTCTACCTGTCCATGGACTTTATACTCTTAACTTATTCTCTCCCTATAAAACTTGTACTGTTCAAATTCTAGCTTATGCCAGTTTATAGCTACTGCTGTGACAAATATTGATTAATTTCAGAAAGTGTAAATGGAGAAACAATTACTTGAATCAACTAGAACTGCTCCCAGCAATTCAGCAACTGCAAATGGTAGAAACATGATCAGATCATGATCGTGGCTGCCTTAAACATATGGTTCGAACGGAATTAATCGGGTATCTAAATCAGCACAAACATCTAATGGCCACACATTACTAGTTTAATGGTTGTTTGTAGCAGAATGTTTTTTTGTTGATCCAGACTGTCTGCAAGTCCAATTAATAAAACACTAGATTGAGGCTCATGCTCTTCTTTCCATGATATTCAAGCCCATTTAAGAAGAGGAGTTCCCTCTTCTAGTTTCATGCCAGCAAACGTGAGTTAAAATTACTGAAGCTAAATGCTAATGGAACTTCTAGTCATATTTCATAAAGGCTTTACTTGTGTACTTGCAGTTTTATGATGTTTAGGTATTAAGTATTAAAGTAATCATTCTGATCTGCCAGGTTGGTTTGACAGTGGATGGTGGTCTAATCTGCGATAGAAAGAAAGTACATCTGCTGTAGAATAGTAAAAGAATAATAGAAAAAAAAAACAATTGATCGAGCCAGAGGAGATTAAGCACCAATAGTTATTTATTATTCAGATGTCTGGATGTTACACTACATTTGTTAGCTAGAAGAACTAGCAACAATGATGTAAACTCCAGCAGGTTGATAGAAAGTACTTTACAGGGCGAGCACAGCTCATGGTCTTCACTCTTCAAGGTAAAGTATAAGCTGCAAGAGAAAACAAGTAAATTTAAACATTTAGGGGCAGCAGGTAGAAATAAAGAAGACATGAAAGAGAGCGAATTTGTGATCGAACCTCCACACTTGTAGCCCACGGGACGATCAGCAATGTTGCATCGTTTGGGAATGGTCATTGCAATTTCTGGCTTGATTCCAGAGCTCTTAGCAGTGTTGGAAAGCATAACAGCACAAAGGCACGCTGGGTTCTGTCCAATTTTCTTCACCCGAGCGCAGCACTGGCTTGAAACTGAAGAATTCTCATCCTGTGCTGCTGATGCACAAGGAGCCATCTTGAAAGCCTCCATGTCAGGAGTGGTGTTTTTCCCACATTCACCAGCCCCGTCAACTTGATTGAGCCCAGCAATGCTGAGAATTGCAAGAAACATAAACAAGCAAATGTACTTCATTGGAGTCGCCATTTTTCAATGCAGGGCACAAGCAATGCTCTACCTCGCAGGATTTTATACTGAAACAAGTAGCTGAAAGTTGCTTACATGTGAACCCATAAATCATAGTGGAAGTAGCACTATAAACACAAGGTCATTTGTTTATTGTATCACCTACTCCTTCCACAATGGATTCCAGATTTACACGGCTACAGTAAATGACGGCAACCGCTCCCTAGAGTCTTTGGAACCATTTCGTTGCTTTTTTGTTCACGAAGGGGAAAATGGGTGCTTTTCATGAGCAATTGACAGCATAGCAGTGCCACTTAATTCTACAAAAGATATGACCTATGTTTCTTGAACCCCTCTGGTTTTCACAACTATGAAAGACTCTTGAGTTTACTCCCTCGTGATGTCCCAACATATCTAAGTGATTTAGTACCTAGATTAACAATTATAGTAATTTGTTTTGTTTTTCTTGATTGGTAGCTAACTATTATTTAATAAGCCACTTAGACTGATACTTAAAAAAAATTATATTTGATAGCTTTAAGGATTATATGATACGTACTTAAGTATTTGTCTTCAAAAAAAAATTATGATAATATTTTAAAGAAAAAAATTATGTAAGAATAGATTATAT
This sequence comes from Populus nigra, assembly GCF_951802175.1. NCBI lineage: Eukaryota > Viridiplantae > Streptophyta > Magnoliopsida > Malpighiales > Salicaceae > Populus > Populus nigra. The sequence goes on along the minus strand of NC_084861.1, from coordinate 12,852,722 downwards.
GATTCCAAATTTTTTTATGAAGAAAAGGAGCTCAGATGTTATTTTTCTTACAAGGGATAAATATTTTTATATATTATTGATAAAAAATAAATATCCTTACACATCACTAATATTGATAAAAATATAATAAGTATTCAGAAGATTTTTATATATCCAATCCAATAGTTTAAAAGATGAACATCCTTTAATCTTAATATTTTATGTTAAAGATAATAAAAAAAAATAAGTTTTGTAATTCAATAAAGAATTTATAAAAATTATCGGTCCTGTATCCATTTGAATTCAGCTTATAGTTAAATTTAGATAAGTTGATTTCTCACTTTATTTTTGCCTCTCTTTAACCATTAAATTTATATATATATATATATATATATATATATAAAACATGCTGATACAGCACTCTCCAAATGCCCTAAAGCAACTAGTTTAAGGTACCACATGACTAGGAGTAGCTTAATTACCAGAATCATCCCTTGTAGAAAAGTATGATCCCTCATGGAGTATAGCTTAGCATAAGTTCATAAAACTATCAAATATCCGAGAATTGTCAATTGCTCGCATTTCCCTTTTCCGTGAAATATGTTTCTTGGTATTCATTCTGACTGAGAAAGAGGAACAACAGAAAAGGCAGGACGCAAGTGGTTAGCGTCAATTTCTTCATGGAGGCAACTTTGAATGCCAGGCAGGAGAAACAAAGCACAGTTTTCCTTCACGGTGGGAAAAAAATAAAGGGCAATCACATAATATCCAACTTCTCTCTACGCAACATCAATCAAACAGTTGAAACCATAGCCTCACAGTTCCTTTACTTCTGCTCTTCCATCTGAACATCACACCACTACAGAAAGCATCATGTACTTCGAACTGTTGGTATAAAAGTTTTATTACAACTTAATTGGAGTTTGATACATTCTACAGGAGCAATTTTTTTCTTTTCAGACACCTCCCAAGACATTTCTTCCCTCTCCGTGATCGACAGCTATAAAAATTGCTAAAATTAATAGACTTTTTTGGTAAAGGTAACAGAGTAGTGAAGGTGAACATCAATGAGAACAGATCCACGGGACAAACAGAAGAGATGATCAATCCAAAATTGGAATAATGGAATGTATAGACAACCAGCGATCATAAGAAATCCATGGCACAACTCATTTGTCAGCTAAAAGTTGGAGGGCCATCCTCATGAGGATCCACCATAGGACAAAATCATCTGCAATCTTTCAGCATTATTGCTGCCATATTTTTTTCCCCAGGAAAAGATATCAAAGGATTTCCAATGCCTAATTTCACTCGGATGAGGCAATAACAATACAGTCCTTGTCCATATCAAAGGATTTCCAATGCCTAATTTCACTCAGATTAGGAAATAACAATAGTCCTTGTCCAGGGAAGTAGACACGCAGTAAACAAAAAACTTAATGATTCGTATTATAGGAAGAAAGGAGAAAAAATGCTAAACTCTTAAGGCTTTACAGACTGGATCATCTATGCTCAATAAACAGTTTTCACCCTCTAATAGCACATTGCCATTTCTATTTCAAATCGCTCCTTTATTGTAAATCCATCACTTCCTAAGCTATATCTGACAAGAGCCTGCCACATGCATGCTTCCTCTCTTGCTTGTCGCGACACAATTCCTTGTTCCGGACTTTCTTGCACGCTCGGCGTGCTCATCCATCTTATCCTAATAGCCTTTACCAAATCATAGGACTTTTGATACTAACCTAATAAGAAATCAACGACCATACGAGTGGAAGCATGAACCCACTTCTTAAAGCGGCTATTGCTGCTCGTCATAACTCAACCCAAGTATGCAAATACATCAAGTTCATCCCCCCATCATCAAGGTTCCCACTTTTCCACTTCCTCTTTCTGCCAAAACAACTCCCACTCATTTCCCACCATTTTTATCGCATCTATAATTAATTACACCGACCACATTAAACTAGATTTACAAAATATACAGACCATAGCAATGCTAAACTAAATACAAACAAGACTGGCCTATTTATCTCCAAATTTTTTTTTTTGATGGATACAAATAAAATAAATCTAAAAATCCCTCCAAAATAGCCTCAAAAGATTCTCTCAAAATAGGCCCAACAAGAACACTCTTTGAGCTCGGGCTTGGTATCCCGAGCCCATCACACAAGAAGCCTGGGCTCGGGCAAGAAGCTCGAGCCCTTGCAGGGCGCACACCCAACATGGGCATGACATGACCAACATCCTTAGTGCTTGACATACACCCCAACATGTCCGTGGGCTTGGGCTTCTACATCCGAGCCTAACATACTCGGGCTCTGGAGCGCACTCTAAACGCAACATGTTTAGGTTCAGGCAGTGCATCTTGACCCATCGCTCATCTCTAATACACCTAAGCCTAGTGTGTTTGGATCCAAGCAGTATATCCGCATCCACTTTCACCTTTTATAGGCTTGGGCTTTCACGTTGAGCCTGACATGTTTGGGTCCACGCAGTGTGCCCGAACACACTATCACCTCTAATGAGCCTAGACACCTTGTCCGAGCTCAACACTCGCTAAGGAACTTTTCTAAGACCCCATACAAGTTCCTTGATATTTTATACTGATCTAATACATATTATTTTTAATAGAATGCAACTCAAAAAATCGCAAGAGAAAAATTACATTTCTTAGCCTCTTTTTCACAAAAGAACATGATTCATGGACTATAAATATACCATCAGATCTTTAGAATAAAAGCTCACAATCTTTATTCTCTATTGGAAATATATTTTCAGAACATCTCTGTCTAGAATATTATTGGATTTTCTCTTTTTAAAAAGATATTTATTGAAGCATCGAAGAGTAATCACCTCCACTAAAAAGGATTTATTTGCAGGTACTAACCACAAGCCACCTTGGTCTACCAAACAACAACTATAAGCTATCAATCAACTTGACTAGAAAAAATAACTAAGATTGTTAAAACAATTAATTAGTTGATTATCTAACTTTCATGGACTATTTGAATATTTTGGAATATCATAACATTTAAAAATATTTTTTAGATGTTAAGCCAAGATGATTCATGATGAATATTTTAAGAGAAATAGGATTGCCCTACAAATAATGTAAACCTATATAATACAAGTCATCAAAATATAATAAAATCACTTCCCAAGTCCATTAATAAAAACCAACTTGCACATGAATGAACTACATATCGGAGACCTACAAAATGGAAGAAGGAAACACTTCCATTGTTCACTTCATTCGTTACAATTACCCTCTGAAACAAATCATACAAAGTCGGATACTACATTAACATAACTAGCGAGTAAAAGCGTACAAAACAATGGAAACATAACCCAAAAGAGCCAAAATAACAAGACCATGTCCGCCTCCACAACCCAAAACCCCAAGCTTCAACTGAATAACATTAACAAGTGTCCAACATCAGAAACACGCACCCAGAAACCGACCCAATGCCCGAAACCAACTTCCCAACCCGAACCAAATTCTTATTCACGTGCGCTAACAAAAGCTCCGCCATCTGCAAATAATTTCCATGATTGTGACTCGAAGTTTTAGCGATCCTAATAGCTTGTTTAAGAGCGAGAGCGCTAGGCTATAGGAGAGAAAGGAGCTGAATGAGTAGACGTGGAAAGCGATAAAGTCTTCAGCGATTTTGGGGCTCGGAGAGCAGGAGATGGTGTCAGTTGGGTTCCACACTAGGCCAACGAAGACGGCGAGACTGAAGAGAGAGTTAACATTTAAGATTACAGCCTGTTTTTTTAATTTTAAAAGTTTTGTTTGAAAAAAATTAAACTTTTTATTTGAAAATAATATATTTTTATTTTAATGTATTAATATAAAAATTAATTTTAAATAAATAAAAAATATATTTTAATATAACTTCAATCTAAAAAAACCCTATAAAAAACAATAAATCCAACAATTTCACTACTATGTAGATGCTGGTCGTCATTGAGATGGGTCTTGTGCTTTTCTTTGCAAGGGATATATATTAGTAAAAAAAAGCGCTGTTGCCGGGGATCGAACCCGGGTCACCCGCGTGACAGGCGGGAATACTCACCACTATACTACAACGACATTGCTGTGCTACGTTGACTTATTTAAGTAATTAATGTCATTCATTTCTCCAGTTGGCCTTGAGGTCATCGACCTGTAAGAAATGCTGCAAAACTCATCATATATGCATCGTGATCTCTCAGGTCACCATGCATGGAAAATAATGGTTGCTTTTTCATATTTTAGTAAACGAAAATTTTTTATTTAAAAGGAAATTTATTGTTTTTTATTATACATAAGTGCTCTGGATTTCCAATATATTTATAAAATAATAAATGTTGTCCAATAAAAAAACTGTACAAGAGATAACTTCTTGTTTAAAAACATTAAACTAACTTCATTTAGCCAGTGACTTATATATATTGAGCTTCAGTTTTCTAACAGTAATCCATCATGCGTTAACACCGAATCCTAATCAACTACTTTTATTCTAGATCAGGATGACCAAGCTCCTTTAAGAAAATGATTTATTAAACTCTAACTTTAAAACCTAGACAGCAGGAAATCCTTGAACTAACTTGTGTGGCAAAACTAGCGTTGATTTAAGATCATTCAAATCGAGTTCCCACTCCGTGACATCTTTACTATTCTTTGTTTAAGATTTGTCACCCTTTATTAACACAATGAAACTATCATCAGTTTAATAGAAAAAATCACGTGTTTGCAAAATTCTTGAGCAGTGTGAAACTGAGGTCGAAGAGGTAAGTTAGCTATTATAAAGCTTGGTTAGCCGCTTTTCGAATCGGGCATTTGGTCTAGTGGTATGATTCTCGCTTAGGGTGCGAGAGGTCCCGAGTTCAATTCTCGGAATGCCCCGTTTCTGTTCTTTTTTTCTCCGTATCTTGGAGGTCAACGGGAAATCCCTCATTTCACCGGAAGATAGGAAATGAGAGATTTAAATGAGGGTATAAAGTATAAACAATGACAGCCCACCAAGAACTCAAAGCAAAGATTAAACAACAAATATCAAATATCGGTTACAATCAAGAAGGTTTTTCTAGCATGAACAATCCTAATTGTCAAACTGTATTTCAATTTTCCTAATCTCAATGCATCTCGTCAAGTTACAATATATTTGGGAGCACATTGACGCAATTTAGTCCCATTTTTTTGGGTCGGTGAGTTCTTTTCCGGCCCCAAACCCTCTCTGCCATTTGTCTTTGGATTTGGACACGATCCTTCATTTGTATTACCACAGATCTTGGGTTTTGAATCAACATTTGTATTGCCACAGATCTTGGGTTTTGAATCCACAGCAAGATAGTTTGTCAGCGCCCTCTTCACACCAAAACCACGACGAGGAGGCTTGTTGTTATTGCTGTTGGAGGAGGTGGTAATGTGGAGGAATGGAGTTCTCTCACCCCGTGCAGGACTTATAAGCGGCACGGGTGAAAAGCTCGGTGTACTGAACGTTGTTTTGTATGGAGTGCCTGAGACTGGCACGGAGAAGGGATTTGAAACCTTCCTGTGAGAAATCACAGCAGCTGTGGAAACTGAAGACAAATTGTCCGAACGTTTAGTCAAGTCATCAACGTATACCAAGTCGTCAATACGAGCTACAATATTAAATGCCAAGCTCTCCAGAACTCTTGAATAGCTCTCGAGAATTGATTTCCCAACATCCTGAAAGTTGAAAAAGAGTCAAGCTGATATGAAGGATTTAGGAAATAGAAAAAAGGGAGGGCAATGGGGCGATTGAAAGTAAATAATGGAGCAGGAGAGAGAACAAAAACCTTGTTGAATTGAATTTTGCTGGTATCCAAGGCGGTCTGGGTTAGATTAGGGAACCTATGCTTCAAGGAAAGCAAGAGACTTTCAGCTCTTTCTGCAAGCAATTCCCTCTTATCTCCGTCAACCATGAAGTCCTTGACCATCTCCCATGATGACTTTGTCGTGGAGCGATTTGGATTGGGTGGAGGTCTTGAATGAGCTCTCCGACGCCATACATAAATTGAAGATTCCACACGGTTTGCAATCTCTAAAGCAACATGTTCAGATGACAGGTCAAGGCAATCGAGCAGGCACTCTGCGGAGAACTGGTCTGAAGTAATATACCGGTACACAAGGTCTCCCAAACAAGCTCTCCCATTCTGAAAATAAATTAAATGACTGTCACATACCCTTGTTACAGCTAAAAATCTATGAAAAACACATGTATTATAATTCAGAAACTGCCTACAATACAAGGAAGAAACATAAAAATTTGCACCAACTTCATTATGTCAATACAAAAATGTTAAGCATAATTAGGAAATATTGAGAAAATTGTGGATATGGTGTTGATTTCATCACATAACAAAAGAAAAAAAATCAAGCACGGTTTGATTCAGGCATGTAACAAAAAACTGTTGCATTGCCAGATTTTACCTTTGGGAGAGCTTCCAAGTATGAGTCAGGAACATCCATTTCAGCTAAAGCGACACTGTTGATTGCCATTGCAGCTTTCAGTATCTGATTGGTGCATTCACGCGTGTGGTTCAACTGCTTTCTTGTATCATCGCTGAGACCACCAGCAGGGACACGAGGGACTGGAAGCCACCATTTTTCTTCTTGCCTCTGCATTGTTTTACGGAAAGAGGCTGACCCATCTCCATCTGGGGCTACAATCCCTTGATCAACGTACCAAAACTCCGTGTCTACGAAACTATCTAAAACTTCCTGTCATTGAAGGAGACAGGCTAATGATTCCAAAATGATCATGCTTGAAAAAAAAAACAAGGAATTAAGGAATAAATAAGGATAAATCTTACAAGAAGCATATTGTCTAGTTTACGCAGAGCTGGCAGATTGATAAAAAGATCGGATCTAGGCCTGCAAGTCATAACCTGCAAAATGCAGAAACTACTTACATTGAGGACAAACAAAAGAAAGGGAAAACTAAGTTGATTTCTAATGAATAAATTCTATCACTTATCCTTTTTACGAGTATTCTATCCTAAAATGTGGAATGATCATTTTAAGAAATTGAAACAAGTAAATCAAATTGCGTAAGATCTTCAGCTAGCTTAATCTTTCCTCACTTGGTAATGTCTGACAAGGGTAAGAAAATTACAAATTCGGGAATAACATCTTAAAATAAAGTTAAAGCTACAAACAATACGCTGTTCGAATATCAGTTATCTAATTATGGAAAGGGAAGCATATCTTACAGTCATGGTACGTTGGTTTAACATCAGAATAGTTGACAAACTAAAATCCAACAGACAAAATGCTTAATTAAGCTCTATTCTAATATTCTTATCCTGTCCTTGTTCTTGTGAGCAAATTTCCATGGTACATTTCCAAATTTGGGACTATAATTAGAATTACCTCAAGCTTACTACCATCAGGAAATGTCTGCCATGAGGGTATTAATTCCACGATATGGTCTCCAACACAAAGAAGCAACTCCATCTCTCTTCTCCACATTGATTTCTTCTCTTCAGGCAATGGCTCTAGTCTCCAAAGTTGCCCATAGATAGTACCTACATATTGTATAACCAAGATCAAATTAAAATGAAACTGCAGAACTGGGAGCCAAGGCTGCCATAGACACGACACAGATTGAAAGAGAAAGAGATCATACCACACAAATTGGTGATGGCATTTGATATAGCCAAAGCTGTGCAAACCCCTTTCCCAGACCCTGACATGTCTTCACCAAGCAACAATTTTGCAAACCTCTCCTTTATCATGTCAATCTCTAAACAAAATCCACCCCCAAAAAAGGAGAAAACGTCAACTTACCAATAATCATAAAGTTGGGGCATATGCCACAATCAAAAAAAGAAAAAAAAAAGGAGCAATTTTGAACTGAATAATTTCAAACATAAGAGGCATCCATCTATGACTGGTAAAGGAAAAAACACCAAGACCAACCTGAAAGCTTTGAGCCTTGCTTTTTGAATTTTGAATCCTCCAAATGGGCTTTCTTCTCTTTACTTCCATTTCCACTAGAGACCAAGCTCTTGCACTCTCCAGCTTTCCTTATAGGCCAACCCAAAGGAGATGGGGAAGCACACCCGGGCTTAACTCCCTCAGTTGAGCTACTCTCAGAACTCGAGCTGCTACTCTCTCTTGACTCGGTCCCAGACTCGGTCAGTAAGTCAGACTCATCTTTCCTCCTCCTCTCAAATCCTCCACCACCACAACTCCCCTTAAACATTGTTTCCATTCTCGACAAAAAGGAACAAACTTTTCGAAACCCAAAAACTCAACTACTTGTAAGAACCACCAAAAACATTTCTTCACTGGCTAGTTACTACAACTACATGGGTTTATGAGGTGGGTCATGATCTTTAAGTTGCAGTAAAACCAAGTGGTTACAAGAATAGAAAGAGAATCAACCAGAAAGGTTTTGGGGGGCTTGTTCTATATATTTCTAGACTATTTGTCTCATTTCAAATTTTGATTTTTGAAGATCAAAAGGTTACCGTCAGAAGATCAGATCACATGCCATGAGCTAACGTCTCTCTTTGTTTTTTTGGGCTCCCTTTCTCTCTCAGCCCCTGAGTAGAGAATACGTTCAAAATAATATTAAAATATTGTAGTCAGATAGCGGTTGGCGGACGGATGTGCCTATGCCCTATAAAGTTACATTTTTGCCCTGCATGTTTTCCCCACGTACATTTTTTAATTCGTATACCACCTTTTTTTCATACGTACTATTATACTAGTTAATACGATTGGATATCAGTAGATATTTGAAAACAAACTTTAAAGGTACAATTTGGCTGTGTTTGTTTGGTTTGGAGGTATAGTGATTTTTTAAAGTATAAAAAATATTTTTAAAAGTTAAAAATATATATTTTTGTGTGGATGTATAAAAAAAATTAAAATCACCTTCAAATCAAATACTCATAAATTTGTTTTCGATTAATAGCACTTCATTGGTACGAACATGCTACTCTAACTTTATTAAAAGATTAATATTTATTTTGATTTTTTTAGTATAAATACATCAAAACAATTAAAAATCGTCTGAAAATATTAATTTAATATTGTTCAACACAATTTAAAATGTATATTCAATCATGCAAACAAACACTCTTTGAAAAGAGAGAGAGAGAGAGAGAGAGAGATAACTCTAGTGTTTGTTCTTTACATGGAGGGGATAAAAAAAGAAGGAAAGGGAATATTCACTCAAGTTTCGTGTGTTTTATTTTTCTTTTTTTCAAGGCAGAGCATTCATTTACCGGAAATGATTATGCAATTATTTAGCATTTATTTGTCTACCTGTAACTTTTATGCAAGGAGATAGAAATGGATGGAACAGGTGGGTTAGGTTGGCGTTTAATAATAAAAAAAAGGTGAGGAATTTATAAGTGCTTAAATTTTTTTTAGTTTAACCTGGGTGTCCGGGCCAGCTTGTATGTACCTCGACTAATTTTACAGGCCCTGAAATTAAAAACTATGTAAACCTTTAGTGGTTATCATATGAGCAACCATAAGGTTCGAACCTGAGATTACAGAAAAAACAAATATTTTAATTTTAAAATTTTACTATTAGACCATCTAAATAGTTATAAATGCTTAAATTTTGGGTTTGCCTGATGAGCTCTTTCTTTCTAGCCAGTAAATTAATGCATAATGTTGATTTTAAAATTTATTACTTGAACTGCTTTGAGCATGCATCGCAGCCTCTTAGGACCAGCAGCTGACAGCCTAAAAGTTGCAAGCTTCTCCTCATTAATCTATCCCGCGAAGACGGGTTCAGGTGGAAATGATTTTTGTAATAAAATATTTTTTATTTGAAAATATATTTAAATATTTTTTTATTTTTTAAAAAATTTTAATATCAATACATTAAAATAATCTATAAATATAAAAAAATATTTTAAATAAAATAAAATTAATTTTTTAAAATACATGATTTCAACCTCAACCGTGTTCATAAATACTGCATTAGCTTCAGCCCCTACATATGAGCGGTGGTGGCCCCTATGGTTACTGGACACAGGTATAAGATCGGCCCATTTTTTTCAAAAAACCACAAACAAGAACTGAAGGGCTTGATTAGGAAGACCAGAATCGTGAAGTTGAAAAAAATATTTTAAAATAGTATTTCATTAATAATTGCTCAGAATAAAAAAAATAAATATTAAAAAATATGTCTTCATATTGTTTTGAAAATATATAATTCTTTTCAAAATTATTTCAAGAATAAATTTATTCATTGCTTTTTTTCTTCATCTTTTTAACTTTTATTCCAATCATTTTCATCTTTTATATCTTGACAATAATTAAATTCCACCTAAAAAATATACAGGTCATGGACAACTGAGAAGACGATTTTTAAAATAGCCTAAAAATGCCAATAAACATCATTAATATCAAAACGACATGACAGCTAATTGTATATACTCACTCGAGTGAGATCAGACAAGAGGAACCTCTCTAGGTTTTTATTTTTTTAGATTAAAAATCTTAATTCTTATATTCTAAAAAATACAAGCTAACAAGCACAACATTGATCAGACGTAACAGTGAAATTTATTTTATTTGTTTAAAACCATGCCAAAACTAGTTTTGTATCTTAAAATTGAACGTTTTTTATCCTCTTGTTTTTTTAAAAAAATAAATATGATTTTAGTTAGTATATTAAATATTTATGTAATTAAATCTTTGCTTGTGAAAGATGTTTTACTAGAACAACATGATATAAGCAAGAATTTTTTTTTCCTAGAATTAACTTTATTACCACGATTATATAGATATGGATACCCATGTACCATATTTAAATATAGTGTTTGATATTGTGGTGTATATTGTTTTTTAAAATAATTTTTTGTTTATAGATATATAAAAAAAATTTATTTTTTTAAAAAAAATTTGACATCAAAATTATCTAAAAATATTTTCAAAAATACTTTAAAACAAAAAAAAAGATAAAAAGCATGTCTGGACGTACAAACAAATGGTTTCTTACACATATGCATTTTTCAACTAGATGAATACTATTTTACACCTGACTAATTGCTTGTCTGCCATGGTTACTCATTTTCACAGCCAATTTTTAGTCAAGAGTAAAAAAGTTGTGTGGTTTTGTGTTTTAAAAATAATTTTAAAAAGATATATTTTTTAAAAATATTTTTTTATGTTTTTAGATTATTTTGATGTACTAATATAAAAAATAAATTTAAAAGAATAAGAAATACAATAATATTTTAATATATTTTTAAATAAAAATATTTTAAAAAATAAACCTTAATGTATTATCAAAATATTAATCAGAATACTGCGCCCCGTTTACTAATGATGGTCAATGACGTTACGGTTCAACTAGCCTCGAGGTATTCGGAAGCAGACCAGGGTCTCTTGCCTCATGGATGGGAGGGGGCTGTGGCCAGCTGGCTGGTGATAGACAAATGGTAATTTCACAACAAGATGAGAAATCAAGGGTCATATGGTAAACTGACCTATTATTTGAATGGTACACAGTAGACACACATTTGAGTGATATAGCCGTTTGACTGTCTGAGAGATATTGGAAAAGGACACGGAGCGGAAAGTGCTTTTACCATTCCCTATGTATATGCATAGGACGGACATTACCTAATCCACCGCTGCATTATTTAACCATCGCTGCTTCAAATAGGCCAATGCTAACCCTTTTGACTTGTGTTTTTGTGAAAAAAGTTGAAAATCCCAGAATGTTTTTTTTTTTTTCCCTTCCAGCCTATTGTCTCTAATATCGTGCCTGCGTTAATCATGTCACAAAAAGCAAGCAGTAAAGGGTTTCGGCACCGCAACAATCAACTTAACCAGTTATCTAACCTCTCTACCTTATCCTTTTTCTAGTGGAAACTGAACAGAGAGGCAAAGTGAGAGAGCCAATTTCCAACCATCAAGCACTCTTTGCACTTCAATTAATCCACGATACAGAAATGTCCATCTTGCAACCTTAAGCGGACTGTCCAGGAATTGCTACCATCACCCATCAAACACCTCAATTGTCCCTCTCCCAGGCCCCCCCGGAATCTGCTCAGCCTCGCAAATGCATCTAATCCCAGCAGGATGATTAGGATGTGCTGTAGTTTTTGTTTAGTCATGGATTGCACCAAGAACTATTCAATTTGATCATTACTGATTTCTTTTGGGGGTGGGTTGCCATGTATCATTGCTCGCATTGGAGCAATGTCAAGTTCATTTATCTAAATTTAGGGACAAGACACGAGGACATGGATAATTTATCATAAAATCAGCAAGTCCCTCGAGAAATTTCCATGTGATGTTGGAGGGTCGTTGAGCTTTCAACATAATATACAAGTTGTCACTGCTTTACTTCGAGTTTCAACTTCCGCCCACTTAGCTAAAGGCAAGGCCCACCAACGGCTAGTTAAAAGCGTGTTAAGAATCCACCAGGCAAAGGCAGAAAGGGCTTGCTTTATAGCCGTCCGTGATGGCAAAAGCAAAAGGCGATGAGCTTTGATGCAGGAACTTTAAGTAGTTTTCCTTGGTGTTCATTCCTTTTCATTTTCTCATCCCGCCTTTCCAATTCAACCTTGGCAAGGCGTGATTATGTCACTTCAATAGCTTGAAAGCGTTGAATCATCCTTCCTTTTTTTAAAAATCAAATAATTAAATATGATATTTCAGATTCATCTCCTTAATGTATTCCTACGTTTCCAGAAACGAATCTAGGGGGGTGACCAAGACTAGCCCACCCAAAGTTTGAATTTTTTCTAAAATCAGTTACAATTTTTAAAGGTTTTAAAATCCCCCCCCCAAAAAAAACAGCAAGACTATACATTTTGACCCTCTCAGTTTACAAATTCTGACCTTTCATGTGAAAGAGAAATTAACAGCATCAGAATTCTTGTAATCCTATCATGATTAATTAGCCATGATATTCTCCTCACCATGCGATCTATAATCTCTTAATGATATCTGTAATATTTCATATTATCTTTAGAATGATTAAATTACCATTTATATATGCGACAATCACTCTTGTAATTTGCTATATATATAAATAACAATAAAGACAATAGTTAGGTTAGCTTTTCTACATTATATTAATATTAGCTCAATTATAGTCTCAAAGGTGTCATGAGTGAAAAGGATAACAAACTTTCAACCAGTTCAAGTAAAAGAAATTGATAATCAATATACTATATGAATTTTTCATTTAAATTTTTGTATCAAGAAATTATCTTTAATTTCTAATAGCTAGGATACTAGTGAGTCCGTCACGCATACTCAATAGCAAACCTTCATGTTGACTTGTTTGGGAACACGATTGAAACCTTATTTTTTAAAAGTTTATTTATTTTTGTTAAGAATTATTTTTTTTATGTTTTTAGATTATTTGAATATGTTAATTTTAAAAATAATTTTTAAAAAATAAAAAAAATATCATTTAAAAATATTTTTATATAAATTTTTTTTAAAATCACAACCATTGCTACAACCCCGAACAGGTCCACGTGAAGAGAAAATCCAAGCCATAATAAGTGCTGGAGTGTTAGGTGGCCTTTGGATGAATGAAGTTGTTTTAATAAGACCGCTACGTTTGTACTCATCTTTAAAAAGCTTCAAATTCAAAGTTCGACGCACAGTGTCCAAGCAAACTTTCTAGAGTATTTTGCGCTCTCCGAAAGCAACTCTCTGGAGGCGGTGAAGCTTAAGATTTGAGCTGTTGCCCGTCTCTGTGGATGGGAAAACTCAGTCCGCATGTGCACCATTTTACAGTCCATGACTCCTCATAAATAAGAAACAGTACAAACAAGTCATGGGCGCGGGCTTGACCTCTTCTCCTCCATGAAGCTATCAATGTCTTCTAAACTTATGTATAGCAGGGACCACAGCGTAACCAATCCATTAAAGTGATGGGCACGCCTGTCTTGCTCATAAGTCAGAACCTTTTTTTAGTAGGATTTTCACACTCAATTATTTTTCCTGTAGCTTTTTCCAAAAAAATCTATAAATCCAGCAGAAATTCTTGATTGGTCGTCTTCACAAGGAAATTCATCAAAGTTCCATATATTTTTCAACTGAATCCTGTTAACATGTCTTTTTCTCAGTGCATTATTTGAGGAATTAAATTTTACAGTGTGATAGCAGTTGTTTTTTAAATAATTTTTTGTGGTAAAATGCATATAAATGATTTTTTTTATTTTTTTTAAATTATTTTTAATATTAACATATTAAAATAATTCAAAATATATAAATTATATTAAATTTTAATAAAAAAATTTAAAATTTTTAAAAACACTGTGAATACCAAGTTGCTAAACAATTTCTAAAACAAAACCCAGAACCATGCACGAGGCAACAGGGGTAGGTATGTGGGTAGCGGAAGGTGAATGGGCTAAGGCCTAATTAACCACCACCCAGAACCACACTCTTGACAACGGAGCCACTGGAGTTAAAAATGAACCCAGTCCACAATGGGCCCAATAGGCCCTCAAGACGACCATCGTCAACGTAGCCAGCTATTCGATTTATTTATTTAATTAATTAATTAAGGCTCCCAGGAAAAGAAAAAACCGAAAAGCAAAGCAGCTGAATCTGCCTTCGACAAGCATAATAAACTCGAAAAGGATCATCTTTTCTGCAAAGGTGCATTTTTCTTTTCCTCTTTATCCATGATAACCGTTACATAATGTAATATAATTAATTCTCTGCATAATTTAGTTGACAATATAATTTATTTCTTATTGAAAACTGGATTAGATAGTGTAATTTGGATCTATCATTTTTTATAATTTTAGCTATCAACCTTTCTGTTTGAATCATCCATCCTTTCTTTTATATTTACATCGTCCTGAGTTATAATTGTTTTAGTGTATAGCTATTTGAGTTTTTTTTTTTCCGAGAAATTGAATGACAGCCTCACTTTCTCTGATTTTTAATTTACATCAGGGTGAAGAAATTATTTTCCCTTAATGACTGCAAGAGAAGGCTAATTTATTCGGGGGATGCTTGAGTGTTAGTGTTTTCGCAGAGTTTTTGATTTTTAATTTGGTCACAACTGATGTGGCCATTGTATCTTCTATTAAACAAAATTCTTAATATACAAGATTTAGTAGTAGAAGAAGGAAAACCAGATGGTTTGGTTCAGCCATCGTCATCGTCCAGTAGTAGAAAATGTGAAGATGCTGCTGCTGTCTTGCCCTGCTCACATTTTGTTCAAGTAAGAAAATCTAAGCTTTTTCTCAACCAGTCGTTTTGTAGTTTTATCTGCTTGGAATTGGATTTAATTTTGTCTGTGCAAATATTATAGGTACCGCATATAAAGCAGCTTCACTCTTGGGATTGTGGCCTTGCTTCTGTTTTGATGGCTTTGAATACAATTGGTATCAATAATTGCAGCATCCAGGGCTTGGCGGACTTATGCTGCACTAGTAGGTTTGTTCTTCTTCACATAAATCTGAGCTTTATGTGTTGTTTTTTGTTAGCGGTTTTGTGAAACTCTATGTAGCCTAGATTGATCACTCGGGGTTTTCTGCTACTGGAAATCCTGGACGTGATTTCTATATTATAGCCGATAAGGGCGTACATATTATTTTTGCAACCACTGATGATTGGTTTGAGTTATTTGGTAGCAGGCCTTTTCTAGATCCTTTCAGCTTCGTTTCTAACATTTGCTATTTAGAAAACTTTGGAGGAAGATTTTTGTGCTAAGCAATCGAGACATCTTTTGAGATTTACTTGATTGTTTGAAACTCGTTCTGCTATTCAATAAAATAGGTTTTGGAGATGGCATTGAAAAGGTTATGATTTTAGCATTTCTTGTACATATCATAGTGTCCTGGTGTGACTGTAATAATATCTTAAGAACTATGGATGTGTTATACTCTTAGAATTTCTGAAGTAGATTGCAAGAATAAAACTCAACACCTGGAACATAGTTTTTTAACCTCGTGGAGAGCATTTGATGAATGTAGGCCAGGATCTTCCTTGCTCTTTTGGGGGAAACTTGATTTCATTTCTTCCTATGAACATAGTTATAGCTCTATGCGTCTTACATGGAAATTTACTTGATCACCTTGGCAAGTTGCTGACTGCTTTTGGACATCGCTTTTCCAATATGGAAATTGCTGCTCCAGTTCTATTTCTTGACATTCAGAAAAGAATGAAAATGAAATGGCTATTAATACTGCCAAATTGTAGAAAATTTGGATCACTATCACTTAGAAAGTCTAAAGGTATAGATAATATTGTGTTCAATGTAATTGGTTATATCATGCCATGGCATACAGATAAAGATATGGTTGCATGGATAACAATGAATCAAGCACGCAACTTCTGTATCCCTGTGAATCAATGCCAACATATTGTCATGAATTGTTAAATCGATATCTTGTTGCAGCATTTGGACGGTGGATCTGGCATATTTACTGCAGAAGTATTCTGTTAGTTTTTCCTTCTACACGGTAACACTTGGAGCAAATCCAAATTATTCAGTTGAGACATTTTACAAGGTGATATTCCATGGTTTTGTATATTGTATTTTAGTTTTTTTATGGATTTTCCATGAGCATTGCTTGTGTATATAGGCCATTTTGATGATTTTTTGCATTATTCTTCTGGTTCTTTTGATTGGCTGGTGATATTTCTGTTGCTGTCTGATTGTTGCTGTAATGCTCGTAAAGGTCTGCTTTAAATTCATGCAGGAACAATTGCCTGAAGATCTAGTTCGAGTGGATATGTTATTTCAAAAGGCACGAGGAGAAGGCATTAATATACAGGTATATCTATGAGCACATAATTCATAGTCATCTGTCATAAAGTGTTTTTTTTTTTTCACATGCCAGTTTTGTGCGGTTATTGTATGTGAGTAGTTTGCATTGACAGAAAATTCAAAACTTTCTATTATGATTAGCAAAACATTTTTCATTTCACTTAAAGCCTTAAATTCATACACCAGCCACTATATGTACCTTTCTAAAATCAATGTCAATTTTTGTGTAGATAATGTTTATGAGCCTTTTCCTTTCTACAGTGCAGGTCGATCAATGAAACGGAAATTTCTCTTTTCATATTGTCGGGGAAATATATTGCAATTGCATTGGTTAACCAGTACAAATTGAGGTGTGGATGAGGATCTCATTTAACATCATATTTCTTGTTATTCTTTCTGGAATTACTTTCTGCTTTAACTGTCACATGCTGGAATGATCGTATATACCCATGCCCATCGTATATACCCATGCCCATTTTCTGTCTGTCTTACTTTATCCCTTATCTTCTTTTATGTTTCTTGTATGTTCATTTATTCATGTGGTTTTGGCTTCACATATTCTAACAGATGACTTCATAAGAAAGGAAAAAAACCATGGAAAAACTTAACGTTAACTGTTTCCGGTAAAACATTTGTCGCAGTCACTCTTGGTTGGAGAATGCTATTCTACCAGGCTTAAATGGTGGCAACTCAGGCTATGCTGGTGAGGGGATGCTTTTTTCCGCCTGTATTATCTCTTTATTTTCTATCACATAAAAATGGACTCCTGGTTTTCTTGTTACTTTTTTGTAGCGGAAAATAATTGTGATTCATTGTAATGGATTAACCTATGAAAAATAATCACAGCTCATGTCATAGGCATGGTAGGTCAGACCTTGTGGATGTTGATGCAATTTTCATCCCATGATAATTATTTATGATAGGGTGTGTTTGTAATCAGATGTTAGAATACTCAAGTTGTGTATATTATTGAATTCCTCACAAGCTTCTCCTGCAATTTGTTTGATTAGTGTAATATAGGATGATATATTTACTTCATCTGAATCTCAATGATGATTGAGTTCTAGAGAATGGTACACAATCAGATTAAAACTGTCGAGGATTATTTTATTTTATTTTAACGTTAATTTTTCCATGTCAGAAATTTCTTGAGAAGTATTTTCTGAGGATATTTTTGTGATTTATTTATGCATTAGGTCATTACATTGTGATATGTGGCTATGATACTGGCACGGATGAGTTTGAGATTCGAGATCCTGCCGCTTCTAGGTATGACCTTCATTTTCCTCATGATTTCTAATTCCCTTCAGCCCCTGTTCCTTTTAAGATCTCAGATATAGGAAACATTTTTTTGGATTAGCAAAATTTGTTGTCTTCTATTTCTACCTTGTGTAGATGCCTTTGCCCAGTGAGGCCCTGCTCTTTTGCATTCTGCATGACACGATTCTTCAAGAATCAATCAAAACTGCAATGTTGTGGTGGCAAGCACAAGAAACAACTAAGTTAGGAATTACTTGGCTCCAAGAATACTTCATAGTTTGCCATGGAGGTGTCAGGAAAACATGTGGCTCAAATATGATGCCAAATCAGCATATGAATAATATATATTTGATTGAAAATCCTTTAAAGGAATAATATACTATGGGAACTAGCATCCAGTTAATGTATTGATGAGTTTGGGATTCCATCCATCTGAAATCCCACCTTGTATACTTTCCCTTGTACTGCTTTGAGCCCTCCATGGAGCACTATTAGAAGACTGGGAAAATGCGAAGTTAGTTGCTACATCATTCGTGCTTTTGTAATGGGTGTATAATATCACTTGATTTTAACTGCATTCAGCCGAATCATCAAATTAGGAACTATCTTTAAGACCCTGCTACAAAGGCATTTTTATTTGCTGTGCTATATAGTACTATCAAAAAATTTCACAATTATGTTTTTTTAAATTTAAAAATGTATGCTTCCCTGTGATTCTATGATTGAGAAACTTACTTTAATTCAGAAAACATGAGAGAATGTCGTCAAGATGCCTTGAAGAAGCACGGAAATCCTTTGGCACCGATGAAGATCTCCTTCTGGTAAACAAACATTATCAATTTTTTTGTGTTATGCATGGATTTAAAGATGCAAGGTTTGTATGATATGAAGTTAATTATACCATCCCAGTATAAGAGAGGCTCGGAGGAAAATTGGGAAAGTCCCTTCAGCATGCTTGCTCTAGGTGACCAGTGTCAAACCTAATACCTAGAACGTTGCAAACGCACGCTTCTACTCTCCTGCAATACATATGATCATGAAAATCCAATTCATATAGTTCTCTCGTTTTGCACTTTTAATTCTAGCATTGTAATTCAATTACTACTATGATTTTAAAAAATAAAAAGCGAGTCTATATTCTGTTTAAAGTGGTGGCTACTGCTGTTTCGGAGCATGTAATCCTTCGTGGTTATGAGCCCGGGTCTAATTTAACCTTGAGTTAATGTTAGGCATAGATGTTGGAGGAATCCGAAGCAGAAAAAAATTAACTTTTTGTTAAAAAAAATTCATCCACAGCACTGATAATTATCGCCTTTTCTTTATATATTTGTCCATTCAGATATCTCTGGAGAACGCGACAAGTGAAAGAGCTCGTTAGAGCAATTTTTCTTCTCTTTGACGAATTTCCTTGCTTCAGATGGGCTAGCCATGTATATTATTATACGTGTGTATAATACGTGCATAAAGGAACTGATAGTTTGCCCTCGATTGCTTGTATTTGTTCATAAATATATTTCAAGCCATGTATATTATTCTTTTATGCTTGATTAAATAGATAATAAGTAGATTTCTTTTCCATGTAATTGAAATGTAATATCATATTGGAGCAGACTCTAAACAAGTTTATGCACTCGAAACTTTTTGCCATCTTAACAATATTTCCTTTTGGTGATTTAGTTAATTCCTATCTGCTACCTCATTTCCATTTCATGCATAGAGCAACTGTTTATGACTTGTAATTGGTCTAAAACATTTTGAATGTTACTATTCTCCAAAATTCAAGGTCTCCCAACTGGACGCAGCTAGGTTTCGCAGTTTGCATGTTCTCTTTTTTCTTTTCTTGACCTTATTTGCAGGTTCCTCAAATAGTGTGAATTTGATGTTGTGGTGTATGGTATTTTTGAAAACTGTTTTTTTTTAATATATTAAAATATTTTTTAAAACTAAATGCACTTTTAAAACTTTATTAGACACAATTTCAACTGCAATGTCAAATTATCTTTTAGGCGTTCCCCGTGTGTTCGTCAGACTGTTTCAGGGCTCCATGCATGAATTTATGTGCTAAATACTAAAATGTCGGCATTTTCGGCATGGAAGCTATCCCTACGGAGACTCCAACAAGGAAGTGCGTGATGGCCATAAATGCAATTTTGTGATTGTCTCCTTTGAGAGCCCGTGACGGGCTTGCTTATATATGGACATCGGCCTTTGTAAGTGGAGAGTTAAACTTTTGGTTGGCTCGTATACATAAACAAAGGTGAACTCGGATGGATAGCCATGAAGTCACTGTTTTTAGATTTATTTTTTAAAGTGTTTTTATATAAAAATATATTAAAATAATATTTATAATTAAATCATAAAAAATATGATTTAATCAGTATGAAACACTTCCAAAATTATTGATTCATGCAGAGGGTTGTGATAAAAAAAAAAAAACAAGGCAAGCTCATCATGAAGGGTTTTTTTTTTTTGTAGTGAAAATAAGAGACTGTCATGATGGCACGTGCATGGGAAGATATCTCCGCATTAATTAAATTTTTAAGTTTTAAAAATATTTTTGATAAAATTTAATTTTTTTTATTTTAAAATAATATTTTTTTTTAGTATTTTTATATCATTTCAATATTTTAAATTAAAAATAATTTTTAAGAAATAAAAAACTATTATTTTAATATATTTTAAAATAAAAAATACTTTAAAAATTAATTATTTTCACACTTGCAAATATCCTCTACATTACCACTTGAAAACCCATGAGCATAGAGTTTAGCACGACTGGTCGAGAAATCTGGGACACGGAGAGACCTTGGGTTTAAGTCGTATTACTAGATAATTTGTGGATTGCTGACTCTTAAGAACCAACAAACATGAGTTTTTCTAGTCAACCCAAAGCATCTCGTCGTCCATCCATGAAATAATATGACCTACCATGACCGGGAATAGTTATGGCGGTCGGAAGGACCACACCACAAACATGGCCTACTTTTTGTAAATAAGCAAATTACAAACCAGTAAGCGCTAGTAATTTTATAGACTAGCGGTGGCACGGTGGAGAGATATATAGGTGTGTTGATATATTTGTCAAAGAGTCAAGTCAGTGGGTCACCAGTCCAGCCATTTAATCTCTACTTTCTAAATCGGCAATGATGAGATTCTTAGACGAGTATTATCAGGCGACCAATAGGAATTATTGTGGTTGCTGTAGCTGTTATTGAAGAAGGGGATGCCGGGATGGTGATGATGCAGTGTTAAAAGCAGACCGAACTCAATACAATCCTATGAATGTAAGATGGATTTTTGCGATGATGATCACATCTTCAAAAACCATTAAAACACAATCAAACAAAAGCCATCCTCTAGAAGTCTTTATTTCAAATCGATTTCCTTAACCAATCTTGTCCCAAGCGACAGCAGATTCTTTAACTGAAAATGTCAAATTCTCTAACCAATGAGATCGCTTTATCACAGCAGTAACATAAAATACCAGAGGACATGGATGGAGTGACTAAATTGTGAAAAATGTCTAATAGTTTACGGACTGAAATGAGAATTGACGGGTAAGTCAAGAACTAACTGGAAATTGGAGAAACAATAAAACAAAACAGAAGCACCCGTCATTGGATTCTAACCACTCACCAAGATCCGTATTTTCCCAGCATCTCAGGCGACTGCACCTTTTAATTTCATAAATCAGTGCTGCACAGGATTTTCTCACATGGCAGCGGGGAAAATCGCCGGGAATCGGCTGTCAGATGGAAATAGCTGGTGAACAAATCTGACCGTTGAGGTCCAATTTCGAGCGACAGGAACGAGGCGTGTTTCCAGACCAACTTCTTGACAGGGAGTTGGTTTCGACAGTGACGTTTGATTGAGTTGGGAAAACTCAGAAAATCTTTTGCGGGAAAATCAAGCAAAGGCAGGCCTTGCTTTGCTTTTTCCTTTTGCATGGTAACACAGCCAATTAAAACCAGATGTTATTACCACTGTTTTTATCTCTTGAGGTGATTAAAGTGAGTGGTAACAGAAGAGCTGGAAAACATGCCTCCACCCACCCACAATCTAAGGTATTGTTTGTTTATGCTGTCAAATCATAATTTTAAAAATATATATTTTTATTATTTTAAATTATTTTTTTATATTTTTAAATCATATTGATAGAGTAGTATTAAAAAAAACTTTAAAAAATAAAATAAATTATTTTAATATATTTCTAAATAAAAATTAATTTAGAAAGCAATAACCTGACACAATTTCAAATCCTTTCTCCTTCTTATGTCAGGCAATACGCGCTGGTTTCAGGAAGCTTGTCAAGCGCTACTATTTTCCAATGCATAAATTAGAGCGCGTAATTTGATAAGCTCTTGTTATTATTATCATTACTATTATTATTACGGTGAATGGTATTCACGCAATAAGAGATTTATGCTTAGATTTACGACCAGCAAGTAATTATATAACAATGAATTAAATTTATTATTATTGCGATTTTAACTTTATTTACTATCGCATTTTCATATCATGGCACATAATTTTTTCAAAAAAATACAAAAAAAAAATTTATATGTTTTTTTAATATATAAATATATTAAAACCATCAAAAAACACTAAAAACAAATGAAATTGATTTTTTTTCTTGACAAATATACTTTTAAAAAGCTTAAAATAAAATTACTTACTCTTCCAAGTTATATTTAGCTCAAGGATATGGTGGTTAGAATTTATCTTGATATCTTTTATCTTTTCTTATTGATTTTTGAAGAGTAATTAATTATTAAAGGGGTACTTGGTGTTTTTTAAGGGCAAACTTTACCCTTCAAGCAATAATTTTTGATGTCTTTCTCTTCTTCTTCCTTTTCCCTTGGAATACATGTTAAATGAAAATTAATCATCTCTCATGATAAAAAAAAATTAATTATTTTAAAATGTAATATTTATAGTTTTTAATACAAGCTTTCTTCGAAATCATATAATCAAATATAATTTTCTTTGAATAATATTTGCAAGTAAACACTTCAATAAATTTAAAATTAAAATTTAACGTGAATTTACACTTCACATCACAACTTTAAAGTGGAATTATCAACACTTTAATCGGTAAAATAGTATAAAATCTATAATTTATTTCTTTTTAATCTTGACTCAATGAGTTTTACAAGCACTTAAACCTCAGTACCTCGCTACATGGATGTTAATTTTCATAAAAATATCACCTTGGTATCTAACATCTCACCTTATCCTCAACTCCATCCAATTTATTTATTTTTATAATCTTCACTCCAAAAGTATAAATCATTCCATTTAAGTCCTTCAATGTACAATTATTATGAATCTTTAATATAAAAGGCCATGATCTCTTCAGAATTGAGATCTAATCGAGAATCACTTCATTCAGGGAGCCGATAGAGAATTAGTGGGATCCATTGGAAAGGAACTCGAAGATTCTCCTTAATTTTATCCGAGAAAAACGTCCCTTAATTTTAACCCGGGGATGATTACCACGCGCGTCATCGGGTGTGGAAAAAGAAATGGGTTCTTTCAAGATACTCTGACCAGATCACCCAGTTTACTGGGTTGCAAGACGCAGCAGATCGTGTCAGTTACTTAAAATACAATATTACCCCTCCAAGTCCAAAAATATCAGATGAAGGATTGTGGTTTTTTGTTTTAATTTTCAGCTATTATTTTTCTAAACAGAGAAAAATTATTCGCTGTGTTTAAAAATTTTATTTTTGATATTAATACTGTAAAATATATATAAGCACGAAAAAAAATTAATTTTAAATAAAAAAATTTAAATTTTAGCAAATAATATTTTGACTGAAATACGCTGTATGCGCGACATCCTTTTTTTGACAGGAAAATTATAAATACTGTACTATTTAAACGGAGAAAATGATATTTTATGGGGGTTTTTTTGGGTGTTGTTGTGCTACCGTGTGATTTAGGTATTACTGGTTTATATTTTATGTGTTACGCCAAGGGAGACTCAAATTCTCTTAAACGTAAAAAAAAAATAAAAATATAGAGGTCTCATCAATTGTTTTTGCATTGTTATCAATAATTGAGAACAAAATAGTTTTGATTTTTTTTTAATTAAGATAATTTTTTATATAAGAGTATTTTTGTTTATTTTAGCCAGCACAATGTTTTTAACTTAAATTAGTATTTTGTTTTTTTTTATAAATATTCATGATTATTGGACCAAGTTAACAAAAAATATTAAACTAGAATGTTTATATTTTGTGTTATCAAAACCTAAGAAAAATGTTCAAAATCTATTTAAAATATTTAATAAAAAAATTAATTTTAAATAATTTTTCATGAATAATTTATTGTTGTTGTCGTTAATGTTATCGTTATAATCTCCACGTTAAGCATATAATAAATGAAAAAAATTATAATAGCGTGCATTGTCGTTATAATGGCAAAACCGGTTGAAAAGACACGGCCGTTGAAAGAGACGGGAAGGCTGGAGGGACAGCCGGGTAGGGTGGGAATAGATGATATATGAGCTGAAGAATCTTGTTTAACGGGCACGTCACCAATGTTGCAGAAAAGATTTTCGTGGAGGGCAATATTATTCTCACTGGACATATCACGGGATGCCCATCACGGTCAAATACTGCAAGGACATTTAAGTACTGAGAATTTACATGCCAAAACACCCTTTAATTAGGACAGTGAATGCAATTACCAGGTAGTTTTCTTAAGGGACTGGTATAAAAAACCTCTTATAGCTGTTTCTTGTTTTCATTCTCTTTGTATTTTTAAAAACTATATTTAATATCCCATATCAAACATAAAAATTAAAAGGAATAAAAAGATAAAATTGTAGTAGTATATAATAGAGGAAAAATGACCCCATAAAATCATATTCTATAATCCATCTTCACCCTCAAAATAAATAATTGTTTAATCCATTTGGCCTCAGAATAATATAATAGATACTTTTTTTTTTCAAAACCTTTTAAAAAACCCAATTTATTTTTAAAACTCGTTTTTTCTATTGATCACCAAACCTTGTCAAGTATAAAACTAAATTGCATGGGTTTTTCTTTTAAGCAGGAGTGCACTTTTGATCCTCTACACTTTACTGTGAATAGATTGTGTAATTTTTTAAAAAATTTTATTATTGGATTTTTTTCTAGCAATTTAGTCATAGTTAAAAATCAATTGATTTTAATCTCTTGTATGGATAAACTTTATTTTTATAAAAAAATTCAATAACATTTCTTTATGATTTTTTCTCTATTTTTTAAATTTATATTTAAATTAGCACCTATTCTCTCTTTCATCTTGTTTCGAGAACCTCTTTTAAATGATGATTTTTTTCATGCATTTAAATTTAAAGAGTTTTATTCATCTATTTTTTTTAATCTCTTGTATGGATAAACTTTATTTTTATAAAAAAAAATCAATAACATTTCTAATATGTGCAATATTAAATGATATTTTTTATTTTTTTTATTTTACCAATCAATTTAATTTCTGTCTCTATTCTATTATTGTCTACTTGAATAAAAAAATAAATTTAGCAAACACAACCGTGTAAATATTCCGTATTTAAAGATTAAATATCATGATCTATGTATGTTTATTAATTTTTTAAATTTTATTTTTACGTATCGTTAATAATTTTTTATTTAATTTTTTATGCATATAGTTGTTGATTAATTTGATTATGCACATGCATTAAAAAAAGTTATTTTAATTTTAATTTTTTGAAATTACAAAAAACAAGTTAAAAAACTTGAATATATAGTTTTTTTTATAAAAAATAAAAATATCCTAACGCGGTTGGAGTCACATCCCATAATGGTTCTACGAAGAAACCAAGGATAGAGTTCCATATACTGGTGCTCGTTTATTGCAGCCTTAGTGAATAATGCTTGGAGATCCACCGCTCCTGGAGAATTCATTGCAATATTTCTAATTAAACTTTAAAGCCATGGCCGAAGCTTAGTTGAAGAAGCCCGTAAGAAATGTTGTTAAAACCATTGCAGGGAGTCATTTAGCATGTTTCAAATCTCAGATCCCAAGCACATATTTCAGGAAATAGTAGAAATCTCTGTTTACGGGCTTATAATCATGTGAATTTTCTTTCTTCATCTAATATTTTTCAGAGTTGCTGACGGGGGAAGTGAATTTCAATCATGATATAAAATTATCGCGGAGAGAGGTGTCGGCTCTGTGTCGTGATGATTGGATAAACCAAGCTGTAAATTTTATGGGTAATAGGTAATGATGAAAATGTTAGTGTCTGGTAAAAACAAAAAAAAATATAAATTTGTGGTATATAAAGAGAGAGAGTTCCAACAGGTGTTTAAAAAAAAGTACTGTATAACAGTTTTTTTTATGAGGTTTACGTAATAGCTTTCTATTTTTTTTAAATATGTTTTTTAAACAGTAATTTATATTTTAATTTTAATCAAATATTTATTTAAATCAAATAAAAATGATTTATCTAAACTCTTATATGGAACCACAAAAACTATCTAAAAAGTGTCTGTAGTAGCTACAATGAAAAATCTATGAAATGTTTGTTAATATATTGCTTGAAGATAAAATTAAAACATGAAATTTATTATAAAGCATGCATGGAAAAGTGCATGGAAAAGTGTGGAAACCTAACCAATTTAATGTTAAAATGCTTCTTTTGAAGCAGACAAACAACTTGTTTGTTAAAATGTTTGCATGAGGTGCCACAGTATAACAAAATCATTTGAAAGGTCAATAAAGTAGTAATTAGCTATTAATTAATTAAAGGGATAATTATGTTATTTTGAGGTTTAAGAGACTCTCTAATCTCGATATATTAAATTACAATGACAAACCTATAAATATAAATTATCAAGTGCGTGTAGTTTTATACATATATATAACAGGTTCTTTGAAACTCCCTCTGACAGCGGACGACGCGAAGAATTGTCAAGCGAGTTGGTTATAACTTCAGTAAATTCTCTGAAAAATCACTACCAGTGACGGGTTCCTAATTCCCATGAAGAGATCCATTCTTCCAAGGCTGCAAATGTGAATTCGGAGGGGCTCTGTTCTCCATCTTTCTTTATAAGCATGGACCAGCTAGATTACAGAAACTAATCAAAATAACCAGTCCAGTGAGTGATGAAATGCAGGGCTGAGACCATCGAATTCATCATTTCTAGTTTCACTGCATGTTCTGAGTAAAATTATTAACCGCAGAAGGAAATATACGTTTGCTTATCATGACTTCACTGACGATATTGACTTTACGAATGGACAAATCCCCCCAACCTTTTCTGGTGGGGAAAGGAGTTTGAGCTGGGATCACATATGGCGACATCTCTGGGAATGCTACAGGACATGATTGGATGTTTTGACCATGTTAAGCAACAATGATAGCAAATAATGCAGAAGCATCCTAATGATTATGTTCGTGCTTTTACAAGGGAGACTAATCAACGTAATTAAAGTAACGAGGTCTGAGAATCTATGCTGTGGTTGATATCATAAAAGAAATCAAAACCACTTCCCGTATCCTAATCATCGCATTTTACAGAAAAAGAACCCGAAGCGGGGGCCTTGATCGGTTGTTCATGACTTATTTTTGCTCCATAAATTTTCAGGATTAATCTGGATGTTAAAGAGAGAGAGAAAAGAAATTCTTATCCATTTTATATTATAATTATGTTAATTCTGAGGGCAAGATCCATCTCCATCGGATCATATCTGTTTATATATATATATCAATTGCTCAAACAGTTTTTTTATAAGAGAAAAATAATGATTTTGTTGATATTAAATAGAGTATAAACACATAATTACTCCCACACTACGTCAAGATAAGTTATGATTTGCCAATTGAAAAAATTATTTGACGACATCAATGATACAATACGACAGTTTTACATACAAAAAATAATCATTTTGACGTCATAAACAACAAAAAACGTACAATCTTTAAAATTTTAAAATCCAAGATACCTAAATTATCTGCGTTTCACGCGAACAAATAAATTTAAATAAAGCCGTTAGTATTTATTCATGAAAGCTCGAGGGTACTACATGTATCAACTCCTTCACCAAAAAAGAAAAAATCACAATATATATCTTTATTTGAAAGAAAAAACAAAAACAAAAACAACTAGAAATGGGAACATTAAAAAGCTCATAACGGGCCAAGTTACCCCTACGTACGAGATCTAGAAAGCATTATATACTTGAGATCCAAACTAATGCATTCATATGAAGAATTACTTTGTCAGAGCATCCTTAATCTTGGATTTGTACGCCGAGTGACAAGGAGACGTTTTGGATGTTTACCTAGTGATGAGCACTAGTTTGAAAAAAACACAGAAAATTAATTTCGTTGCAAATCTTTACATGGTTACATCAATGTCGTTCAACAGATACTGGGCATGATGAAATTTTGTTGCGTGGTTAATTATGGGTTTAATTGGCTTGAAACTTGGGAATAAAAAAAATAATTCTTGATTCAGATTCAACTCTTGTCATCAACCTTATCCTGAGAAGACTATAATTTAATTGACAAGACTAGGAGGTTGATGGATAAAGAATAGGAAATGAAGATTCATCATCATGTTTATCGGGAAGCAAAATCAGTTGCTGAATGATTAGCTAGATAATTGGATCTTAATCTCACCTCCTCTGATTTTGTATTTAATTTTGTAATATGATCTAATTAGATCTTGTATTACACGTTTGAATTAATTTTTAGGGTTGTATAGCCCTGATTTTAAACAAAAAATAATAATTATGGGTTTCATTTACGGTCTCAAAATCTTGATATTCAGTTACCCATCGTAATGAAAACCATCGCAACTGATTTTGTAAGAATATCAACAACGTTTGTCCTGTTTGGTGTTCTCAATGGGCATTTGGATCGGAGAATCTTAATTACCTCTAACAAGCTAATAAGTTAGTTTTTTTTTTATTGAATTTCATGAAAAATATTTTTTTAAAAAATGTTTAATTTCTGATATTCAATCGCATCATTAAAAGTGAGACGAAATCATTTCCCGGTCTTTTATTATATTGAAAGAGATGAAAAAAATAACATTTAAATCACTGACATTTTTCAAACTGTAAAATTTGGAGGAAGAAGATGAAATGGACGAGGAGGTGAGACGCTGATAGAAAAAACAGAGAGATCTACGCATGGCGGCTTTAACAGCGAAGTGATCTTGGTTATAGGCTTGGGCTATACATTTAAAGTCAAGACTCAGAAAGATATTGGCTATTAGCTTGCTTTGATGACAGACTTAATTTTAACTTAACTCATTTTTAAATATTTCATGCACTGCTGATCAATCAATTCAGCCATCTACTCAGTACCTTCTCCATTTTTTACCCCGTCCATGTCCACTCCTCTAGGTTCTCCCTTTTTTTTCTTGACAATTTCATATATGATCAAGCTTTAACATAGGTAGTGGCACCAGGAAAGCTTTGATTTTTTCTTGCAGTTGGGAGAATATAGAAGACAGACACGAGTTCATTCATACATGTATGCCCACTAACATTTTTCTTTGTTTTCAAACAGATTTTAGGCATAAAAATAATAATTTCAATTCTGATTTTAAATGAATTTCACATATTTTTTTCAGATCATGTTCTGGGAAACATAACATGGAGTTGTTGTGATTACTGTAACAAAAGGGTTGCTGGTTCTTATTCAAAAGTCAAGGCTCACTTGTTTAAGATTCCATATCGAGGGGTTGAATCACGTAAAGCAATTGGCGATGACAAGCTTCAAGTTTTGAACCAAGAGCATCCTCGAGCTGAGAGAAAAAAGGACCCAGGCAGCACTAGATGCAAGAAACAGAGAAGAATATGCATCGCTTCCTGCTGGTTAGATCTACTGCAACATGAGAGGCGTAAACTTTGAGATCCAGGACACTTGGAGAAGTCGTTTAATGGTATGGAGAGGGGTGATTGTGATAAAGATTGTACCAGAATGTTTTCCACCAGTGCTGTAGCTTTCAACCTTTTAAAAAATCCCTATTTTAATACCAACATTTCTGGTTACTGTCCTCCTCCATTTAATGTGTTTGGTCACCGTGTTTTTAAAAAATTTAATATAATTTATATATTTTAGATTATTTTAATATATTGATATCAAAAATAATTTTTAAAAAATAAAAAAATATTATTTACATGCATTTCAGTATAAAAAATTATTTAAAAAACAACCATTATTATACTACTAAACACCCATAAGCTTCAAAAAACCTTAATGCCCCAAGCGAGCTACATGCTCTGATGGGTGGTCCAATAGAAAAATAGAATCCTTAAAAATATTTTTTTAAAAAATTATTTATTTATTTATTTTAAATTAATATATTTTTAGTGTTTTTAAATTATTTTAATACATTGATATTAAAAATAATTTTTTAAAAAAAATATTATTTTAATACATTTATGAATAAAAAATAACCGCAACCATACTCCCCAACATGCTACACGACTTTTAGATCAGTTTGTTGACGTGGTTGGAGTGTTTTTTATAAAATTTTGATTTTATGATTTAATTTTTTTAATATTTTCATTGTTTTAATGAGTTAATATTAAAATATATATATTATTTTAATATATTTTTAAATAAAAAATATTTTAAAAAACAATTTTAATCATGTTATAACCATTCCCTTCCATCAATATCATGATAGCATCTGCAGGAGGGCAGCGTTTTTGAAAGCTATTGATGTAAGTGCCAACATTAAAGATATGGATCATGTAGCAAGTTCTTTTGTTGAAGTTATACATTTAAGTGGGGCCGCAAATGTGGGCCAGATTGTAACAAGTAATGCACCAAACTACAATGCTGCTGGAATGGCCATTGAAGCAAAGCATCCCCATATTTTTTGGACTCCCTGAGTGGTTCATAGCTTGAATTTAGCCTTGAAAAGCAAGCGTGATCCATCAGAAAAGTCCCCTCAATATACTGAATGAAAATGTTTGAAAGATTTAGTAGCTTATGTACAAGATATTCGGAATTTCATTGTCAATCATAGTATGCCATTGATGAATTTCAAACGACTTTCCAAGTGGGAATTTATTGCGAGTGGCCGAGACAAGGTTTGCTTCCAGTACTGTTGTTGTGGCTAGACGTTTGAAAGCGGTTAAAGATGCACTTGAAAAAATGGTGATGGATCTAGAATGGAAGATGTTCAAGGTGAGTGGACAGGCCCTAATTTGAAATCAGAGCTCGTGCTGTCAAAAGAAAGCAGTTGTCAATGATACTTGGGGTTATTTGAATTACTTTTTGGAATTTACGAAGCCAATTACTGACAAGACTAGGGCAGCTGACAAAGATGGTACTATATTAAATTAATGACATGTGGGATACGACGATTGAAAATGTGCTAACGATGATCTCCCAGCATGAAGGCATTGATGCTATCACTGGCCAGTCCAATTATTTTTATGCCATTCATCAAATTTTGGAGAGCAGATGGGCTAAAAGTTATACTCCTTCAATCTTCATGGCACACTCATTGGTACCTGGATTTTTCAGTGAAAGTTGGCTTGAATTGGGGGGGAGGAGGGCCTAATGGAATTCGGAACGAATGGAGATAAAGAAGCCTGCGTAAATAGAGATCAATGGTGTGAGAATCAGCATTAGCTTTCAGATAATGGAATTCGGGGCTTGATATTTTGGTGGGCTGGTTATGGTGCTTCCACACAATTACTGCAGGCATTAGCTTTCAGACTGTTTGCAAAGTCAGCATCCTCATCATGTCGTGAGAGTAATTAGAGCACATATTCCAATATGCAAAGTATTAAAAGAAATAGAATGGCATAAAGCAGAACTGAAGACCTGGTTTTGTGTACTGTGATCTTCGTTCTGTTGTCACGGAAAGAAGCAGCATCTGCAGAAGGACAGTCAAGATATTAGGACCCATGTTTTCTCTTTCTGTACTATTTCCTTTTTAAAACTTTGAGATGTTTTACTTTGAACTAAAATTTGTTTGTAGCTTACACTTTTTTTTATTGCTAAGATGGTGATAGCTTTGATGTAGAAAATGAGCTCACAACATGAATTGCAGAATTATCACCTGCTGATCCACAATCAGAGGCAATGATCTTTGAAGAATATGAAGATTGAAGAACGAGGAACCAAAGGTTACTATTTGAGCTAAGGATTGTAACAATTTTCCATGCTCAACTTTCAAAACTTACTGTTTTTTTAAATCTTTTGGTAAAGAGATTTATATTCAAACCTGCGTAATATAGTTTAGAATCTGTTTAATTTTATAATTTAAAGTAAAAAATACTTTAAAAAAACAATAGCCATAAAAATAGTTAACAAAAGATGTCCCATATCCATTTAAAAAAAAACTGGAAGGCTTTTGATGCAAAATCCTCGACCTTTATTAATGGCAGCCGTCATGTGCAGGGCAAACTGCCACCTTGCACTTTGAAAACCCCCTCTCCCTGTCCTTGCTCGCAGCAATGGTTTATGATTTCAACAGCATGACATTTGTAGCCCAACCAGATCGATCTTGATAACCTCCATTAACTCACCCCGAGTGGGAAAGGGAGTCCTTCAATCCGAAACCTCAGCAATAAAAAAGAGAGCCTATCCATTGACTTGTCAGATAAGCAAGTATAGAATGAGACTATGAGCTACTGTAGCCATGGCTTTAGGAGAGCCGAGGAATGTGGATTTGGTTTGATAACTTTGGGATTCTGAGTGGTTAACATGATAACGACATGGTTGGACATCCCGTGGTCAGTAAATCATCTCAAAGCCTTTTGCATGATTTTGCGAATATGCATGATCATCCAAACGGGACAGATGCTCATCATTGCAGTCCAGGTAAAATTCGGTGCGTGAAATCTTAGTTTGGCTGCTACAGGTTCGATGCTTCCCTTTCCCTTCATTCGGCAATGACGTCCACCGGAAAACCTTATCGAGATGCATTGTGCATGATTTTCTGGATTCACTGGTCATGCCAACGACACCGTAACATGGAATATAATAATAACTAATAATGATGAAGTGGGATCCATCAAACGTGATTTTTGACCCGTCATATTACTGTTTACTTATGAAAGATATATACATGGTAAAAAATAAATTAAGCTATGAACAGGATCGATTCAAAATAATTTTTATTTATAAATTAAGTTCAAATTAGATTCCACAAGTAATGATTTTTTATTGAAATGAAAATTTGACTGAGTTCTTATGTGAGAATTTGATTTAATTGAAATTCAATTAGCAGTGCAAGCTCAACTATTTTGTACCTAATAATGATGAGAGTCGCCCATTGCATGTGCTCTTAATTAATACTACAGTTGTACTATAAATGAAAACATTTTAGATTTTTCTATTGTTTTTTTTTAGTTTCTTCTTTTAATATTTAATTAATTTCAAGCTAATTTTTATAATTTATTTTATATAGAGTTATTATATTATAAAATAAACATTTTAATATTAAATTTCATAAGGGTATATTTTTATTATTGTATGATTAAATAAAAAATTAAAAAAAATAAAATCATCAAACCCAATAAAATTTATGATTCGAGTAACAAGTTTAATGGATTAAACAGTGAGGGCTAACATTATTCAATATATTAATGTTTTAATATTTGTTTTTAAAAAATAACACATTGATTTGATTTTTAAGTGAAGCCACACTTTTTATTTGTCATTAGAATTGATTTTGAACACTTTTATTTGACTATATTATATCAAAATAACCTGGCAGAGTTTAATTTGAAGCAAACCATGTAAAAATTAGATCAAAAGATTTTAAGTCTGGTTTAGTAGACTGGATTTAATAACAATATTAGATATTTTTTTATAATTTGAATATTCTTTTTTGTATTTTTTTTAATTCAACTTCTAACAAACATGGATTTAAAAACTAGTTCAGGTGTGAGTGTGTGTGTGTGTGTCTATATATATATATATATATATATATATATGCGAGTGTGGACGCAAAGTTTATTTAGCTTCTTTCATCCGTTATCCTGATGAAGTCTATCAGAAAGAGCATCACATAATGAGTTCATAATTCTTAACTCATGTTCTCTGAATTATTTTTTTTCTGAAGAATCTTTATGATTGATTTTCAAGCTAAATGTCTCCTTTGTTGTTTTTTTCACTGATAAGAAAGTCGTGTTTTTTTTTTCCTGCGCTAACCTGTGCTCTACTCTTTACTTGTGATACG
The DNA here is from genome assembly GCF_951802175.1 of Populus nigra. Taxonomy (NCBI): domain Eukaryota; kingdom Viridiplantae; phylum Streptophyta; class Magnoliopsida; order Malpighiales; family Salicaceae; genus Populus; species Populus nigra. Next base: position 12,818,560 of record NC_084861.1, on the reverse strand, counting down.
GATTTTGATGATATGATTGGAAATGTTTTTTATGAATATTTTTTCAATAAAAAATTAAATTGTTATTATTTAAAATTATTTTTAAATAATTTAATGTTATTGGATAAAATTATTTAAAACCAGCCAATAACAAATAATATTAATTGACATGAAAATCACAGGTTATCAAACTAGAGCGTGTTTGCTATTTTATGGTAATAGTTATTTTTAAAATTATATTTTATTTAAAAATATATTAAAGTAATGTTTTTTTCAGAACACTCTTGAAGCTATAAAAGGAAAAAACAAACGATATGTTATTACTCTAGTAAAACACAAAAAGCCGTTTCTCTTGAAAAATTAAAAGAAAAAAGAAAAAAGAGATGAAACACAACCAAGTTCCAAGCACATGTCCTAACATATGTTTAAATATTTAAGGTGGCACATGCAGTCACCTTCTTTCAAATTCAATCCTTTTCTTTTGATTTTGTCTGTTTCTCCGTTTTTAGGAAATTTGAAATTTTCATTCATGGCCTTTTAAATGTCGAGTTGTTTCAAATTGCAAACAAAAATAAAATAAAATTAAAATTAAAATTGAAGCTAAGAAAAACTCCGCCCTGGGACCGTTAATTTGTAAAAAAAACCCACCAAATGACAAAGAGAATGATCATCAGAATCCAATAATCCACCGCAAGAATGTAATTAACCAAGAACCAGTTAATTAAAACCCCAACTCCAATCATAAGTAAGACTGCTGAAATTAAGATCAACCTCCACCTCCACCTCCACCCCCACCCCCACCCCCACACCAACATCAGCAAATAATAATCAAAGTTTTTGGCAGTCCATAACAAATGGCAGTTGGATTGCACAGCAGGACAAATGTTTGTGGGCCCATTCCTTCCAGTTGTTTGCACATCATATCCTAATTTAAGTTGCTAAATTTATTCTTTTTCTTTTTTGAATCTTGTATGGAACATACCCAGAAACCTCAATAAAAGCAGCTTGTCTTCTTACATTCTCTGCTCACTCCCCCTCTCCCTCTCTTTTCTCTTGTAGGGTCCCTCGCAGTCTGCAAGCCCAGCCACCTCTGCTGGGTCATTTTTTTGAAACCTTCCCCTCCCAGCATCTCTCATTTCCAGCATTCACCCTCCCGTCTCTCAGATAGATCCTCGTAGTGATATAGCTAGATACATAATATCGATGGCCGAGGCCCCTGAAGACGTCGTATCTTGGCTTCCTACTAAGGAAAAGTTACTCATGGACAAAGAGAACTTCAACAAAATTTGTTTCAACACTGAGTTGAAACCTAGCCTGAGCTTCTTTTCCGAGTTCCCTTACGAGTTTGACTCTCTCGCCTCGCCTTCCGCTCTCAGCTCCCCTGTAGAGTCCAGTATGGGTTCCTCCACCGAGACAGAGAGCAGTGACGAGGACGACTTTCTCGCTGGGTTAACTCGGCGTCTTACTCAGCAACTAGCTGTCAAACCCGAGGTACAGCTCCTTTTTTTTACGCTTTCTTTAAAGCACCCTCTGGTTTTGCTTTCGTCCCTTTTCTGCTTTGGTATCGTTTTCTCTAACGGTGTTACCATCGTTCTGACGTGGTGGAAGAAGTGGGTCATGGCCGGGTCACCGGAATCGACACTGAGTGGACTCAGAAGCTGGTCAGTTTCTAGCAACGGGAGTCCAAACGGGGTGTCGTCGCCGCCAACGACGCCGTTTGGTGCCAAGAATGACACGTGGGATCTGATATATGCAGCTGCTGGTGAAGTTGCAAGGTTGAAGATGAGCAATAATGAGGGCCATAAGTACAATACTAGTACTAACTATCAAAGGAGTGGTTTACTGGGTACAGCTAGGACTCAGAATCCAGGTCTCACTTCAGTCAAGAATCAGCCTGCTGGGTTTTATACTAGCCATTGTAGCTCTACTCTTGGCCATAATACTTCACAAGTTAATCAGGTAAAGATATTGTTATCCTCAGTTTGGTTTCAGAGAAATGAAAATAAAAAGGAGAACCAGTTAAAATATAGATTTCCTTTCGTTTGGGTGACATAATAGGCCACTTTGTCTTGTTTTGCAGTGCCAGCAATTTTTGAGGCAAGAGCAACAGGCACTAAAGCAACAGTGCTCTTCAATTTGGGAAAGGCAACAAGTGAAGACAAGCTGGCAAGCTCAGCCCCGACACCACCACCACAGCCACCACCACCAGATCCAGAGCAGAGGCCCAAGTGCCGGGAATGAAAATGGGAGGTTTGTGCGTTCTCTCGGTCTGCCTCAATCTGCTTGGCCTCCCCTTCAAGTACACGCACAAAATCAACACTCTAACTCAGGAGGCACGAGGGCTGTTTTTCCAGGTGGATCTGGTGTTAAGAGAGAGTGTGCTGGCACTGGTGTTTTTTTGCCCCGTAGATATAGCAACCCCCTTGAACCCAAGAAAAAATCTGGTATATTGTTACTGCTATAATCGTCGCTTTCCCTCTTGTTTGGTTTTCATCCTTTTTTTTTTTCTGACGATGATAGCCTGTGTTTATTTTTTCTACCAGCAGGTTGCCCAACAGTTATGTTCCCAGCTAAAGTTGTTCAGGCCCTAAATCTGAACTTTGACGACATGGATTTCAACGGCCTCGCTCAGCCACGGCTCAACAGTAATGCTGCTTTTCCCTCTGATTATGGTAAGCAAATATCTGAATTTTGATTTTTTTACCCCTTTTGTTAATGCGGCTAACTTGCAATGAAGATTTGACCTGGGGCCGGGTGTCTTTGATCTCGTAGATGCTTTAATGATAAGAAGAAGTGCACTCGTGGCACAGCAGAAGCGAAATTTACGGCAAGAGAGTGTGCTCAATCATGAAATACGGCTGCCTCAAGAGTGGACATACTGACCCAGTAATCATAATGATAGTGTTTGTTGGATAAAGCAAGTAAAGTATAGAAGTTTTAAGTTTTTATAGGGATTTATGGTTCTCGCAAGGAAAGGAAACTCAAGAACGCGAGTTTAGTTCAAAAGGAAATCAATAAGAGTTCCAGGTTTTTTCTTTTTGGGAGACTGAACGAAGCTTTTGTGGACTAGATTTTAGATGAAGGTCAAAAGGAAGCCATTTAATGGTAGTGGTGGCGCTTCTAGATAGAGGGGCTGTTCCTAATTGGGTTGGGACTTGGGTTGATTTTTACTTGATGTGGTGAGAGATTGGGTCTCTTCCTAATTGGGTTCGTGTGTGGGTTGTCGGAGAGAAACCCAAAACTCTCCCTGTTGTAATATCCCTCGGCAGCTACTATTATAAAGTAATAAAATACCTTTACTAGTTTCTATTAAAAGACACTCCTTGTTTTACCGATCATGTTCTTCCACGTAATTGTTGCTGTCCTGTGACGTGAAGGGGCGGTAGCTTTTCCGGCATCCACTGCAGTCAAATATTTTTGCCTTGCGGAAACCTTCTCTGTTCTTTTGGACTGGATTGTTTGTTAAACTAATCCAGCCATGACCTATTAAAAGCTAATTCGTCGATTCTTATTTTAGGGCTATCTTATTATCTGGCATTTGTTATCCCCATGGGAGAACACCCAATCTCAAGTTTGAAATGGGGCTGAGCGAACAGCCTTTTTTGAGATGTGAAATTTCAATTTCGAAGTTCGTAGTTTCGATTTGGACCAATGTCACGAACTTAGATAAGATGGTAAGATGGGTCCACTTTGTCCTCTAATAGCTAACCATGCGTATAAACTATTTCAACAGGGACATTTTTAATATATAGTATAGTTCGGTGGACTAACGGGGGGGTACTTGGAGTTGGAGGAGTGGGAAATCTGCCAGGCAAATATATTCTTGCTTTTTATAAAAATTAAAAAAAAAAAAAAAGGTAGAAGAAAAAAATTGAGAGGGAGGGCAGGGTATGGAGTGGAATTTTCCGTACGTTCTTCTGGCTGATTTTGATGGGACCCCCGTATTGTTTGCTGCTATGTGTCTTGTGTCACTTTCCATGATCACCGGTCTATTTTCCCGGTTCTATTTTTCAAAAAGTAACCGATACAGTTGTGATTTGGTGCTCTGTGGACTAAAATATTGGAGACTTAGTCAAACCTCGTTAGCCTCCCTCCCAACGAATTACCATTTCTTTACACGAAAAAAGGGAGACTGGTTAATGGGCTGCCAAAAACTTTCCCTGCATAGCATAATTGTCAGGCTAGGAACGGGTCTGGCTTAGAACAAAAAAATAAAAGTCTACATCCATCATTTTTAATCAAAATAAAATATATTTTTAATCAAGTTTAATTAGATGAATAATTTTTTTCAAATTAAAACTCAGCCGAGCTCATATTTCGGTTCATGAATTTTGTAAGGTAGTTTGCCGGGCCAAACCGGATAAATAACGATGTTGCAAATGACACGTGTCATGCTTAGGATAAGGATATCTTTTTTGTTCTTTCGATAAACTGGGATGTCTTGTTTAGTTTTAAAAACTGGCGTGACAGATCAATTCTATGATCTACCATCTTGGAAAACTGGTGGGGTCAAATCAGTAAGAAAAATTATTTTCTTTTAAATGATGTCATTTTTCTTTTCAAATATAAAAAAGTCAACAATTAGGTTAACAAGGGACAACCTTTGACGAGTGACCTGCCCTGGACTCGGTGGGCTCCTGATCATCAAATACGAGCTGTGTTTATGTGCACCGAAAATATCTAATCATTGGCTTTTAAGAGAGTGTTTTTTTTTTTTTTTAAGGTTTTTCAAAAAAATTAAAAAATAATTGCTATTTTAATTCTAAATAAATTAATTAATTAAAAAAACATAAATTGTTATTACTAATTCAAGTGATTTTTGGACTTCAATAATTTTAAACGCTGTTGTAGTACACAAGGCAACTCATGTGAATGAAGCTATACTAATTAGTTAGTGATTTTTTGAGGTTTGACTTGCCAGTAAATTGATTTATCATGTTATTTTTATTATTATAATACGAAAATCTAAAGGTCATGAGAAGGGTTTTTTATTTTTTTTTTAATGAATGCGTGCGTGGATAATCAGAATAAACGTGATTAAATAAAAAAATTAATTTCATCGTGAAATTTTGATATTAAAATGTAAGAACTTGCTTAACCATGGCCAGATAACTAACACCTGAAAAGGAGTACAAGCTAAGCAATTAGAATCAAACATCCTTGTAATTGAATCATCGATCAAAATGATTGTCTTAAAAATTACAGACAGAACGGCCACATCTATTTGTGTAGATCAAGGGAATTCTTGCAAGACATGGATGGATAAAAGCAGGAGGTTTTAAATTAGTAATTGATGACAAATGGTGGGGCCACTGGGGAAAGCCAGCTGGCAGAGGTGGTTAATGGGCAAATCCAATTACTTTTTACGTCGATCTTTCAACTCGGGTTGTCGTTATCTTGTGGCGTAAAACAGGGCATATAGTCTCCATCTTTATGTATGAACTATTAATATTATCATTGGACCTTAACAAATTATACTTACACAACTCAACGCCGATTAGTTCCGACATCGTCGTCCTTAAGCAGGCGACGAGCATGTCAGCTCTTTTTTCAAAAGATCTAGCTGCTTCTATTTTTTTTTTCTTTTTAACTTCCATTGTGTTCTACTTTTTTTTTTTTTTTTTGATATACAGGATTAGTACATGTTGAATTCATACACATCCAAAACGTAGGAGTCTTTAATTTCGGAATGAAAGGCGGAGGAATTTCCTGTGAGAAAGTGCTAGTAACAAGTAGATTTCTGGAAGAACTCTTGGTATGATCATGGATGATAGTTTTATATGAATTTAATGGATATTAACTTGAATTGATTTAAATTGATATAAAATTTAAAACTTGATTGGGTTCGAGCTAAGCTTGTAGATAAAAAATCAAATTTTATATTGGATGTAAATATTTTTTTTAGATGCATGGAATTGTCCTTCATCTTTTTTATCGTTACCGATAAATAAAAGCCAAGTTAGAAGATAGTTTGGTTGCTTGGCATACTCATATTTCCGGCACGCAGACGGAGATAAGTTAAAATCATCTTCTTCTTCTTGTGTTTTTTCCCCACGAGATAATATCGAGGAAAGCTTATATCCTTTTAAAAGTTTGAAAATGAGGTATGCGGGATGGAAATGGTGCGATTTAAGTTAAGATTTCTTCCCCCTCGAAATTGTCCCTGTAAAGAATATCACGATCCCGGTGATACCCTTCACTATTCAAATATACACCACTCATCCTTGATTTGGACGGTTTTCACGGTCAGCACCTTACATTTTATTAAATTCTTGCTGGAGGACCTCAGGGTTAATTTTTCTCATTTGAGTTTCAAACATTTTAGTTATTTTTTAATTTAATTTAATGCTGTATCGTGATTGAGTTTTATCAATTAAGAACTCTAATCTATTCCAGGCACATGAATCGGGATTGTTTTCACAGCTCTTATTGATAAAAGCCGACTTCGAATTTTCAGATAAAAGCAATGTTAGTGGAAGTCACCTCATCTTTTGTATTTAACTCCGAGATATAGCGAGAGTGGGTGGAGGTTAGCTCCAAAATTTCGGTTCCTAATTCAAAGTTGTAGAGTCAAGATATGCTTTTATTGGTCTGGCAGGATAAAAGGGTCTTTCTCTACTTGCTAAAACTTACTCTATTCCATACATGAAATGGCCTCCGAGCAACCGAAGCAATCAGATCGAGAGAATACATTGAATGCAAAGCTAAAATCAGTTGCCAGTTGCCACCATATGGGGTTCAAAATTCTTAACACACCGCCTCATCTGTGATGCACATCCGTTTTATTGCTTTTATTCTGGGTTAAGTCTGTCTTGATTTGAGGCGCATGCGGTCTTAAGAATTGCCATAAATCTTGATTCCGTTATGCTTAAAGGCTAAAATCAGCGTTCAACAAAACCGGCTCTGGGACTTTTGAAGCAAAGACTGTGCCTTGATTGATAATTACATATCTCTAATGATAACATACGGTCACTGTCACTGGTTTCTGCTACTTGACAATCCTAGGCACAACTTAAGACCTGCCTCGCATCATTTTCCCACCACCAACTAAGCATTCCACTCAGTGATTGTTAAGAGGGAAAAAAAAAAAAAAAGCAAAACCAAGGGGGCGAATCCTAAGAGACAGTGAGTTATTTGTGAAAATTATTTTTTTTAAGTATTTATTTAAAAATATATTAAAATAATTTTGCACTTCGTAACAAATTAAATAACTAATTATCAAGGGTATTTTTGATATTTTTATATAGATCACTCTTTTTATTTTTCTATACATAGTAAAACAATTACATTACATTTGAAAGAAAATAATTTTAAAACCGATGCTTTTTGTATTTTTTTATGATGGTAAAATAACTAAACTATTTTTAAAAATAAAATATTATTCATTGGTGGTCAAGGATGTTTTGATATTTAATTTGTCATTCTCGCAACAAATTAAATAACTAATTTGTTGTTTTTCTTGTAATTTAACTTGTTTAAATATATTTTGTCTTTTAATTAAATTAAATTAATTAATTAAATGCAAGTATGTGTTGCGCAATTCATGTTATTTAAAAAAAATTATTATATTGAAAAGAAATTATTTTTTCTTGATGAAAAATAAAATTATCTAACATGTGACAAAGCCGTATCAAATAACTATTTTATACTATTAAACAACCTATTTTAGTTTTGTGTAATGATAAAGTGAAAAAACTAATTAGTTGTAATTAATTAATTTTTTTAAAAAAGAATAAACCATAAAGAAATAATTAGTTAGATGTAATATTAAAAAAAATGAAGAAATTAATTTGAACTAAAGTTAATGCAGAAATCGAACTCGCGTAACTCTCTAGATTTCATAACCATCGCTTAATTAAATAGACTGGTGTGCATAGTGTACGATCCATAAATATCATTTGATAAACGGCAGTTACAGCCTCCGGTGATTCGTGGCGTAAATCCGGATAATATTCCAAGCCTGGCTCTAGCCAACAACTTTTGTATTAGTCAACACTCGCTAACTAACTATGGTACATGACAAAGATGTTGAGAAATAATTTAAAAAATATATTAGCTTGTTTAATCGTTTATATGAATAATAAAATTAATCTCGTGCTATTTAATTGTTTTGCTAATTTCTTTCTTTGCTTTACCGTACATACCCGAATGATAAATAGGTATTGCCATTGTAATTTGGTACCATGTTTATGTTCATGTTGTAAAAGATAATTTATTTAAAATCAATATCCTTATAGTTAATAAAAAAAAAGCCGTCGCATACATTATGTTATTTTAATATATATTCCTTCGGTGGTGCTGTATATACATTTTTTTGTTAAAAAATATTATAATTAATTAAAGAAGTGGCGGTGCCATTCTCAAAATAAAAATAACAACAATGATAATAATCTTGTTGGTGCCTTACATGATGCCATTGCCAACCATGGGGGGCAGCGTGCTTTACAGCAATCATATGATTTGTCTCTCTTTTGCTATGGATGAGGTCGCCGCAAATAAAAGGAAACAAATTGGTTTGGAAATTTATGTTAATAAAAAAAATTGAACAATTATATATATATATATATATATATATATATATATATATATAGACGAGTATCAACGGAATCCCTGTTATAATTTTCATTCTCCTTTGCTAGAATTATTCCTTTTTTGTGCTCAAGACAAAAGCTGACAAGAAATTTCGGTATGTAATTTCATGCTAGAGGGCACGGTGAATATGATTCATGCATCAAATATAGTGTCCGCCACTCTTCTTTTACCTGGCATCTTGTTTTCCAAGGAAATACACGTTTATACAGCATAAAAGAAAAATAAACCAGATTTATTCAAGTTATTGCAGTGAAAGCGACCACAGTGTGAAACCTAATTTAAGAATGTGTTTGACGCTGGGTTGGAACTGAGTTTTTTTTTAATTATTATTTTTTATTTAAAATTATTTCGTTTTATTTTTGTTTTGTTTTGATATATTAATATTAAAAATAAAATTTATTTTCATATAATTTCAAGCAAAAAAAAAAAAAAACCTGAAAAATAACACCCACAGCTGTTTCAAGCAACTTCTAAATCTCAGCTGCCGGGCAGCCCCATCCCCAGGTTTCAAAGATTTAACAGGGCAATAACTCTTGGCGCAACTCGCAATGTTGGACGCACAATAAAACTTGACAGATGGGTCTATTCAAGTGCAAGATGGTTGTTGCGGTCTTCTGAAATTTTTTGAATATTTGCGTCTACTTTTATTATCCTTAAATAAGGTTGATCGAGGTATTGGAGCGTTAGTTCTGGGTTGCAGCGATCTGAGAAAATGTCCGTGGCAGAGCCGGCACTGTGTGGAGGATTTTGGACACGGACAGAGTTGGGATTTGGAACTGGACTTCGGATCATGGTTTCTAGGCCTTTTGAAATTCTGGACACAAGGCGGAAGTTGGACCTGGTATTTGTAGCCTTACAACTTACTTTAAGATCTGATCCTACCGTGGAGTTCAGCCTTACAATCTGCAAATGGGAAATGGCGACGGATAGGTCTAAAGCTCACAAGCGAGATTGAATTTGAAACATCAACCGCGACGAGTTCACTCTTGTCCGAGTTGTGCAGAGATATCATTAAATCTCATGTTATGCAAAAGTTTCAAAAATTGTTGATTCTGATTCAGGATAATGTTTCATTTTATTTATTGATAATTTAACTTTTTTCATAGTAACCTTTGTAATTTGTTTAGCAATTGGACATAATTATTAGATTATTTTGATAATATGTCATTTTTTTCAATATTTAGTAGTTTTTTCCCTTCTAATTTAAATTTATGATTGATTTTTAATGTAATTAAAAAAAAAATTAATTGATAAATCCAAATAAAATAGATTTAAAAAATCCTAAAAAACACCGAAAAAGCATATGCTCAAGCATGGAGCCCAAGACCACACACTAAGAACACTAGCCCAAGCTCATGCATAGGGTGCAAACCTGTGCAAGGCGTCCGCCATGCAATGCATCAGATACTTTACAAGTCTTTACGGATTAATACCACAAAAACTTGGAGAGCTACTAATGGATCTAAATAAAATAGACCTGAAATATCCTTCAAAATAAAACTAAATAAATCATCTAAAAAATAGACAAAAAAAAACACCAAAAAAACATAAACTCTGATGTTGTAGCCTGAGCCCATAACCTTGTATGGGTGCATCGACACCATGCAGTGCACGATGCATAAACCAGTGCAGGGGCGTGCGCCCAGCTAGTGCTAGGCATTCACTCATCGCCCTTATAAGTTGAGATTCTCAAGCCCGAGCACAACATGTGGGGTCTTGGCAGCGCTCTCAAACTCACTTTCACCTCTAATGAGCTCGACACCTTACCCGAGCCTAACACTCGCCAGAGAAAATTTCTTGAACTCCACACGGGTCCCTCAATATTTTATATTGATCTAATACATATCATCTTGATTAGAATACAACTTAAAATATCACAAGGATAAATTACGTTTCAACTCATTCTCTCTACAAAAGAATAAGATTTATGAGCTATAAATACACCATGAATCATTTAAGTTAAATGTTCATAATTTTTTTTTCTCAACATTTTCAGTATATATATTTTCAGAATCTATCTCTATAAAATATCATTATATTTTTTCTCTCTACAAAGTTATTGATTTTATTGTTGGAAAGTTTCCATGTCCATTAAAAAAAACCTTATGCAAGTACTTGTTATTGATCATATAGCTTACTAGACATCACTTGTTATTATCACAATACTGGTCATCTAGTTTACCAGGCATTGCTTGTTACTATCACAGTTACCACTCACCTGGTATACTAGATATTGTCTGCTATCAATTACTAATTTTATGAGTTTTTCATATCGAGTTACTAAATATCTTAATTATAAAAAATAAATTACATTGTTTAAATTAAAAAATAAACAAATTATCCAATACTTCAACCATTTTCTTAAACATTTTGGAATTTAGAACCCATCAGCAATACAGCACACTGATGACTGAACACGTTGAATAATATATACTCAAGAACGAGGGTGCTTTACAAAATAATTCGATTATTAGCAGCATTTAGAAGAGAACCGGAAAAAAACACATCAAAGTCATAAATGAACATGGAACGGGAAGAATTAAAAAGCCGTAGTAGGAGAAAGAAAGAAAAAGGAAGATTAACAGCAAAGTAGGTGTACTTACTTGAGCCTAACCTAGCTATACATCGAGAGAGAAAATGTTGTAGATTATCCGGTTATTAGTTTTGAATATTTTGCTTTACACTAAACAATTGCAATTTTATACCAACACCTGCATCAAAGACATCATGTAGATTCACCATGCTATATTGATTATCTCAGTACCAAGGAAAGCGTACGTGCTCCATGATCTTGGAGATTGTTGGAGAGCCAAAGCTATTTCGCATAAATTGGTTGAGCGAGCAGAGCGGGAGAGCTTTGTGAGTTCTCTGGATCTTGGCTGGTAGTGATAATTTTGCTAGCAACAATGGGCTGAAAAGGGAGATCCTTATTAGCTTGGCTAAACCGTGGGTGCGAGTGAATTACAAATGGAGCTAGTCTTGTCCAGGTTTAGCTTGTGCAGGAGATCTCATTCGTGATGGAAATGGACAATGGCTGCATGGTTTTATTGCGAATTTGGGAGTGTTCTTCATTTAATTTAGAAATCTGGCAGGCTGTTTATAGATTAGCGCGTCAACTTCGATTTCTTTCTTGTCTAGAGATGGACTTGGCTGTTCTGATTAATGCCGTCAAAGCTTCCTCCTCTTCTCTGGTTGGGAACCGCATTTATTTTAAAGAGCTTAATCTTTTGCTTCAGAAAGTTATGGAGGCCCGAGTTTCCCATACCTATTGGGATAGAAATCGCAGTGCAGATTGGTTAGCTAATGCAGGACTCTCGACTTGTATTGAAATGCGCATCTTCTATCCAAGAAACAAAAACAACAAAACACAATTTTATTAAAAAAGAAACTCAGTAGCACACAAGAAACAAAGCACACAAACACATTACATTATCCCATTCCGCGAGTCTCACACACAATTCTATGTGTTTATTTGAATTATCCATGACTCACTACAACACTCCACAAAAGGTTCCTTGATGCTCTGTAGAATCTCAGCCGGAGATCTCAATGGACTTGACATCAGGCTTCTTGACTTCCTCTTTAGGCACAGTCACTGTCAAGACCCCGTTTTCCATACTAGCCTTCACCTGATCAGCTTTAGCATTCTCAGGCAATCTGAACCTCCTCAAGAACTTACCACTCGATCTCTCAACTCTATGCCACTTGTCATTTTTCTCTTCCTTCTCTTTGCTTCTCTCTCCACTTATTTGTAAAACCTTACCTTCCTCTATCTCCACTTTCACTTCCTCTTTTTTCAGCCCTGGAAGATCTGCCTTGAAAACATGAGCCTCTGGGGTCTCCTTCCAGTCTATGCGCGTGCTGGCAAATGCTGATGTTTCTTTGGCGACCTCTGAACGTGGGGCTGATAGGGCCGTGCTTGTGAAGGGAAAGTCCTGGAAAGGGTCCCAGATGTCAAGAGAGAAAGGATCAAAGACGTTGGTTCTTCGGCCACCAAAGAGGGAGCTTGGGACGAGAGACATTTTCTTGGTTTCTTGTTGAGGTATTTGAGAAGAAAGGGAAAACAAGGCTTGCAACGTAAAAGCTAGCTTGTTGTAGAATTAGATTGTAGAATTAGAGCTGATTGTTTGTGTTTCTTGTTCTTGTTCTTGATATGAATTGATGGATGGGAAAGCCATTTATAGGAAAAGAAAAGGTGTTTTTTGGGTAAGCATCCATTTTAAGTGGCAGGTTCGAGAGGCTTCAAGACAAGGGAAGATGGAGAGTAGCGATCTTTCTGGAACTGGCAAGGGATTTTGATGTGCAAGCAATGTGCATTCTGGAATGGGCCAGATAGCCCACTGCACTGAGGGACATTTTTGGGTATGAGCATGAAGTGTACGAAGGATACAGTCTTTGTTCTAGAAAAGTCTTTGTGCCTTCACCAATTGATTAAGGGCAAATTTAGTTTCCCGTAGGGTCCACTATTTAAGATAAGTGGTTTTTACAGCTGTTTGTATTGCATAAGTTTCTTTTTCAAAATATTTTTTTTATTAAAAATATATTAAAATAATATTTTTTATTTTTTAACATTATCATTTATCTAATAAAAAAAATTAAGAATTTTTATAACACTCATAGTTATCAAACCTTGTCCAGAGATTGACCCGGTTAAGAGATCGGGCCACGGGTTTTATGGATCAACCCGGATCAACCAAGAGAAATTAAAACAAATAAATATTTCATATTTCATATGAAAAAATTAAAAAAAAATCAATATGAATATATGTTATATATATTATAAATAATAAAGTTTAAAAAAATATTTTAAAAAGTTTTTTTATTACACATTGAAAAGATCTTATATTATGATTTTAAATTAAAGTATTTAAATCAAAAAAAATTTATATCCCATATCAAAAAAACATAATTATTTTCTTATGAATATAGAGTATATTTATGCAAGGGCTTCAAACCATATATTGAAAAGATATTATGTTATTCTTTTAAGTTGAAGTATTTAAATCAAAAAAATTTTATTTCATATTTAAAAAATATAATTTTTTTACATTGAAAGTGTGAAAAAACTATTATGATTTAGTTTATATTTTATTATTATAAGCTGTAAAATAAACTTTATGTATTTGTAATTTTTTTGAATAAAAAACTAAAATAATTATTTTAATGAATTAAAATAAAAACCATGTACGTAGTTTAGATAATTATTGTTTCTTCAATCTTCACTCCCCCCCGGGCTCTCTCTCTATCTAAAAGGGAAAAAACCGCTCTTCCCCTCCTCGCCTTCATTTCCCTCCTTCTACTCTCTCTCGTTCTTTTCCTGAGTCAGTAGTAACTTGCAGAGCTCGTTATTTAAGTTTTATATGTTTTGTTCTCGAGTTTGACTCGGATCTGTTAATTTTTGAGGGATTTAAATGTTATGTTGATTGATGTACATAAATCGAGTTTTGATTTCGCAAATGACAGTTTATACTTTACAAACACCGGCTCTCGTCCGAGTTTGCCCAAGTTGCCTGAGTCATGGATCAACCGAGTCTTACCGGTTTTTTGTGTTTACTGATCTTTCTTTTAACCCGAACCAGTCCAGCCACCAGGTCAACCTGCCGGACTAGTCCTGATTTAATAACTATGATAAACATCAACAAATACGCACCTGAAAACGACGTGTGCTCTAGTAACAGGTTCAATTAAGATCAGATGCGGGATTGGTATGGCATAAAGTGCAATTGTCTCCAAGCTTCTAGTGTCTTCTGCGAAGTTCTGGGCGGTAAGGATGTATTTCATTTGTTTTCTCAGGGCAGAATCGGATATTTCAATATCAGAGGCCAGAATTCAAGTGGAAAAAAAAGGATATGAATGAAGATTAAACTATTAACTATATACGAAACTAACTAAATTAAGGAACGGAAGATTTTTTAAAAAAATAAAAGAAATAAAGATCTCTAGCTGGTACCTGCTTTAAATTGCTATTGTAATTAAATTTAAATATAAGCAGACCATAATTGAAAGAGAAACATCCAATTCAATGTTTTTTTCTCATGTTTGAAAAAGAGGAGGGACGATTATTACAGGCAACGTGGACTGTACAGGCACACATTTTTAATATTTTTATTAGATGGGTCTCGGCCCAATAATATCAAGAAGGTTTTCTAAACTTTGGGTCATGAATCCAGTATAAACCGAAAGGAGACATTTTTGGATTACCCTCGATGAAATCTGTGAGCAAACCATTTATAAATAACACAGATGGGAGTAGATGGGCCTCTTTTATCTAGCCCATGCAGGTCTTTCTCGTTTCTTCCTCTAAAAAGATCGTAAAAAACTTAGGTGCTGAATGGGAATGTGGTCGGAGCTGATTTCCGGCGTCATGGCGTGGGGCCGTCGATTGGAAAACCAAGTTTTTGATGCTTTAGCCTGTGTTTGGTTAACGGTTAAAAATTGAAGTTCATATATTAATGGGTAGTTAACTATAGATTGAATTTGGTTGGATGCGATTTTATATATCCTTTTCTTTAGGCACCCGCTTTTCTATTTTTATAACGGCAAGATTTATAGTATGTTTGGAAATATGGTGAAAATTATGTTTTTAAATAATTTAATTTTTTATTAAAATTTAATATAATTTGTATGTTTTGAATCGTTATAAAGTGCTGATATCAAAAATAATTTTTTAAAAATAAAAAAATATTATTAACATGCATTTCAGCATAAAAAGTTATTTGAAAAGCAACCACAACCTTACTGTATTATTCATTTTCACTTTAAAATAGTTGTTATTATTATAATGAAAAAAATAATTGTTATTCAATTTTAAAACAAATATTAATAAAAAACAGCATGAATAGATTTTATAGCAACACAATATATTCTATTTTAAGAAAATATGAAAAATGTGGTTAGATTTTCATAAAAATAAAGTGGATAAAAAGGTTATTTTTAAAAAATCAAATAATTTGTATTTATTAGTTACTGTCACTCAATAACTGATATTTTCAATGTTTTGTTCTGAAAGTTTAACTAATCCATCAAGATCCATGACTCTAGATTCTCTTAAAACAAAGTGGAATAAAGAGTTATTTAAAAAAAAACAAATAATTTGTATTTACTAGTTACTGATCACTAAATAACTGAATTTTTTAGTTATTTGTTCAAAAAGTTTAATCTTTCCATCAAAATTCACGACATTTGAACTAAAAGATATCCAAAAAAAAAAAAAACCTTTGAAATACAGTATGTCATTAAAAAAGAAAAATAAAAATTAAACTTTATTTTTCTTTTTAACTTCCATTGTGTTCTACTTTTTCTTTTTTTGATATACAGGATTAGTACATGTTGAATTCATACACATCCAAAACGTAGGAGTCTTTAATTTCGGAATGAAAGGCGGAGGAATTTCCTGTGAGAAAGTGCTAGTAACAAGTAGATTTCTGGAAGAACTCTTGGTATGATCATGGATGATAGTTTTATATGAATTTAATGGATATTAACTTGAATTGATTTAAATTGATATAAAATTTAAAACTTGATTGGGTTCGAGCTAAGCTTGTAGATAAAAAATCAAATTTTATATTGGATGTAAATATTTTTTTTAGGTGCATGGAATTGTCCTTCATCTTCTTTATCGTTACCGATAAATAAAAGCCAAGTTAGACGATAGTTTGGTTGCTTGGCATACTCATATTTCCGGCACGCAGACGGAGATAAGTTAAAATCATCTTCTTCTTCTTGTGTTTTTTCCCCACGAGATAATCTCGAGGAAAGCTTATATCCTTTTAAAAGTTTGAAAATGAGGTATGCGGGATGGAAATGGTGCGATTTAAGTTAAGATTTCTTCCCCCTCGAAATTGTTCCTGTAAAGAATATCACGATCCCGGTGATACCCTTCACTATTCAAATATACACCACTCATCCTTGATTTGCACCGTTTTCACGGTCAGCACCTTACATTTTAATAAATTCGTGCTGGAGGACCTCACGGTTAATTTTTCTCATTTGAGTTTCAAACATTTTAGTTATTTTTTAATTTAATTTAATGCTGTATCGTGATTGAGTTTTATCAATTAAGAACTCTAATCTATTCCAGGCACATGAATCGGGATTGTTTTCACAGCTCTTATTGATAAAAGCCGACTTCGAATTTTCAGATAAAAGCAATGTTAGTGGAAGTCACCTCATCTTTTGTATTTAACTCCGAGATATAGCGAGAGTGGGTGGAGGTTAGCTCCAAAATTTCGGTTCCTAATTCAAAGTTGTAGAGTCAAGATATGCTTTTATTGGTCTGGCAGGATAAAAGGGTCTTTCTCTACTTGCTAAAACTTACTCTATTCCATACATGAAATGGCCTCCGAGCAACCGAAGCAATCAGATCGAGAGAATACATTGAATGCAAAGCTAAAATCAGTTGCCAGTTGCCACCATATGGGGTTCAAAATTCTTAACACACCGCCTCATCTGTGATGCACATCCGTTTTATTGCTTTTATTCTGGGTTAAGTCTGTCTTGATTTGAGGCGCATGCGGTCTTAAGAATTGCCATAAATCTTGATTCCGTTATGCTTAAAGGCTAAAATCAGCGTTCAACAAAACCGGCTCTGGGACTTTTGAAGCAAAGACTGTGCCTTGATTGATAATTACATATCTCTAATGATAACATACGGTCACTGTCACTGGTTTCTGCTACTTGACAATCCTAGGCACAACTTAAGACCTGCCTCGCATCATTTTCCCACCACCAACTAAGCATTCCACTCAGTGATTGTTAAGAGGGAAAAAAAAAAAAAAAGCAAAACCAAGGGGGCGAATCCTAAGAGACAGTGAGTTATTTGTGAAAATTATTTTTTTTAAGTATTTATTTAAAAATATATTAAAATAATTTTGCACTTCGTAGCAAATTAAATAACTAATTATCAAGGGTATTTTTGATATTTTTATATAGATCACTCTTTTTATTTTTCTATACATAGTAAAACAATTACATTACATTTGAAAGAAAATAATTTTAAAACCGATGCTTTTTGTATTTTTTTATGATGGTAAAATAACTAAACTATTTTTAAAAATAAAATATTATTCATTGGTGGTCAAGGATGTTTTGATATTTAATTTGTCATTCTCGCAACAAATTAAATAATTAATTTGTTGTTTTTCTTGTAATTTAACTTGTTTAAATATATTTTGTCTTTTAATTAAATTAAATTAATTAATTAAATGCAAGTATGTGTTGCGCAATTCATGTTATTTAAAAAAAATTATTATATTGAAAAGAAATTATTTTTTCTTGATGAAAAATAAAATTATCTAACATGTGACAAAGCCGTATCAAATAACTATTTTATACTATTAAACAACCTATTTTAGTTTTGTGTAATGATAAAGTGAAAAAACTAATTAGTTGTAATTAATTAATTTTTTTAAAAAAGAATAAACCATAAAGAAATAATTAGTTAGATGTAATATTAAAAAAAATGAAGAAATTAATTTGAACTAAAGTTAATGCAGAAATCGAACTCGCGTAACTCTCTAGATTTCATAACCATCGCTTAATTAAATAGACTGGTGTGCATAGTGTACGATCCATAAATATCATTTGATAAACGGCAGTTACAGCCTCCGGTGATTCGTGGCGTAAATCCGGATAATATTCCAAGCCTGGCTCTAGCCAACAACTTTTGTATTAGTCAACACTCGCTAACTAACTATGGTACATGACAAAGATGTTGAGAAATAATTTAAAAAATATATTAGCTTGTTTAATCGTTTATATGAATAATAAAATTAATCTCGTGCTATTTAATTGTTTTGCTAATTTCTTTCTTTGCTTTACCGTACATACCCGAATGATAAATAGGTATTGCCATTGTAATTTGGTACCATGTTTATGTTCATGTTGTAAAAGATAATTTATTTAAAATCAATATCCTTATAGTTAATAAAAAAAAAGCCGTCGCATACATTATGTTATTTTAATATATATTCCTTCGGTGGTGCTGTATATACATTTTTTTGTTAAAAAATATTATAATTAATTAAAGAAGTGGCGGTGCCATTCTCAAAATAAAAATAACAACAATGATAATAATCTTGTTGGTGCCTTACATGATGCCATTGCCAACCATGGGGGGCAGCGTGCTTTACAGCAATCATATGATTTGTCTCTCTTTTGCTATGGATGAGGTCGCCGCAAATAAAAGGAGACGGTAAGGAGATGGAATCCTAAATCATGAAGCTAATATAATGATGAAGGGTTAATTATTCATAATTTAGATTTGTTTTGTTTAATGTTTATGAATTTAAGTTTTTCTAGATTAATTGAAAGTTTACGTGGCTGTTAATTTTAGAATTTATAAAACTAGTTGAGATACACATAAGTTAACTCGAACATTTATATTAATTAAAAAAAAATTAAAAATTTATATATATAGACGAGTATCAACGGAATCCCTGTTATAATTTTCTTTCTCCTTTGCTAGAATTATTCCTTTTTTGTGCTCAAGACAAAAGCTGACAAGAAATTTCGGTATGTAATTTCATGCTAGAGGGCACGGTGAATATGATTCATGCATCAAATATAGTGTCCGCCACTCTTCTTTTACCTGGCATCTTGTTTTCCAAGGAAATACACGTTTATACAGCATAAAGAAAAAATATACCAGATTTATTAGAGTTATCGCAGTGAAAGCGACCACAGTGTGAAACCTAATTTAAGAATGTGTTTGACGCTGGGTTGGAACTGAGTTTTTTTTTAATTATTATTTTTTATTTAAAATTATTTCGTTTTATTTTTGTTTTGTTTTGATATATTAATATTAAAAATAAAATTTATTTTCATATAATTTCAAGCAAAAAAAAAAAACCTGAAAAATAACACCCACAGCTGTTTCAAGCAACTTCTAAATCTCAGCTGCCGGGCAGCCCCATCCCCAGGTTTCAAAGATTTAACAGGGCAATAACTCTCGCCGCAACTCGCAATGTTGGACGCACAATAAAACTTGACAGATGGGTCTATTCAAGTGCAAGATGGTTGTTGCGGTCTTCTGAAATTTTTTGAATATTTGCGTCTGCTTTTATTATCCTTAAATAAGGTTGATCGAGGTATTGGAGCGTTAGTTGTGGGTTGCAGCGATCTGAGAAAATGTCCGTGGCAGAGCCGGCACTGTGTGGAGGATTTTGGACACGGACAGAGTTGGGATTTGGAACTGGACCTCGGATCATGGTTTCTAGGCCTTTTGAAATTCTGGACACAAGGCGGAAGGTGGACCTGGTATTTGTAGCCTTACAACTTACTTTAAGATCTGATCCTACCGTAGAGTTCAGCCTTACAATCTGCAAATGGGAAATGGCGACGGATAGGTCTAAAGCTCACAAGCGAGATTGAATTTGAAACATCAACCGCGACGAGTTCACTCTTGTCCGAGTTGTGCAGAGATATCATTAAATCTCATGTTATGCAAATGTTTCAAAAACTGTTGATTCTGATTCAGGATAATTTTTCATTTTATTTATTGATAATTTAACTTTTTTCATAGTAACCTTTGTAATTTGTTTAGCAATTGGACATAATTATTAGATTATTTTGATAATATGTCAATTTTTTCAATATTTAGTAGTTTTTTCCCTTCTAATTTAAATTTATGATTGATTTTTAATGTAATTTAAAGAATCTTAATTGATGAATTCAAATAAAATAGATTTAAAAAATCCTTTAAAATACACAAAAAAATCCTAAAAAAAAAAACCTAAAAAACATTTTGGAATTTAGAACCCATCAGTAATACACCACACTGATGACTGAACACGTTGAGTAATATAAACTCAAGAATGAGGGTGCTTTACAAAATACTTCGATTATTAGCAGCATTTAGAAGAGAACCGGAAAAAAACACATCAAAGTCATAAATGAACATGGAACGGGAAGAATTAAAAAACTGTAGTAGGAGAAAGAAAGAAAAAGGAAGATTAACAGCAAAGTAGGTGTACTTACTTGAGCCTAACCTAGCTATACATCGAGAGAGAAAATGTTGTAGATTATCCGGTTATTAGTTTTGAATATTTTGCTTTACACTAAACAATTGCAATTTTATACCAACACTTAAAGCTTGCGGCATCAAAGACATCATGTAGATTCACCATGCTGTATTGATTATCCCAGTACCAAGGAAAGCGTACGTGCTCCATGATCTTGGAGATTGTTGGAGAGCCAAAGCTATTTCACATAAATTGGTCGAGCGAGCAGAGCGGGAGAGCTTTATGATGGGTTCTCTGGAATCTTGGCTGGTAGTGATAATTTTGCTAGCAACAATGGGCTGAAAAGGGAGATCCTTATTAGCTTGGCTAAACCTAAGGGAGGGTGGGTGGGTGCGAGTGAATTACAAATCGAGCTAGTCTTGTCCAGGTTTAGCTTGTGCAGGAGATCTCATTCGTGATGGAAATGGACAATGGCTGCATGGTTTTATTGCGAATTTGGGAGTGTTCTTCGTTTAATTTAGAAATCTGGCGGGCTGTTTATAGATTAGCGCGGCAACTTGGATTTCTTTCTTGTCTACAGATGGACTTGGCTGTTCTGATTAATGCCATCAAAGCTTCCTCCTCTTCTCTGGTTGGGAACCGCTTTTATTTTAAAGAGCTTAATCTTTTGCTTCAGAAAGATATGGAGGCTCGAGTTTCCCATACCTATAGGGATAGAAATCGCAGTGCAGATTGGTTAGCTAATGCAGGACTCTCGACTTGTATTGAGATTTTCTATCGAAGAAACAAGAACAACAA
The DNA here is from genome assembly GCF_951802175.1 of Populus nigra. Taxonomy (NCBI): domain Eukaryota; kingdom Viridiplantae; phylum Streptophyta; class Magnoliopsida; order Malpighiales; family Salicaceae; genus Populus; species Populus nigra. Next base: position 12,797,231 of record NC_084861.1, on the reverse strand, counting down.
AACACAATTTTATTAAAGCAGAAACTCAGTAGCACACAAGAAACAAAGCACATAAACACATCACTTTATCCCATTCCACGAGTCTTTCACACGCAATTCTATTTGTTTATTTGAAATATCCATGACTCACTACAACACTCCACAAAAGGTCCCTTGATGCTCTGTAGAGTCTCAGCCGGAGATCTCAATGGACTTAACATCAGGCTTCTTGACTTCCTCTTTAGGCACAGTCACTGTCAAGACCCCGTTTTCCATACTAGCCTTCACCTGATCAGCTTTAGCATTCTCAGGCAATCTGAACCTCCTCAAGAACTTACCACTCGATCTCTCAACTCTATGCCACTTGTCATTTTTCTCTTCCTTCTCTTTGCTTCTCTCTCCACTTATTTGTAAAACCTTACCTTCCTCTATCTCCACTTTCACTTCCTCTTTTTTCAGCCCTGGAAGATCAGCCTTGAAAACATGAGCCTCTGGGGTCTCCTTCCAGTCTATGCGTGTGCTGGCAAATGCTGATGTTTCTTTGGCGACCTCTGAACGTGGGGCTGATAGGGCCGTGCTTGTGAAGGGAAAGTCCTGGAAAGGGTCCCAGATGTCAAGAGAGAAAGGATCAAAGACGTTGGTTCTTCGGCCACCAAAGAGGGAGCTTGGGACGAGAGACATTTTCTTGGTTTCTTGTTGAGGTATTTGAGAGGAAAGGGAAAACAAGGTTTGCAACGTGAAAGCTAGCTGATTGTAGAATTAGAGCTGAATGTTTGTGTTTCTTGTTCTTGGTATGAATTGATGAATGAGAAAGCCATTTATAGGAACAGAAAAGGGGTATTTTGCTAAGCATCCATTTTAAGTGGCAGGTTCGAGAGGCTTCAAGCAAGGGAAGATGGAGAGTAGCGATCTTTCTGGAACTGTTAAGGGATTTTGATGTGCAAGCAATGTCCATTCTGGAATGGGCCAGATAGCCCACTGCACTGAGGGACATTTTTGGGTATGAGCATGAAGTGTACGAAGGATACAGTCATTGTTCTAGAAAAGTCTTTGTGCCTTCACCAATTGATTAAGGGCAGATTTAGTTTCCCGTGGGTCCACTATTTTAGATAAGTGGTTTTTAGTTAAAGGTTGTAAATTTTATTTTGATAGATATTTTATTTTTTTAATTGGGATGAAATATTTTAATTTTGAAATATTTTGATATGTGGTTTTAAAGTTGTACTGTTTATATATATATATTCAACAAATATAATTTAAATTCAAGATAAATTAATTATAAATTATGCAATACAAACACAATATCAAACAAATATAATTTTAAAATTTAAAATATTTCTAAATTGTCAAGATTAAATAGATCTTTAGCTTAAAGTAATTCAATTTAATTAAAATATCAAAATATTATGAAAGTAAAATGTTTTAACACAAATATTTTAAATATAAAGTTAGGTTAATGTTATCAAGGCTAATGAAATCTAAAACATCCCTTGTTTTGCTCAAATTCCTACAAAGTATAAACATGAAAAAAATAACTTGAATATAAACTATATATATTAGTGATAAATCTAATTTTAAAAAATTAATATCATTGTTAATGAAAATAGTAATAATAATTTTCAATATTATTATTAATATCATTGTTATTGAAAATAGTAATGAAAAAAAGCTTTTTATAATTGGGTGATTTAATTAATTAAATTGAATAAGGTTCAATTTGATTCAATAGCTTTTTAAGAGCGGAACGGAACATATGGAATGAAACCAGAACGTTCCGGGCTGAATTTAGCTGAAAAATCCAGAACGGACCGAGATTTAAAATGAAATGAAATTTGTTCTGTTTTTCGAATTGGCATGGAATGTTTCGGCTATTTCGGGCGAAACAAAATGGAATTGACAACCTTGGTTTTTACCGTTGTTTGTATCGCATAAGTTTCTTTTTCAAAATATTTTTTTATTAAAAATATATTTAAATAATATTTTTTATTTTTTAATATCATCATTCATCTAATAAAAAAATTAAGAATTTTCATAACACCCATAGTTATGAAACCCGGTATGGAGGTTGACCCGATCAAGTGACCGGGTCTCGGGTTTTATGGGTCAACCCAGGTCAGCCCAGAGAAATTAAAAAAATAAAAATTTCATATTTTATATGAAAAAATTAAAAAAAAAATCAATGTGAATATATGCTATACATGTTGTAAATTATAAAGTTTTAAAAAATATTTTAAAAAGTTTTTTATCGTATATTGAAAAGATCTTATATTATACTTTTAAGTTGAAGTATTTAAATCAAAATTTTTTTATTTCATATTTAAAAAACATAATTTCTTTACATTGAAAGTGTGAAAAAACTCTTATGATTCAGTTCATTTCTTATTATTATAAACTGTAAAATAAACTTTATGTACTTATAATTTTTTTCAATAAAAAAACTAAAGTAATTAATTTAATGGATTAAAATAAAAACCCTACACGTAACTTAGATAATTACTGTCTCTTCAATCTGCACCCCCCCAGCTCTCTCTCTATCTGAAAGGAAAAAAAACCGCTCTCTCCATCAGATCTCACTTTCACTAGCGATCGCCATGTCCTCAGCAACCACTGCTCGATCACTTCCTTTCCTCGCCTTCATTTCCCTCCTTCTCCTCTCTCCCGCTCTTCCCCTGAGTCGGTAATAACTTGCAGAGCTCGTTATTTAAGTTTCATGTGTTTCGTTTCCAAGTTTGACTCAGATCTATTAGTTTCTGCGGGATTTAAATATTAGGTTGATTGGTGTACATGAATCGAGTTTTGATTTCGCAAATGACAGTTTTTGCATTACAAACACCGGGTCTCGTCCGGGTTTGCTCGGGTCAACCGGGTCATGGGTCGACCCGGTCTTGCCGGTTTTTTGCATTTATCGGTCTTTCTCCTAATCCGAACCGGTCTAGCCATCGGGTCGACCCGCCGGACCGTCCGGGTTTAATAACTATGACGACACCAACAAATATGCACCTAAAAACGACGTGTGCTCTCGTAACAGGTTCAATTAAGATCAGATGCGGGATTGGTATGGCATAAAGTGCAATTGTCTCCAAGCTTCCAGTGTCTTTTGCAAAGTTCTGGCCGGTAAGGATGTATTTCATTTGTCTTCTCAGGGCAGAATCGGATATTTCAATATCAGAGGCCAGAATTCAAGTGGAAAAAAAAAGGATATGAATGAAGATTAAACTAGTATACAAAACTAACTAAATTAAGGACCGGAAGATTTAAAAAAAAAATAAAAGAAATAAAGATCTCTAGCTGGTACCTGCTTTAAATTACTATTGTAATTAAATATAAGCGGACCATAATTGAAAGAGAAACATCCAATTCAATGTATTTTTCTCATGTTTGAAAAAGAGGAGGGACGATTATTACAGGCAACGTGGACTGTATAGGCAAACATTTTTAATATTTTTATTAGATGGGTCTCGGCCCAATAATATCAAGAAGGTTTTCTAAACTTTGGGTCATGAATCCAGTATAAATTGAAAGGAGACATTTTTGGATTACCCTCGATTCATCTGTGAGCAAACCATTTATAAATAACACAGATGAGAGTAGATGGGCCTCTTTTATCTAGCCCATGCAGGTCTTTCTCGTTTCTTCCTCTAAAAAGATCGTAAAAAACTTAGGTGCTGAATGGGAATGTGGTCGGAGCTGATTTCCGGCGTCATTGCGTAGGGCTGTCGATTGGAAAACCATGTTTTTGATGCTTTAGTCTGTGTTTGGTTAACGGTTAAAAATTGAAGTTCATGTAGTAATGGGTAGTTAATCATTGATTGAATTTGGTTGGATGCGATTTTACATATCCTTTTCTTTCAGCACCCGCTTTTCTTTTTTTATAACGTGAAGATTTACTGTATTATTCATTTTCACTTTAAAATAGTTGTTATTATTATAATGAAAGAAATAGTTGTTATTCAATTTTAAAACAAATATTAATAAAAAACAGCATGAATAGATTTTATAGCAACACAATATATTCTATTTGAAGAAAATCTGAAAAATCTGGTTAGATTTTCATAAAAACAAAGTGGATAAAAAAGTTATTTCTAAAAAATCAAATAATTTGTATTTATTAGTTACTGTCACCCAATAACTGATATTTTCAATCATTTGTTCCGAAAGCTTAACCAATCCATCAAGATTCATGACTCTAGATTCTCTAAAAACAAAGTGGAATAAAGAGCTATTTAAAAAAAACAAATAATTTGTATTTACTAGTTACTTATCACTCAATAACTGAATTTTTTAGTTATTTGTTCAAAAAGTTTAATCTTTCCATCAAAATTCACGACATTTGAACTAAAAGATATCCAAAAAAAAAAAAAAAACCTTTGAAATACAATATGTCATTAAAAAAGAAAAACTGAAAAGCAGATGTCTGAATAAATGACATCAGATGTATAATATTTAATTAAATTATCAGCCACATGTTACATCGTCCAGTTGATAGATCAATTGGCTGCAGTTAAAATTTTGAAAATATACTCTTCAAATTTCTACTTCTATAATTTGATCTTTAATTTTTGAATTCTGTAAATCCATATGTTTTAGTATCAATATCAAACCTTTAAATTCAATATTTTTATCAGATTTGTTCACTGATTTAGCCATTTAGGTGCATCTGGTGGATATTTCGACCTTCTTCTCGTAATTTTTTTTTTTTTTTATTTACGTGGGATGTCCGGGCCATCTTGCGCGCACCACAATTATTCTTCACGATCCACTGGATATCCTGCAAGCCCAGGGGCAGGTTAGGCACCGCGGAGGTGACAGGCGTACACATAAAAAATCGAACCCTGAAACAGGGGCGGAACAAATCACACGGTTGACCACAGCAGCTAGTCCCTCAAGTGAATAATTTTGCTGCTATTCGTTGTGGTAACAGCATCCCAGTTGGCAGGGTCGGTGACCGATATATTAAAAATAAGATTTTTAATATAAAAGTTAATTCAAAAATACAAAATAATTTTTTGAAGAGCCTGGACAGCCTGCGTTAGCTGCGCTTCGCCATTAATTTTCCATTCCGATTTTTCCAAGTGGCCCATTTGACAACCGCTTCCCATCTTCTTCAAGTAGCTTGCTTCCACAAGATCAAAGTTCCATTCCTGGGGTCCCAAAACATGCACCAAGATCTGTCGTTTACGTAAGCTTTGGACTGTAGCCACGGGTTTATCCAATAGCAAGCAGCCGTTCTAGCGCGGGCAGACCTGGATTATGTAACAGTTTGGTTCTAGCGCGGGCAGACCTGGATTATGTAACAGTTTGGTCTTCTCACAGAGAGAGAGAGAGAGAGAGAGAGGATCCGAGAAGCGTCTGTAGATGTCCAGAAGAGGGAGTGGGGTTTTATTTGATGATCCAACCGCCAGGAAGGATGGGAGTCCAGGATTCTGACAAGTGAACAGAGAGTGGGCTACAGCTGGATTCCATTAGCACTTTAATAAACAGTAAGAATTAGAATTCAAAATAATATTTTTTAAGATTTACTTTTAATATTAATACACAAAAATAATTAAAAATTAAAAACTTAACAAAAAACCAACAATTAAATCACAACACCAAACAAACCTTAGTCTTTGTCAATAATATGGTCAAAGCCTACTTTACTTGGCCAGATAAACTATAATCTTTATCTCCATAAAGGCAAACAAAGTTTTCATGGATCTTCAGTTAATTCCATGGGAGACCCGGACCCAAAAAATGTTACTTTCTTTTAATCTTATCCTTCTTCGTAATTGGTTATTTTAATTCAATAAAAGAATACAATTCAGTTTTTATCGAAAAGCAATTACTATCACCAGTACAGAAATCTCATAAATAACAAGACTGTTACAAATTAGTCCGTGGCGCGGAATGGCTTGAGCCACGGCCTCCTGGTTTCCGAGAGGAATTGGCATATTGTCAAATGGGCTCCACAATCAGAAGTGCTAGCTCATCCAGCTGTTGGTGCATTTTCGACTCGCAGGTGGTCTACAGAGTCGCAATGCAACTAGAGAATAGGCTGGAAAGGGAGGAGATCGAAAGGGCCGTCAAACGGTTATTGGTGAAGCTATTAGAAAAGGAATCTTGTGTTTAAAGGAGCAGGCAAAGAAATGTCTTGTTTTTTTTTAAATTAATATTTTTAAATCATTTTGATAGGTTAATAATTATTTTTTAAAAATAAAAAAAATATTATTAAATAAAAAAACTTTAAAAAATAATTATAATGACAGTTACACGTAGCCGAAGAAGATAATAATAATGACAGTTCCACATTCCCCAAACATTGGAATCTCAAGTTTAAAGTAGAAGGAAAACCTTCATGCCAATCACTGTATATTCTGGGAAACCTCGAACTAACCCCAGGTGTATCTACCCAAATACAAATAATTTTATTATTTAAGCCCAAAACATTTCATAGATATCTCGATTGGATACTTATGACCAGTTTTACTAATTTCATTTCATTTTTTATTTTTTTAAATGGTTTATTGCAAAAAATAAGATATTGGGTGCAGTTTTTTAACAATCTTTGACAAAATACCCAATCAAGTAATGTTTGGAACATTTGATACCTGATTCGAATATATTAAACTAATGCTCAATTTTTCACTCAATAAACTCCTTCATTACGGGTTTATTAGCTTGTTTTCTTTTAGTATATGATTTTGGTCCTCGTCTATCCGTGCGATGCGTCTCCAATCTCGCTCCAGTCTTTATAATTGCCAACATCATAGAAATCTGGGACTAGATGGGCCAGAACCTGAAGGGTGATTTCTTCATTTCTTGTTCCTTTTGATTTTTATGAATTTTTCTATCGATTGTTTCACATTTTGAAGTGGTTTTGAAGCTTGCGGGTTAAAAAATACAGCTATCTAGAACCAGCATCGAATTTTAGGGCAAGCAATGCTACATATTTACAAAAAATAATTTTAAAAAGTATTGTGTGCTCTAATAGTAAAAACACTAACTTGATAGAGGCAGTAAAAAAAAAATGTATATATATATTGCGTGTGTTTTTAGCAGCAAATAAGTTCCAGCTGATCCAGGACCTACCACTGTGCTTATCTCGTGCAGAACTCCATGTTCCATGTGACAGGAATTTAAATTGGTCGTTGGCATATCCTTTTCAAATTTTAATGTGCATGAATTCCGAATTCAAACAATTCATTTTCAACAACTCCTATCACTGGAGTGCAGAGAAAAAAATGGTCACTTAAAAAATAGCCACGTATCATAGGAAAATCCCACTAATTTTGTTGTGACAAAAAAAATATTAAAAAGGTAAAAGAGGTGACGTGGTATTAATTTTAAATTCTTTGGCTGACATATAAAAAGAAAATAAAAGAAAAAAAAATACTTGATAAAAATTACATCCATAAATATTTATAATGATACCTCAAAATACAATATACATAAATAATAAGTTATTTAGAATTTGAGATAGTGATTAATCAATAATATATTCAAGAACTTGAATTTCTTCTCTTTAGTTTAAGAAATTTCAAGTCAACGGTAAAGACTTTAGTACCTACAAAAAACAGTCTAGGTTGAAGTTGCTTAAGATCTTTCGATAATAAAATCAGTATATTTACAAGAAATATAATAAATAACTTAAAAGAGTTTTAAATTTAATGAATAAAGATGTTTATTCTTAAATTTTAAGGTAGTTAATGCCTTGAAATCTATATATGTTTATTTTAAGAGATAAAAAGTTTTGAATATATACATGAATGGTTAAGATGATATTTATACCCACTAAACCTTATTGTTTTTAGAGAAGGGAAGAACTGAAAAGACCTCTCATGTTGGCAATATTAATGAGAGACAAATATCTCTTACATATCATTGATAAGATAATAAGTATAACATATCCCTTAATAGACATTATATGCACCTATGAATGCGAAGAAATCATTACCTCAATACGAATGATTATTCTAAAATGATATACATGATGATTTATCATGTCTTCAATATTTTTATTTTAGGGCCATGTATATAGCCTTAGAGTTTGGTAATTGTTGAATTCAAATACCTTAGGTTTGACATGTTTGCTAGACTCATGTTACTTTGAGCTCGGCTGACTACCAAGCTCGGGTACTTAATATTTGACATGTTTATTAGACTTAGGTGTCGTGGACTTGGTTGACTACAAAGTTTGAGTTCTCTTTGTATAACATGTGTGCCAAATCTATGTTATTCTTGGCTTGATTGGCTACTAAGTTTAAGTGCTTTGAGTATAACATGTTTGTCAGATCCATGTTACCTTATACTTGGCTGACTGTCAAATCCAGGTTATTTAGGAACTGACATGTTTGTCATATCTACCATGTCTCTAGCTTGACTGAATACCAAACCAAAGTCTTATGAATCTAATATGTTTACTGGTTTCAAGCTATTTTAAACCTGATTAATTGTCAAGTTCAAGCTTTTTGAATATGATATATTTATTAGACCCGACTTACCTTGAATTTAGTTAATTATTAAGTTTAAATTTTATGGATCTGATATATTTATCAAATCCATTTTATTTTTTAAAATTATGTATACTTATAATTTTTTTTAAAAGTAGACAAATCATTTAGTGTTGACACAAAATTTCGGTCCACATCTATCTAGAGAGACAATTCCGTATGATTCACGGAGATACATCATTCTCACCATCCCTGTCGTATTACTATATTAGATTGTGATTTATGAGTGATGGCACAAAATTAAAATACATGTTCTTCCTGGACCTTGAGCCTGCAGCCTGCTGGTGCCAAATGTTCTTCCTGGTTAGCGCCTTTTAGAATGACCTGATCGCTTCTTTCTATACAGTATTGGCTGAAATGATCAGTAGAAATATTCAATCTCTCTATTCAATAAATGTCCAAATCAGAACTAAATTAATTTATCAATGCCAAGAAAGACATGGTTTATTATTGTCTGCTAATTTTATTCATGAAATCAAGGAAATCCGAAGCAAACCGCAGTGAAATGGTAAGTGCAAGCAATATCTTACTCCTCTATCTCAGATATCATGTACTCGCACACTCATCGTCCTTATATCCTCAATCAAACGGTTCAGATTACAATAAGAGGACCCACCTTCTCTGACACTCTTTCTAGACAACTCTGCCATCCTAGTCGCCGATCTTACAAACTCCTCCCTCCTCTCCACCATCAGGTCATTCACCATCTTTTCAACGATCTCTCTATCGCACTGGTCCTTCATGTCCAACCCTAGCTTCCAAACTTCACCCACAAACCTACTATTCACCTGCTGGTCAGCAAAATAAGGCCAGCAAATCATAGGCACTCCAGCCACTATACTCTCCAAAGTTGAGTTCCATCCACTGTGTGTCAAAAACCCAGCAATTGCCTTGTGTGCCAAAACCTCCTCTTGTGGCACCCACCCCGCAATAAACCCTCTTTCCTTAGTCCCCTCCTCAACCTCCACAGGAATTTTTTCAAATTCACCATCTTTCGTGGCAATAGAATCAGGTCTTATAACCCACAAGAACCGCTTCTTGCTACTAACAAGACCATACCAGAACTCCAACAACTGGTGTCTAGTCATCACTGTGAAGCTGCCAAAGCTAACATAGAGCACTGATTTCTCAGGTTGATTATCTAGCCATGTCATACAGCTCCTGTCAATTTCCCTCAGACTGTTGGAGGATTGACACGATTTTTCGTTCTTCGCGCTGAGCTTTGCTTGTAAGTGCTCGTGGAGAGGTCCAATGCTGTAGATCTCGGGGCAATGAGTTCGGATTTGAGACATCAATGGCCCTTCAAGGTCTTCGAATGTGTTGAGTATGAGTGCTTTTGCTCGAGGGGACTGTCGTGTCTCATTCATGACCAGTAAGAGAAACGGGTGTGTCATGTCACTGACTCGGCAAAAACTAGGAAGATCTCGGCACCTGAGAAAAGTTTCCATCCCCGGTACTTTGGTTATGAGACGGTCCATATCTTCATTTCCTGCAGTCTCAACAAACACCAGATTTGGTACTCCTCCTTAAACTAAAAAACAGTAGACTCTCAGTTATCTACGAAGCTCTAAGGGCAGACAAGAACTCGATAAGAACACGTTGCACCCAAGAAAAAAAAAATGTCCAAAATATATGAATTAGGGGCAGAAACCAAAGCAACAAACACTTGTTAATGAACGAAAGTTAGATGGAGTACTAATACCTCTGATGGGAAGTTGACCACCTTCAATAATGTCAAAAATCGAAAAATAAGCCCAGAAGGAACAGGCACTAACGGTACGAAAATAAATAAACGGAACTCCAACCTCAATGGCAACATCACCAACAAATCCAAGAATCCCATCTCCTATAATACAGTTAACTGGCGGCTTAGTCTCAAGCAAAATCTTTTTAAAGACTGGCTTTGTAACCAACTTCATCGCGTCAAAAAGCTCCATGAGCTGGCCACCTGAGCGCGGGTGATCTACAGGCAGGCCATCAGCTATGGTCTGGAATTGGAACCCAGGATATTTCGTAAAACGATCTTCAATATTCGTATAACGGGCTAGAAGCTCATGGTTGTGCTCGGAATTTAGGAAGGTAATGTTAATTCCGGCGAGGCTTAGAAGCTCGGCTAGCTTGAGCATGGAGTTGACATGGCCTTGGCAAGGGAGAGGAAAGATTAGGACATGAGGGGGAGGATTCGACCTGTTTTCCATTTTTGCTCGTAGGAAGCTAGTTCTGAATGGCAGTGCAGGAAGGTTGCTCGCTTGCTACTCCATATGTAACGTATCCTTGTATATATTGCAGTAAGATCTCCGAGGACTCTCAATGTACTTTAATAATATATTTTTCAAATATGCGAATTAAAAAATAATCACTTCATGGTTAAAAAATTAACGTCTGGTAGACAGAGTACATGGATCTGTCAATTGCAAACCAACGTAATCGAACTAAATACTTGTTAGAATTGTTGCGTGGAACAATTATTGATGTACTGCACTGTCTGACAAAGCAGCCTCTGCAGCCCATTCTTTAAAAAAAAATAGCTGTTATTATCAAAGAAAAAAATACGATAGCTTGTGAGAAAATAAAAAAAGGGCTGCTAGTGCATCAATGAAGAATGTATTTGCTATTACTATAGATGTTATAATTGTGGTTTGAAAAAAATTATTTTATAAAAATATTTTTAGTTAAGATTGGTTTGAAAAAATAGGTATTTGGTTAAAACTTTGGTTAAAATTGAGGTTATAAAATAATTAAAAATATATATATTAATATTAATGATTTTTAATTTAAATATTATAGATTTAACTACTGTTATTATATCATGAAATAAATAATATTGATATCAAATATTTTTTATTATTTCATTAAACTATGTGCAATGTCATCACATACGAAATCTATCCAACAATTACTATATTTTTCATGGTTTTTTAAGCGCGCAAGAACAAAAACTAAATTTTTTGTTACGTTATCAAACGATCTCTTTCTAATTTTTTGAATAGAAAAAATATTGTTCACATTCACATTCATGTGAACAATACGGGTGCAATTAATTAACTACACTAGTTTTTCAAAAAAAAAACTTTGCGTGTTGGTTTTTTTTTTAAAAAACTGTTCACTTAGTGAACAGTGTGCGGTGGAGCATGGCTCCATTGTTCACTGAACAATGGAGCCATGCTCCATTATTGAAGTTCCTTTCCCACCACGAGAAGCAGCAAAATGCTGCTTCTCAAAACCTGCGGTCCAATCTCTGATTTTAATGGGTTCAACCAGCAAGACAAATTTTTTTTCCTTAACTAAATGCTGTCATGTGTGGCTGCGGGTGAATCTCACCCGCAGCCACACTCCCAAACGGCCACTAAAAAACAAAGAATAGCTATCATTGTTGATAAAATAGGAAGAAGATCTATCATTAAAGCCTATAAATTAAAAGCATTATTTGAAGAGAAAGACGAGTAGAGAAATACCTAAGAAGAGAGAAAGAGATAAGAGCTGCTAATAACAGCAGCTGCAAGTGCAGCCATAAAAGATAGTATTTGAGTTGAATGGATGTGATTTTTTTTTTTATGTTTTTTTTTCTTTATCTTTAATACTATAAACTATTTCCGTGAATATAAATGATTTGCTAAATCATATTAAATATTTTACCAGTATGTTCAGCTTTCAATAAACAATGATCATGAACACTACCTCTTCAACAAAAACCCAACAATACATACAATGTTATAATTAATTGTTAGTTAGCTTGAGATTAATTGGTTCCTGCACTTATTACATTTTTTTGGCAGATCCTACAATTAGTTTAAAAATCATAGCTTATGTATAGTTTGTGAGATTTGAGATTGTTTGTGTTAAGGCACTCTTAAGTAAAATGAAGTTGCTAAAAAAAAATATATGCATGTTTCGAAACTACTTGTTTTTTCTTGTTATCTACTTTTGTTTCTAGTAAATGAGCTTTGGAGAGAAGTTGTATTTGCAGCTATGAGTTTGATTGATATTATTCTATCTTCTCGTAGTTCGAGTTTATCTTGTTTTTAGAAGTGAAATCCAATACTGAGAAAAATGGGCTTCAATATCAGTGTATCGCAGTTAAGAAAGGTGGCGTTGAGACCAGAAAATGCAAGAAGCTCGGCTAGCTTAAGCACGGAATTGATATGGCCTTGGGCAGGGAAAAGGAAGATTAACAGATGAGGAGGAGCAAGATCACGCTTGTTTTCCATATTGCTTCTAAATATGGCTGGGAAATTACTTTGTGCAAATAAAACTGCATAAGGGCTGTGATTATAAATGGAATGGAAGCTCCTAATTCATTGATTGCTTAAGTTAATTGAACAAGTAATTTCAAAAATTGAACAACATTTTCTTGTTCTCGTGGACAGCGCTGTATCTTGGCAAACGAAGGTTGCATCGCTTCTGTTTGTTCTCTTCCTCTTTTTTTTTTTTTTTTTCCTATATAATAATACATGGGAATCGAACCTGTGATTCCTTCTAGAGTAAATCACAGTTTAATTTCTTGAAGAATTGGATCGATTTTTTTTTTGGTTCCTCTCAGTTTTCAAATTATAAAATTATTTCAAGTTTAAAAATGATTACTTCCTCAAAAACAGAACAAAAGTTCCAGAAAAGATTCTACATGAGGTTTTCTTAGCCGAGTTAAAGAGGAAAATTACTGCTCACGTGAACATTAAAAGCGATTCAATTAATCCTTTATAGTCTCACAAGTGTTATAGTTAATTAGCCCTTCTAGTTTCTTATAGTCCCGTGAGTGTTATAACTAATTAATAATATTCTATACCGGAGATTATTAAATAATTTACCAATCCGAGGATGCTTGGAGTATGATAGAGGTTTATTTTAGAGGATGTTTGATAATTTTGCTGTCAGTTTATTAAAAATTATTTTTTAAATATTTTTTATTTAAAAATAAATTTAAATAATATTTTTATTTTTTTTAAAATATTTTTGATATCAACCTAAATATAATAATTACAAACCAAGTAGATATAAATTGTGCTGCTACATGTGGCACTAACTTTAATTCCCTGCGCTTCTCTGCCTTCAATATAATTAAGCAGGTAGAGAATTCCATCGAAATGCTGAAGAAAAAGCTTGAAAAGTTGCAAATTCCAGTTAACTTAGTAAAAGCTCGGATTTCTTATAAACATCCATGGAAGAAAGATATGGTAACCGGCCCGTTAAGGTAATGGCCAAGCTAATTGATAGGGGCAGCAAAATGGCATCAAAAAACACCTGCCGAGGAGCGTTGTGGTTATTTGACTTTCAAAAACGAGATGCCGTTGAATTATGTGGGCTTCGGAGTGGAGATGGCTTGATATGATGCCATTAATGGCTTTCCTCCTCGGATGGCGGACTCGAGGCCCATTTACTTATGTTGCATTCAGACTTGAAAGTCCAGACAAAACCATAAGAAAACAAAGCCCAGGGAAGAAGGGTATTTTTAGATCTCCACAACTTTCAACTTTTTTAACAATACAAACATTATTTGTATGTTTGATTCAATAGCTGGGGTTCACTAATATGCAGCGTGTTAATGGATATAGTTGTTGAGTTGGTTTTGAGTTCACTGTTGCATCCAACTCAACTTTTATTTTTTTTACAAATTGTAAGCCTGATTTATTTAGTTTTTTTTTTCTTTTTGTACCTAAGCTAGGTGTATTGGGTTCCTTTTTTTTAAGAATGTTTTAGATATATACAAGTTGGGTCTATATCATTAAATTTTATGAGACTGTATTTAGAAGTAAATCTATAGCCTGAATTGTAAGTGTCATTCCAGTATTAGGTGTGATTTTTCACAACTTACACCACTATTAAATTCTTGTTAACTCTCCTTCCATAAAAGATATATTATAAGCTCTCTCTTTTTTTTTGGTTAAGTTGAAGAAATTTAGGAAGAGCCCACCAACAAGAATTTTGGATATAAAATATTTATAAATAAAATAAATGCCTTAGTTCGTTGGTTATAAAAAATAAAGATATAAACAATATATGGTACAAGGGTTGGGTCAAATTAACCAGATTTTATAAATCCTAACTCACTCTTCAATCAATCAATGATATCTATTTTATAGTTTTTTTATTCATTATTATTTATAATATTCATATCATCTGATTTTAATAAATTATATTAGGTTAGATAATTCAAATATTATAAATAAACTTGTTTTTTTTAACACATGTAAGAACCTATTTGGCAAGGCGCTTGGCCGTATGTTTACCAAAACTTTGATTTTTTTTTGTTTAAAATCATTATTTTGTTTGTTTTTTTAATCGTTTAAATGTAATGATATCAAAAAATTTTAAAAATAAAAAATATTATTTTAATAAATTTTTAAGTAAAAAATATTTTAAAAAATAATTATTACTACAATAACAAATATTACTTAAATGTACCCGCATCATACATACACTCTCTATTTGTTAAATCGAAGATATATCATAATAATAATAATAATGTAAAAAGGGCTTGCACACGCAATTATGGATCATTTGTTAGAGTTTGTACCCAAAAAGGACAAGAACTTGAAAAGCTCTAAATGAGTGCATATCTGGAAAGCTTTGCACAATAAAATAGACATTTGAGCTCTTTTTTTAAAAAAAAAAAAAAAGTGGAAAAAGCCAATATCATCCTCAATGGCGCGTATGTTTTATTATGCAAGTTTTCTATTTTGTCCTCGCTATTCTTTTCCCTCACTAAACCTTTAATTCTATAATGTTTTTTTTTTTTTATCAATTAAAGTATGTTTTTTTTTATCATGATAAAGTGGGCATGATGAGATGTCATAAAACCTCAAAAAAATTCCCGGACAAAATGGGTGTAGAAGCTAAAAATAGCGAAGTTTTATCCTGAAATTTTACAAGATGAAATTTAATCCAAAAACAAAATATGATCCTAAAATTAGCAGGTAAGCAAGCCCAACAATCCAACGAAATGCAATGAATAGAGAATGGTAAAATGCCACACTCTACCATTTACTCGTCTTGTGTGGCCGCTTGATCAAGAACAGAAGAGATTTGCTAAATTATTAAAATGCATATAGTTGTGTGAATATTTACAGAACAAGACAGATTTGCTACTATTGGTCATCCTCATCTTCATTTTCATCTGAGTCATGAACGTCATCGACAGCAGCAACCTTAGATGCATTAATCCTAGAAGACGCTGATCGAATCTTGAATGGTAATCTTGCATTGTTGCTAATCACAACATTATCACAACCTTCTTCCTCTTTCTTTAAGTCACTGGGTGGCAAAAAGCAATCCATGGACAATCCTTTTATGTTAAAATCAACTTCTTCAATAGCCCAAACCTCCTCCATTCTTGTCCTTGAATGACTCTCGGAGGTCTCACCGAACCTGAACAATGAGACCGAAGTCCTACCCTTATATGCTATGTTAATCCCATCTATGGTTCGGTAGTCTTGAATTGTTGACTCCATTGTGGTCTCCCAAAAAATGCTGTCATTGCCTGAAGCTTTAATCCTTAGAAGGTGAGAGTCTTCTAATTGGACCAACAGACCCGTTCGTTGGCTGAAGTAGCCCCATAACGTGTGTCTAATTATTTCTACATTGCTACTGCTTCTTGCTCTTAGTGAAGAGGGTTCAGCTTCAAGTTTTAGCACGAAACAGTCTTCATTGTTGATTGCTTTCTCGCCAGTGCAAACAGAATTGGAGAATAAGTTGGCTGTAGACTTTGGATCAAGACCCTGTTGGTTATGAGTCGAGGTATGAGAATTTGTGAAAACAGAAAGAGAAATATATAAAATATCTTCATGGAAGGTCATATGCTCATATAACTGAAGGAGCAGATTGCAAGATGTTCATTTCACCATTAATTAAAAAACTAACGAAGAAAGAAGAGTACAAGATGTTCTGAATTAAAAAATCGCCAGATTTAATCGGAAAATATGTATTTTAAAAAAAAATTAAATGCAGGATGGACTGCTTGAAATAGATCGAGTTCCATTAACGGGCTTCTCGCCTGTCTGTATTTTAAGGGCTCGGTTGAAAAACAACAGACTTCATTTCTATCCACAATCTGGGCCACAGTTATAGAAAAGTTGACTTGAAAACTTCAATAGATCAGCTGGCATCCCTTTCTTTTATTCTCATTTCTTTTCTTTTTTTTACTGCATGACCAACCATACCATTGACTTAGAGAACACCACTGATGCTTTGACTTTAAGAACACCATTTTCCAAAATGTGGTCGAAGAGGTAAACAGCAGCCTGATAATTGAGAAATCTTGGTGGGCTAGGTCCCACAGTAAAGTGAAAACAGAAAAATCATCCCCCGGCCTTTTCTCTTAATTTAGAAAAATTCAAATGACATGAACCCCACCCGGGGAGGTGGGAGTTGATGAATTGAAGTGAACATAAAATTCATGCGCCAGCCCTTTTCTACTTATTGAAAAAGTCTAAGGAAACCCCAAAATGAATCATCCAGCAAATTAACAACCAGTAAAAACCCATAGAAATTACAGAGCCATGAAAATCATTGAAACAAATCCTGAGTACCCATAAAAAAATCAGATATTAACAACTCGATTCATGGGATCTTACCTGGAGAAAACGTCTGAGAGGCCTAGGTGGGCCTCTAGATGCATGAGAGTGGTGCCATGGGGTTTGCCTCCAAGCAACCTTACCGTCGCTGCCAGCACTAATTTTGCACCCAGAGACCACTAATTCCAAGCACCACAAATCAGGCCTTTTTTGCCATAGAACAAACCCTCCCATTTCTCCACCTCCATGATTCTGATTCTTCACTCTCAGCACCTTATTGCTGTTCAAGCTCCCTTCACCTGCACAAAATTCTGATGCTTCCATTTTAACTTTCCCCATGGCATACATGCTGTCCACAGAATTCAGAGCCCTCTCTCCTCCCACTGCTGCTATGTATTGTTGCACTATGTATTTTGCCATGGATGCCTCCTGTACGACACATGTAGAGATCAATAAAAACATAAACTTCCCACACACAACCATAAAAAAAAAAAAATTACCTTCACGACTACTAACATTGGATTATGAAAAATAATCATAAAAAAAATTAAAGGATTTCAATATTAACTTACAATAGGCTGGTCTTTGATGTTACAGTTGCTGAGCTGGTGATCACAACGGATTTGAAGAGGGATCAAAGGAGCACCAACAACACCAAGCAAGAGTTGAATCTCAGTGTTTTTGCCTCCAAAAAGAGTTGTCATGGACCTTTCGCTGTGTGGTCTCATCCAGGCTTTCATGTTTTGCCATGACCTATTACTATGCTTGTTTGAAGCAAACATTTCTTCAGGGATTGGAACCTCGAGAACTGTCTCGAGCCCATCTTCACGATCAAAATTTGGACAAAGTTTCCTCATATCGGAGAGAAAGATAGAGTAGTAGTGGTGGTCTTTGATTTGTTTTGGCTTCGAAAGATTGAGAGAGTAATGGGGTTTTGCTTTAGCTTTAGAGTTTGTCGAGTACTAAAGAGAGGAAGACTTGGATTGAAAGAGAGATGGAAGGGGGAGTGTACGTGTGTTTGTGCAGCTAGTGAACATTACCAACCGACCATTGGCCACTACTAACGTGGTACTCTTTGTCGATGTCGTGTTTGCACGCCCTTCCTCTCTTTCTTTATAGACTCGTGTATAAACATATTATATTTACGATGATAAAAATTGTCCGAGGCTGAAAGCCTAAGAGTGTGTGAAAATTTCATGGGTTTGGTAGGTTAATTGGATATCACTTGTTTCATTTTGCTCTCTCCAACGACTTGTGCTTTGATTTTTAACAATCTAGTTTGAAATTTTTCTGAAAGATGTATGGTGTTGATATTGTTGCATAATTGTCGCTTTAATTGAATCCTGGATTTGTCTCTACGCAGTATAAATCTTTATATGATTCAAAGTCTTCAAGGAGCTTTACATTTTTCATTAAATTTATTATTATGTCTCTTGATAATTAATATTATCGCCGCCAATCTTTTCATCAAGATATTCGTTTATTAGGATCACGAAAGGTCAGTTTTAATTTTTTCAAAAATACAAAACAATTTTATCAAGTCGAATCAAACTGGCCTTATGATGATTAATAGAATTTGAAAATCAAGAAATTGGATAGAATTAACATATCAATACTTGTCTTTATTACAATCTGACGGTACCAAATCAAGGAGGTGCCGTTTTGTACTCCGATTTAGCGGCTAATTAATGACCCACAAAATAATATATTCGACTTAAAATGCAGGCTAACAGATCACTTATCTTCAAGGTTTTAGCCTAATTAATTAGAAAGGAATTAAGGGAGGTAATGATACTGGTCAGCAATAAAAAGGCCCTTTAATTATAGAAGGGGAAAATTAGAAAGCAAATTAATGGCTCCAGTTAAGAATTGAGGGGATGGATGTCTGTGATTATGAGCACTTTGCTGCTTTGGCAAGCAGCTAATTGGATAAGAATGGTTATGAAGCTTGATTAAAAGTAAAATGTCGGCCAAACATGCCCAGTGCCGGAGCATGCGGCCGACATTTTAATTCGGATTAAAGCCATGTTTGTTCGGAGCACAAGCAAACTGATTAGTCTTAAACTGTGTGGCATTTGCCGTGCCGTATTAGTTGGTTTCTGAATCTTTTTCTGGATTCACTGAATTGCAATATATGGTGCGATACTTTACCTGATCGGACCAAGTCAAAGAGAATATATTTAGATTTTCATTCGAGGATCCAAAGATTGGGAGCTTTCAGAAAGGTCTCCAATTATGATGTGCACGTTGGTACCTGATTTAAGGGTGGGTAGGAGTATGGTACCAGATGTTTTGTAAAATGTTCAGAAATATATTTAAAAATTTTATTTTTTATTTAAAAAATTTATTTTTTATATTATCCCAAAAATATTAAAAAATGAAATTTTAAACAAAAAAATTAAAATTTAGCCAACAATTATTTGGGTTGCAATCCTTAAGCGGGGTGGGTTAATACTACATCACATTTATGGATTACTTTCTGCACGCAAAGGTGGCAACTAGGTAACAATTTCACAAAACATTCTATAGATCACCAAGTTTAATGAACAAAAAAATTATTTCTTAATTAGTCACTGGACTGAATTATCCTCAATATATATCTACCTGTTTATGCAAGTGAATCAGAGCAATATTATTTTTTAGGGCCCCACGGTTAATTTGGTAAGCAATAATGTATATGCATTAATAGCAATTTTAACATTATAGTAGTAATTGTTTTATAAATTATTTTTTATATAGTAATGTATTGAAATAATATTTTTTTAATTTTTAAAATTTATTTTTGATATTAACACATTAAAAAAATCTAAAATTATAAAAAATTAAAAATTGATTTTTTTTAAATAAAAACATTTTTAAAATAAAAAAAAAACAAACATTCTGAGAGATTCTTTGTTTATGCTGTTCCCCATGTATGGACAGATCTAGCGCATGTCTGATCATAAACTGTCAGTTCCCCTGCTTCCTTTGTTTTTTCTACTCCACATCTGAACTCTATCATGTGCGATTAATTTGTGAGGGATATAACCATTGAGGGTACAATAATATGTTGCGAGTATTTCACACGGTAACATTCCTACTTCAGCTCACGGCTTTCCAACTGACAGCTTAATCTGACAACAGCTCTGGCTTGGAACACCATGTTTTTTCAAAACAATATATTTTTATTAGCTTATAATACCTTTTCTTTTTCAAAATCTGAGAGTATTTTCATACGGGCTTATAAGAAAAATGCCAAAACAACATCAATAATAATAATAATAATAATTCATTTTCTTTTATGAAAGAGGCATCCTATGTAAAAATTATGAGTGATCAGCCACTCGCGAGCAAGAACAAGTATGGGTTTATGACAATATAGCTGAAATTAATTAAATACTGCACAAATGAAAACAACAGAAATAATAATATAAATAAAACTGACAAATAATTAGTGATCAGCTCCCCCACCATGAGCTAGCTGTGTGCATGCCAAGGGCAGATTAAAGACTGATAGTCCCCGCTAATTGCGGCTTGTTTGCAGCAGGGACTGGCGCATTGACCTCATCTGACCACCGCATCTATCAATCGCTGCTTGGACTTGCAGTGTTTTGTCTTCTCCTTTTCGGCTACGTGATCAGGTGAGATTGGATGATAAAAATGATTTGGCTAAATTCTCTCCGTTTGTTTATTTATTTATTTATTTATTTGTATTGCTATATATATTACAACTCGATGATTCATTTTTTTATTATGTCTAACTGATGATTTAGCCTCAAACTAGTATTATTACAAGAAATTGTAAAACTAATAACACCTTTATAGAATTAACCACCATTAAGCCATGTGTCTGTTCACTACCATAGCATTTTATTAACTGCTTAACATCTCACAAATTATTGTGTACTGGAATAATTAAGTTTTTTAAAATTTTAAATTTGATTTTTGAATCTTTTATGTATGATTAAGTCTTTTTAAGCGCAAATTAGCACCCAATTATATGTTATTTTTTAAGAAAAAGGTTGAATTGAAAGATAAAGGACTAAAGCGTAAAGGATAGGTAAAATAAATGGTGTCTTAGAATTTTATTTGAAAAGTTCAGTTTATTAATTCTCTATTTTTTTTAGCTATCGGGTAACTCATTCCTTTAGTTTTTCAAAACTCAATTGTATTACCAAACTTCATTTCTCTCATTTCTAGTTTTTTTTTTTTTTGTGAGAAAAGAGAGAGAAGTTTGCTGAATTCTAGTATAAAGAGAGAAATTTGTTGTTGGTGATATTTTTAGCATAGTTTTGAAACCCGACCCGGCCCGGCAGGTCGATTCGGTACCCGATCGACCTGAGGCTAGAACCGGGTCGAGTTGATGAAAAAATATGAAAAGTCATGACCCAGTGTAACCCGACCGACCTGGCCGACCCGACTGGTTGACCCGGCATAACTCAGTCAAAAACCCGAAATGAGACAGTTCATCTACCCTTTTAAGAAATAAAAAAAACAAGACAGGCCCAGGCGCGTAGGCTAAGCTAGAAGGCCTACACCCTTAGATTGTTTTATTTTAACGCCAAAGTCTACGCGGTTAGGCATTTTTTCTATTAGTTTTTAAAAAATTGACAAAACAAATCATTGAACCCAATTGAGTCTATTATTCGGGTAGCGGGTTTAATGGGTTAATCCATAACATCCAGGGTATTATTATTATTTTTTTTTAGGGGTTTAATGCTTTTTTGTCCCTCTATTTAAAAAAAAAACAAATTTACCTTTTGTTTTTTTTTTTATCTCTAATCTAAATGAATACAATTTTACTTTTCGTTGTCAATGATCTATCTTTACTATCCTGACCCCAGGTGCCTATCACAATTTTATTTACTTTTAAAAATATATTGTTTCATAAAAAAAATATTACGCACTTTTTTATTGTATAATTAAATAAAAATAATTTATGGAATAAAAAAAATTATTGAATTCAATGCCGTGCATAACTTTCATTACGAATTTGTTTATTTAACTCGAGTTCACTTTTTTTTTTAATTAAATAGTTTTTTGACTGATTTTATTTTTTAACATTAAGTTAAATTGAAATTAAGTTTTTTAATTTGGTTTTTTTTAAGATTATTCCATTAAATTTTGCAAATCAACTTAAATTAATTCTAATAAATTAAATATTTTTCTATCTCGGGATCAAATTATTCTTCAATTCATGATTACTCTATTTCTCTTTTTGGGAAAAAACATTACCGTACCTAAATATTTTTTTTCGCTAAAAAAATATTTTAATACGACCCGTTGCTGATAATTGAAGATCTCGATACGTACGAGGACAGGGCTCCTTCGCGGATTGAACAAGGATGATGTTTCTAAATGGCACAAGCTCACATGTACTCTGGTGGCACTGACTAGTTCACGATACATATTTTTGTGCCAATCTTGTCTTTCATTCCTGCATGTAGTATGTCTTAATTACTACTTCGTTCATGAAAAAGTCACTAAAGAACAGCTAGTTGTCTCCCACATCTCCATTAAGGACCACCTAGCTGATGCACTTACAGAACCTCTATCTCGACATCGATCTCAGCAGCTCATGTACAAGGTTGGTGTCTAAGATGGGAGCACCATCTTGGGAGTGGGGGGCATGTTAAGAAAACACCAGAGAATT
The DNA here is from genome assembly GCF_951802175.1 of Populus nigra. Taxonomy (NCBI): domain Eukaryota; kingdom Viridiplantae; phylum Streptophyta; class Magnoliopsida; order Malpighiales; family Salicaceae; genus Populus; species Populus nigra. The sequence continues at coordinate 12,774,624 of NC_084861.1, read as the reverse complement.
TCTCAAAGAATCCTCTCAGAAAAATCATTGCAGAAATTAAATCTTTCTCCAACTACTACAATATCCGAAGATATATCTCTATTGACCAAGATAATTTTGTAACTGTATATATTCTAGCCGAAAAACGTGAACGAAAACATACTTGTATAGCAAATTTATTTATTTATTATTTTCATTTACCATTTAACTAGTTTTTGTTGAACTTGAGCTATATCCATATTTGTGCTGGAATACGGTCCTGCATCCAGGTGATAATGCTCTCAAATTCCCTTCTTTCATGTATGTTTAATTGTTTTAATCCATCGACATTTTTTCTTTAACGAACAAGGGATAAATCTTTCAGATATAAATTTTGCTTGCATGCTCACCATTTTTTGGCACCATCTTGTTATTTTCAACAAAAAGTAGTCCTTTGTTTACTTCCATAAAGCTGAAAGATCTAGAAAAGAAAGCAGATTTAGGAGTGCATGGAGATGTCTAGTACCGCAATACCTATAGATCAGGTTAATATATCATTCAAGTACATATATCATCAGGCGAGAATATATTCAGTGATTTTTCCGTTGGATGATGTGATATACCTCCTAATAATTTTTCCAATCTATTCAGGCTCAACACCAAGCGTATCCAGAGCAAACGCTAAATCATTCCAGGTCTTAGACACGGCTTCGTCGTTAACTGCTAGCCCTCAGCTCCTCTTATCACAGTAAAACCCTGATGGTTTAAAGCGTACTACTGTGAAACGCACCTTAATTCCCCTTCTTGTTTTTGCAACTTCTCTCAATTTTTAGCAGTATTAATGTCACCAACATCAAGTGACCAGGACAAATGATAAGTATGTAGATGTGTATTTAAGAAAATAAGCTGTCAGCCACATTAAATTACTCCAACGAAGTAACAACATGAAAAATGCATTAGCATCCTTGGACCTTCCCAATCATCCAATAATGTATTGATCAAACAAAAAACAATCATTTCAGTAATGAAATGGCTCAGTACGCCCCATGGCCATTGCCATGGTATCGTTTCCGTCCCCTTAATTACATGTCGTAGACAGGAAAACAGATACGAGAAAGTGGGATGGCACAATAAACCTCCAAATGATATTAAAAAGTAGATATTGATGCATTGTTTACAGCTGACAGAACTTGAATGGTACGGCTTTCAAGTTTTGCAATCCAAGATGGACTGAGACTAAATGCAAAGAAAGCTGTGAGGGTGTGCTGAGAACACTAGCATTGTAACATAAATGCTGAAAGAAAACCAAACTCGCAACATTAGATGGCAATCTACTTGATCGTGTGAAAAAAATATGACAATAATACAACACGAATTACAGTGTTTAATACTACTATCAACAACAAGCAGACACGGGAACCATAAAACTTTACAGGAATCCAGATCACACGGTTGGTGCAGGATGGTACCCGCGGCCGTGCTCGGAGCCATGATGCTTGTTTCCTTATCTTCCATCATCCAATCCAGGAGATAAGAAATATCTCTTACAAGATTAAGAGGGTACATTGAAGTGAAAGAGCCAGGAGATGACAAAGGCAAAGACCATACATGCTAGGAGGAAATTCAAGAACTGGTGACCCTGCCAGAAGTTTCGGGTCTCTGCAGGTTGCACAGGCCCAGTTGTGGTTGCCATGGCACCATCATTGGCCTGGTTCCACTGCTCTGCCAACTCAGTTTCATTCGCACCAGCTACATTTCGTGCAACTGATCCACAAATCTCACAGGTTCTGCAGTTAGATTTTTTAAAGAAATATCACTCAACAAGTGATCTTAAACAGCAACACAATTTACATCGTTTATTTCGAATGCTAAGACAAATCCATCCAAACCAATATCAATACAATGTTAGGAAGGAATACATTCCATATTCTAAACACAAGATGGACAAGAAATAGCTATTGGCAACATTATAGTCCACTAATACCTCTAACCTGTCATTCTCAAAAGAAAATACTGCATAGCGAACATCTGATACAGAAAAGGTATTCCGTAGAATTTTATTAAATACCAGCCATTTCTACTGTAGAAGACAAAAGCATGATAAAGATGATCTCTTGTGATGTCTACACATAGAAAGGCATGGGTTGATGGAGAATAATTTCCATTTTGTTAGGCAAAGTATGAGAAAATGAAATACCAATCAAAACAAACCCATGCCAGGTTTGTCATTCTAAATTTAAGACGATACACTGGAGATTTGGTCCAATCATTCATTATATTCTGTTAGCCGTGACTAGTCTCAGTAATCAGCCAGGGAACTTGTGAGCCTGGCTAACTGAGATCATTCCACCACGGTCCTTAAAATTAGAAATTCAATAGGACAAATAGAACAAAACTATGAAACTGTCAAAACATATGCATTTGAGTTGCATCATAGAAAGCCTTGATTATCCTATTCATATGTAAATCATGTAGGAGGACAACATATGAATCTTCTACTCCCTGCGTAATGTAGGAACTATCACACAAAAAAAAAAAACATGTTCTGATCTGTTACCTTTTAAGCTCCACAAGATTGAAGGAAAATAGAATCCTTCAATAATTCAACTTTAAAAGGGTAATTAGCCAATTGAAAACATGTTTTTCGTAGTTGAAGTTAATTTGCAAGTGTGTTGTAGCAAGACATATTGTGCATAGCACAGCAGCTGCAACTCAGCCTCAAATCCTCGAAGTGGATTTTCCAGGAAGAGTGCTGGGTAGCCTTGCTGCACAGAACACAAAAAATGTATGGGATGAGTCCACATGCAGCAGATTATGGTTCTCGATCGAATTCAATCGCTTATATTCCATTTCCCTAGCTACTCCAACATATTTTTCTTCACACAGAAGAATCTGAACCCAAAGGACTCCTAGACCAAGTCAAATTCATTCCAAAAAGGTTATACGCTGGGTAAAATTCAGAGACCATGTCTGATCATAAAGGAAACGGATGGTTTTATAGGGGAAAGTACCATGATGTCAAAAGCCAAAAATCCGCACGAATTCCTGTAGTGCCACAAGAAATGCACTGGACTGGGAAATAGTGCAATACCGAGGCAATTCACTAAGTTTCTTTCAATATGAGCTCATAGGCAGATTTTGAACAGCAAAAAGAAGCAACACAAGGGAAAGGGCAAGTTAGACGAGCGACTCCAAATGCAATCCAAAAGGAATCCTGAAATGAAAAATATAACAGATAATTTATTTTGTATTTGTTTTAAAACATGATATTTCTGCATTGAAAATCATCTAAATCACCATGGTATGAAATCCTAGAACTGAAAGGGCGCCATAGACCTTGGGATCCAGCCGGAATTTTTGTTTTAGATCTCTTAGTGATCTGACACTGTTTGGTTGATCTTTCTTCGTAAGCTGTGCGGGTCACTAGACAATAAGACAAAATGGAAGCGTTCTGATTTTTTTGAAGGTATGTGGGTCATGAAACTACAGTTCAACAGGTATCCAACCTACCACAGATAGCCTGTCTGTTTACATCTTATCAGTAGTATCTGATAGTGCCTGGTTTATCAATCTAAATTATCATTGCACACTGGAGTCAAATCCCAACCTGTGTTATAGCGCAATAAAAATTGTAATCGCATTACACAAGATATTTTAACAAAACAAACAATGGAATGATTATTCACGTAGTTGGAATTAAAAGTAGGGTTTAACCTTTTTCTTTCGCCATAAATAATTCTTTTCATTTAGTGCATAGGCCACTTTTACTCTCCTTTCTCCAAACCAACAAAGTAGAGATTTTATTCCAAATTACGTTCCATTAACATGTTCCTTGCATCAAGCACGATGCTTTTCGCTGGTATTTTCACCAAATATTCCTCCAAAGCTTGTGTAATAACAAAAACAATTAGTATTATATGCATCTCGACCAATAATTTCCAAAGGCACCAACTTTATAGCAATGACCATCTGAAACAAGATCATCGAACCCGTTTATGACACCCTTTTGGTAATCTTACCATTTGCTTCGTTAACTAACAAATTGCATAAACTCCTCAAAGACTAGTAGTGCCAAGATCAAAACCTTAAATTTTTCAGTCATCTACCTAGGAAAAAAAAACCTTGAAATTCCCAAGAATCAACGAATAGGCGTCCCCAAGAACATGTAAAAAATCATTTGCAAGGCAAACATTTTACTATAATCATTGTAGGATGGCATTAGAGCACAACATCTAAATTTAGAAGCGCTAAGAACCAAAATATATAACACGTCAATAAGATCAATTCTGTGCTTTCTTTATCAACTTACTTGTTTCCCTTTATCTTGAACCAGGCCTCTGCACACTGCTTATGAGCAGCAGCCAAATCATCTTTGCAAGAACACCCCAACTCAAAAGGCACTCCAGACTCCAGATTCCCTGCGTCCATGGTCAAATGACAAATCCTGCAGTCCCTCTCAACTTTTGCCAAATGTAGCTTTATCTCTGGTGCCCCACACTCCAGATCCACAACTGACACAGAAGATCTCTCCTTCACAATCTCACTGCAAGAGCCAGACTCACTTGAAGAACCTATATGCTCTTCACCCACTGACTGCTTGTTGTTGGGGTGACTACTTCCATCTACTGCATCAACATCAACATCAACATCATCATCATCAACAACAACAACAACAGCTTGGGTTTTTTGCAAGTTTTCCATTTTTAAAACCCAGTTTGTTAATCTTCATGTAAAGGGTTTGGAAGGCAGAGATCATCAATGCCAACCAAAGGTCAAAGAAGCTCTCAAAACCCGTGGCAAGTGTCAGTTTTGAACAGAGCTTGTAGTAGAAAGAAAGAGGGCGGAAGATATTATGGACAGAATACAGTATCATTCAGCAAGTACAAGAAATACTACTGGAATGTATTTGATTGCTTTTCTTTTTTAAAGTCGTGGCCTTGTGGCTGTGTGCTTTCATTATTTATTTACTTAATAGGTGGCAGGGTTGGTGCAAAGAAAAACGTGGGAAGCTAGCTAAAATGGTCGAGAGGAGCCAGTTTGCAAAGGCAACAAGGGATCTATTAGAAGATGATTTGATGTTGAGGTTACCTATTGAAACACTGCTATTTTTCCGCAGACAGCATAGGATAGCGGAGGTGTCTAGAGAAAGATTTTTATCTGTCCTCTTTAGTGCTTTTATTGTATTTTAAATGCCTCATGAACCTGTACACCCTCCGATTTTGATGGGGCCGATATTGCCCATGCCTTTTTTACATGGATGATGTTGTGATAAGGGCAGTCTGGACTTTCCATTTATCATGTGCTGTCTTATCTCTTGTGAAATGGAGAGTTCGGCATATCAGCTGCTGTTTCATGATTCTAGAATGATGTTTTTAGCCACTTCAGATTTTTTACGTTGTCTTAAGAGTAAGTTTACAGTTTGGTCAGATAATATCGTGGAGGACGAGGCTGCCAGCGGAACAGTTGAGGCTGACAGTAAAAGTAAAGATCCCAACTACCTTCCTCCAATTATTATCACTATTAACTAGTACAGCTCTCCTGAAATAATTGAACGAGTTCATGATTCACTGTTTTTTATTTTTTTTTAAAAAAAAATTCTACCTTCTAAATTTTCTCTCTATCTCTCCTGATTTTAAATCAGTAATTTATTTTAATTTATTTTTTATAAAATTATTATATATTTAAATAAAAATTCAGTATTTGATTGATGCTTAATTTTTATAAGCATTTATTTTTATTATCATATCAATAAATAAAACATATTTTTTTAAAAAATAAACCTAATGAAATTCCTAATTTGGGTAGCAGGTTTTGCAAGTTAAATCGCGAAACTCAGGTTAATCTACTATATTATAGTCTCAATATTTTAAAAAATATTATTTTGATTTTCTAAAAAAATCAAATCACGCTTTTATTGATTTTCCGAGTTACCTTTGTACCCTCCAAGTCAATTGAGCACCTAGAATCAACTCTCATACGAGTTAATTTTAAACCCGAGTTGGGTAAGAAATCAGGTAGAAAGGTGTCAAGTTTGTCATGTTGGGTCGGGTTTAATAAAAATATCAAATAATTTTTTTTAAAAAAATTCCATCTTTCAATTGAATTCTTTTTTTTTTACCAATTTAATTATTTAATATTTGATTGATTTTAAATTGATATTCATAATTTATTTCAGTTTACTTTTTATGAGGTTATCGTAGTCTCGAACAAATATTTCAATATTTGGTTAATACTTAATTTTACAAGTGATTATTTTTATTATGGTATCATTAAGTAAAAATAGTTTTAAAAACAAAGTTTTTAAACCCAATAAAGTCCATGACACGAGTCACAGGTTTAATAAGTTGACCGTGAAGCTTGAATTGATATAAGATGTTGTGATATCAATATATAAAAAATATCATCTTAATTTTTTTAAAGCCAAATCATGTTTTTTACTAGTTATCCTAATTATTATTTAAACTTGTCAAGTCAATTTAATTAGATCGAAACAATTCTTATATGATTTAATTTAAAATCTGAGTTAAATAACAAGTTAAGTCAAGAGTTTAAAAAATTAATATACAAGATTTAATTTAATAATAATATCAAAAAATTTCCTGTCATTAAATTTTTTTTTTCAGCTTCTTTTTTTTTTATCCAACGCGCGCAGAGCATACACCAGGAAACTAACGTTACTCTATACTGATTTGAAGCCTAGCCCAGCACTAGTTTTCGAGAAATCTGGAACTAGGAATCTGTGATTAATGAAGTCGTGGGTTTAACACCATATGCTGATGAAATCTATGACTGAATTTAGGACCATGCACCATTGCTTATTGAAAAGCAGCCTCTGGAATTACCATTCCTGCGACACAAGTTACGCAGCCAAAGCTAAGGTTGATCCGTCAGTCTTTGCCTCAAGAATAAAGTCCTGCTTGCACAAGTAACCGTAGTTTAAATGCACCAACGCGTGCCATTGGACGAGGAAGAGTGCAAAGCCGAGTGCAAAGCTTTATGGCCTGTAACTCTAATGGCCATGGGCCTAGAGACCAGCCATAAGAAAGCATCTTGACTGGGAAACTTGAGCACTGTAATAACGGATACAATCAAGTTTCATTTTTCAACTGAGTCAAGACTCAATATATCTTTAAGAAATATATTTGTGGCTGTATAAGCAAAATGACATCATCTCTTCGCCAGGAATGAAGAGCCTCCACATGAAATCATTTCTTCACTTCTAAAAAAGGCAAATAATTGATGACAACTGAATAAATTTCACCTATACTATCCTATGATGAAGCAGTATCACGAGAGGAAATCAGTAGCAAGTTTGGTTCAAGCTCTCCAATTCGGCAAGCATTGCCAAAGGTCAAGCAGGCATCTGGGGTGATATAGTACCTGCCATTGTGCCCATTAATCTGCTTCGCCCCTCCTCAAAATGCATATGGCCGTTTCTTAAATTCTGTTCAGACATTCCCATTTGGGAGTCAACAGGTGTCCCTTGAGACATTCTGTAGCTTGCAGCATTGCTAGGTATCCCAGTGCTGCTATTCTCCAGGCCACTCTTCATCCATGCAATATTGTTCAAATCTGTAGCAATTGAGATCAATTCTTGACTTGAGAAAGGAGGGGGCTCCTCATATTCAACAAACTCAGGCCCCAGCAAAGAGCTTGGAGGATGACCCCCGCTCGGGGTCGCACAGCAACCATACCCACATCGTGAAGGAATTATGGGCTCACAATGAACATCTTCAAGGAATTTGCAAGACCCCAAGTCTGGTTTGGGCGTTTGAACCGAAGGGCCATGAGTTGGAACTGTTCTTGTAAGCCCAGAACTCATTTTCAGACCACTGGGGGGATTATAAACTTTAAATGCACTAACACGTGCCTCAGGACGAGGAAGGGTGGGATTTCCATGTGGTTCTGTTGCAACAGTGACCTCATTTGTTTGAGGAATGGTGTCTGTTTGAGCTTTGTCTTCATGCTGGCTGGGTTGGTCATCGATTGTGACATCTCTCACTTCTGGGGGCTGTGATGAACTGATGTCACAAACTGAAAGGGTTTCTTCTGATGATGCCCTTGTTATTTCAATGCTACCATCTTCCATCACATCACTGGTTCCTGGTTTCAACCTTATCAGATCTGCCCATCGGCGCCTTAGAGTAGAATTCCAATGGTTCTTGATTGAATTGTCAGTTCTACCTGGCAAGAGCCTCGCGATTGCTGCCCATTTGTTTCCATGCTTTGCATGAGCTGCAATTATAATGCGATCTTCTTCCTCTGTACCAATAGCCAACATATGCAGCACATGAAAGTTAATATTTACAAATGACACGAACCAAAAAAAAGAGAAGGAAATTCAAACAACTTCACATGAACAAGTTACTTTGAAAATATGGAAGCTCTGTAGTGAGTTATTACGGAGATTGAACATAAAAACATGAACAAAGAACATCAAGAGTGCTCAAAATTGTCATCACACAGTTATCATTCCACTGACATAGTCCCAAGGGAGAGCATTTGAACATTCCTACAATTCACTTACACCTGCAGCTTTCTGATTGCAAGCCTATACGTTTTCACCCTTGTGACAAGTGATAGTCCCTAACATCAATAAAATTTTGAAAGAAAGAAAAATTGGATAGACCTAAATGTTAAAATTCAATAATTTCAAGGTAATTTTTTTTCAAGTCTGAGGTTTTAACATGGTCAAACTCAAGTGGAGTTTCTACAATCTACACAATAGAGTCCTTGAGGAGCATGCTTTAGTGGGGAATAATGGCATACAGAGGGGCAAAAGTTTCAAAGGATGGAATATGTACCATCACTGCACTTAGTTTAAGAACACGAAGATTAGCGTGCAACCACCACAAAATTTTAGGACATAAAAACAAATTACCCTCATTTTCAAATATAACCAAAAACTAATCACTTCTAGTTTGGATAGAGTGTAATTGTGAACGAGACTTGGGAATTTGCATAATCATCCCAGTACACATGAATAAAGCAGAATGCAAGAACAGCTAAGCTAAAGAAATCTTCCTAGTATCGTAAAGGTTAGCTAAAGCTTATTTGTGTTACAGTAGATTAGCAAATCCATTCTATCCCTTTCGAGTTCAAGTGTTTCACCCATGCTGTGAACCTGTGACATTATCACACTACACTTCACCAAGTGATCAACTATTGCACACAAGAAGCATGTGAGAGTGCTTCTGCATAGAATTATCCTGTGGAAATGATTCAGATAAAACGTTGCTAAACAGCAAATACTAATAAGAAATGTGCTTAGGTAAATGGTTCTTCAGAATGATCCAGAAATCTTCCAGAAGACTCCAATTAATTACCAGGATTACTTCCTTAAGATACGAATTCCAGGCTACTTCCTGTTTGGTTGCTATCCTATCCTATTCCAGCTAAGTTCCAGATTTAAAACCAAAAGGGCAATCCCTTCAAAACCTAACTAGGTGATCTTACCTAGCCATAAATTGTTTATACCTGAACTTCCTTAATAAGGGAAAAATTAAGCACCATATCAACAGCAGAAAAACTTTGAAAATGACAAGAAAATATCATAGACAACTAATTGTATGCACCAGGATATCATGTTACATTATGTTGCCTTATTTCCTTATGAACCTAACATATGCAAGTTGCGCAAAACACCAACATCAAGAAAATGGTATCTCCAAGAAATGGGAACTACCTAAACTGGAGCTTAAATGAATATTGTTATTTAACATGTCTCATAATCAAATCTCAGACACTTTGAGTGACTTAAAATAATTCCTTTGCTTCTACCATTGAGCCTTTAAATGAATGAGCCATTGAGTTCAAATAATTTACACACTGAAACAAGGCATACTTTTCATGTTATGAATACAACAGCTGAGAAGAAGCCACAGAAAAAGAAAACAAATCATCAGAACTTGCAGGAAAGCAACCTGGATTTAAAAGAAAAACAAAACAAAACAAAACAAAACCATCTTTAAAATCAGTTGTAAAGCAATACCATACCCATGCCATCACAATTTACAAGTAGTATGCATGACAAATTCACAATTTACCCATGCCATCACTTGTGCACAGTTATACTTTTATAGTGTATCTAATCGAACAACACAGACAAACAAAATGATATATACAACGGGATGGCCTTATTCACCTACGCCATGTAAACTGTGATTAGCAGAGTTCACAACGGATTTTGAGTGTTCTGGGACCCATTTGCACCCGCCATTGCATCTACCTAGATGTCATAAACTCGATGGCCAAGTTGACAATCCTTTAAACTAGTAAACCTCAACCACAAATAAAACTTTGCTCTCCAAGACCACCACTTTCTAAAACCAAACATAAGACTTGAATGTATACAACTCGATCCCAATGTTCAAAGATATAAGAAAGTCAATTAACTATCCAACAATAACCAAAAGATCAATGCTCAACATCGGGGATTTTCAAATCCACTCTTTCACACTACAGCTACTATTGAAACAAGCTTAAAATTCACAAATCAATCATAATGTCGAAACCTCTATAAAGAATATATATCAATCCACGCACACACAAAAAAAAATCAAATTTAAATGAAAACAAAACCCCTATAACAAGTTGGAGTTCGGTTCGAATTTCCAACCTTGAACAAAATCTACTGTCCTCATTAAAAAAAAAACAACAACAAATCACCATTCGCGCCCCCCCCCCCCCCCAAAAAAAAAAAAAAAAACCCAGAAACAAACACAAAGAGATGAAAGAAATAGTAAATGGAGTGACTTGATTATGGAATTATACCAGTGAAAGGTTTGCGCGTGAGGCAAGGATCAAGCTGATTACACCATCTAAGCCTACAAGATTTCCCAGACCTCCCTGGTATTCCTCGTGCTATCAAACTCCAATTCCTCGCTCCAAACTTACTCACTAGTTGACTCAGTACCGCATCTTCCTCTGGTGACCACGGTCCTTTCACTTTACCATTAGTCCTACCGTTTCCACCGATTCCGCCACCAAGCTCACCTGACTCAGCTCCACCATCTCCGCCAGTCGGCGAATTCGTCTGTTTCTCTCCGTCCCCTTCTGTTATTCTCATTGCGTCATTGTTGTTTTCAGTTTGATTTTGCATTTTTTTGAGGTTTCTGTTTCTGTTTTCTTGTGTTTCTCTCTCAATAAAAAAACAATCTTCTTCTTCTTTTTGTGTGAAATACCGACCTGCCTAACTGCAAAATGCGAACAGTAACATTGGGGCTGATGTTCCGGATTCTTTTTTTCCTGTTTTAGACAGCGGTTTCCTTTAAATTACCAGCATGTCCCATTAAAACGGTGACGTTGTTACCTTTTAGACCAGATGAAGTGGCGCCGTTTGGAGTTTTCTGTTAAGTAGTTGTTTTGACTTCCTTCGACTTGGATTGGGTGAGTGGAGCAATAGGGTGGAAGTGGACCCGGGAGTGATGAATCTAATTACCTTTTTGCCTTTCATGTCTTATTGATTTACTGGTTGTTTTCATGGGTTTTAGTGTAAATAAGTGAATGGTTATGGCGATTTGGGTGACACCAGATTCTGTTATTCAGTAGGCCAAAGGACCCGCCTTTACAATTTTTATAAAGTTCTTGAAAAAATGGGGAGCGGGAGTTTTGTGACGATCTTGCCCTTGTTTTTAGCTTTATGAGGAAGGTGCTCAGATGGTCTTGGGGGATGGCCCAAGGTTTCCTTATATTATTTGGATTGGGCCTTGGAATTTGGACCTACTATCAAATTGATGGGCCCGTAACATTTCTTCCTTAATTGTCTTTAATTGCTCATGGCCCATGGGATCCGTACGCAGAGATTGAGCAGAGGAGGGGCATGGCTCTCCCACAGCTCAGAAAAATGTCTCCAAGGTTATGCTGCAGTCCCATAATTTTATCAACTTTTTTCAATTAATTGTACCTGCATAACCCCTTTTTTTTAATCTAAATATTCTACAATTAGGCTCCTCAGAAATACAATTAGGCTCGCAATTGTGGGATTTTTTTTCCTTTTCTAATCGATAATCAAACAATCACTCGAACATATTAATATCAAATTGATTTCTAATTCAATCAAAGGTCAATAGTTCTAGGCCTTCATCTTGATGACTTGAAAACCTAGGACAATTGTGTATAATCTTTCACTAGATATACCAGAACATCGAGTAGTGGAATGAAGTTGGCCTGGTAAGCTTGAAAATGAAGGCAGCAAGCATGTCTTTACTGTCAATTATTCGCTTATTTGTCCATCCATATATAAAGTCTTGCCTGGTTAAAGCTTTCTTGAAACAGATGGGATTCATCTGCGTTAAAAGAGCCCTACCATATTCCCATTAATGCTACGGTTTCATCCATTGATAAGAGCTTCTGAACTACAAATCCTTCACCTTTAAACAAGGAAATAATCTACTCCTGTGAAGATCAACATCCTCTAATATACAGTAGTAATGCCAGCTCTATACTTTGCGATTGTTATGATCCAGCTGCTATTTTATTTATTTATTTATTTATTTTTGTAAGAGGGTAATGTGGTCTGTCACTGTCTTGGTGGCTTTGAATCTTATGCGCTTTTTTTCCAATGAAAAATGGTTTTTTAAAATTTTCTGTTTATTTATTATTAAAAAAATTAATCAACATAAAATATTTTTTAGTCAAAGAAAAATTTTACTTAGTTTTTAGAAATTTTTTTTTTAATTTTGGGTTAAAAACACTTTTCAGAAGTTATAAAAAATTCAGAAATATTTTGTTATTTGTTAATTATATCAAATTTAGCTCCTAATCTTTTGATTGCTATATATCTTGTCTTGAATATTTTTTTTCAATTTCATCTCTTAGAATTTGATTTAATTTGATTTTTATATCATCTATGATCCTCATTGTTATTTAATTTTCTCTTATCATTTTTTAATTGAGAATTTCTATATATCTTTCATATTTGGTCATTGTTCTTTTGATTGCTATTTATTTTTATTTGAAATAATTTGTGAAATTATATTTTTTTAATTTCATCATCTCTCAACTTTTTTATTTGTCAAATTTGATTTTTATTATTATTTATTTTATTTGAAATAATTTATGAAATTATATATTTTTTTCAATTTTATTCTCTAGCTTTTTTATATACAAGATTTCATCCTCATTCTTTTAATAAAATTAAAAAAATAAAACTTTAATAAGTTATTTTCCATCTCGTTTTCTATAATATAGTCAAATACTAAAAAAAAAATTCTAACTTATTTTTCATAGCAATATCAAATATCAAAAAATAATTTATTTTACATAAAATCATTTTCAAGAGAAAACTACTTTCAAGCAAAAAAAAAAAAAAAACCTTTAATTTATTGTATTTTTTTTTGTCTAATTAATACTCTATAATAATCATAGTTCCTATTCATGTAAAAAAAATAATGGTAGTACATCGTTACAGGTGATTGCCTTTAGTTCCTTTTCATTTTTGTCTAAAGTTAATTAACATCTTAATCTTGGTTTGCTTTAATGCTCAGGCATCAGGCTGTGGTAGAAGTCTCTTTCATCTTGTAGGGAAAGAACACAAAATGGACACGTGAAAGAACTTCTTACGAGGTGTTATAACTGATCTTTCCATTAGATTGTCATCCCATTTTTCATTGTTAATGGAGGATGCTCAGATATTTATTCCTCTTAATCAACTGCTTAAATAAGAAACTTTGATAAATAATACACGCCACTAACCAAAGAGATCATGCTGATTACTATGCATGAAAGGTTTCTGTGGTAGCGACATTAGCTAGCTATAGCATCTACTTTGTCTTGAACTTACACTGTGGCAGTGAAAACCCACTTTCACCAGATATACATATCACGACGAAATTAGTAGATCCTCAGTGTATGACTAAGACTAACCCTGCAAGGATGTCAATTATAAAGTTTTTGAACTGCAAAACTGAAGATTATATGATTTCATCGGAAGGAAATTAGCCTGCAAGCTGTTCCCATTTGCAGTGAGAATGTTTGATCATTTATCAATAGAATAGAAAATAGAAACTTAAGAGAGACTAGTTTTATTTAGGTGCCACAACTTATGAATGGAATCGAGGAGGTCAGCCATGAGTGAAGCAACACATTCGAGAACAATTCAAGCTGGTATAATATTAATAGACAAGGAAAGTGATTGAGATTAACTAGCCTTAAAAGGCAAATACAATTAAGAGGTCCTCTTCTTTCCTTTTATCTTTTTAAATCCGAAGCGAAAACATTAAGGAAAAAAGATGAAGACAATCATGGTTTTTCACGGATTGATCGAGGTGTGATCGCGTGGATATATAGATGATTTCTTCAGCTGCTGGATATTGATAAAGCAGGCGAGTCAGGTTACAACAGAAATTTTGCTGAAGAAGAGAATAACAATAAGTAATTAACTTCACTAGTTACCAAAAATGCATGCTAGACTTGCATCATCTTCATTCTGGGAAAGGTCATTGCAGCTGGATTGATACCACCCAGGCGTTTAAACTTTTGGTCTACAAATGACACCCGTGAGTTGCAAGTTCCAAGGTAGTACTTTCAACATGTTAATTAGTTAATAAAAATTGATAAGCATGTGTTATATTAGAAGTTAATCAAGCAAACGTTGTCATGCCATGGTAATTAACATATTATGCGTGTAAAAACTATATTTGACTAGATTCATATTTTCTTTTCACTCTAAAATTCTTTATTGATCTTTGCCAGGGCCTCGTGTGACATGGAAGAGCATATGTATTGTTAAAGATGAAGCAGTAAGATCAAAAGTCTGAGAACTTTGCTTTGGATAAACCAAGCATATGTTCTACTACCGAAAGCTGGAGATCGATGTGCATGCTTTCCAACCAACCAAAGTGCATGGACCAAGTTCTCTCTGCGAAAAGTGCAAACCCAACAGGACCACAAGTACACCCAAAACGAGGGTAATCAAAGGGCCAATATCGCCTTTATGGATGGATGGGAACGTCCCGCCGGTGCTTGTGCGACGGCAGAGTGGGGGCTAATATTTGTGTTTCCAATCTCTTTGAGATGACTCAGATTTGAACAGTTAGTATGTACTAATCTGAGAGCACGAGTATTTTGAAAGCTAATGACAAGCTTGAAATTCACAAAACTAAATATCCTCATCAAGTCTTACTACCTGTGCTAATCCATGTGGGTTCTACATACATATATATATATATAATGTTAGCTATAAACTTGGCGTTGCTATCAATGTGCGGTAAATATGAGAGGTAGAATATTTGCATACTGGATAGAAATGGAGAGAGCAAGGTACTGCTCATTTCATAATCCAATAGTTTAGAATATTTTTTGGTTCAAATCAAGCAAAAATGTCCATAATCTGCTTCATTTTATTAATTAACGCGATCAATTTTTATTAGAAAAATTAATAAAACCAGTGTTCTTCCATAATTTGTTGAAGCCAGTTGCACTTGCAGACCCAACATGTACTAGCCAATTTCTCCAACACTCCAACGGAAAAAATGCCAAAGACAGCTTGTGTACCAAACAAATTGCTAATATCGTACGTCAATATATGAAATAATTTTTCGATAACTCAAGTCATCTTAAAAGATTCTAGTCTTGTTGTCAATCAAAGGGAATTTTTGTATATGAACTCTCAAGAAGCCGAGACAGTCAATGTCCCACTCCCAATGCACACCTGACTGGAACCTATAGAAGCCGCTCCAAACAAATTAGGAGTAGGGCATAGAGTGGCAGGGTAATAGTGTGTCCTCGGCACTTAATGAATTGTTCTTCTCCTTTGGTGAGATCGTCCTGATTGAATCCATGTGTTATTAAAAACTCTAGTGCTCGATAGATAGATACTAATTAATGATCATCTGTATCATTGGATCCCTGATCATTACAATATTGATATTTTTAGTTTTTAGGGGCTCTCTCCTCAAGTTAAAAAACCCCAGAGGATCTTATTCTACAGTCAATAAGTGTTGTTACCATTAAGAAAATCTAATTTCATATGGCGACCAATTTTTATGTCATTTTCATGCAGAACCTCAAGGCCACGTCTAACCTTTTTTTGATGTCATCATGTATAAACGTACCGGAGTAAGTCTTTCAGATTTTGTCGGTTTAGTATTTGAGGCCGCAGAGAATTTCTCTCCCTACCTACTGCATGAATTACTGCAATGTTGCTATCTTTACCAGTGTGGATCTGGTCCCTGAAAGCTAACCAGTCGCCAGGCTGCTCTATTTATTGCTTGCAAGTTGCACCCATATAAACTTGCAAGTTGAAACCATTACTTTCGGTTCAAAACACCAGGAAGATAAGGGTCTGGTCAATGGTCATTGCAGGTTATAAAGTTTAGTACTCTTAGGACTAGCTAGCATGGGAACGAAATATGACAGGAAAGCATATGACTGTATATCACTTGTATACAGAGAGTTATCTACCTCCATGATTATTTAATCTTGTCCTCAACTCTCGAGTCAATTGAATAGAAGATCGAATGATGCCAGCAGTTGTGGTCCAAAGCCTTAAACATCGATCCAACGAAGAAATAATTGCAGAGGCTTAGACAACGTACGTAGGACCACCAATCGAAATGATAATTTCAAAATGATACAAGAGCAAAAAACCAAAATACTAAAAATGGAAAAGATAACAATGAGAAGAAAAATACAATTTACCATCAACAAAGTTCATTAATTGTATACATGTGACCACTTCACCATATGATAACATGATGAAAACTCAGTGAAATACTGGGTGGCGATCGATAATGTTAGCATGATCAATGCCCACTGCGCTGAAGAGTCCATTCTAACACTGAGGTGTATGGAGGCTGGCACAAAGTGAAATCCCATGTGAGGAAGATTATGATATGTTCCTAGAGGCAGAAATTTGGCAGGGTTCTTCCAAGGTCCTTATGCTCTACCAGAGGGGTAACAAGGACTGGGTGGATCTAAAATCTATGTCCTACAAAGAAGATACACAAGTTCCCAGAGGTGAACCCTTGTGATGGATACAGACCAGGATGCAACCAAAAACTACACTTTCAAAACACTATATATCAGACAGTATCAGCCATCCACATTTAGCCCACTACAATGTATACGAGAGAGTAAAAATATTTCGTGGGTAGGGTCTGCATAGCACCATCGAAAGCCTGCGCTGTGCTTGTGGTCCATTTATGCTTCACTAGTGTTGACAAGATCCAGCACCACACATCGAAATCTAAAGGGTCAACTAAGAAATCTTGAGGTGGCCCTTGTATCCAATGGCTGATATAACTCATTGAGATGCCATCATGTTGTACCCGAGTGCTAGTTAGCAACCATCTTTCGTTTTCCTAATTTCAAAAATTTTAGTGTTGGTTATAATGGCAGCAAAGGAGAATAATGGAACTTTCGTTTTGAACATACACGCAAACTTTTTTTTTTTTTAATCATTGATATATTAAAAAGGATATAAAGCTAATAGCCACATAGAAATTCAAAAATATAAGAAAAGAAAAAAATTAATTTACTACAGCAGAGAAAAAAAAACTATCTAAAATTTTTTATTACATCACAATTTGATGTCATCAGAAGATTTTAAGAGGTCATTTCCTGTATAAGTGAAGTTTGAATCCTGAGTATGCAACCAAATAGCAACCCGATGAAGAATGGTGGAGAAATAATCAAACAAGTTTATAGTTCCCTCCTAAAAACAATTTTGTTTCTCAGCAACCAAATATCCCAAATAGTACTACTTGAAATTAGTTTTTAAGTTGATTTTTGAAATTTGCCATATACCATTTTGGGCCACTGTAGAAGCAACGAGTCAAGTATTTTCGATAAACAACAATGAATACCCTACTAATCCAAAACCTTCATCCAAACACTCCGAAAAAAACATACATGCACACTGCTGGAAAATAAACTTGCATTGTCTAATCATATATATGTGCTGTGTGTGCGTGTAAGGATTAAAATATTATTTGATTTTTAAAAAATTGGTTAATCATCTAATAAAAAAAATGTATTTTTTATATAATTCCAACACATATACATGAACGAGATAAATCACTAGCATTAAACTGTCTTCTATCACTTTTTGGTTAGAAACAAACAAGAAATGATAAGCTTGGAAAACAGTGGAGAGGAGGACGCAAGGAAGAAGGGGAATTTTTGGGATGTTTTGCATTGTATTTTAACCTGTTTTAATTTATTTTAAAAATATATTGGGTATAAAAAATAATAATTTAATATTTTTTAATAGTTTAATATGTTAATATTGTAAAAACATTAAATATATATATATAAAAAAGTCATTTAAATATATTTTTAAATAAAAAATATTTTTAGAAAACACTTATACTACATTACCAAAAACACATACTAAATAGAATGATTTAATTACATGGCCAGGATTATGTGTTAAGGGCCCACGACTACACACATATCAACAGTTAAAACTTAGGCCCACGTCTCCTGTATACACTAGGTTGTCAAAGAAAAGTAAACTATTCGAACTCAAATATATTAACTAAAAAACTAAAAATTGGATTAATTGTTTATATGTTAATATATATTATTTTTTTGATTTAAATTAAATTCATATCCTGAGTGATTAGCGTGCAAAATATTTTCAAGATTGCGAGTTTAAATAGAGGGGGGCGCAAACTATTTTCTTTACAATAAATCGATTTTTTTTATCAGTTGAGTTAAATTTATTATTTTATATTTTCTTGTAACAACAATTCATATATCATTTTAATATTCTAATTAATCAATTAGTTTTGATTAAATCTTATTGCTTCTACCTATTATGTATAAATAGATATTTTTAAAATTTAAAAACAAAGAAAATAAAATAAATCTATCAAAATGTTAAAGCTCAATTACTCAACTTTATAAACAAGTTTGAATAATCCAATATTTATCTTGAATAATCGAATGATCAATCCATGGATGTCCCAAGATTTGTGCACATATATAGCGATACTAAAATCGCAAAGGCTTTTAATATCCTTAACTATCATTATAACTGTTCCTCTGGCAAACGTATCGTTCCCACTAGAAAAGGAAGAAGTGTGAATTGATCAGAAACTTGACATATATCGTCGAAAACCAATGATTAATTTATACTATATGAAAATCTAATATTTTATAATAATGTGAATAAAGATAGCCTATGGCACCCCATAATTGTGATTCATCATACAGGTTTTCTACACATTAATTTCTCTCCCCGACCATCGATCACTTAATTACCAACTTAATTATTGGGTTTTTTTTTGGGTGCATTATAGTCGATCATGACAGTACTGGAAGGTCTTCTTTTCAGTGACTGTCCACACTTTGACCTCTCACCGAAAGTCATCATTCGAGCGTTTTATTACAAATTTAATTGCGCCTAAGAAGGTCATTATGCGGTGAAATGTAATATGTTGTGAGATAAACAAACTCAATCAAGTGATGAAATTATAGCTTCTACCTTTTGAAATCGCTTTTAGTAATTTCATGTACGTACGACTGCTTTGCGTTTATCAGGGACTGTTTACATCCAACTCTACACGGCAATATCTAATGTTTTTGTGAATATTCAACCGTGCTAATATGACCATACTTGGAATCTCATTATTGAAAAAAATCGAATTGTGAGCGATAGTGTTTTCGAAGTCGGAGTTGTACAGCTCAATTGCTGTAAGAATTGAGATTTTCACTTTAAGGCTCAGATTCTAAGATTAATGGCTACTTTCTATTGAAAACGATAGCTTTAAAAAATCCACAAGTAATGCAATTTCATTAATAAAACCTATGAAGGAAGATAACTATCTAATAGAGTTAATAATGTAATTTAATCAAGTCTTGATAATTCAATGGCTAGCAAATAATTTAATAAAAATATATATTATCGTCAGTTCAAATTAATAAACGACTTAATTAAAATTCACTCAACCTTTTCTGTTGACGCAATTTTCATCATAATATATAGTAACCAACGCCGACCTCCCATATGCTATCTATCTTGTTTGATTGTGTATTTCATGGTGGTCTCTTACACCAAGGAGATATATATATATATATATATAAGACTAAACAGTCTGGTTCGGACTTTCCAGCTAATTTAATTAGAATATTACCCTTGAATGGATAGAGACTCCATGCAGAACAAAAAAGAAATGGGAAAAAGATAAACACTATCTTCCTATAGATGGACGTTGGATGCATATGATTTGAGAAGGTGGATAGTATCTGATTAATTTATCAGCGAGGCTAGAAATTATTGAATTAGTCACACCAAATTACTCATCGTGTCATGTGTTCTAACTTTGACCCCGCCGATGTGAACCTAAATCCTATGACTAGCTTGGTAAGCTTTGTATCCGCTAATGAAATATAATTTTCAGTCAATCGTATGGTCATATCATTGACCCATATATACAAACATGTATACAAGGGGGCCATTTAGTATCGGAGACCATATATAAAAATATTTACGTGATAAAAAAAAAGTTCGATCATGATTATATGCCTTTATATTTGTACAGGTAATGGGGATTTGGGAATGTATTCCTTGCGAAAGAAGCATAAAAAAGTTTGGTGTAAGAAAGGGAACATGGATTGGACCACAAACCTTCATAAAATATGCAGACAACGAAAATGAAATGAATAAATATTGCCACCCAACTTGTTGGGTATTTCTCAGAATAGATAGATGACCCGCTACTGGTACAACCTTTTTCCTGTGTCTGGTTTATTATGTTAGAGAATGGGGCCTACAACTAAATAAATATCTTTGAAAACATGTCCTGATGATCTGCTAAATCTAAAAAAACAAATAAATAAGAAGTAAATTAGCATTTGAAAGGGAGGAAAAAAAAAAAAAGCAGAAGATTTTAGTCGGTGTTGGGGCACTTGGTCTCTTTTATATTGAAGGCTCAAGGCTTCCCTCAAACCACTTCTCTCTATATTACACACAGAGAGAGACTGGGACTGAGACTTCTATGGAGGTTTTTGTATGTTTTTACTGCAACTAGAGGAGGCATCCAAAGGGATCGCATTGATCCCAAGTGTCTGTCCCCCATAATTTTGGATCATGCTATCCCTTTGGATTCCTCCTTTGGTGGCTTCTATAACATTAATGGGTTTTAGTGGTGGTGATGCTCCACACACTCGCCCTTCTCATGCATCATCAACACCAACAAGTTTAGTATGGCTCACCGAGAAAACCAACCTTGTATTGAAGTTTGTTCAGACAGACAATTTTATTATATCAACGTACAGAACTACAGATCAAGTAAGTCATATATAAGCTTTTTTCATGTCTCAATCTGCTTTCTCTTTCAAATCTGAGTACAACCATGCATGTAGCAGCTTTTCTTTGTTCCTTCAGTCTTTCTATAGCTGCAATGGTGTTTCATTATATATATATATATATATTGAAAGTTTGCACGACCAGTGCTCTGAATATATGATCTTTTACTGGTAATTAACATATCAATTTTCCTCTCGTATTACATATTTGTAGAAGAGAGTTTGTCAAAATTGCTTTCAGCGACTAACTCTTACCTGATATCTTATATTTGTCTCTTTCTTTTAGTAACTCTTATTTCCAAGCTTCATTTGGTTAATCTAATTACACATTAAACTCATTTCTTTAGATTTTAAATGAAACTTCTCAATATTGCCACTTACAAACCATTGGATTAATCCAAACTCCAAATTTGGCACGACGCCATTGGATCTGATTTTAGTAAGGCTACATACTACTGTCTACTTGCCCCAGAAAAAAAGAAATGGGCATTGGCTTCGAGAAAATTTCCAAGAGAGGTAAGTATCTTCTTGTTATTGTTGCTTACAGTTGTCATGAATGTGATTTGGTAATTTTATAATACCCACATTTAGTCCTTCAAGATGGTAAACATGTAACCAAGGACGAATATTTATTCCTTCTTTCAAAACATGTGAGACGATAAATTTATTTGTTGTTCGAGGGAGTCTGTACCGATCTTTAATCGATGTGAGGTTTTCTGGCGGAGCTCCTACGCAATCTCCAACCGAGAACTCTTGTTTTCAGTGAAAGAATTAGAAGTTAATTTCTGGTGAAGGGAGAGTTTCTCTTGCAGCTACATTACACGCATATGTACATTCCATCTCCTACAAACTGCGAGCTTTAATTAATTTGGTCCTTTTCATGAACCATCATCAACGTGATAACCAAGTGGAACCTAGCTAATTGCAACTATACTGCAAATAAAACAGCGCCGCTCGTATTGAAGATATAATGCAATCAATTTCTACTCATAAAAATGACTTGGCAAGGATTTACCCCCATTTCTTTAGATATTTCTTTTAATTTCTGATCATTACAAACTCCCAACAAGTTGATTTCACCTTTACAAAACGCTGACTTTTCTCTCATAAACACCGACAGCTAACTGCAGGTTTGCACAACTTTCCATAGGTTCTTGCTCAACCTAACTCCTATTGACATATTCTGCTTGTCTAAACCGTATCTACAAAGCTATGAAACATGGGTTAAAGGTCCTAAACCACTATATGGTATGGCCGTATGCCATGTGGCCCTGGATCAAGGTCCAAATCACATGGTTTGAGGACTTTAATTAGAATCCAAGGCAGTGAAAGATGATATATTAAAGGACTTCTTTTTACCACTTTGGGCCTCAGACTGTGTCCTAAAGGCAAAGGAATCGTACGCATGTGATAAGACCTTAAAAAAGTCCTTTATATTTGCTCTAATTTTTTTTTGTAGTGAAGGGTCTGATCCCTCCTAGCACATGACACCAACATTCTAGTAATGACTTACCATTTGATCTCTTTTGTCACATGGCCCCAACCTTTCTGTGTTGGGTTCCCTTTTTTATCACGAACTCCAAGCATTTACGGATCTCGAGCTCATGCATTCAAGCACTAATACAAGGACAACTTCAATTTTAAATGAGAAAAACACCATCACTAACACATGCAATTGAGCTTTTTCTAGACATACATGGCCTTTCTTTCTTTTTTCTTTTTTCTTTTTTTTTTTACCATATACGGTCACATGATGGTGCATAAAATTAGAAAAGAAATTCACCTGTTTGGGCTAGCCCCAAATGGTGTGGCATCCATTTCGACATGGTCTAATCGGTGTGATCCATGTCCGAAATTAATGTATCCTTATTTTTTCTCTTTTATTATCGTGCTTAGTGTATTTTTGAGTATCGAGAAGGTATAATATGATATCATGCACGGTCTATGCATACAATATTTATTATGGTTAATTAATATATTTTATTGATAAATCATTTACAAGTATAAATTTTTATGAAGATTAAACATCACATTTTTTAGTCAATAATTGACGATGCAATATAAATAATTTTCTATGCAACTCATGTGTCTCTTTCTTGACTAATAGAGATTAAAATTTGAGAGGAGCTGATATGATTAAAATCTATACATGCTTTAGGTGATCAAGTAAACAGATAGGTTCATAGAACTATCATTTTTTTTAACAATTATTTTATGTATATTTTCTCTTGTATATTTATTGATTTAAATATTGAAGAGTTCCTCATCCCACGAGGGTTTGTTTTCCGAGCGAACCTCCACCACTATTGAAGACCAACAACCCGACTCACCTATGTTTCAAGTTTAAATCCAATTTTGCATAGCATGAAAGCCTAATTTACGTGTGAAGTTTTCCCCGGATTATCACACGTATAGCTAGTGTTGCATATTCTGGTATCTATCAGTCCCAAATTGTTAATTGATTAGATGTTTCAATATAATATCACAGTACTAGCAAAAGCCTTGCGCTCAATGCTTGTCCTATTTTATTCGTTTCGTTACTTTGATTCTTCTAAAAATTATCAAGTCATTGTTTAATCAAGGATATGATTGGAGTTGCTATCCTTCATCAACGATGCCTGTAATTTTCTTTTCTTAGACTCTTTAGTCCTTCTCTTTGAAAAAAATATTTAGGCAACATCTACAAGTTGGATTCAGTACTATCCATCAGAGTTACAGAGCAAACAAGGGAATGGATGAATGTAGTATTATGATTTACAAGTTTCTTTTGAATATATGGTTGGTTTGCTACTCTAAAATTATGAGTAGCAAATTATGTAATTACACGATTTTTTAAAACCTAAACCTGCTTTGCTATAAGCCAATCACTCTAGCTAGATCGGTGAAGGATTGGTTCAAAATCTTTATGTGTGTGCTCTGAAATTAGGTAAGCTTACTAGTAAACAGGTTTGCATCTTGATTATAGTAAAATAGAGACAAGCATAGGCTAAAGCATCACTCCAGATTAATGCTCCACTTGTGAGAGAAGAGGTTTCCAGTAATTAAAAAATTTAGTAGGAATAATATTACGAAGAAGTACTGGATCAACATATAAATGCAAGTTGTGAACATTGGGAAACAAAAATATCCTGTTTGATTACGACACAGACACAAGGAGCATTTGCAATAAACTATTTGCAGCTCATTAAAATAAAATAAAAATAAAAAAACAAGATTTCAGAAGTTTCCCGAATCTATGAGAAAGTTTGGCCAAGCACTTTGAGTTGTGTAATTGATTAATACAGTGGGTGATGGGTCGTGATTCATGAAATGATATTGGTTTTAAATTATATTTAACAATGAAAGAGTCAAATTCTTCAACGAAATGAGCATCGAGTTGGAAACGCGTGCAAGATGAGGGGGGTCCTAGCCTCCTAGGGCTCAGATGTTTTTGATATATATTCAAGATATATTGCCGAAGTTATGCGAGTGCTACAACAAGATATTCTATTGTTATATTTGACTAATCATAATTACATAATTCTATATATATAATCACCCAAGAGTAATTAATTACTCCCATTCCATTAATA
The DNA here is from genome assembly GCF_951802175.1 of Populus nigra. NCBI lineage: Eukaryota > Viridiplantae > Streptophyta > Magnoliopsida > Malpighiales > Salicaceae > Populus > Populus nigra. The sequence goes on along the minus strand of NC_084861.1, from coordinate 12,749,839 downwards.
TTCCATTATAGAAGATAATTACTTCCAATCACATATTTCCGCACAGAGAATATCCTTGATTGGGATTTGAATTAAATTTGCGCAAATTGCTTGTGTTCTTCTATCAGTCCACATATCAAAAATTAAGTGCATGAGTACTCTCTTAGGACAACATAGACCTCCAAGAGCTCTCAAAACATTTGCATGCTTCATGTTTTGGGAATGAAAGATATTTACTCCATTATAGAAGATAATTACTCCCCCTCCATCATAGGAGATAATTACTCCGAATCACATATTCTAACATGAAATGTACAAAGTGTCTTCAAACGTGAAATATGCCAGCCCAAATGTCCCCTTCCTGGACTACACAAATTTTATGAAGGACAATATTCAAAAGAAAAACCCTAGATGTGAGTTTTTTTCCAATTCTCCTCATGGGAATCGGATACTCTTTGCCTGGGGACCCAAACCCCATTGACTTCCCTTCAAAAACTAGTGCTCCCTAACAATTTCTTTCCTTTGCACTTTGTGAAACTTAATTTATAGCCATGAATCAGGTTATCGATTTGATTCAGAGATGTTAGAAAGTCACCTTTTTACATGAACTCGTTTTTTTTTTTTTTGTCGGAACTGATTGAGCGTGGAAGGATGTTGACACTGGTAATGACAGGACACCAGCTTTACAAAATACAGGCGATTAACCCGATTTAAAGTTCAGATTAACTCTATGGTGTTTGCTTGCAAATAAACTAATTATTATTCACATTCTCAACCACACTTCGTTTACACCTTAAAAAGGCTCTATTAAACCATATTCTATCCTCTTAAATATACACCGTTACTATCATCAATATTCGATCCATCGATAGATGACGTACGCATATCATCTGGCTCCTAATTAACCCTGGGAAGTTCTAACAACGCCGTACAATATCAATGCAACAATGAGCAAGACTTAATTAAATAGCACGTCGACAATTAGCTTAAACAGAGCGGCTAATTACTATGTTTTATTAAAAATAGGGTTGCGCATGCCAACCGAAGATGTTGGGTACTGTGGGTGTAACATGTAAATCGCTAAATTTGTGGTGGGTTGCACTTTCGCTGGTGCAAAGAATCAAAAGATATTGCTGTATTTGACTAAACTGCTACCCTATACATCTGCCTCTGTAGCTACTAGTGATGATTCTGTGGGAGCAAATCCAAGGTGTGGGCAATATGAGCCCCACTCGATATCATTTTGCCTCCAACATTAAAATAGATTCAGATTCTAAGAATTATAGAATTTTAGGAATTGTCCTTGGACACGCACAACCTCTCCACACCTTTTGTTCCCACCAATACAAGATGCTTTCCTATTTTCTGAAGATTGTTAATTAGCGAGCCCTTGTGTCAGCTAAAGTAGTGGCATGCGGCCTTGTTCTGAAGATTGTTAGCGAGCCCTTGTGTCAGCTACACAATAAATGGGCGAGTCAGAACCTCAGAATGACGAATATTAAGTTTGTCACACGAAGAATTTTATAGCCCTTTTTAACGACAAAAAATTACTAATTTTTGGTTTCTTTTTTATTTGTTGAATAGAAAATAAAGCCGGTCCGATGGTTGCCCTCTAAATACGGTGCTATAAAATATGCTAATCTAATTTCCTTGAACTGGCAATGCTATAGAGGAGCTTTGGTGCTTTACCTTGCATTCACAAAACATGAAGCATGCAAATGTTTTGAGAGCTCTTGGGGAGGTCTATGTTGTCCTAAGAGAGTCATGCACTTAATTTTTGATATGTGAACTGATAGAAGAACACAAGCAATTAGCGCAAATTTAATTCAAATCGCAATCAAGGATCTCTGTGCGGCAATTAAAAGAGAAACGGAAAAGATTATCAACCCAGGAATTTATAGTGGTTTTCCTTAATTATCTCTTGGGTATCTCCATTTTTCAAGGCTCCTCCTTAAGAGTCGCTGTAATTAGACAACTGTAAGTCCCTTTACAATCACAGTGGTGCTTTTCTCCTTTGGTTCAACTACAATTTCTACATATTTTTGTTTCTTTCTTCTCACTAAATTGCTTGTGTTCTCTTTTAGGATCGCCCACCCTCGGTTGGGCTGATGGTATTCGAGCACATTCTAACCTCGAGGCCGTGAATTTGTATCCAGGTCCCAGGATTAGTGAAACCAGCCATGTAATGATTTGCTGGACCAAATTGTCAGTAGGCTCTTAGCAGGCTTGGAGCTTCCTCCGCCCAAGAGGCTTTGGATCCATATTAGGGGTCCACGTTTCGGCCTTTTGATGGTCGGCAAAAGGTCAAGTGTGTTGCCCTGAATGTTTACTAGCCACTACACAGTCTTTACCCTTGATCCTCGAGGGTGCCTTTAATTTGGTATTCAGGATTGAAGAGATACAAAAACATGCTTGGTTGATGTAATTACCATAAAAAATATAAAATAAATTTGTATTCAAAATAATTTATGAATAAATTTTTGTTATTTTAAAATAAAAGGTAGAATTTGTACTATTTTTATCTCTTTTATTTTCATATATTAACTATACATTATACATATAGGGAATGCTTGTTTTCTATGTTTCAACTTATTTTTTAAAGTATTTTTTATTTTAAAAAATATTAAATTTATTTTTTTATATACTTTTCAATGATTTTAATGTTCTGATTTTAAAAATATAAAAAATAATATTATTATTTTAATATATTTCTAATTAAAAATAATTTTAGTTGGTATTACCAAAAACACTCATAAAAAAAATATTTACTTAATATTACCTTTTTAGAGCACTACCGTCGTGATCTTCATGTGGCCTTACTTTAAAAATGTATTGCATATAATTATTTTTTTGTTTAAGCATAAAGATATTATAAATTACTGGTTAATGGTTTATGTCCCTTTGGCAAATATTATTAAAACTGATTTATTCCAATATTATATTATAAAAATGATGAATTAGAATATCTACGTTGAAGAAGATGCCAAAGCATAGATATACGGCACTGATTTGATTTTACTTTTGGTATTTTAGTAATCATTTACTTTCCAAGCTGTTCTTATGCCCCTATCCACTTACTAGCAGTGCGGCATCAGAAGTTGTGCGGTGTCTATAATTCACACCTTTTCTTTTTTTTTTAAACATGCTTTTGCTCAAATATCAATCATATTATATTTTGTACCTTAGGGCCTTGCTTTTCAGAAAAGAAATGGTCAAAACAAACCATATTATTATAAAATAACAGAGCACTAAACTCCTCGTATATTGGCTCGGGGGTCTATCTTGGAGATACCGATAGGAGACCAAGAAAAAACACCAAGAAAGCACCCACTTGCTTCTGATGCAATCATGGCTACCTTACAATGTGGCCTGTCGTTATTCCATAAAAAAAATCTTTAATTGCATCGGATAAGAAAGTGTTTAAGGTTATTATTTTTTAGAGTATTTTTTATTTAAAAATTTATTAAAATAATTTTTTTTTTATTTTTAAAAATTATTTTTAATATTACATATTAAAATATCTGAAAATACATTAAAAAATATTAATTTAAAATAAAAAATAATAATTTTTTTAAAACACAATAATAATAATATCTAGTAACAATTACCGTCTCGACAGCTAATAGAAAAATAAAACACAGATTAATGAGATGTGCCAGGCAAAATAGTCTCCATCCATAGCGCTCTCTTGCACGATGGGTTTAAGGGAGAATAATGTTTTGTCAACTCAGAGAACGAGGAGGACAGAGAGCCGTGAAGGCAATGAAAATTAATGCATCTAACATTTTCAATGAAAAAAATCCAAATCCAACTCTGTGTGTGTGTGTATACCTTTGCTATTTTTTTTGGCAAGGTTGAATTATTATTTTATTATTTTTTGATTTTTTTAAAATTAATTTTCTAAGAGTTTTGGATTGTTTTTATGTATTAATACTAAAAAAAATGGAAAAAAAATAAAAATATATATATTTTAATATATTTCTAAACAAAAATTACGTAAGAAAACAAAGAAAAACCCCCATGTAATCATTGATAACCATGACCGGATATTCTTTGGTATCATCACATGCTTTGAAAAAAGAGGCTAAAAAAAGTAGCATATGAGAAATAGTTGCAACTAGTCCTTTGTAAAAAGCAGTTGCTCAAACATCGTCAAAAAGCAATCCATCACCATCTTTTATTTGATAATGGAAGGATTCCGGGATTAACATTATCAAATAATTGAGCCACAGCATTACAAAGTACTGTTTCTCTCTCTAATTAACAGTGCAACCTGCGAATGATGTATTTTGTATTGAAGGGATCCCATACCTGGTAATCATGAAATTACCGTCCTGGGTATTTATTCTCATTAAAAAGTTTCTTCATTTCTCTAAGATTCCGAACGGAATCTTCACGAAATCACTCTTCTTGTATTAATTTGGCACTGAAAAAGACAGTGTTAACAGTGTAGTTATTAAACCTGTTCCAGAATTTACCCGGTAAAGTGATCGGGTCCTTAATTTTATGGGTCAATTCGGATCAATCTAAAAAAATTAAAAAAATTAAAGTTTTAATATTTTATATAAAAAAATTAAGAAAAAATCTATATAAATATAGTTTATACATATTATAAATAATAAAGTTTAAAAAAATATTTTAAAAAGTTTTTTATCCCACGTTAAAATGATATTATGTTAAACTTTTAAGTTGAAATATTTAAATCATTTTTTTAATCCCATATTAAAAAAACTTAGTTTTTTTATTGGGAACCTAGACTATATATATTAATGGGTTTCAAATTTCACATTGAAAAAAAATAGTTTTTTCTTATGAACATAGAGTATACATACTAATGAGTTTCAAATCTCACATTAAAAAGATATTATATTATCCTTTTAAGTTGAAGTATTTAAACCAAAAGACATTTTATTTCATATTGAAAAAATATAATTTTTTTTTTGAAACATAAAGTATATATACTAATGAGTTTCAAATTCTATATTTAATAAAAAACAAGTCTTCCCTGGATCACAGGTCAAATTACCGGGTCAATCAGGTTTTACTGTATCATTACACTGGCCAATTTTTTGATAAATCCATACGGATCCAGCTCCTGAATTCTGGACCAATCTATCAAATCATTTCAGATTTAATAACTATGGTTGACAGGACCAGGGACCTGCCTGTGCCATTGGAGAGACACGGCCATGAATGGATGGATGGGCTGATAAAGTAGATAGTTTGACGTTTTTTTAATAATCATGAACCACACATACATCGTAAGTCCTGTTTTATAAATTTTGTTCAGGTATAAAAATTTAGTTCAGTGACGGTAAGAGTTGACCGGAGATTCTGCATCTATCTACCTATCTATAAAAAGATCTGGATGTTATCTTGAGAACGGAACGGAACGGAACGGAAGAAAAACCCTCCCCCGGTTGGATGTTATCTTGAGAGGCTTTACATTTCATTTTCTCTCAATTTGTTATTTCTATCAAAGGAATGCAATTATTTGGAAGTAGAAAATTCAGATCCGAGTTTTTCCTTTATTTTTTTCCATCAACTATTCGCTTACGTGTCAAAACTACCATTCCACTTGACCTTAAGAGGTGTGTGTTATAGATTCAATAAATAATAACAATAATAAATAATAGATAAGATATAAATATTATAAAGTCCGATCTTCTAAAATATATCTTAACTTAATCTAGAATATATATTATATTATTTAAATATATTTATAAAATATTTAGATTTTTTTAATATAGTATGATATACGTGTGTTTTAATATTGACATAAAACACATATATAAGAATAATATTTATCATTTCATATTCTAATATTCATATATATATATATATATATTAACTATTTTATTTTTTATTAATTAATAAATAATAGTTGATGATGAACATCCATTGAATACTCGAAATCTAATTAATTATTTTAGGATATCTAATGTTTCTATCCAATAAATAACGGGTAAGACATATATGTTAAGAAATTCAACCCGCATATACTCATTGTTATCTCTGGTCATAACAGTAAATTTTTTTTTTTTTTTTTACTATAATGAAGCAAAAGAAATGAAGATAAAGGTCAGCAAATTCTTTTTATTATCCTGTTGAACGAAGCATCTTGCTCGAATGAATTAGCTGTATGGACTGAATAATTTCATCGAATTACCTTACCGAAAAATAAAGATCAGCCAGGTCTAAGGTCCATAGACAGAGAACTCAAGGAAATCATGGGCATTTCATGCACGTGTTTATTCCGTGAAAAAGAGGGCGCAAAAAACACGTTATTTTCCTTCTTCAAGCCCTTATGTGCCGTATAAGCTATAAACTGGGAATAAATGAACACGAAGAAAAGTACAGATTGAATATTCTAATTCTAATCCCAGCTAACACCCTCGACACCAGAAGTTCGTGTTCCTGTCACCTCGTACCGCAGCATCCCCATTCTCCATGTGTTTTTTTTACCCACTAATAACGATTGATTTTTATTTTTTTTAATAAATGGCAAAATTCTCCTATATATATATATATATATATATATATATATATATGCTTTTGACCACGAGTTTAGGATCAATTGTACCGAAAGGGATTCTAAAACTAATCATATTTTACTCTCGTTAGAAGAAAAACATAGTAGTCGCCCTGTCTTCGTCAGTATTTTATTTACCTTCTTTAATATATTATTCTCTGACGTTCCTTCGAACACCATAAATTAAGATCTCATGGGTTAAAAGAAAAAAAAAACATGTTTTTAATCTCCCTCGCGTGCATTAAAAGAGTTGCTACCGCCTGGAGGAAATTAAAATACTGATCTCTCATGAGATAAAATTATCCAACTCGACGATGAACCCTAACATCACAATTCAAATTTGAGGACTGGTTTGAAAAAAAAGAAAACCGCGGACATTCATTTTATGTTTACCGACATGACGTCGATGAGCAGTGCACCGTCGTGTCTCTTCGATTCAATCTCCCCCTTCTTATTCTGCAGACATTTTTGAATTTTCTCAAATAATGGTTACCTTTTTTTGAATACCATTAGCTATTGGTTTGACCTTTTCCTTCTCCGTCCTTGAATTTATATCTCTGTATTTTTTTTTTTACAAGACGCAAGTAAATCCAATGTGATAAAGAGAAGTAACGTTTTATAATAAATGAGAAGAAAATCTCGAAAATAACTAGACATATATCAAAGGAGAATTTAATGGGCATTACTCATGATCAATTTTCTTTTTCTTTTTTGACAATCTACACTTTTAATAAAACAAAACTATTACAAATTAGGACTCTAATTAACTCATCTCCTTTAATGTCATGTTATTAATTATAAAAAAGAAAGTAAAAGGCCAGATATATATTGATAGTAGTTATTTTTTAAAGTGATTTTTGTTTGAAAATATATTAAATTAATTTTTTATATTTATTTTAATTTATTTTTGACATTATCAAATTAAAATGAACTAAAATCACATAAAAAATAATTTTTAAAAAAACAAAAAAATTATTTTTTTAAAAAAATATTTTTGAATAAACAAACAAACTCAATTTCTCACTGCTTGCCACTAGAGATCTTTTAATTGAAAAAAATAATAATTTAGGAACTTAATTAATAGAAACCCTCGTATATTCCAATTTTCTAGCTATCTTTTTTCACGCCAAGAAAGACCATCCACAATTTGTCATCAACTTCTTTTGTATATAAAAAAAAGACTCGAGAGAAATATTTAAAATAAAATATAAAAAGTACCAATTATTGCGATGCTTTTATTAAAAAAAATTATGATGCTAAGTAGACATACAAAAAAAAAAAAAAAGAATTCTTTTATTTGTTAATAATGCTTATCTCTCTCTCTCTTTTATTATAATTATTTAATAATTACAGCTTCGCTCATTGTAAAGTAACATTTATTTTCTGAACAAGATAGTGAACAGGGCACCAGGTCTGTCTCCTATTAATTTTCAATGTCTTATAGTGGCACGCAATTTGAAGGAAAAGATCCAAGCCATCCAAGCTGGCCAATCATGGGATCTTTTAACTGAACACAACCGCCACGGATCCAATACGAAAAGCGCATGGAGAAACAGCAGTAACAATGATCCTCTTTCATACCAACAATTTAGGACCAAAATTAAAGTCTCGCTTTACTGGCTGCGATTAACTCTCTGCCTCAAGATAGACAACTATAATTTCTATATATATAAATAGAAAGCAGATACTCATTCTACAATTCGGCTGTTACACACATTACAATTCACGAGGCAGAGGACCAGCCGCTCTTGCTAGGAGGACAAGAGTCAAGAGACAATCATCGCCAAGAGCCAAGCTTTATAATGGAAGTGAATAATGGAGATGGAGTTGGGAATTCTAACATGTCTCGAAAAGTTATTGATGAGGAAAAGTCAACAGTTGTGATTCCTGAGACTGCCCATCAGATTAGCAGTGGTTTGTTTCCTTTTCTTCTGGCATAATGAATCTGTCTTTTCCATTTCTTGGGATTTTGTGTCTGGTTTTGTGTTTTTTGGGTATCTTCTATCGCTTAATATGAAAGCGGTTGTCTGAGTAAAAACATAACACGTCAGTTCGGTTTCGATTCCTTGGAATGTTAGTAAGGTTTGTTACTTTTTTGAAAAAGAAATTCTGGGCTGGATAGAGTTCTATGTTCTTAATGGTTTCTGATTAATTTATAATTGGTATTTTCTTTTATAATACCCTTTTTTCCTGATTGATTTTTCAACGTTTGGAAAATGGATTTTTGATGAGAGGGTGTTTCATTGTCTGAGTACTAAATTTTACTTTTAAGGTCGTTTGATCTTCTGTGTTGGAATTTACAGATTCATGGTTTCAAGTTGGTTTTGTACTCACCACCGGTATCAACAGTGCCTATGTATTGGGATATTCTGGTACCATTATGGTTCCCCTGGGTTGGACACCTGGAATAATAGGTTTGATTATAGCCACTGCAATATCACTGTATGCAAATTCTCTTGTTGCCAAGCTCCATGAATTTGGGGGGAGGAGACATATCAGATACAGAGATCTCGCTGGCTTTATCTATGGTATGTGAAAAGGAAATGAATAAGGATCTATTATACATATATATTTTATTTTATTTAGTCATGTACATTAATTTATCGCCACTTCCTTGTGTTTGATGAGGCCTCTTTGCTGCAGGCAGGAAAGCTTATTCTATTACCTGGGCATTGCAGTATGTTAATCTTTTTATGATTAACACTGGATACATCATTTTGGCCGGATCGGCCTTAAAGGTAACATTACTTTAGTCGTATTGTTTCCTTGTCACTGCAAGATTAACATGTCTGGTCTAACTGGGAATCTTTTTTGCAGTTCATTGTGTTCTTTTCGGGAGGAAATTTTTTCTTCTACTTGCTTTTGTCATTGAAGTTTGATTTCTCAGTTTTTCATTTAAAATTATGCATTTTGTCATCTTCGTTTCTTTTATATCAATGAATTAATCAATTATGAACAAGCTACAGCCTATAAGAGGAACATTGATTTGAATTATTCTTACTGGGTGTAACAAGTTCATTTGCATGACGATATGAAGTTACTTCCAGGTTTCTCTTTTCTTTTTTTCCGGATTTCTTTTTTATAATTCTACAAATTTGCTATGCAGGCCTTCTATGTTCTTTTTAGCGATGACGAGGTCATGAAACTCCCATACTTCATTGCCATTTCTGGGTTTGTATGTGCCTTGTTTGGCATATCAATTCCCCACTTGTCAGCTCTCAGACTTTGGCTGGGAGTTTCCACGGTTCTCAGCCTGATATATATAGTTGTGGCATTCGTGCTCTCTGTTAAAGATGGTAAGTTTACATGCTGTGAATTTTTGTGCCATAGTAGACCCTGTTGTTTGCATTTCATTCCAGTAATTCCATGTACTGTACTTCATGCACTCTTTCCCTTTTAGTATTTTATTTTGTTGAATAAACGAAGGATTTCTATAAAGGGGATATCGCAAATCTGTGCCGAGTCCGTAACTGCAATATGTTTTCAAGCAAGATGGAAAATACATCCTTTGCACAAAGCCACAAAGCAATTCTTTATGTAGTGAACCAAATATGTAAATGTGAAATGTGAAATGTATATGATCCCTGCTTTTCATCTTTGGGACATCCACAGTTCTTTAGCTGTTCTCTTTGCAACCAACTGGTAAATGCCTGGTCATAACAGCTTTTCCTTTGATGCTGTATGCTGTCTGACATGCACAGCAATAGTAAATTTGACACACAGCGGTCATAACTGCTTTTCCTTTGATGCTGTACGCTGTCTGACATGCACAGCAATAGTAAATTTGACACACAGTTCGATATAATCCGTGATTTTCATTGAACTCGACTGTGCATTTTGTTTTTGTATGATTCTGACTGCTGTTTTCATACTGTATGTTGTCCATGGATTGTCAGAATTAACAACTTACAGATCATATTGCAGAATTAACAACTTACAGATCATATTGCTTCCTGGAGTTTTTTCTGCCATTTTTTTTTAATTTCATTTTTCTTCAGTTTTTTTACTACTTTGAATTTGAGCTCGACAGTAATTTACATAATTTTTTTCCTGTTTTGCTAATTTTTCCAGCCCTGGCCATTGTTTTTCTAGTTCTGAATTTGCATTAATATCTATGCTGTTGTAGGAATTGAAGCACCAGCCAGGGATTACAACATTCCAGGAACAACAACAAGCAAAATCTTTACAACAATTGGGGCATCTGCTAATCTGGTTTTTGCATTTAATACAGGAATGCTTCCAGAAATACAGGTAGGCGAGGGATTCAAGTCTGTGGACTTTTCACATAACTTGGGAGTGTTCTCTTGCCCCATCTAAATAAAATAAAAATGAAGTCATGTAATTGTGGTCTGGGAATTTATGCATTTTTATTGAATAACTATTCTAATCTGGCTGTTATTCTATATATATCTTGAGATTTTATTTAAGTTGGATCCTTTTTCACGTACTCTTTGGAAACCAGTGTTTGGTAGTCACAAAAGTGCATACTTCTTGAGGCGCCCGTTGATGGTAGTATTTTTCACGGGATGTAGGCTATGGATGGTTATTTCTGCTTCTGCCCTTTTCTCTTGTTTTCTCTGCTCTGCCTTCAAAACTTAACATGTCTTTTGTTGATTAATTTGCAACAGGCAACAATAAAACAGCCCGTTGTCAGTAACATGATGAAAGCACTTTACTTCCAATTCACGGCTGGAGTTTTACCAATGTATGCAGTGACATTCATTGGATATTGGGCTTATGGAAGTTCAACATCAACCTATTTGCTTAGCAGCGTCAATGGTCCGGTTTGGGTGAAGGGATTGGCCAACATATCTGCATTCCTGCAAACAGTCATTGCTTTGCATGTAAATGATTCAAGACTTGTGCTTTCTGAAAAGCTCTTTTATCTTTTTTTTGACTGCTGCGCTAACTTACACATGCTTCTTGTAGATATTCGCAAGCCCAATGTATGAGTATTTGGATACGAAGTTTGGGATTAAAGGAAGTCCACTTGCAATTCGCAACTTGTCGTTTAGGATCGGTGTAAGAGGTGGCTACCTAACTATTAACACACTGGTGGCTGCTCTTCTGCCCTTCCTTGGAGATTTTATGAGCCTTACTGGCGCCATCAGCACCTTTCCACTGACATTTATTCTTGCCAACCACATGTACCTAAAAGCAAAGCATAACAAATTGACTTCTCTACAAAAGCTTTGGCACTGGCTCAATGTTTGTTTCTTCGGCCTCATGTCAATTGCAGCATTAGTTTCAGCTCTGAGGCTTATTGCTGTAGATTCCAAAACATACAGTGTATTTGCAGATTTATAGGGAAGACTGGAATCTAGTTGATTTAGACCTCGTCCCCATTGTTTTTTTTCAGTATTTGACTTTTTTTTTTTGTATTTTTCTTAATTATGTGAATTTAATTTCTGCAATCAGCAAAGCTTCACGTCTTCATCCGGACAAGTATTTTTCTTTAACTGCAACTGTCGAGAAAGAAAATGCAGCAGATGAAATCAACTGCTCATAAACTGGTTGAGTAAAGAAAAAAAAAAGTGCCCTGGAAGTCTCATTATGTTCATTGTTCAAATATATTGTGGAGGGAGAGCTGTGAGCATAGCTTCAAAATATTCCGTGCATAGCTGCCTCGATAATAAAGGAAACGGTTAGTTTTTCCACAGAGCCAATTCTCTGCTGAAAACGCAGGAGGATGGTTGTCTGATCAGATATATGATAGTTCGATTATATCCAGATGCATTACAATAACCTGGAAGAACTCATTATTCCAATTGATATTCTGATAAAGTCGGCAAAAATCAGATGCCAGCATAAAATGATAGCAAAAATCAACATAGTTCAACCAGATGTAGTAACTAGTTCGGTTGAATCAACTAAAAGATCTTCTGGCCTGGACTTGTGCTCTCCATCACAGCATAGCCCGGAGGTTGTAGAATCCTATAGTGGAGAGTGGGATCTCGATAAATTGATGGGAAACAAGGAGAGATGAAAAGAGTGTTTTCTTTACCTCTAGTTTTATGAAAAAATTTGCGCAAGCAGACTTAGCTTATTAATATCAGCATTAACAAAAAAAAAAAAACAAGGGACCAGCATCGCTATTCAACATCTGGTTGCATGCAGAATCACATCAAGCCACTCACCTCACTGATGAAATGAACACCAAATGTTCCTAAGAACCAAAAGGTTGAGTCCTCATTAGATTCGCACACAAGCATAACAAGTGTAGAATACATCCACTCCACCATTAGTAAAAGTGTTCATCGCATTACCATACATAATCTATCGAGAGATGAAGGAAAAACATTATTACTAAATCAAATCATGAAGAATAATTAGGTTGATAGCAAAACATTAATAGTGCCATAAGAAGTTTAGTTACTTTTGAAACTTGTCGAACAATACAAACACAGATTATAAAATTGAGCAAAATCCACGCCATTTTCATCCCACATCTCGTCGTGTTTTTTTATGCAACAGAAATAACCTTAAAATCACTAATTGTGAGAAAGGATATTCCAAATCAAGCGTGTCTTGGATTTTCTGATTCACATGCCTCCTCAGCCTTTCTAAAATAAAATATTGTTTACAATCCTATTAGCCAAACTCCATGAATGCTCCTGCCACAGAAAAGAAAAGGGACTCAATTAATCACACAAAAATAGCTATAAACAAAAATCCATAACCTAGATTCAAGTTCAAATGAAAACTCCTGAACTCTGTGTTAATTAAGAGAGAGAAGGAAAAGAAGCAATGAAAGAGAAGGTATCAAGTGAAGCTGAAGGAATGGAGGTCTCCCAACAAAGAACTTTAAGCATTCACTACATTTTTTTGTTAAAGGAAATCCTTCTTAAAACTAGTCACCTTATGAGTTGAAGCAACAAAAATCAAAGACCAGACAACAACCAATGTATGCGCAAAGCAAAGGAATATGTGGGTTTCATCTTCAATCAATACAAGATTGGAGAAGAGAGACATCACATCCAGTCGTCTTACTATAATATTTGATATCAATTTTTCCTTTGGCAGCTCCAGTATAAAGTCGATCCAAAGGTACAACATGTTGTTCTCTTCCCACCTGACTAATTTTAAGGGAAAGAAAATCGTTTCAAGTACTATTTGCTATCCTCATCCACAAACTTCTGTGATCCTTGTTACTAATTTGACACACTGTGTAAGCGTAGATCACAAAACGACCCATGACTTTTGTTTTGTCTTTTAAAAGGGAAGGAAAGAGAAAAGAAAACCATTCCCTGCCGTAACACAATTGAACCCTTATTCTACATGAGGCCCTATCTAAACAGTTGAATCTTTCAAATCATACAAACAATGATTAAAGTATACTAGTGACAAAGGCCGCCAATTCCAAGTTTCTACCTCATCTATCACCAAATCCATGTCACCGCAACAGCATCATAATGAAAGAACTCAGTTTCTATCCATTTTACGTTTAACAAAAAGTCCCAATCAATGGTAAGGGCTAACCGTTATGAAAAGGGCATCGTTACTTGACAAAAAATAAATCTAACCATACAATCTATACCAGCAATCACACATAGAAACAACCATATACATACGGTTTTAACTTACCTCAGCGGCATCATCCAGACACCAGCTTTACAAAGATGCAAATGGAATTGAGTATTACAAGTGGAACTCTCATATATTGGGTCGCATAAATGAGACCTATAAGCTGCCCTTTCAAAGACTTTGTTCGACCTACAGAGAATTCAGAGAAGCTCCATCCTCTAGGTGCAAGAAAACGATCTTCATTTAATATTGCAAATGCATTTGCAAGGAGCAGAAATCCCTCCAATAACGTCCACAAACCCATTTCCTACATTATCAAGAAAACCCTAGTTAGCTACACAAAACCCAACTATACAAAACCCAAATTTCGTGTTCCAAGAATCAACAAAATTCCAAATAATGAAGAGGGAAAAGGTACACAATCAAGCGGCAACCAGCAATTGTTACAGACAAGGTACCCTTATGCGTGTAAAAATGGGATTTATCACTCTATCAACCCTGTGCTAGCCTATAAATCGTGAACATAAATCTCAGTTATCTACCTTTTGTTTTGATCCAAAGATAAAAATGTGTAAGTTATAAAAATGAGATCATTAATTTCATATCACAGAAACCGCTTTAAAATAATGAAATTCAAAGAGAAAAATTCATAAAGAAAATCTGAGGCATTGAACACGAAAGCATAAAATGCCATCGTTGGAAACATTAATAAATGCAATTTTTTTTCAAAATGTCGCGAATTAAAGAGGGCTGGCCATACAAATCAAGCAGATCAAATAGAGAATACCAAAACGATGACAACACCATATAAAAGAACAGAACTTGCAGTGAACAGAAGAGTAAAATGCTTAATTTGTACTTGTAAAATAACCTGAAAAGGCAAAGCTGCTTCTTCGATACTTGAATTGCTTAGCCCAAATTAGAGCGTTGAGGTTGAGGCCTCTTGTCTTGTCAAGCAATTTTGAGAATTGAGATTTATCAAGGGCACGTTTGGTTTAGTCATAAAATAATTATACACGTCAACGGGCTGTAAATTTGATGGGCCGTTTAATTTTTTTATTATGATGGACCCAACCAAATTTGCATGGTTGGGTTCTGTCAAGTAAAAATCTGCTTTGAATTTTAGTTCTAGCCTGCATCACGAAGAATACTCTGCAAGCAGAAAGCTCCTTTGCATTTTAAACTCTGAGGGTAAAAAAGAAATATCCTATGACGTTCTTGTTCATTTTTCTTTTATACCTGATTGCATTCGGATTGTATTATCTAAGCTTATAGTATATCAATTAATTTCTGGGCTAGTGGGTAAATTTAGAGCAGTGCTTTGGGTACAACAGAGCCTCTGCAACCAAAAAACAAAAACTAGAAGAAGAGGAAGAGGAAGGAGGAGGAAAAAGGACGACAAAATTGCCTGTGATTTTGGTCTTCCTGTTGAACTGACAATCATTTGAAGTGTTTTTTTTTTTTTGGCTCTTTGTTTTGTAATCCATTCTCACACCTTTCTTTGCGTTGTCCTGTAGGCAGTTGAAGCTACAAAGAACGTAGAGCTTGGAAACAAAGAGTTGTCTCAGGCAATACAGCGGAATAGCAGTAGCAGGACTTTTCTCTTGCTTTTCCTTTTTGTTCTTACTTTTTCAATCCTCTTTCTGGATTGGTATAGTTGAATTTCTGATAGTACGTGGACTGCTGTGATTACAATTTTCCTTGTAAATTTGATTGCGGGATGGGAAAAATTGTAGATTTATTATCAACATTTGAGCAAATTGAGTTTTGAGCTGTTGAAATAAAAAACCTCTCCGTCTTACGCTGAAACAGAGACATGCGTTTGTAGACCTAGAAGAATTTGTTATGCAACCATTCATTTTCATTGAAGCTAGAATTTTCGACATAGGAAATCTCATCTGGCAAATCGACAAAATTCCTTCATATTTTCAGTGACCTGTAACTGCCTTGGCCATATCACCATCATAGATAGAACAAAAACACGACTCTCGACAGCTACAATATAGTCTAGCTGGTTTTGGTAGTCCATAACTGGCTTCAATTCTTCCTCCTTTGCCAGAGAGAACTGAGTGTATATATTTAGGTACTTAGCTATGAGTGATTTAATTTTGTCATGACCATAATTTTTCCCTGCAGCTAAAGTAAATCCCATTGCCTCAAGAAACACTGCAACTAATCTCTGTTGTAGTCATGAGGCAAAACCCTTCAAATCACTGCTTTGGCCTTTGATAATTTTGTTCTCCAGTATGCTACTCTATGCATTCCTTCAACTCCTTATTCTCGGTTTCTGTAAGAATGTGATGGCAACCTGTAAAAGCCAGCACGTCCTTTTCATATCTGCAATTGGTGCTGCTTAGCTAGTAAGATCTAGCAAAGTAATCGCGTCATGTTATTTTTTCCAGGTACCTCAAGGGAAGAGCTATGAACAGTCGACCATCATTCTTGAGTCTACGGACCAACTTATAGCTTTTCAATTTCTTCTGTAAGTCCTAGTCCTTCATACATTGCACGACAACGAAGTCTTTGGATTGCAAGGCCAATACCATTGCTAGCAAGGCGAGAATCTGAATACGTAGAGCTGATCACATTACGTTTTTTTTTAGTTCGAAAGGAGCAACATTTAGATAACAATCAGACTGTACAGGATAACCACTCAAATTAACAATTCAAAAGCTTGATTTTATTATTTTTCATTTGGTTCAATCCATCGTTGGAATGAGCATCGTTAATGCCATAGCGAAAATGTTAATTTCATCGGCTCTAGCATCAAAATGAACGCAACATCTGCGAGGAGAACGGATATTAGCATCCATTCTTTATCGTTGTCGCATGCTGCTGAGGCATAATGAAACAACAACAGTGTGTAATGAATTTTTAGAGTGATTGTTCTTCAAGTATCGAAGTTATAATTATAGACGCAAGGCTGGGTAATATTTTTGCCATCTTATTTGAAAACAAATAATGAGTATAATTTATTTTTTTAAAATTATTTTTAATATCAGTACATCAAAATAATTTAAACATATCTAAAAAATAATTTAAAATAAAAACAAAAATAAATTAACAACACTTTTAAAATACAAAAACAAATAGGATTAGAAGCTTTTTTTATTTTTCTTTCTAGAGTACTACAGTAATCATGTATTACTGGTATTTAGAACTTTGATTTTATTTGCTTTTTACCGATTCTCGTTGTTGTTATTATTTTTCACCTTCTTCCATCCCATTTTCTAGATGGTAGAATGTTGATTTGGCTGACTGTTGAATTAATATTATAATTATGGTTGTTTTTTAAAATATTTTTTATTTAAAAGTAAATTAAAATAATATTTTTTTAATTTTTTAAAATTTATTTTTATAATATTACATCAAAATAATCTAAAAACTTAAAAACAATAATTTAAAACAAAAAAAATTAAAATTTTACAAAAAAACACTTTTCAACAATTAAAAAAAAAACTGTACTTAGTTTTGTTTAACAGTTTTGCCGATAATTGTTGTTTCCATCATTTGTTTATTTATAGAATCCTGAAATTTGGATGCTATCCAATCGTGATGGGTTTCATAAGAGCCCAAATATAAATTATAAGGACGTCTCGCCAAAGATTAGGAGCATCAGGAACTGATAATTTCCACGGACCAGAAGGCCTAATATTTACATATAAAAAAAGGGTAGCTGACAGAAACATATTTCTTGAATAAAATTAATATGGGCCATAGGCCCAAATAAAAGCCTACTTTTATAGTCCATAAGAACGGCCTACGAAGTCTCCTTCCTCTATATAAACACACTGAAGAACTAGAATCTAGGGTTTTCTGGTATACGCGTTGCCGCTGCGGAGTGTGAGTAGCTTTTTGCGAGGGAGTTTGGACTCGGCGATTTGAAATGGTGAAGGGACGCCAAGGAGAGCGAGTCAGGTCTGCGATCTATAATCGCACGCCCTTCCTTATACGCAAATGTTTATAGGATAAAAGTATTCAGTTTTCATTTCTTAAGAATTTGCAGATTTAAGCTAATAATTGCGTTCGTGACGATTCTTCTGTTTCTCTTTTTAGGCTTTATGTACGGGGAACAGTCTTGGGTTATAAGAGGTAATAACCTAAACTTGACTTTAGTACTCTGGTTTTAATCTGTTAATTTGTATTTTATGATTGTTTTTGGTTACATAGAAATTTGAATGAGAAAAATAAGAAATTAGGGTATTTGAATCACGGGTTAGGTTATTTAGAGGCTATTCTAATTCTGTTGTGCTAATTGAATTTTAGCTTCCTTTTTTATATCTATAGTAAATGCTTTTCATCAAAAGCAAACGCTCTATTAGCTAGTTGCTAGAGAATTTTGTTTTTGTAAAAAAAATAAGTTTTGCTTGTTTATTAATGAACTGTATTTAATTGACTAATTAGTGCAACTAATATAGTGGATTTACTTCTAGTAATTTGATTCTTTTGTGTGAGCTTCGGAAAATGAATAGTTTGTGACAAGAAATGAAACAGAGTATGGACATGCGGTGTGGATTAGTTTGGAGATTAAAATGTTTTTTTGATGTAGGTCTAAGTCCAACCAATATCCCAACACGTCACTGATCCAGATTGAGGGCGTCAACACAAAAGAAGAGGTTGCATGGTATGCTGGGAAGCGGATGGCATACATCTACAAGGCCAAGGTGAAAAGGGATGGATCCCATTATCGCTGCATTTGGGGCAAGGTCACCAGGCCCCATGGTAACAGCGGTGTAGTGAGAGCCAAGTTCAAATCCAATCTGCCTCCAAAGTCAATGGTATTGTTAAAAAATAATGATAAACAAAGCTATTATTATTGGTATGCCATAGGTTCTGCCTTTTTGGCTTTGTCTAATTAATTTTTGGTTTATTTGCAGGGAGCTCGAGTACGGGTTTTCATGTACCCCAGCAATATCTGAGGTACAGTTATCTGAGGAACACTTTGCCCTACGATCATTGCTGATAGCTCATTTATGTGTTGTTTCCTACTTCTAGTGCTTTCTTTATGTAGGACTGTTTATGGGTGTAATAGAACTGCATTCCTGCCCTGACCTTGTCACTTTAATTTGAATTTTGCCTCTATAAGTTCAGGATCTAATGTGTAAGTTTGGTGGACAATTTTTTGTTATAGAACATAGACTACTTTGATTGTCTTGTGGGATTGTAATCTGTGGGAAATGATTGTGATGATGGTGGTAAATGGTTACTGTTGATCCATGTTTATTTTCGACTAATTTTAAAATCATATATTGCAAATGGTTTCTTCTGGAAGCTGGATGCGAGGTGGATTACATTTTTTTACAAAATGAAGGGAAACTTTATTTTCACTCTGCCAAGATTTTTTCTTCCTCCAAATTGGTCTGTAAACCGTGCTTTACTACTCTTGTATGCATGAATCAATATTATAAAATAAAAGCGCTCTGACTGTTTCCTTCAGTTTGTAATTTAATTATCACTTTCCACTCCTGTACTTTTCAAAAAACCAAGTGCCATCTTTCAGGATACAGTTGTGACTGTAATACTGACAGCTTGGCGTATGCAATTGTTTTGGATAGTTTAACATCGGGTTTACTTCATGGCCAATCAGGTTTGAATAACAGAAGTGTGTTTTAACCCATCCACCCTATATGATTTCTTTCTCTGGCTTCGCGACCACAATTTTCAGTGCCTGCTTTTGTTTTGGAGCGTTGTGCAGGAGATTTATCTTTGACTTTGGTTCTGATACTGTTGTTTTTTACTCGTGCAGTTACTCAGGATTTTTGTAGCTGGCAGAGAGGATTTTTGTAGTCATTTAAACCAGGGACTTTTGTATCAGTCGGTGTTTTCCACCAATTTGTTCTTCAATTGCTTGAGTGACCACCTTTTCCTTAATTTAAAAATAGTTTTTTTTGTTTTATTTTCCGTTAATTTAAACAAGTATTTTTATATGAACTCATCTTTCTTCGAAATATTGATTGGCTTGTATACAACTTATTTGTGGGGATTTTCCATAATTTCCACTGGATTTCCCAAGATGAAGTTCATTCTTGATTTTTTTAGCTTTTCTTTTAGAGGAGTCCGGGTTTTTATTCCATGAGGGTGTGTCTAGGGTGGTCTTCCTATTGACCTTATTATATATTTAGCATCTGGGCGATTGTGGAATTTTTGCGATCCTGATCCTAGTTCATTTTCTGCCTGTAGCCGAAGGTACACAACTGTTGTCTTCAGGTTTTGTGTTGAATGATGTTTTCAACTGAAATAAACAGATTGCATCTGCAGCGGACATGTCTAATAATAAATGTTAAAAGGTTTGTTTTTGTGTTTTAAAATTATTTTTTTATTTTTTTTATTTTAAATTAATATTTTTTAGTATTTTAAGATTATTATAATATATTAATATTAAAATTATTTTAAAAAATAAAAAATATATTATTTATATATATTTTTAAATAAAAGTAATCGTAATCATATTTTTAAAATGGGAAGTATTGGTTGGCCCGGTGCGAGTTTTGAGTCCAGGCAATATAATTAGATCAGTGAACCTAGGAGAGGCCAATATCATATGAATGGTGGCTGTTGTGCCTGTTTGAGAATGTTTGGAATGATGTTTGCTCTTCAATATAATTAGATCAGTGAACCTAGGACTGCGAGCAATCCGATGACGGGGCTGTTTGGCCGTGTTTTTACTGTAGTTTTTTAAAAAAATTAAAATTTATTTTTGTTTTAAATTATTTCTTTATATTTTTTAATCTTTTTATATTGATTTTAAAAATAAAAATATTATTTTGATATATTTTTAAAGAAAAAATAGTAAAAGCTATCATAATGCAGTGAATGATTCTTTTCAAAACGTTTTTTTTTAAGAAAAGATATTAAAATAATTTTTTTTTAATTTCATCTTGTTAAAACTAAAAAAATAAAAACTAAGTTTTTTTAAAAAAAAAAAGAATTTGAAAAGCACGGGGACTTACTACTGTGATGTCTTCAACCGCTTGTGTGTCTGATCTTTTCCTGTCCTCCCTCTTTCATCACCGTTAACGCAAATCACTTATTGCCGCATCATTGCATGGCGTTGATGGGACTGTGAAGGGGAGTTGTTGCATGTTTGGTATTGTGACGGGGTAAATTCTCGTGCTTGAGGTCTTGCTGGAGCAGTTTTATATGGACTAATGGCTCTGGCAATCCCAATGAAGGTGAATGGTAGTCGTTGATATGTAGTAAAAAGTGTTTCTAACATAAAACTCGTACTCTTTGTTAGTACACTGACACAATGACACCGTCTCCTTAAATGCACCATGGTCATGCTCTTTGCCTGTGAAGGATATAGCCTCTACTATTCATGAATTAAACCCGTTATTATATATTTATATTCTATATTTGTTGCCTCGAGTCATACTTATTAATCTGATGATGAGGGCCCACCTCTTTTTTTACCTTCTAGAGCTGCACAAACTGTTAATACGAGGGCCTATCTTGTGTCTGACGGCATGCTAGAGTTAGAAATTCACAAATTGTCTAAAATTGAGTTGAATAATGGACCTCCTAGCAGTGTTGTCGACATCTGACTGGACCAGCTTATCCAATCAAAACCAGATGATTAGGCCATCTAGCCGAACTGGGTTGATGTTAAAGATAGGAACTTAGTCAAATCGGGTCAAATTTAGCCAAACTAGGTAAAACTTAGCCGGTTTAACTAGTGGGTCAAGCATTAATCCGTTTATTAAAATGAGAGAAGAAAGAATAGTTCAACTGGTGCGTTTAGCATTGACCCAGTTTTTTAAAAAATAGTAATTGTAAAGTAACACTTGATCTTGGTATCTGTGCTTTTAAAAATCATGCATTCTTTATTTCATCGTTTTTTGTTTATACTTCTTTGCTGCAAAATTTATATTATAATATAATATGAATCGACCTAGCCGTTCGATCAAGGATTTACTAATTGGACCGGTGATCTGATAGCTTGACCGGATTGTTGTTCGATTCGGGTTTGATAACATTCGCTGTTGGTATCAATCACAAAATCTTAGGTGACCAAACCAACCAAAAGCCAGTGACAGTAGTCATCTATCTAATCAAAGAAATGTCAAGTTAGATTGTAGAAAGTAGAAAACGACGACAATGAGCCCACGAGTCTATGATAATCAGTTAACGTCCCTGCATCATACACATCTCCATGCAGAAGTTGTTGATCAAGAAATGTTCAACAAAATCAAAATTCCAAGACACGCTATAGCAATTTCAGCTGAGAATTTCGGAATGAAAAATAACCTCTGCCCACAAGCCCAGAATGATTAATTTTTCACGGGCCAGAAAACGGATGGCTTGTGATCTGTATTCACTCTGCATTCAAGAATTCGAGTTTAAGCTCTCGTTTGTTTCGTTTGTCTCTTGCAGAAAGCTTATAGATTTCAGCTAATAAATGCTTCCATTTCT
The DNA here is from genome assembly GCF_951802175.1 of Populus nigra. Taxonomy (NCBI): domain Eukaryota; kingdom Viridiplantae; phylum Streptophyta; class Magnoliopsida; order Malpighiales; family Salicaceae; genus Populus; species Populus nigra. The sequence goes on along the minus strand of NC_084861.1, from coordinate 12,727,392 downwards.
CTCATTTTCTTTTTCTTTTTGTCCTGGGACTCTACGCCAGGGGAATGAACTTGGGGTACAAGAGGTAATAAAGCCTCCCCTGTACCGTGGCTTTAGTTTTTTTTTTTAATTATTTTATTTGAGTTTTCTAGATTGTGTTTAGTGTTCGAGAAAGTTGAATAGGGAAGAGAGAAAATTAGGTGACTTGAAACATGGGTTAGGCTATTTAGAGGCTCTTGCATTGGATTTATTGTATTATTTGTAATTTTAGGATCAGTTTTGATATGTAGTCAACCTTGGTAATTGATACTTTCTGGAGAATGACTATAATCTAGATGTTTGATAGATGAAGTTTTGCGTTTGTAGAGTCTACGGTTTTGTAGAAATGGAGAATCAATGCTAGCAGCAATTTTTTTATTATTAACATGGTTATTCGGATCACTTGTGTATACCTCGACTAATTTCATGGATTCTAAGATTTGTGAGACTCGAACTGAAAATTACTAGTGATTTTCAGAAAACAAACTCAGAACCAATTAAATTATACCCCTCATGATTGACCAGTTAGGTTATTTAGCATTGAGATTCATTGGAGGTAATGCAATCATTCTTCCTCGTGTTTTTATTGTTATGAGAAAATGAGTATTGTTTTTCACCGGAAATGAAATGGAGGATTAGTTTTGCTGTGTGTGGATTATTAGCTCAGGGATTTAAATATTTTTATTTTGGTTGTGAGGTAGAAGTCTAACCAATATTTTTATTTTTAGAGTGTTTTTATTTAAAAAAAATTATTTTTTAAATTTTAGTTTTATTATCCATACATCAAAATTACCTGAATATATATATATAAAAATAATAAATAATAATTTTTTCAAAAACATTTTTTAAATATAAAACAAACAGAAAATAAAATAAGTGTAGCGTACAGCGCGCGCGCGCGAGATCACAGCACTCTTGGTGCTTTCTGTTGTGCCCATTTTTCATTAATCTACTAAAAAATGGGCATCTTTCTTTGTAAACAATGGACCTGTTACAGCTTATTTGTGGATGACTTTTTTCCACAGAACTACGGTTTTGAGTGATTGGAATAGGAGTCCCGGTATTTTTTGTTTTGTTTTTTTCCTGCACATGTGCACGTCTAGTATGTTTCCCTCGTGGACCTTTGTGTGTCTTCTCCATCTTGGGTCTAGTGGTTGTTTTTCTCTCCTAGCCTAAGCAGCCATCACGGTGCCCATATTCAGGCTAGTTTCTGATCATGTTTGGGGTGCCCAGATTTGCCACCACTTATCAAGTGAAATAAGAAGATGAAATCCGAACTTAGCCAACAGTTTGATGAAAATACCACGCTAATTACCAATGGGCCTATTGGTTCCAGTCGCAGGTTACTCTTGCAGGCGAGAGGTGCTGGGTTCAACTTGGGGGTGGAGTTGAACCTTACCTTCCCGACAACCCGAAATTGTTCTAGTTTCGGGCTGGAGAGCACTGAGAGTTCTTGAATCAGTAAATGATTGGCGGGATCTGGCCACCTGGGAAATGTACTTTGATTCAATTGGGCTTTTTTTTAGTGAATTTTGATGAACTGTGGCTGGTTGTTTTAAAACATCGTCTCGTCCACCTCATGTTGTGTTCATACTTCAGAGTCCTCTCCTAACCTACGATTAAAGCACTATCACCGACACATCCTTGCATCTTGTTTCCAGGAACCAGTCAACTTGCAGGCGTTACATCTTTGATTACTTGCTTGCATAGTGATTTGTTAAGAATAACAGTTGCTGTACTTTACGTTTTCTTTTTAGTAATATACTCATTCCTTGCATTATTCAAAAGTTAATTCTCAGTGTTGGGTATGCTGTTCCCTCTTACTTTTAAGTTTTAAGGTAACCGATGACCGATCCCGGCTTTTTGCTTGACCTTGTAAACAATAACGTGCAGCGATCCAGAAAATTGCAGATTTTTCCGACAGAATATCCTGTTAGTGCCTTTAAGATGACTTAGATTACAAAAACCTTTCTTTGACCATTCTTGTTTTTCCAGACAAATGTGAGATTTGAACTTCTTATTTTGCAAGAGTATCATCGATCTTCTTCTTCTTCTTTAAAAAAAAAAAAAGGTTTTTAAACAAAATGAGAGAGTTAATATCAGTTGAATTATAGTCCATTGAAGTTTTTATTGAGCTATGAACGCATTGATATTTATAATTATTAGCATTTATGCAATACGAATCGAAGCTTTTATGGCCCTCCAGTTTCTGTTCCTTTTGTTATGAAAGAAAATAGAAAGCTTTTGGTTTTGAATTTCACCGAGAAAACGAGAGAACCTTGCGTCGAATCGGAGGACGCAACAAGCAACATGACATATTGCTTTCCTCGAGGATGTACAAGTACACTTTTTCACACAGTTCATGCACGATTAAGCTGGCGTAACGCATTGCCACAGGCTGGAGCTCGGCCTGTAAAGTAAGGATTGAATAGATGTTAAAAAAACGAATATAAGTGCTAACATGGTCCGTCTAAATGTTTAATCTCCATCACGTTCTATATGATGGTCTCCTAGAGTTGACTAGGGCAAGGTCTAGTTTCAATGACTCAACTTGCTTGTCTCAATTTAACATTAAACTTTGACGATAGAGAAAAATTGGCAAACTTGATTTTGATGGGGAAAAAAAAAGTTATATTTTAATTTCTAAATGATAAGAATATTCTCGAGTCATTTTTTATATATTAAAATTATTTGTTTATAGATAAAATCTTAAGCAAATCAACCAGACAGGACATGTGAATGCACAGTAAATTATTCTTCCCCCGGTATTTTCAAAAACTCGAACTTTATTGGATAATTTTATTGTGGAAAAAACATGAAGGGCAGTTTAACTTGATTCTAAAAATTAGGGGCATTGATTTTTTAAAGGAAAATAAAAACGGGCAGTAGACTTTTAAATGCGCGTGGATTTATTAGCGTAAGAACTTGTCTCCGACCATGTGCTTTGTATTAAGAAATTATAAGATTCGTTCTTCCACTTCTTCTTCTTCTTCTTCATTTTTCACATTGATCTGAAATCAAGATCTTATTTCTCATATTTGCATACACGTTAATTTCTTGTATTATATTCATTAAATTTAAGTCATTGAATTCAGATGAACAAACAAACGTTTGTTAAAACTGTTCATTAACCAGAGTTTAAGTTTTCTAGAAATTATTGTTATTTAAAAAAAAATTAATTTGTTCTCGAAAATATTATTTATTCGTTTCTTAAATTGGTCTTTTTTTATATCTAAAATGTTTTACGAAAATTTAATTGATTGTCATCTTAGAGTACAACGCAATTTAGTCCAAGCAGACAAGTATGATTAACAATTAAAATAAAAACTGATACTGATGAATTCATACAGACAGACTCCAGGGTGATTTTGGACGGTATTCTCCCAAGCATGTAATATTGTAATAAAATAATGAAACCTGAAATTAGTTTACCTTAGTTCGATCGATGGCCGCTGTTTTCTTGAAACAAACGGAAAATATGTCCTTATTCAATCAGACTAGACTCCACATGCCACCCTTGTTATCTTGGAACGATGCTTATTTTGTTGTGAAATGCATGCGCTCAATCCAATAAAATATTATTTGGTATAAAAGAACTTGGATTTCTTGAGAGCTCCCCATTTATTAAGAAAGTCTTAAATACTTGTAATAAAACAGTTTTTAATTGATACTTCAATGCTAAAATTAATATCTTTCTAATAAATATATTAAATGACTCAATGTAATAAAAATAACTTCAAAGAGTGTTCAATTACAGGGACCAAAAAATATCCTTTTTCTTGACTTTTGAGTTCTCTTCATGATAGGAAAGTATTACCTTCTTACTTAAATGTTTCATATAGTATTTATATCATTTAAATTTTATTACTTTTGTATTAAAAAGAAAAGTTGGAAAATCATCGCTTTCAGGGATATTAGTGGGAGGCAAAAAATCTTTTTATATATCATTAATAAGACAATAAATATAAAGGGTTTTTTAAGAGACCATGTACAAACCTATAAACAAAAAAAAATTATTATAAATAATTACTACCACAACTTAAAATGACATGCTGAAACTGAGTGTTCAATGTTACCTTTATAGAATCTTTAAAGAATATTTGAAATTGTGATATCAGTTGTTTTTTAAAGTGTTTTTTATTTTATTAAAATATATTTTTTTATTTTTTAAAAATTATTTTTGACATCATCACGTTAAAATAATACGAAAATACCTTAAAAAAAATTCAAAGAAAAAAAATAAAAAAAATAATTTTTTTTAATAAATTGAAAATATAAAAAGAAACAGTATGTTCAACCTAATAAAACTACGAAGAATCGTCTAATCGCATGCTGAAACCGAGTGCTCAGCATGACATTTGCTATTTGCTGCCGTCAGCATAAGAAGCCTAGATAGTTAATGATGTAAAATTAAACAGATAGACCCGTGGATAACTGGGACCTACCTCACCCAGGATCCTTTATGCATGACCCCAAAATTCTTCTACTACTGTGAGAACTCTCAAGCAGCCAAGCACACCACATGGCAACAGATTCGAATAAATACCGCTTTCATTAAAATAAAGAAAAAATAACCAGGCTGCCATTTGGACCGACATTTGCAGCCACGACGAGTTGACGAACTCTCCGTCCAGTCCAGTCTTTCATAAACCTGTAGACTTTTTCGTATTGCACAGTAATTTCCTGATCTGAGTGCACGCTCCTTCTATTTTTTCAAATGCGTACGAACCGAAGGTCCGGCCGGTGCTTTCACCTCCAACCTGCCTCTAGTTCTTGGTTGCTCGTTGATTTTCGATGACGAACTTTTCAGGTGTTAAACCACTGAGAAGATAAATGGCATGCCTGGTTTTTCTCTTCCTTTTCTCGCTCTGGACGTCTCTCTGCATCACGAGGGAGGGGAGACTGGAGAGGGCTTTCTTCTTTTATTAAGTGAACATGTATTTAATTAAAGAATTTCCTACTGGCCTTTTAATTAATTTTGTGTCTCGTTTGTTTAATAAAAAATAATTTTTAAAATTTTCTTGTATTTATTTGCTATTAGAAAAATTGATTAAAGTTGTGAAAAATTTAGAAATATTATATTATTTACTAATTATAAATAAATTTGGTCGTCAAACTTTTGATTGCTATATATTTTGTTTTGAATCTTCTTTTTTTAATTTTATCTCTTAGAATTTAATTTGATTTGATTTTTATATTAACTTTGGTTCTAACTGATTTTCAATTACACTACCAAACATCAGAAAATAATTCACGAACTATTTTTCAAATAAAAAAAACTACTTTTCAACAAATAAACAAGACCTGATATTGTATGGGTTTGAAGAAAAAAAAGGGAACCCCACCATCTATACTCGTTTACGTAGCTATTTTATACACTATAATAAAGTTTTTTTTAACCTTGGTATCTGAAAGCCTATTATATTCTGACTGATCTGATTAAATTGGACAAATCCATTAAAAAAGTAAAGCTCTCTTAATAATTATATGTTTCCTATATAAAACTTGAACTCAAAATCTTATTTTTAAAAAATAAACATCAAATTATTTCAATCATCAATGTTAATCACGGGAATAGGAAGCCATTTGAAGGAAACAAAACGTTTTTTTAAATTAAAAAGCTGAGATTGTTTTAAATAAAAAGGATTCACTCGAGGATTTTTGATAGGTGAGGAATCAATTGAATAGAGAAATCAAATTGTAGAGGGCACTATTTTCCTACCCCATAATTTGTACTAGCTATTGTCTCCTTGACTTGAAAGGTTCGAAAAGAGTAATTTTTCAAGAACACAGTAATTTTTGTATTCTTAATATTCAACCGAATATAAATTATAACTTAATATGTATTGTGGGCTGACTTAATGATATTTCATATTGAAAATGAAAATAAGAACAATGAATCTGATAAGTGAAAAAGGTAAAAAAAAACTCTCAAGCAAAGACGGGGAGGGGAAAAGAAACTCAACCCTCTTAATTACCTGAAAAGTCAAAGCATGACCTTTCCTTATAATGCACACAAAACAATAAAATAAAAATACTATCAAGCACCGTATATAAAACCCAAGAGATAAAATAACACCGCACAGAGAAAAGAGACAACGGAAAATAAACGGAAGCCAAAACGAAACGCCCCGCCCGCCCCGCCCCAGCCCCTAACGGGTTTACCACCACCACCTCCTCGTCTCCCTCTCCTTCCTCAGCTTCATTTGCGAAGGAAAACCACATTCCTTCATTTACCTCCCAACCCTTCCATGTCCCTCCAATCTCCCTCCCTTTCCCTCCCTTTGTGAATAAATAAATAAATCCTCTCCTATCATCATCATCATTATTATTATTATGTCACAGATCCATGGGAGAAGGCCCTCCAATAAACTCCATTAGATCCACATCATTCCCCTACACCTCACCCCACCTGATTTGACCACCGGGAACCGACAGCCCCTCCGCAAATCTCCACCGTCCGATCCCAAAAAAAACCCACGATGAAGAGCACATCACGATTATTCACGATCAGTCTAGTGGCATCATGGTACTGCTCAAACATAGGAGTTCTGTTGCTTAACAAATATCTGTTAAGCAATTACGGGTTCAAGTACCCGATCTTCTTGACCATGTGTCACATGACAGCTTGTAGTTTGTTAAGTTACGTCGCAATTGCGTGGATGAAGATGGTACCTATGCAGACGATTCGGTCTAAAACACAATTCTTGAAGATCTCGGCTTTAAGTTTAGTGTTTTGTGTGTCGGTTGTGTTTGGTAATATTTCTTTGAGGTTCTTGCCTGTCTCTTTTAATCAGGCTGTTGGTGCTACTACGCCGTTTTTTACGGCTGTTTTCGCTTATTTGATGATTCTTAAGAGAGAGGCTTGGCTTACCTACGCTACCTTGGTTCCTGTTGTTACAGGGGTTGTTATTGCTAGTGGGGTAAGTTGCCTGTTTTTTTCTTATTTATGTCAATTGGGGGTTTTGTTTCCATTATTGATATGGGTTTCTTGAGTTTTTACTGTCATTTTTGTGTTTTGTTATGTTTCGGAAGTGGGTTCCCTTTTGATTGGTTTCTAGCTGTTTTAGCTGATTTTTTTTTTCCGTGTGTTTTATGCTAGCCTGGGAAGGAATGGGATTTGGTTTTCTATTATCTCAGTGCCCTACAGGATTTAGCTTACATTGTTTGAATTTAGAAATCTAGGATTTGCCTTGCTGTTGTGGAAATAAAATGGATTTTCGGCATCCAGATTTTTCTAATGTATTTTGTTTTCCGTGTAGCATGGTAGTTTGATTTATTTTTTCTGTGTTAGCAATTTCTCTGGCAGCTCTTTGGAAGTTCAGTTTTCTATTTGATTTTTAGGAAGTTTTAAATTATTTATTTTGGTTTTGAATTTTAGTTGATAGATAAACATGTTCGGCATGTGGTCAGTATTATTCCTTCTCTTTGATTTTATTTCCATTTCGAAAATAGTTGATGTCTGTGGTGTCATGTGTCATGGAAGTGATTACATTGGACCGAAGTGTTTTAACTCTGATTTGTCTCCGTTACGTGGAACAGGGTGAACCAAGTTTTCATCTATTTGGGTTTATAATGTGTATTTCTGCTACGGCTGCAAGGGCACTCAAATCAGTGCTGCAAGGGATTTTACTTTCTTCTGAAGGGTAAGTATATTTGTATGCACTTTTGCAACTGAAGGTGATGGCCAGGCTCTTTGTATGCTGAGAAGTTTGTATCTGCTTCTTTTTTTTTCTCTTCAAGGGAGAAGCTGAATTCTATGAACCTCCTCCTTTACATGGCTCCGATAGCTGTTGTAATTTTACTCCCAGTAACACTTGTCATGGAAGAAAATGTGGTAGGTATCACAGTGGCTCTCGCCAGAGATGACAGTAAGATCATCTGGTACTTGCTATTCAATTCAGCACTTGCATATTTTGTGAACCTGACCAACTTCTTGGTTACAAAACACACCAGTGCTCTTACTCTCCAGGTACATCTTTGATTTTGCAGATTTGCGAACTTTTTATTATTTTCTTTATACCTTTTGCAATTATCATATAATACTCATGCATGCCTAAGTGAGTTAGTTTGATGAAACTATTATTTATTCTAGTGAAAGGCCAACAGAAATGAGATGGTTTAGTTCATGGTGTTGCATTTTAAGCTTTTAGAATGTGCGGAATCTTTGGCTTCTAAACGTGTTAGGTTCAATTCAATGTAATGAGTTTCTTTTTTGGTTGTTTTTCTGTGAGTTTCTTTCCAGAAGCTATCAGCTCAGGATCTTTGTCCTTTTTTTTTACTCTAGAAATAGTTGTTGACAGACAATTGTTCAACCTTTCACTTATATTTCTGTGTATTTTCATTTTGATGATAGAATGCCAGATCCAAAGAACAAGATTTGACTTTGTAGGTAGGGTTGCAGATTGTTAGGAGGGGCTCACTAACTGGAAGATTTAATTAGATTACTTGATTGCCTCTGTTTTTATTGCTAATTATAATGAATAAAGTTATTGAATTTTAGTACTAGTGGAATATCTGTAGCTTACACATCTATAAGTTTTGGGAAGCTGAGCTCTTAAGTCTTATTTTTCAAGAAATCGCTTCACCGTTGAACTCAATTCAAACAGAGATGCTGAGATAGTTCACGTTACAAGAAGAACACACGGACTGGTAAAAATATTTATTTTAGAAAAACTCAACATGAGACTGAAATCAACAAAAGGAGTATCTCACTGTAAATCTTGGAGGGTAGATCAATATCTGCTTGGCTGAATAAGTATAAACTAACTGCCTGTGCTTTATAAACCTCAAATGTCATTTGAGTGCATGCTTCGATCTTTATTATTGCTGCATGTACTATGTTGATGTATAGTAGAATGGTTAGATTTGATAAAACGATCTTCCTTTAAAAATAAAGATTGAAGCTTTAGGATTGAGCAAGGAGCGATAGACAAAGAATGATGCAGGTTAAGGTAGTAAAAATGATTTAATATCATCAGCTCACAGAAAGCTTGGCTATAACATAAATTCATTGAAGATTCCAACTAGTTTGATATCATGATTTCCTTAAACTAATAATAATAAAAAAAGGTTTTGCTGAGTTAAACTGTTTAGGTGCTGTCTCTCATTTTGGGTTTATATTGTCAATGAATTTTGATATTTGTACCCATGTTTTCATCTGTTGAATTGCTGACATTTCTGCCCCACCTTTTAGCATAATTTTGAGAGGCTATGAGATTTGAGCTAACAAAGAGCTCTTGTTCTTCCAGGTTCTTGGTAATGCAAAAGGGGCCGTGGCTGTTGTGGTCTCAATTTTAATATTCAGAAATCCTGTATCTGTTACCGGGATGCTTGGTTACTCGCTTACAGTCTTTGGAGTAATCCTCTACAGCGAAGCCAAGAAACGAAGCAAATGATGCGTGATTCTAGAAGAGCTTGGAGTGCCATTTTCACACTCTGTTTATGCCAGTGCCAGACGGCAGCAACCTTCCTAGAGGCAAGTTTGGGTTGTGGTTGGTGCCGTGGATTTTGGATCTCCGGAATCTATTTTTGTGCACGGGAAACCCTGATTGATTGGTTTACGTTTGTATCAGCAACAACAGCAGGATTAGGCAGAAGTAGAATACTCAAATAATTGATTGATTAATCTCTACTATTCCAGCCTGGGGTTGTGGAGAAATATCATTTTTATCTTTTATATTCTTTCAGGAAAAAAGATTGTAGAATCGGGTCGCTACACCATCAGTTTGACATTAACATTTGTCATATTGATCAATTAATGAAAGGAACACTCAAAAACTTTACTATTTATGCTTTTGTATCCTCTGGTATTGAGGTCTCCAATGGATGAATGCTGGTGAGGGTTGCCGTGTTTTGTTCTCCTAGGGTTTCAGCATTTTCAGAAAGGAATGTCTGATCGAGTGGCGGGCTATACAGGTGGCTCGTTATATCGGATGGGATAATAATTTGGAGCTAACCATAACAATGTCTGATTGAGTTTCCCCGAGTCGAGGATTTCATTACGTTTTAAAAATTGCTAAAAATATATTTTACTAGAAGGGTAAATAATATGGCTTTACATCAAGACCTCAACACGACACCGCTGCCATCCTTAATTCTGGTGGGAAAAAACAATTCGCGGATGAACACAACTACAGTACAACTCATTCACCCGGAGAACTGGTCATCTTATCAATTATTTATTCCACTGTAGACACCAAAATAGAGAAAATAAAAATATCTAGACGAATCATTTTTTTATATATGTTTTTTTAAAATAATTTATAAAAATAATTAATAAAATACCACTTATTAAAGATTTATCTCTCTCCACTTGTTCTCTCTCTTAAACTTTCTTTTAAATTCTGGTTTATTTTTGTGTTTTAAAATATTTTTGAAAAAATTAATTTTTAATATTTTATTTGAATTTTTTTTAGATTATTTTAATATTAAAAATAATTTTTACTGATGTTGAAAGCTTATCAACTCATCAATCATCATGGGACCATTGCCTTCGCTAGCTAGCTTATCTCGGAATACTCTTTTTACTGAAAAAGAAAGGCCGCTTCGAAGGTTGGAATACAGTGCGGCTTAACTTCTGTTGGAAAAAATCAAATAATTATTACACGGAGACTTGTTGCAGCCAATCTTACCTTGTTCATAAATTCCTGAAACTATTTACTTAACCACTGACGTCCCTAGACTACTCGATCCATCACATCCACTTATTCGTCGGAAACTGCAAATTGATGGAGCTGGATATGAAGGGATATATAGCACGAAAGTGTCTCATTCGGAGATGAATGTTTGGGGAACGTGCTGCGTTTTCGAAAAATATATACGCAGCAGAGAGGTGTAATTAAATTTGTTAAGAAAGTGTCTTAAACTAACCGACTAACAGAATTAACCTTTATTCATGTTGGAGTCTCGAAGCCAAGTATAAGAAAAGATAGCATCCGACCGTCTTTAGATACAGTGCCTTCAACTCTGCAAGTTATCTTTTGAAGGCATCCGACGTCGGAATTAACATTTGTTGTTTTTTTTTTCCATCCGCCAGCCTTGCTTAACTATAATGGAGGCATTATCAAGAGCATAAGATTCTTGACACTAAATGCAGAAAACCCGATATTAGTAGGACGGCCTTGGAGAAGTCCCTCCTTCCATCATAGTAATACAATCATTTTCCATTCAAGAATTTCTTTTTTTTAATAAAGTCTTTGAGATAATTGAGCTTCTACGCCTTCTCTCATAGTCTCCTGTTTAGAATTGCGCGCAATTTCTTCTATATACCTTTTTGAGAAAAGCCTCCGCCACTGAGAGTCAATTTTTCTATAAAAACTGTGATGCAGAATCAATCTACCATATCATTTATAAATTATACCGATAAATATAAATATAACATATATAAAATACAATGTTACTCGCTGGCGATAAATGCATTTTCATATGATTTTATACATCTGTTTTATGTTTATTAATCTAGTCTATAGTATAAGTGATAGGCTAAATCTACTAACATTCTTTCATTTTTCTAAACCTTGAGCCCCTGACCTGGTTTCAATAAGGAAGCCCAAGTGGACATGGGAACCACCAAACACTCGCATCAAAAGCAATAATGGCCAGACTTGGTACAACAAGGACAGACGGGTAGAGGATGGGGTACTCTTAATTACCATTATTCGATGAATGAATATGGTTGGGCTATGCAATAATGTCTTCTTTTATGTGGAATTATATTATCTTCAAATCTACTTCCAGCCAATCATAGACAAGAAACAAGATGATGTTGGCACATAGGGGACCGCAACGATTGGCTCGATATTGAACACTCACGGAAATAGACATAAATCTCTGTAGTTTTCTCCATTATCAATGAGAACACCGTAGAGTTTGTGGAATCCATTCCCAACTATGATCCAAAGAAACTAATAATTGGATGACAGTGAGATCCAGTCAGGCTTAAGTGAAATGAAAGAACGATGCCGTAGGAGTGAGTTGGTTAGTGGTGTGAACGTGAGGGAGAGATCGAGACCAGTTATCAGGTGCAACCGGTTATCAAGTTGCACCAAGTCTGAAACGCACTTCAATCAGGTAGGCGAAAAGGAATAATGAACCCTGTAAGTTTATCAGGCAGATTCTCTGGTCCCATCGTTGGCTTCATTTCTTGTTTCTTTTTCTCGTTGAAGAAGACAACGTCCTGCAGTTTCTGGGTCAACAAAAAACCAGCCAGGTTTTCGGTTCGCAGGCAATACTGGTTTATGGATTGAGCTTCTCTTATGTTGAGCCTCCGAGAAGTAAAAGTCAAAATCCTAATCGTTTAGAAAGGGATGATGGTTTACGGGGTAATTGAGATTGTAATGGAAGATGATTTTTAATATAGTTTTTTTTTATTAAAAATATATTAAAATAATTTTTTCTTCCTATTTTTTTTTTAATATTTCATCAAAACCATAAAAAAAACATTAATTTTTTTTTAAGCTAAAAACACTTTAAAAAAATATCTAAAAATAAAAACAGAAGCTACCTCGGCCACTGAATCTACACCCAATCAAATCTCGATCCACCGGAAAGAAAATGAGGGTAGTCCTTTCAACTTAGACAGACTGGGGCTCTGGTCCAAAACGAAGCAGCATGCTTCTTGAAAACAGACAGCCCTCAAGGGTTCCTGTCTGGATTTTGACGCTTCCAGGCACACACATCTATAAGCAGGTGTTTCATAGCATGACAAAAACATAGGAAATACATGGAAAGGGAATACTTTCAAGATCTAATTGATATCTTCCCATACCAGCAGCCCTTCTAGCCTAGCCTAGGATTTAGAGATTTGATACATAATTACTGCAGGAGCAATCTACAACTCATTGCTGCTGATTGTACTGATAAAGAAAGACAAACACAGACAGCCATGCCAAAATCAGAACAAGATTGTTAAACAGACAAGGTGAAGTGACAGGAACTCAAAGAGCCTTGATACAACTCATTTGCACATCTGCCAAACCCCAATTATGCCCTTCCATTAAGAGAAAGAACTGATTATATGCTGCATATTTCATGCAACACGTTTAAACTCACCTCTTTGGACTAGGCAGCCTGCAATTCATACAAGCTCATTGAGGTTTCAATGGCTGTGAGCTTCTTTGAAGGGAATCACCATGAAACTGATCTACATGTGCACCAACATTGTTTGTTGTGTTTCCACTTAATGATAGACTAAGACTTGTCAAATTCAGATCATTACTGTGCTTGTCCCAAGCTGCTTTGAATTGCAGGCCCTTGCATCTTCGGATACCAGGAAAAAATAAAATGTAAGCAGCTATAAGCAAATGGATAATTATTGCAGAGTACACTCTTAAGTAGAAAAATCTAATAATCCTTACTGCTGGAGCAAGAGCAGTATCTCAAGAACACTTGATCTGATTTGTTCCCGAGCTACTCTTAATGCTGCTTCCTTGTACAGCAAAGCAAGTTCATCCACCAATCTGAGACCAGGACAGTGAGTTATAAAATCAGAAGCAAAAACTGCTCGTTCATCTAATGAAAATTTCACATGCTTGGAGTCACGGTTTGGTTCCAGAGAAGAAATGGAAATCACAGTTATTCATGTCTTGGAGGAATGCAGGACATGACCATCAGACTGCTTAAATCAATTGAAGGTTAAAAAAGAAAAAAAAAATCTTCCAATTCTAGCTAAAGATTCCAAAATGATAGACTAATGAAAAGCTAAGACTGATTCAAAAAATCTAGAAGTGTGTTAAATAACAACTTTTGGCCATCCCAGTGTAATGACATATTTAAGTGTATTTATGGCATTTAATGTTCGGTCCTGCTCAAAAGATATTCCTTGGTTCACCTTTCTAAATATGGTGTGTTCCTTATCCATGTCAACCTCTTAACTGTATGGACTCGTTTAAGAACCTGCACAAAGTCATCCATTCTCCCAGGAATTACTCATGAAAATCACAAAACAAACTTGAACTAAGAAAACGAATTAGAAAAAACCAACATAATAAAAAAACTACAATTTCACTGGATAATATGAAAATTTCTTGTCTAAGCTGGTAATTCACTAGAAACTTCTATAAAACAAGGACAACTTGGGGAATATCTATAGAGCAAATATTAATCTGCAAAAAATATAATTGCACACTAATTGCAATATCAAGCCCAAAAGAATTAATAATCATGGGTAAAGGCATGCACTCTTACCAGCAGAACGGTTTCATCATCATCAGCATGCAGCCACTTAAAGAAAAGTGGAAAAATTCGACTAAAATGAGCTACCAACACAAGGCCAATACCATGTAAAAGTGGTTCTACAAATTTAAGCCATGCAACACGGCGATCCTTGTTCCTTGGTTGACGCTCCAAGTGACCTAGCATCTCATTTAGCATCTTCTCAAACCTGAAAATAAAGTATGGCAAAGGAAAACATTGGTCAATAGAATAAGTATATAACATTGGTTTATCAAGTGATTGACAAAAATATTACATGAATTGAGGAAGCATGTTTATGAAGAAAAAAGAAAATATGCGATAATTTATTGCATAGCAGTTTAGTTGTTTTTTATCAACAAGAAACATTACAATAAGCAAACAAAATGCAAAATAGACATGGCCTGCTTAGTGACCTGAAACCAGGAAAAATAGTATTACAAATGCAGCCCCCACTAAAAACCAAAATGCTTACAAGTCCAATATCTATTTCTTCTAAGGTTTGAACCCCAGTGCTATAGCTAATAAACTTTATACATATCTACACCTTCCCAAGAAGACATCAACATCAACTACTGCCAGTTATAACATTCAGATCATGTAGCCTTCTGCCTACCCAGTTTATAGAAAGCAATGGTAATGGTAAATATAGTTAGAAAGCTTATAGCTTAACCAGGAAAAAATAAAAGAAAAGATATAACAGTGGAGAAGGTGGCTACCAAGGGCTGCGAGGATCGCTCCTCTGTATACAAGTCACAAGGAGTACAGACATCTCAACTACATGACACCATATCTCATCATCAGAAGCAATATTCTGACAGCATGCATCAAGAATCACATCTTCATACCGACTAAGTTCAGCAGCATTCACGTTTTTTGCAAGATGTGTGAAACTTATCATGCCTTGTCCCTAAAACAGGAGGAAAAAAGAGTGTTGTCCATCAAGGAATCAACCATAACACGTAGGTTACTCATTCTATATTGTCTCCACATTATCCCTTTCCATTATCATAAATCCCAGCATACATAAAGATAAAATTTTAAAGATTGAAATGCTTAGGCATGTCACAGTAAGTTAACACGTGTAAAGGAAAAGGGTTTGCAATGGTTCAATATTGAAGAATATGACTGCTTTGAAATAGTAGATCTATTTCCTCTCCTACTCAACTATAAACACTCTACCCCTTGTGTTTATATTGTTAAACATTCTTTTGAAATACTATCCAAAAAATTCACATGCAGTGAAGCAGATGCAGAAACAAAAAGATTGAGCAGTTCCAAGCATTTTTAAGGTCATCAATGAAACCCAAAAGTTGTCCATTATTTGTCACTCTATAACTAAAATGGCTGGAATGGAAAATGCTTATTATCTGCTTCATAAACAAGCCACAAAGTATACGACGTAAACACAAAATAGGAGATCTGTATACTTCATAAAAGGAAAGAAATTTGGATTACAGAATTTACAACTTAACCATCATGAAAAAGCATTGAAAAGACAAAAGTCTACGTCAATTTGAAGCAAACCAGCAATCAAAACCGAAGCAATTGTACAAAATAATAGATGATCGCATACTTTCACTTGCGGTGACCAGTGATCAAGAGCAGTCAACGCACATGGAATCACGAAATTACACAACTTTCCCAAATGCGGATAATCAACCTACCAACAAAAAGATGAAAATGAACAATGAAAAAAAAATTAAAGCAGTAAAAAACAAAATCCTAACAATTAAAGAACAAAATAACCCAAGAACACAAACCTGAGTAGCAAACCATCTAAACTGATAAGCAGCTACAATCGCAGACCCAACAGGAGCCCTAGCGGACGCGGCAGAAATCTCATCTCCGTCAGCACTCTTATCAATTGAACTCTCTTTGATTCCATCTTTCAATAAAGGCAACACCTCAGGCATCAATTCAATCACCAATCTCTTCTCTTCATTCACTAAACCATCACCGTCACCACCAGACATCACTCCCAACAACTCACTAACCCTCCTCTCATTTCTGCCACCAAGATCACTCACAGCATAAGCATTGGATAGCTCGTTGAAAGCCGAGTTAGCTTCAATTGCGAGGTTCTTAGGGATCCAAGAGAGCAATTCGTGGGTGGAGGATTGAGAGGAGGAGAGTAATGCACATGCTAAAGTGAAGTCTTTGATTGAATTGAAAAGTTGGGTTTCGGTGATGGCATTATTGTTGGGGTTAGGGTTAGAGTTTTTGATTGAGAGAAGAGATTCGAGCGTGGATTTTGGAGAGATTGGTGTGCCTTCAGGCGGTGTGTACGGGATTTGAGAGAGAGGGTTTAAAATGGTCTCTGACAACCTGAATTAAGAACAAATAAATTAGAGATTGAAAATATTTTAGGGTTTGCAAATACGGAGAGAGAGAGGGAGAGAGAGAGCTTACTGAATTAGATGGGCATGGAGAGCTGAGAGTGAATTCCACATTTTTTGCCTCTCCAGTCGCGCTTTCTGTCTTTCATTTTTCATATTTTATATAGCCAGGCTATCACAGTGTTAAAACGGTGGGAAAAGGGAGTCGTTTTTGGTGAATGACAGAGATTTTGCCGGGGAAAAGAGTCTTTTTTCTTTTTCTTTTTAACAGATATGCATCTTTCAAGTTTCATCCCGAAACAATTTCCTTTTTTTTTCAATAATTTCTATTTGACATTGAAGTATAGACAGTATTTTGTGCATTTAATACAAAAATTTGTTTAAACGATCTTTAAAAAAGTAATTTATACAGATATTTTTATAAATATTATCTCTGTACAGATATTCTTAAATGAATGTTTTTTTTTCAAAATCCAAATCTAAATAACTTCAGAATTCAAAATGTGATTTCTTTTTATTTATTTATTTTAACATGAAAGTAAATAAAATGATTTGAATGAGAAACTAGATTAAATTTGAAAAGAAGATTATATAAAAATATTTGAAAATGTAGTAGTAATTAATTTTTAAAAATATTTTTTATTTGAAAATATATTAAAATAATATTTTTTTATTTTTAATATTATCATATTAAAACAATTTTTTAAAAAATAGATATTAATTATCACCATACCCCTTGTGGTTAATTCTTTCTTTCTTTCTTTTTGGGTCGAGCAAATTACTAATCTCGTGTTTATGATTGCTGCCAACCACCATGGAAAAACCCTTCAGTTTAATCCACGCGTCAATCATGATTGAGAATAGGAAGAATGAGGAAGACGATGCGTTTCAGTGGGAGTAGACGCATATCATATTATGACACAATTTCCCCTCGTAATATGTGGTAACAAAACCAGATACACAAGTAAGAAGCACTAATAGCATCCAATATTTGCAATTGAAATTCCTCCAGTCATTTTACAATTTTGGGAGTTTGAAACCCATCTATCAATCAAACACGACAAACATGCTCGCTGAGAGCTGAAGGGAGAAGTTTTTTAAAAAAAGAAAGAAAGCAGAACCAAGTTTTGCCTACCCCTTCCAATGGAAATCGAAGGGTTTGGAAGGAAAACACACTGAACAGTAGATAAAGCCACACGAGTAGATATCAAATTAAGGAAGAGATGTTTAAGCCTCCGGCACAGGAGCAGCTGCTCGCTTCATTGATGCGCACTTGATCAGATGGTTGTAGCTGCCCTTTTCCTTGAAAAGTTGAGAAAAGTGATGTTTGCAATATAATACACCCTCAAGCGCTGCATAGTTTGATGGTGTTATAGCACAGCCACCGTGAGAGCACTTGAAACATGACTTGTGATAGGCTTGGCTCTCCACTGTTACCTGTAGTTTTTGGGAGAACAGACCATTACCATGATCCCTGGGTATTTTTTAGCATAGACAGATAGAACTCAATAAAAAGGAAAATAAATAACTTCCACGCAAAGAGAGATGCAATTTATTTTCATGGAAACTTTAAATTAAACCAAATTGGCAATAATAGTATGCAAAGAAGGGTAGTTGAGAGGCCTAAACTTTAAATTAAACCAATATTGCATACTAATGGCCTAGTTTCTAAAACCTTAGATTGGGAGGTATATCGATAATGATAACAACACTGGTAGAAATAGCATCATGACTATCAAACCATCTACCAAGAAAGAACCATGCACTTCTCAACAGGAAAAAAAAAAAAGGGAAAGGGAAAACTTTAAGCATCCTGCTATCCAAGCTAGTAGATAGGGTTAGGGTTAGGGTTAGGAGTTGTGATTTATTGGATGCTAAACAACTTAAAATAGTCAATGAAGATGACACAGCCTTTCAACATGTGGAGATGTATTCTATCAATGCTGTTGTCATCACAAGTTATTCAATCCATGTCCACAAGAAGAAGAAGAAGAAGCTGGCTGCTGAAAAGAAACCTCCTTGAATTCATCAAGTTCAAATTAATGTGGATAAAATAGCCTAGGCTTAAGTCATGTATTAAGAAGTTACATGAATCTTCATTCCTAGCTATCAAAGGATAGAATGTTTGTAAGTGTGATAACGGTAGAGGTAGAAGTTCAGTGTGCTTTTTTGTTAGAAATGTATTAAAATAATATTTTTTTTATTTTTTAAAAATTATTTTTGACATCAACATATCAAAACCATCTAAAAACATAAAAAAAAATTAAACAAAAAAAAATAAAAAATTTCAAATTCTTTGGAAAAGCAATTTCAACTGCGCATTCCCAAACACTGCAGAAATCTGTGGCCCCACCGCTTTGACTTGTCAAATAAGCCCCAACTTCTTGTGAGAATACTTCTCTTCACGTTTAATTTGTATGGGCTCCATAAACAAGTCATAACGAGACAGCCTCATTCGACCAGAGAAAAACTCAACCGAGCCAAGCAATCAAAAATAATGATAGGAGTTCTATCAATCAACCTTATATGCCTGTATATCACAAAATATCTGACTCCTACCTTCTCAAGCGGATAAGCAGTTTTACCGCAAGTAGCACACTTCTCTTGTGTCCCTGAAAACATACCAGCAGCTTTGCTAGGTGACCTTGTCTGAAAACAGAACATCAATAGAGGATCAGAGACAGCACCAGCAACACATCAGTCCATAAATGAAATTCACTAAAAGTAAATAAATGCCAAATACAAACAGTCTTTGCAGGGAACATTTACCAGTTCAGGAGTTAACTTCTCAGCTGACTTTGCAGCTGTTGAAAACCAAATTAATTGAAAATTTAAAAACAAATAAAAAATATATGGATATCAAATAAAAGAAATTGATCCCAGCGAGAATGAGAGGCATACGCGACTGAAAGTTCTTGTTGAAGTTACCGGTCTCCTTAAACAGCTGGTCAAAGTGAGGCTTACAGTACAATACACCCTCCATTGATGAATAATTGCTTAGCTGAAAAAACATAAATTGCACAATCTAATCAGCACAAACCAAAAACACATAATCTACTAGCCATCTTAAAATGGGAACATACTGCGGATATTTCCCTCTAATAAAATCCGGGAAAATACATATAAAATCATCTGTTGATCATGAGCGATTATCCCTAAAATCACTCTATAATATACTACTGGTTTTTATATGAAAGAGTCCTAACAAATGCTGCTTATCATACACTCCAATTGAAGGAAAACATATTTAACAGGTCAATTTGTTAAACAATCCATTACCTAACAGCTAAGACGAACCACTTGGGTAAATTTGTCTTTGATGCCATGTCTAACAAGTGAACGACAACCCTAACAGTTGCAAATTGAAGCATTGCCAGCTACATTCTTGACTGGATTAACAGAACAAGAGAAGAAAATAGGGTACGGCAAATATTGAGACGGTATAAGCACCTTTAACGTGCCTTTGCAGTGAAAACACTTGAAGCAAGATTTATGGTAAGCAACCCCATCTGCTGATAGAAGTTCCATGGGATACACGGTCTTCTCACAAGCCTTGCATTTCTGTTGGGTACCAGTAAACGACATCGTTTCGAGCGATATGTATTATACCCTTTAGATCTGATGACTGTGTACTGTTTACCTGTCTCGGATCACCTGCCAGTCTACAGACCCACAGATCAACTAAGTATCAAATCAATGGATATAAAAGATTGAACCTTTGCAGAATAATGAGAATCAGTCAAGACTCATGGAAAATAAAGATTAAACTTTCAAAAGAAGCACAATAGATCAGGGAATATATAATAATGAATGTAAACTTCAGGTTTCAAGATTGGTAACCGATCTAAGACTTCGAAGGAAGGAATGCAAGGACTTCAATAAAAATAAATGCGAGTTAATTAACAAGAGAAAGTAGAGAACAGTAGCATGAAAACAGAAACTGAAATGCAGTCAAATCGGTTTTCCCAAGGATGCAAAGAGGAGGCGCGTACCAAATTGAGATTAGAATAGGAGAAGATGGGATTGTTCGATCTGAGGGTCAAGGGAGGTGAGTGGAGAGAATTGAAATGAAAGTGAAAGGGTCGAGGAAAGTGAAGGGAGCAGGGAGCGGGGATTGGGCGCGGGCGCTTTTTGTAGCGGAGCGGATGCAACAAAGTGGATGATGATGATGATGATAGAGGGAGAGAGAATTTCAGAGGTTATAAAAAATATTAGAAGACAGAAAGAGTAAGAGAGAGATGAAAAATATCTTCTTCGCTGGAAGCACTTACAGGCTCCACAAACACTTTTTGTTTGTCTGGTTCAACGAACTCCATCACGCGGGTTTTTTTTTTTTTCTCCTAATCTTTTTGGTTGGCTGAAATTACACGGGGACCCCTGTTTTTTTTTTTAAGTTACCCTGATAATGCTGCGCGTGGTTAAAAATAATGGGAAAGGACAAATATGTCCCCAAACGATTACCCTATCCTTGATCAATTCTCCTGACAAAAAGGTTTCCCAATTCTCCATCTAATTTGATGTTACCTAATTTCCCAGATTCAAACTAAATTTCAAACAATAATTAAATGGATGGAGGCTGAGATTTGGTGATATACTGATATTTAATTAAACGAGGGACTCCATTGAGAGATTCATTTGTTGAAGGACATAAAAAATGGGGTGATGGTTGGGGAAAATATTTAAAATCAATATATCACCTGACTAGTTAATTTAATAGGTACAAAAACAATTAAAATAATTGATAAAAAAACATGATTTGATCTTTAAAAATTTAGGTTGATTATTTTTTAAAAAAATACTAAGATGTCAATTTATTAGATTTACTAATGTTTCATAACTTAATCTGTCAAATTCATTGTTCGGGTAATGGACTATACTAGGCAGGGGCAAACAAAAAAACTGACAAACCGATTAAATCGAGAAAACCAGAAAAAAATAATTGAAAAAACCAACCCATGAAGAAAAAAAACAGATTAAACCAATTGGAATATTTTTAAAAAAAATCTATTTGGTTTTGGTTTCATAAACCTGAAATCAAAAAACCGAACCGCACAAAAAAAACCAATTAGAAAGTCCAAAAAAAACCCCAAAAAATAATGTAATTTTTAGTTTTTAATATAAAATAATCAAACCAAATCAAATCGAACTGAAATCGGTCAATTAAGTTTTGGTTTTTAACTTTAAATAACCGAACCAAACCGAAACCGGTCGGTTGGAATTGGTTTCTGTTTTTTTTATAAGATTTCGGTTTGGTTGTTTTTATAAGTAAAAATAAAATTAAACCGAAAATAATCATCCCTGATACTAGGTTTAAGAATTTTTTTTTAAGACCATTTTTTTCTTTAATTATACAATAAAAAAATAAATGTTCATAAAATCAATTACAAAACAAATATCATAAATTTTATTTGGGACTATGACAGTCTCATAAAAATAAACTAAAATATTTTATGAAAAAAATGTTAAAAAATAAAATAAAATAAAATAAAAACAAAACTAGAAATAAAAAAAGGGGGATGGAAAAAAAATTAAGATCACCTCCCCCGTTGATAATACTTTAAAACACGTAGGAAAAATACCGTAGCTTTCCCGTATTTTTTTTGTTGTTTTTGCATTTTCTTTTCCATTCTAGCATGTTTTTTCTTTTTTCATTTTTTTTGTTTTTTTCCATTCCCCGCATGCTTGTTTTCTTTTTTCATTTTTTTCTCAAAATTATCTTCTTTTTTTTTATTTTTTTGTTTTGATATTTTCTTTTCAAAATTATCTTTATCAATTTTATTTTTTTACTATTAAATTGATTGAGAATTTAGTTTTTTTACATATAAAAAATTATTGTCGATTGCTACAGTGTTTCTCCATGTATACATTTTCCCACATGGATCTTTTCTTTTCTTTTTATGATTTATGTTTTTTATATGATTTTTTTTCAAAATTGTATTTGTTGCTTCTATTTTTTTTCTATACTAAGCTAGTTGAGAATTTAGCTTTGTACTTTTTTTTATTCAAAACATTGTGGATTACTATAGTTATTTTCCACATTTTTTTTTGTTATGAATTTTTTCAAAATTATCTTTGTCAATTTTTTTTAATATATAGTTGAGAATTACAACTGTATATTTTCTCACAAAACACTATAAATTGTTACAGTGTTTCTCTACATAATTTTTTTCATTTTATTTTTTTTATGTTTTTTTTCTAAAATTATTTTTGTAGTTTTTTTCTTAAAAACATTGTAGATTAAAACAATCTTTTTTTATATAATTTTTTTAATGTTTTTTTGTAAGTCCACAACAACACACAAGCATGCCACAAGCCCGTGGCAGCGCACGGGCATGGCATCTAGTCATTCACATGAATAGCGAATAAGATAGTTGGTATTCTAACTTTTTAAGATGTGGTTATTTTATTTAATTATATAATAATAAAAATAGATGTTTGTAAAATTAAATACAAGTTCAATATCAAAATGTTTATCTATGACTGCATTAATATAATGAAAAGTAAACCATAATAATCTATAAAAATAAAATTTTAATTTTTTAAAAAATATTAAAAGATAAATTTGTAAAAAAATACGAAAAGAATAAAGAGAAACCACCTCTTTAAGAAGGTGGATTGACACTCTAACCTTTTTTTTTTTTAATTTTTATGCAGGAGGTAATATTCACGTCCATATGGCTGTACATAAAAATACAGTACAATTTTCTTGTGAAAATTTGTCATTAACACACAACGAAGAAACTTGGCAATTGAAGAGTGAAGAGGATATGCATGTCAAATTTGCAAATTCTCACCGCGACACCTTCACATGGCAGAGCACGCATGCCTGTAATTACTCAAAGACGATAAACTTTTATTGCTCAAAAGCACGAAAAGTAATCTGGTCGGCTTGTCACTCGAAGACCATGCACCTGGCACCGGTCATCGGAGACTGGGCAAATGTTTCTTACCATCTTCTGTTTTGGTCTTTTTTTTTTAAAAAAAAAAATCAAAATCATTTTTGTTTCCAGTTTCTGATTTTTTTTAAAATGATTATTATTTTTATAAAAAATAATTTATATTATCAGCCTGATATAACAAATCTATTTTTTCACAAAGATTTTGAAAGGAGTTGTGATATAACAAATCTATTTTTTCACAAAGATTTTGAAAGGAGTTGTGGATGCAAGTTAGGATAAATCTGGATTTTCCTTATGGACAATCCAGTATTTTATTAAAGTTAATTTTTTTTAGAGTCCATTTAAAAAAGAAATTCTTATACCCGGATTAAATTAGAAGGGTGTTTGATATACAAACTTTTAAATATCCTCTTTGAATATGATCCCTGAAAATATGACATTTATGTTTATTTAAAATAAAAAAAAATATATGCCCGTGTTTAGTTTGTATAGTGAATTAATGAGAAATTTAAACAAATTTGATATTATACCTTTATGATTTAGTCTATGAAATCCACTCGTAAAATTTAATTTTATAATTATTTTTTAGTATTAAAACTTGAATGTTCTATTTAATTATTTTAATATCTTGTAATCAATGCATTCATTTTTATTAAATTTACTTGTTTATTGTATATAAAATTATAAATTTATGAGATGTGGGTAAATTCTATTCTATAAAAGTAGCTGGGTATTTTATTTTTTAAGAAAAAAATAACTCTCAAATCCACGAATTAACCCACATTTATCCATTAGGACCTTGGGTTGGGATCAAATATATATTACGAGACAACTCAATCAAAATCCACCTATCCCTAACCAATTGTCATATCTAGCTGTAGAGTTACTACTTCCTAGGGGCGGATAATAATAATAATAATAATAACAATAACAATAATATAGCTCTGCTCGCATTTAAAAAAAAAAGTAGTTTCGAAAATTCCCGTCAAATCTACTCAACTGACGGGCCAATTACAAACCAGAACCCGAAGTCCAGACCTAATCACCTCAAATTTTTTTTAAAAAAAAACATAAAAAAAAAACAAGAACTCAAGAAGGTGCAAGGTTTCTCAGGCTTAGGTCGACGACATAAAAAGAAAGAAAAAAAGACCGCGAAGCACAAAGCCACGCACACTTGAGCTCGAGCCTGTAGTCTGTGGTAGAATTTGATTTTGCGGTTTTTTTTAAAAAATAAATTTATTTTTTTTTAATTATTTTTTTAGTTTTTTTGAATGGTTTGTTTTAATGTCTCTGTGTTAAAAATAATTTTTTTAAAAAATAATATTTTAATATATATATTTTAAAATATTTTAAGAAACTCACATTTGTTAATGGAGTTCACCGCTGCCGCTTCTTCTTCTTCCAAGGTTTTTAACAGAACCCACCACCTCTCACTCTTATCAACCCCGCCCCAAAGTCAAAAATCCAGCATCCTCTTCAATCCTTCCTCAAATGCCGTTCCTCGCTTCTCAACGATGTCGTTTTCTCCTAGAGACCTGTCCTGCAAATCCACCATCAAAGACACCAACGCCAGCATCGCCACACGTCAGGTAGTATTATCACCTTCTCTAATCTTAATTTAATTTTATATATCTCTTGGGAAAAAAAAACTTAAATTCATATTAAAAAAGTCTTGTTTTGTTATTGGTTGTTGTTGAAGATGGCTGGAGACGGCCTTCGTGATTTTGAGCTATCAAATTCGACGGCGCTATCTCCTCTAGACGGTCGTTACTGGAATAAAGTCAAGCATTTGTCTCCTCGTGAGTGAATACGGTCTCATTTATTATCGTGTTCCTGTCGAGGTACTTTTTGTTTCTGATGGATCCAGCACCATAAAACCCCTCTAAAATAGATTTTATTTTTTAAAAAAAATCCAGAAAAAACAAAAGAATACAGCTCAAGCGTCATATCTTGAACCTAGTTCCCAAGAAGCATGAGCGCACGTATTGGCATCCACACTAGGTGCATATCCATATAGGGTTCTCGCCCACCACCACCAAGGGTGCTAGGTTTGTATCTTTATCACTCCTGTGGGCTTGGGCTGTTACCCCCAAGCCCAATATATTTGAATTCAAGTAGTGTATTTAAATTCATTTTTATTTTTTTTATTTTTTTTTTATTTACGTGGGGTGTCCGGGCCAGCTTACGCGCACCACGACTATTCCCCACGGCCCGCTGGACATTCTGCAAGCCCAGGAGCAGGTAAGGCACCGCGGGGGTGACAGGCGTACACATAGAAGGTCGAACCCGGGACAGGGGCGGAACAAGTCACACGAATTGACCACAACAGTTAAACCCTCAAGTGCTGGGTACACAAGAGAGCTCGAACCAGGGCACTCAGGCAGGGCAAAGCCTGCCAAGGCCACTGAGCTACAAGCCTCGTGTGTCATTTTTTTTTATATTTTTAATAGGCTTGAACATCTTTCTTGACGTAATATTTACTAGAAAGAATTTTCTTGAACCTCATACAATTTTTATAATATTTTATATTGATTCAATAAATATTATTTAAGTATAATATAATTTAAAATATTATAATAGTAAAATTACAACTCGGCTCTTTTTTTTTTATAAAAGATAAAAATTATAGGCTATAAATACACCATAAATTTTTCAAATTAAAAGCTCACAATCTCTTTAATTTTTAATATTTTAAACATACTTATTTTCAAAAATTATCTTTTTAAAATATTATTGTACGTTTTCTCTCTACAAAATTATTGAAGTCCTCACGTCCATCAACGAGGATTTGTTTGCGGGTGTTAATTATTGATCATCTGATTTACCAGACATCACTTCTATTACTATAGCCACCACCCATCTTAATTTACTAAGTATTGCATGCTACTAGTTAACAACACTCTACACTCTTCATATCAAGTCATCAAACACCTTAATTATAAAAAATAAATCAAATTACTTAGATTAAACTATCAAAAAAATTTTAACACAACAATTTTATTCTCAAGTATCTTAAATATTGATACTTTTCCCCGAGTCTTTTACATTTTTTTTAATGTTTTAATTTTCAGGTTTTATTAACAATTTTTTTTTTTGAAATCACTGTCTGTGGATATTCCAATGTCAACTTTATTATCACATGTAATTTTATTATTTTTATCTCTTAACTTTTTTTTCTCATAAATTTGGTTTAATTTAAGTATTATTTCTCAGATTAATGGTTGTTGAAGCTTTCACAAATCCCTGAAGTTATCGAGGTCCCGAACTTCAGTGAAGAAGTCAAGGCTTATGTGGAAGGGTTAATTGATGGATATAGCATGGATGACGCGTTGGAGGTTACAAATATCGAGGAAGTGGCTAACCATGATGTAAAAGCAGTTGAATATTTCCTTAAAAAGAAATGATTTCCAAGGTTAAAAATCCTATCTTACTTGCCAGAGATAGCTTGCCACGTTATTGGATTTTTTTGCGATTGCCTAATGATGATTCTTTTGCTGGTGTAGTTTGAAAATAAAATAAAATATGTATCTTATATTTCAAAGAAACATTTTCTCTTAAATATTTATAAGTATATATTTTTATTGTATAGTAAATTAAATAAAAGTTATGAAGATGAACTTTTTTATTGAATTTCTAATCTTATTATACAAGTATTTATAATATTAAAAAATAACATTTGATATTTATTAATTTGTTTTTAAAATTTATTTTTTTAATTTTCATAATTAATTTTAATATTTATAACGATTGAAATAAAACTAAATAATAACTATTCAATTTAATTTAAAATATAATTATTTTATTAATAATCATATAGTTTCATTAACTGTTATAATATTTAATAAACTTATTATTTCATAAATATAATCATATAGTTTCATTAACTGTTATAATATTTAATAAACTTATTATTTCATAAATGATATATATATATATATATATATATTTTTTTTTTTTAATAAACTTAGTTATATCACTAAAATGTTATCTATAAATAAACACTTTAAAACAACATTGCGACGCTACTCTGAGCCGATTCTTTATTGGTTTCCATTTATAAACAGTATTTCAACATCTTTCTCTTGAAAATTTACCTCAGGTGCTTGAATTTTTCCATTTTGCTTGCACATCTGAGGATATCAATAATCTTGCCCATGCAGTGATGCTGAAAGAAGCAATGAATGTAGTCGTATTTCCGGTCATGGATAAATTGACCAAAGCCAGATGTAAATTGGCTAAGATAACGCTTCCATTCCGATGCTTTCTCGCTCCCATGGACAGGTGATATGGCTACCTCTAGCATGCAATGATATGCCTTGATTTACAAAACTATTTTAAACAGCAAATTAATCACATCTTTGTTGATCCTATCAATTTGGTTCTTATCCTTGCTGTCAAAATTGCTGTTTGTTTATGATCGGTGCGGTATTTATAACTATGGCTTCCTCTAAGACTTGTTTGTTCATAAAGTGGTGACTTTGTTGCTTGCATTATCTGTAGCCAGCTTCACCAACAACTTTGGGAAAGGAAATGACAATTTTTGCGGCCAGGCTAAGCGAACGAAGGCACGGAATTTCTCAAGTTAAGATAAAGGGGAAGCTTGCTGGTGCTGTTGGAAACTGCAATGCCCATCTTTCAGCATATCCCAGTGTTAAGTGGCCTCAAATTGCAAGAGAGTTTGTTGAATCTCGTGGATTGTTTTTTAACCCCTATGTTGCTCAGCTATAATTTTTGTGCTTATTAATCCTGCTCAGTTTCCACACTAAAAGCTAGTCAATTAGTTCATAATAACATTTAAATTCATTCGAAACATCATCTGTAACTAGCTTAGTTGCTTCACTGCCTACATCAGTGCTTAAATATAGGAACTTGAAGGAATGAGAGCATGGAGGGTGATAAGTTTTCATTGATTGATGATATAAAATTTGTGAGTAGTTACATGGAAACTCCGTGTTGAAGGAAGATGCGATGAAGGCTGCACAAGCATCACTTCTTCTCCTTTAGCTTTTCTTTCTCTTGATATTTTTGTCCCATGTTTAATGCATCTGGTCTTCCTGCTGACTTTGTGGCTTTGTGCTTGCTTTGCAGATTGAGCCACATGACTACATGGCAAGACTTTTCTATGCAATTATTGTTTTCAACACTATATTGATTGATTTTGATAGAGATATATGGGGCTATATATCCTTGGCATACTTAAGCAGGCGAACGATCTGGTGTTGAATTGACACTCTGAATTTTGAAGTAGTTATTTGCTCAAGATTTTGAAACAGACAACCAAGGCTGGTGAGATTGGGTCCTCGACTATGCCTCACAAAGTAAATCTATTGATTTTGAAAACAGTGAAGGCAATCTTGGTAAAGCCAAATGAAGCTTATCTCATCTCGGTGAGAAGTTGCCAATTTCACTTTGGCAGGTAAGGCGGCCCACTTCCCTTTCGTTATTCAGATACTTGTCTATAGTATTAAGTTGTTGCTTTGAGTTCATATGGTATACCAAGTTAAAGAATTGTGTTGAGATCCTTCCTAAATGAAGCTTCTGAAGTTATTCCTCTATATCATCATAGACCTAGAAGTGAGGTTTCTTTTGTTTTCAAATTCCTTAAATTCATTTTATTCTTGCATAAGTTTGGTCTTGAGAAGTAGTAAGGTACTTGTGTAGCTGCTCTAGTTGTATGCATCTATATATAGGCCACAGGTATTTAGGTAGTTTTTTAAAAGTTTTGTTGCATTGTATTCTATTTGCAGCGTGACTTGACAGATTCAACTGTTCTGAGGAATATGGGCGAAGGCTTAGGACATTCTCTTCTCACCTACAAAAGTGCATTGCAGGGAATAGCAAAGCTTCAGGTATGTGATATAACGCATGTAATGCGCCTTCTCTCCTAAGAAGTACATGCAAAGCAGTTCATTTTTGTGCTTCTTTTTTGCAGTAGAATTGAGTTCTCCTCCTCCTCCAACTCCTCCTTCTTCTTGATAATGAAGCTTCCATTGAGGGTTAGCTGATTAAGATATCGTGATTGCTGGAGAATGCTTTGATTGCTTCTACATTCAGCTTTTGTTCTGATTGAACCAAATATCTCATTTAGGTTAATGAAACTCGCTTGAGTGAAGACTTGAATCAATCATGGGAGGTGCTTGCTGAACCAATACAGACTGTATGTACCTTTCCTTTTATCGATCTTTAATTTTCTTGTCTCATTTGTACGAAAAATGTCGTTCAATGATTCTTTAGATTGATGATTCTAGAGTCTTTTCTATCTAAGCTCAAAGTTTTCTACCTCCAATACTGTTTACTAGTTTTGAGTCCCATCATATTCTTAAATCATTCCTAATCCTTTGGAACGACAAATTCTGCACTGGTGATGCGCCGATATGGTGTTCCAGAGCCATACGAGAAGTTGAAAGAGCTAACCAGGGGAAGAGCAGTTACCAAATATAGCATAAAGGAGTTTACTGAAGGCCTGGAATTACCCGAAAAAGCAAAGGATTATCTTTTGGAGTTGACACCCCATACCTATGTTGGAGCGGCCATTGAATTGGGTCAGACTGTAGATATTGCTATCAACTTGGTTAATGGGGTGACAACTTTATAAGTTGATGGTGGAAAGATGTTAAGGGATCACCAGCTATCATATTGTTGTACCGAAGAATCAGGTATATGTAGTCCAACTTCAGTTTTGACCGGGTACAATATGATTCACGATATGTTTTGATAGGGGGAGAGAGAGAAATTAGATTTCCTGCTTGAATATTGTAAAATTGCTATTGAAATGATCGTGTCTTGTAAGCCTATTAAGAAAACTCGAGGTGGGAATTTTGCAGCCAGTCTTATTGACCTTATGATCAATTTATCTGGCCTGATTTTACAGTTCCCCCTTTTTTAATCTCCGAAACTAGTAGGTCTCTGGGAAATTTGGTCAAGTTCTTTCTGCTGGGAATGATGATCTTGAAGCGGATCATTTTTTGAGTGAAACCTAATTGGCGACACTTATCCACTTCCAAAGAAAGAATTAGTGAATGAAGCAATAACATCAGTCGAGACCTGAATATTTTTTTTCGAGCAAGGTTTCTTGGTTACTTTTGAGGGTATAACAAAAATTCTGCAGAACTAACAATTCTTTGGTTTGGAATTAGTGATAATCGAAGTAATCTTGCCCAACCTCGCGATATCTTATATCAGATCCTTGTTAACCATTGTAGATTATCATCTGTCCTGGTCAAATGTCTGTATAGAATACGATAAGAAGCTGGCGAATGGGCCACCAATGTGAAAATTTAGCGGCACTGTGTCCAATAGAGCATGGAGATTCTGGTATTCCTTTCCTGCTGCAACAAACTACAGACCTCATGAGCTCAATACGTAATGCAAACCGCAGGCCGTTAAAGTATAAGACGACAAAAATGTTGGGCTTGCTATATGACCATATCTCATTGATAAGAGCAGAGCCACATATATTTGGGAGATGGTAATTAACCTGACCCGAAAGCCACTGGATCATCCTATCTACTCGGCACAATCCACGTGGCATTACGCAATTAACTGCTTATCTAGTTTACACTCCATTCCAAGGTTCCATGCCCAATACTCAAATATTCTGCTAGCAACATTTCAAGAAAAGCAAAGCTTTTGCACTCTTTTTCTGTTTTTCCTGCTAACTTGGACATCCAGCTAAAATGGAGACTGGTATAGCATGCTGTGCTCGAGGGGCTTACTTACCTGGTGTTTCTCAGCATTCAAAAGCTTCAATGTCTCCACGGTCCATTTCTCCGTCCTTCGCTACGAGGGTATATATATCTAATAAATAACACCTGTGTATTACTAATTGCATATAGAAATGCTATGCATGTTTCAGTATTTCCAGGTAGACTTGGAGATGCGGAAATGAGAATTTTACATGAATGTCTATTTTTCATGCGTAACAACATTTGTGGGAAAAAAAAAGTTGTAAAAGGATGTCTAAAATACATGACAGAGTCTGAAATCAAGCTCGCTATTTGGGGAGACGTTGCGCTTCATACCAAGATCATCACTAAGGGTTTCAAAAGCAAAGAACTCTTCCCTTGTGACCAGATGTGAGATTGGTGATAGCCTGGTAAGCGACATGGTATTTTTTGTAATTTTGTTTCATACAGTTCTAGCTAAGATCGTAATAGCTAAAGTTCTTTTCTTCCTTTTCCGACTGTAGGAAGAATTCCTTGCAAAGGCAACTCCAGATAAGGGACTGATTAGGGTGATGATGTGCATGGGAGAGGCATTGAGGACCATTGCCTTCAAAGTCAGGACTGCTTCCTGTGGAGGAACGGCTTGTGTGAACTCCTTTGGAGATGAGCAGCTTGCTGTGGATATGCTTGCCAACAACCTTCTTTTTGAGGTTTGATTTGAAAAAAAAATTGATTTGTCACTAATTTAAGCTTGCTTAATGATGGACTATAGCTAAATTTTGCTAGATAGCATAGTTACCTCGCCAGATTTGTTTTTTGGGACAAGTAAGAAGGGACACTGGATCCATGAGAAAAACTTCATCATTGAAAAGACATTTGTTACATGATTTTGAGTGGCTTAAATGGATACACTAGGTCTAGCGGTTACATTCTGATTCAATTTGGTGATCACCTTTTGAACACAGTTCTTTCATTTATAAATAACGACTCGTGATTTTGATGCGTAGGCTTTGACTCACTCGCATTTCTGCAAGTATGCTTGCTCCGAGGAGGTCCCTGAACTGCAAGACATGGGTGGCCCCGTTGAAGGTCTGCGTATATACAACTAGTCTAAAACAATCAATTTTGACCGGAAATCATTAAATTTTTACCCTGTCTAGGAAGGAAAGTAGCCTTACATGATTGTGATGATATGAACAGGTGGATTCAGTGTTGCTTTTGATCCACTTGATGGTTCCAGCATTGTCGACACAAATTTCTCTGTGGGCACCATCTTCGGAGTGTGGCCAGGAGAAAAATTAATTGGGGTAACGGGGAGAGATCAAGTGGCTGCAGCCATGGGGGTTTACGGTCCTCGAACTACATACGTTCTCGCTCTTAAAGACTACCCTGGCACCCATGAGTTTCTTCTTCTTGATGAAGGTGGGGCTTCGATACTATCATCAAATACTCAACCTAGACAAGGGGCAATTTTTTTTATCACTGTTATGATCATCTCATATTCAGTCCAGCAGTTGCTGTACCCTCTTGCCTCGTTCAGTTGTTCTGTTCTATACTGCAGAGAAATCAGGTTTCACCACAGTTACTGGGTGCCTAAATCTATACATTTCTCTCTGAAAGAATCTGTTTGTTTCTTTTTTTCAGGAAAATGGCAACATGTCAAAGAGACAACAGAGGTTGGTGAAGGGAAACTTTTCTCCCCTGGAAATTTGAGGGCCACATTTGACAACCCTGACTATGAAAAGGTTTTTATTTTACTTTTTCCCTTTTCTATTGAATGGAGGAGGAGGAGATGTTCCGCTAATCATCATTATTTGTAAAACACAAGCTGTTCTGTCTCTTACCAATGCCTTTATTTCTCACTCAACAGTTGATCAATTACTACGTAAAAGAGAAGTACACCTTGAGATACACAGGAGGGATGGTGCCAGATGTCAATCAGGTGATTATAACTTTTCCCAAGAAATGTTACTCCCATATTTTCTTTTCGAGGCTGATTCCATAGATGTCTAACGGAGTGTGTTATCCATTATCCACAGATCATAGTTAAAGAGAAGGGTGTCTTCACCAATGTGATTTCTCCATCTTCCAAAGCCAAGCTGAGATTGTTATTTGAGGTTGCTCCTTTGGGGTTATTGGTTGAAAAAGCTGGGGGTTACAGTAGTGATGGTCATCAGTCTGTGCTAGACAAGGAAATAAAAAATCTTGATGACAGAACTCAAGTTGCATATGGATCCAAGAATGAGATTATCCGATTTGAGGAAACTCTGTATGGGAAATCAAGGCTCAAGGCCGAGGGTGTTCCTGTTGGAGCTGCTGCTTAAGAGAAAGTGCTAGCTTCTCATGCCTTAATTTATTTGTTTTGACCAAAATTTAAGCTATCATGTATACGGATTTGTGCAGTAGTGCGTGGAACATTCAAATAATGGAGACTTCTACAATTAAAAGATTAGATTTGTGTGATCATGAAAATTTAGCAGGAATGATGACTTCTCTTTCCTTGGCATGTTTTCTTCTCTGATACGTGTGATTGAAAGTTGAAAATATATAACCACTCTTTAAGGGAAGTATATATACTTTTTTTTCCCTTTTAAAGGCAGGTGATCATAATTTTGTACCGGGTTATATTGAAGTTTCTGCTGCTGTTAAGGGGAATTTGCATCCTTTGTTTCAGCTCTACTCGTTTTTCTAATATTTATTTACGAATTTTGGTAAATTCAGAGTCAAATTTTTTTGAGTGTTTGTTTTCTCAGAAGTCTATGTGGAAAAATGAGTAATTACACGAAGTAGCTATAGTACTGTCACTTGAGCGGCAATAAAGATGGTTGGTCTTGGAATTATCCCTATTTCTTTGTCTTAATTCTCAGACCATGCCATTCTTTACTTTGGTACTTCTTAGGATTCCTTTACAGCATACCTTGGCTTTCTTACAGTTAACGTATTCTATTTGTCAGCTCAAGATTATCATAATCCTAAGGACATTCGCATCTACTCTATTTAGAGCGAACCTTAAAATTTGATTTCTTGAAAATTGCAAGGTAAAGGGTTTTTGCTGACACAAGTTGAGACAGAGCCCTATACTAAACAAGACACTGGTAAACATGGTATGCATCTGCTCTTTACATTCCATTTTCTTTCCATTAAAACCAACATGTAACAATGGGAAGCACAAGTTCTTTTTTATTATTTTATTCATTAATTGTTTGTGAGCCTTGGAACCTACAAGCTACGACTCTTCCTTTTAGTCTAATCATAGCAGTTACCTTCCATGTAGGAGGTCGAAGCAGGAGTGGTGAAATGGCGTGGATCGGTTGGAGGCATAGTTGATGCACCTATAGACAAAGTCTGGACAATGGTTTCTCAAACCAAGAAACTAGCAGAATGGATGCCAATGGTGGAAAGATGCACTGACTTGGCTGGAGAAGAAGGTGTTCCAGGTTATGTTCGGTTAGTGTCAGGATTCATGTTCCCTCAACAAGATGGTGACAGATCATGGATCAAGGAGAGGTTGGTTTCTATGGATTCTGCATCACACAACTATGTTTACAAAATGGAAGCCAGCAATGTCGGTTTGGATGGATCAATAAATACATTAAAACTTGTTGATTATTGGGATGATTCCACACTAGTTAACTGGTCATTTCAGATAGACCCTTTGGAAGGCGCCTCCGAGGATAGCATAATAGATTATCTAGGATTTCTGTATAAATCTGGCATTAACAGGATTGAAGGTGCTATAAAAGCTTCATCGATAGGAGTTTGATTAATATCATGGGTTTTGTCACTGCTAGACTATCCAACAAAGTGCAGTGTTGGTTTGCCAAAATGTGTTCTTTGGCTGTTTGGAGTAAATTCCAATGGAAAAGGAAAGATATTTCATCATTTCTACTTGTACTTTGCTTTTTAAAATCTTCCGTGACGTTATCGGCATTTCAATGAAAACAATTTCTCAGCTTCAAAATTCGGTATTTAACGATCATTACCCACCACGACGAACTCTTGCGTTCTACTGAATGTACCCTTTTTTTTTACTAGTGTAAATACGCGCTTCGATAGGTTCTCTACCTGGGCTGGCCTCTTAAATAACAAAATAAGGGTTTGGGCCTTATATAGAATGTGGGATAATTTCATGAGGCACCCAAATGAGGCAGACTTGGATGTGACTACAGATTAGAACGCGCTATCTTCAAGGCCCGAAGACCCATGTCCATTAGGCATAAACACAACATATATAATCATCGAATTCATAGCCACTGATTCTCGGAAAGTCACAATCACAGTATAGTCGTTTTAGTCGATAAAAAATTGGCAGATGTAAGGTTTTGACGAGATCGAGTGAAGTAAAAAAGGCTTCACACCAACAAATTTTCATATCAAAGTTATTACTGGTTTCTGGTTTGCTCTTTTCGATGTTCTACCTCCTTTTGAGTTGCAAGGAATTCCTTGCAAGGTAAAAAACTTATCTAGAAGTGAAAAGGGACTAAAGAGGTGGCCTAATGAAATATAAAACAATGTGGGTTTGAAAGGTGAAGCAGGTGCAGGATTTGGAAGTTGATAGACAGGTTGAGCTGTACAAACCCATGCCTGATGCTTTCTTTAAGCATTGTGATTCTCTTGAAAGCCATTTCTCAGCTATAAAGTATGTGTTCTTACTAACACTTTCATGCATCCATGGACACCCACCACCACAATTTCTATCTCCTGCGCTTTTATACTCTTCTGGAAGAGTAGTGTCTGCCGTCCTTTTTTTTTTTTATTACTAATAATGTGTTTAGTTATGGTGTTTTTGTAAAAGTATTTGTTAATTAAAATATATTTTTTTAATTTTTAACAGTAATACATAAAAATATAGAAAAAAATACATAAAAATCATCATTTTACGCCAAAATCAATTTAAACTATAAAAACAAACACTCCCTTGATTTTTTAATACATCCATCAAAATATCCATGCTACTGCTAAAGTACGGGAATACATAGCATCACAAAGAAATATATAACAATGGGCCATATGATGTTAATACATCCATCTAGCTATCTTTGGCATATATACATAGGAGATTTGAAATTATTATTTATTATCTCTTAATAATTTAAATTTGAAAGTTAATTAACATTATATCAGAATTTTTGTTATCAAATGATTACATGTTTCATTCTTTTCGTTATTATTTTAAAAAAATCAGCATGAAAAATGATAGGAATGAATAAATTTTAAATTTAAAAGTCTTCCATAAGAGAATATGCTAGAGAGTTAATATTACATTCCTTTAATTAAATTAAAATATTCATAACCTTAAACTTTGTAGTTGAGGATGCTAATTTTATACTCAAAGCACTACATTAGTCACCATTCAAGAAACTAAAATTTTAAAATTTTAAGTAAAGATAGTATTGCAGCTTTTATTATCAAATGATCATAGTTCCATTCTTTTAATTACGTATATTTAAAAAAATTCAGCAAATAGAAATATTAATGAGGATGTGTATTAATTACTTGAGATAGTGTGTTATAGAGTTAACATCACACTCTTTTAATTAAATTAAAAAAATCCAGCTCTTAAACTTTTTAGTTGAGGACGTTTATTTATAATCGGAATGCTACAGTAGCGAGCACAAAAACTAAGGACACCATTTAATGTTTTTGGTTTTTTAATTTTTTGGAAAACCAAAACTATATATCTCATGTTTATTGTTCATAGTTTTTTAAAGTTATTTATTTATAATATCTTACATAGACTCGATTTAATTTAAAAAATAAGAAGGTATATTATAAGTTAAAATATAAAAACCAATAATATTACAATATTTTTAATTACCATGGTGATATTGTTACAGTGACATAGTAACACGACTGTATGATAATGCATGGTTGATATGATGTTAATTAATAGTGATTGATTATAACAAAACTAAATCGATAGTGAATGCTATTTTTATTTAAAAAATAATGATAATTGTATAAAGTGGTCATGATATGATAAAAGTGACTGCAATTAATATTAGAGTAATTAATTATGACTACAAATATTTTCATAATTAATTATATATATTTGTGAAGGTTGTATAATTAATGATGGTGGTGATGTAATTAAAGATAATTATGGTAATGTTGAAAAAAAAGATAACGGTGAAGAAATAACAATAAAAATGAAGATTGAGATGGTCACAACGGACGGACGTGATCATAACAATATTGAGAATGATCGATATTGAGTGCAATGATGCATGGCTGTGGTGGTAATTAATTAGTGGTATATATGATGGTGGCTATAAAAAATCCAAAATCATAAAATAATTAAAAGATTATTTTCTATGGTTTTTAAAATTATTCATAAAAGAAAGAGAAATAAAGAAAACCGTAATTATATCGAACAGCTTCTAAAACAGCAAAAATCGGCAGGAGTTGGTGGAAAGAGTTCCTACATTCGGTATCACCTGCATTGATTGTGATGGATCAAGATTTCTTCTGTTTTAGCACTAAATTCATAATGGTCATGGGAATGATATTTTTTATTCAAACTCTTGTTAAAATTTAGGTAGAAACACCGACATCAGGAAGAAATTTAAGCTCGGATTTGGACAGATCATCTGAGCCCAATCTCTCAAAGATATATTTCTGTTTATTTTATAAATCTAAAAACATGTGTTAAGTTTTTTTTCAATACTAGTGTATAAAAAAAAATTTCTCTATTAATATTTATTAATGTTTACATGAAAAATATTTTATCCATAATAAATATTGTCACGTTAAAATTATTTTTCAATCTTTTTATTTAATTAAAAAAAACAAGATTCGGGAACTATAACTACTCCTTAAACTACCAAGTATATTTATTTATTTATTTTTCTATTAAAATACCAATTTTAACATTGAAGGATTCTCAAACACCAAAAAAAAATAAAAATTTACAGGTATTTAAAAGCA
Source organism: Populus nigra (assembly GCF_951802175.1). Lineage (NCBI taxonomy): Eukaryota > Viridiplantae > Streptophyta > Magnoliopsida > Malpighiales > Salicaceae > Populus > Populus nigra. Next base: position 12,689,352 of record NC_084861.1, on the reverse strand, counting down.
TTTATCAAGAAAATTTATGTTAACAAAAGCTATATGTAAAAACATTTAACCAATCTATAATTCAACCATTGAAAAACCTTACCTTGTAAATACTCCTAATTTGAACAGTACTCCATCGGATTGTCATAATCAAATGTCCATCGGTAATTCAATGTACTTGACAGGGGAGTATGCGTACAAAATCTTTGCATGGAAGGTATACCTTCTCGATCGAGAGAGATAGTTCAGTTGGGCTATGTGCATGTTTCAACACACGAGAGGGTTTCAGTCGTTTGACATTAATGACAACAAGGTCTTACTAGCATACTTCCAAATGTGTTGGTCAACTTTGTGTAACATGCAAGAAAACCTGAAACATAATTCATGGCGCGCGGGTTCTTTTCATTCACCTAACCAGGTAAAATGACACTGCATCAAAGGTTTGTTCTCTTTTATAAAACGTAAAGGTGGCCAGTCATACATTTGTGTTTCAAAGGAAGTCAAAATTCAGAGACACAAAGACAGAAAAAGAGAGAGTGAGAGAGAGGGGATGGAGAACTATCGGGCTCGGGCTATATTGCTGCTAGTAATTTTCATTTTTCCGGCTTTGGTGGAGTGCAAGGTCCGTCTTTATGATTTCAGGGTAAGTGCTCATTCTCTGCTACGTTCTTACGGGAGTCCACCTCTAGAAACGGACAAGGGCTGCCGTTGCCATTTTTGATACTTAAAAAGGAGAAGATTATGCTTAATGTTGTATCTGTGACTAAAATTAAGCGTTAATTCAAACAAAACATTGAGGAAAGCTTGCTATCTATCGACCATCAAATGTGAGAATCGCTTTTCCGTGGTATAAAATTTAATTAAAAGAGGCTCTTGTGGTCTGGAACTAGCTTCTTTCCACTTGCTAGTGTCTTCGTGCAGTCACATAAAATATTAATTAAATTAGGTTTCTGGAGACCATAATTGTTCGATTAGTTGGTATAATATAATTAAACCCTCATTAATTATACATGATTAATGGCTACTAAAATGAATTCTTCTAATGTGATCTGTTTGATTCATAGAGACTAAATTAGTTCAATAATTCCCCCCACGTCACATACACAACAATGTAAATTAAAAAATCATCAATAATTAATGAAAAAGTCAAGCAAGTCTGGCATGGTTACAACACAAATTCTTTAGAGTAGTGTGCCATTTTAGTATCAAGTTGATTTTCCTTCTCTTCTTTCCTCTTCTATGAACTTCTACTTTACAAAGACAGCAAGTCTCTTTAGAATTAGAAGTTGTGATCTTGCTTGTGAAAATCACTGTTTATATTGGCCGCTGTAAGCAGGTAGTCCTGACGAACACAACAAAGCTCTGCTCAACCAAGTCCATTGTGACAATCAATGGAAAGTTTCCAGGGCCTACTATTTATGCAAGGGAAGGCGATAATGTCAATATAAAGCTCACCAACCACGTCCAATACAATGTCACCATCCATTGGTAGAACCATAAACCGCACCTGAAGTCTTAAAAATTGGTTTTTGAAAGCTATAGCTAGGTACTTGATTCAAGAGTGATTATTAGGACGACTTTAATGATTAATTGGAGCCTAAATTTTGTTTTGCCAGGCACGGCGTGAGGCAGTTGCGCACGGGCTGGTCCGACGGGCCAGCATACATCACGCAGTGTCCAATACGGCCGGGGCAAAGCTATCTCTACAATTTCACGCTTACAGGCCAGAGGGGTACGCTTCTTTGGCATGCACACATTTCATGGCTAAGGGCAACAATACATGGTGCCATCGTCATCTTGCCTCAGAAGGGCGTTCCTTACCCATTTCCAAAGCCTGATAAGGAAAAAATCATCATATTGGGTGAGCTCCAATCCAAGTCTTTTTTTTCTCTCCCAATTTCACGGCAATTCTAATGAGTTTCTGCTGCTCTTTTTTTTTGTTGTCCTATAAAGTCCCAAGATCGACAATTAAGTGATGGTAGTTGATTTTGTTAATTATATAGGTGAATGGTGGAAAGCAGATGTTGAAGCTGTGGTCAACCAAGCAACACAAACTGGCTTGCCTCCAAACATATCAGATGCACACATTGTTAATGGCCAGACAGGGGCAGTTCCTGGCTGCCCTTCTCCGGGTAATGACCCTTTTAATGGTTCTGATAAACTCATATTGGGTTATAAAATTGCCACCTTAGAACACAAACTAAGGTCTTATTTACGTATAACTAGTTAAATTCTTTTATTGCCACGTTTTCTGGTGCCGTGAAGAAATTATTTAGGATCCATACATGGATCTTTGACATTCTATTTGGTGCGCAGGTTTCACATTACATGTTGAAAGCGGCAAGACCTATTTGCTACGCATTATCAATGCAGCACTAAACGATGAGCTCTTCTTCAAGATTGCAGGGCACAATATAACGGTTGTTGAAGTGGATGCAGCTTACACTAAGCCCTTTAGCACTGACACAATATTTATAGGTCCAGGCCAAACCACAAATGCCCTATTAACTGCAGATAAAAGCGTTGGCAAGTATTTAATGGCTGTCTCTCCCTTCATGGATACCGTAGTTGCTGTTGATAACGTGACAGCAATCGCTTTCTTGCGCTATAAGGGAACCATTGCATTTTCCCCACCAGTCCTGACCACCACTCCTGCTATAAACGCAACTCCAGTAACATCAACTTTCATGGACAATCTTCGAAGCCTGAATTCAAAGAAGTACCCAGCCAATGTTCCATTAACAGTGGACCATTCTCTATACTTCACTATTGGTGTCGGGATTGACCCTTGCGCAACATGTGTCAATGGTAGCAAGGCTGTGGGAGCTATTAATAATATTTCTTTTATAATGCCAACTACAGCTCTACTTCAAGCACACTACTATAGCATAAGTGGGGTTTTCACAGACGATTTTCCAGCAATGCCGCCAAATTCTTTTAATTATACGGGAAATAATACGGCATTAAATCTGCAGACCATCAATGGGACTAGAACTTATAGGCTGGCTTTTAATTCGACAGTTCAACTTGTGTTGCAAGGAACCACTATAATAGCACCTGAGAGTCATCCGTTCCATCTTCATGGATTTAATTTCTTTGTTGTTGGCAAGGGATTTGGGAATTTTGATGCAGATAATGATCCAAAAAAATTTAATCTGGCTGATCCTGTTGAAAGAAACACAATCAGTGTACCTACTGCTGGATGGGCTACGATCAGATTCAGGGCAGATAATCCAGGTAAATCTACAATCTTTTTTTTCTTTTTCTTATAGTACTTTCCAATTTAATCAGGTTGAAAAGGTGGATATTAATTTTTGTCATATATATTAGTAATTTTCTTGACAATGAGATTCTACCTTCTATATTGCCCTGGCATGAAGTTATAGTATTTGACAAGATTCTCTCTCTTTTTCATGATAAAATCCAGGGAAGACCCTTTGCCTCTTTTTATTTATTTATTTTCAATTTTACAAGGCAAAAAAATAAAACATGAATCCTTTGCCATTAGGAATGATTATCTCTTTGAATTTTTACCCGTAGCTTACATGCATGAATTGGTTGGTGAAGTGTTGTGTAGCTATCCAGTATTCTGATAAGTCATTGGTGGCTTGTAGGTGTTTGGTTTTTGCATTGCCATTTGGAAGTACATACGACATGGGGACTAAAGATGGTATTTGTGGTTGACAATGGTGAAGGTCCAGACGAGTCACTACTACCACCTCCCAGTGACCTCCCCAACTGCTAGAGACTTCAAGGGGCTTTGAGACTAGAATGTGAAGAGAGTAGTATCGTATAGTCTGAAGATCTGGGCTCAAGTGCTCAAACAAAGATTTGACAAAAGCTAATAAACAGGAGAAAGTTGGGTTTTTATATATATATATATAATATAGCAAAAGGAAGCTGCTCAGAAAGAGGGGATAAAGCTGTAAAAGCTAGTCATGTTTATCTTTTTTATTCTACTTTCAGGGGGGGATTTGGCACTTTGATTCCACTTGAAGCTATTTGCATGCTTGTGATTGTTGCATCAATTGGGAGCAATCCAACTTGATGGTGTTTTGTATTTAATGTCATATCATTAGCTTTTTCTTGGAGAAAGTTAGGTAAATCAAATAATTTTCAGTTGTAAATACGGATAAATGCGTAGTACAAGGGTCGAACTCATGATTTTCTGCTTAGGAAAACAGACGCCTTATAGGAGATTTTTCTTTCAAAAAACAAAAACAAACATAGGACAAATCATTAAAAAAAAAAAAACATGCAAAACTACTTCTTCGCTCAAGACCGACTAGGTTTAAATGAGCGCTTGTCTAAGAATGTGTTTAAAAATTTTATATTTTTAAATTATTTTGATATATTAATATTAAAATAACTTTTTAAAAATAAAAAATATTATTTTAATATATTTTTAAGTAAAAAAACATTTTAAAAAGCAATCATTATTACATTCTCAAACGCCCCCAAATAAAACTGAAAGTAATTAATCTATAAGAACATATCATTTTATTTTGTGTAGAGTTATTAATATTTTTTTTTTATTTTTCTAGTTTATAAACTAATGTATTTTTTTCGTTAAAATGATGTTTTTTTTTAATAATTTTGAAATTCAAATACTAATAGAACACCAGAAAGGATAATTGCATTAATTTTGTGCTTTTTGAAAAAAAAAACCCTCTAATTAGATTACCAAAAATCGTACCTTGAAAGAGATTAAGGTGTAAATGCTCTTCAAAATCTTTCAAATCCAAAAGGGAAACTTGTGTTTATACGATAGACACCCATTTGATATCAGATTGGAGCTCTAATTTTGCCCATAAAAAATCCAAAAGAGTAAGAATCTACTATCGTCTACCCTGTATGTTCTCATAGCCAAAAAGAGTATGAGAATCTTTTATCGTCTCGTCTATATGTTCTCTTAGTAAGAGGAACTATTTCACTGGGACAAGTGCCACGCTATAATACCAAATTGCCACTTTCCATGTCTCCTCTCCTCCCTTGAATGCACCAACAATCAACAGAAACAAGAGGAAAAAAAATTCTGAAATGTATTTTGATTCCTCTCCATTGATTATCTCTGGCTCAACTAGCCGGTTTTGCAATCTACTCGTACTATAAATACATACCTAAACTTTTCCTTTTGCTTCCTTCTCTTCAAAGAAATCTAGAAAGCAAATAATTTTCCCGCCCTTTCTCTCTTGCAGATTCCCTGACATCTTTCTTTCCCTCTTGCTATCTCGGTCGACTTGATCATCATTTTTGTCTTCTCTTCCTTGTTCGACAATCTTTCATTTAGATTCTTCGTGTTTGACCGCTTTTCAATGATTTTCACTGTTTCTTTCAAACAATAGGAATCCCTATTGTATAAAATCGATCTCTTGAAATTTATTTTCCTTGATATTTTTGTCAACTTCTCTGTTTCAAATTCAATTTCCCATCTGGGCTTTTGCTTTTTTCTCCTGTGGCCTAATTCGTGGGAAAAAGATTAGATTTTTCATCTTTTCAGGTTTCTCTTCGAATCCTTGAAAAATGGATCTTTTTTAGATTCTTCAGTTTATGCTGTTAAGAAAAGTAGATTCTTGATTCTCTGTACATAATTCTGAGATTTATTTAAAAACCTCAATCTTCGCATATACTCTCCGTTTCCTTTCTTCTTCTCCCTGCTCTACATCTCTCGATTCCAATCATATTCACTTCTCGATGCAATACGAACCCGCAAGCAATCGCTGCATATTAAGTGATGATAGCTAGGTATGGAAACTCTATATTCATCTTGGAGCATGTCGAATCCAATTTGTGTTGCCCAAACCACAGAGTGGACCAAGGATGAGAACAAGATGTTTGAGAGAGCTTTGGCGATATTTGATGAGCATGAGCCTGATAGATGGCTGAAGGTGGCAGCTATGATACCAGGAAAGACAGTTAATGATGTGATCAAGCAATACAAGAAGCTGGAAGAGGATGTTTGTGATATAGAAGCAGGGAGGGTTCCGGTTCCAGGTTATCTTAGCTCATCTTTCACGTCCGAGTTGGTTGATAATAGTACTTTTGATGCGTATAGGAAGAGGCCTTTGAATATCAAGAGTGCTGATCAGCAGAGAAAGAAAGGTGTGCCATGGACAGAAGAGGAGCACAGGTGAATCCCTTTTTGTTATGGCTTTCCTCTAGTGAAATTTCTTGTTTAAAACAGTAAATTTTGGAGTAACAATGCATCCAGTCATTGATTTACAACAGAGATAAATCATTAATCAAACACATTTACAAAAGATTTGGTAGAGGTGTTATTTCATTGATCATGAACTTTTCTATTCAATTGGTTTGTCAGCAGCAAAATGGATCTTCAGATTATGGTACATTTTCTCTCCATCCAAGGTTCAAATTTGTTACTTGTTGTTTCCAGGATAGTAACTTTTATATTTTAATCCATTGCTGTTGTAGTTTTTAAACTTTTTGAGATCGTCGTCAGATTATCTAACAGAGAGAGATTAGTTGCTGGAAATTTCAAGATTGGAAATTTTTTTTTAATAGTTGTCAGGGGCTGCTTTTTTCTGTTTTGCTATGAAGATGACAGTAAACAAATTCTTTTCGGGTTGTGTTTATTTCTCCTTGAACTTGTTCTTGCAATGTTTGATTATGATCAATAGGCGGTTCCTGATGGGGCTTCTAAAGCATGGCAAAGGAGACTGGAGGAACATCTCTCGCAATTTTGTAGGCTCCAAGACTCCAACTCAAGTGGCAAGCCATGCACAGAAGTATTTTATAAGGCAGCAGCTTTCGGGAGTGAAGGATAAGAGAAGACCAAGCATCCATGACATCACAACTCTCAATCTCGCGGGTTCTACTTCTCCATCAGATGGTGACAAAGCTTCCTCACTGGATCAATCTGACGTGCTATTACCACAGCAAAAGCCGGCAGGGATGCAGAAATTGTTGATTGACTGGGACGAATCAAAGGATGGATCTGTTATGACCTTTGGTTCTACTCATGGAGACTTGTTTGAGTCATCTCCATATGAGATATCTTCAAATGGTCTAACATTTCAAGGGCAAAATCTGTATGCTGGTGCTCGTCACGGGGCTCGTATCAAGCCCCGTAACTTGGTCTTTCAATTGTCACCCCCAAGATTTCAAATTCATTGATAGGGCGGCCGTCTTTGCTGTATACATTGATGGAAAAAAAAATCTGGTTTAGGGTCAATCGAATCTGGATAGCAGTGCTTTTGCCATGGTCATGTGTGGTTGGTTTAATTAGTAATTGGATGCCGGTACATTTTCTTTAATTCCCTTCTCTGTTTCTTTCCCTTTCCTTTCCCTTTCCTTAATACTCCTATTGAATCTTTCTTGAACATAACAGAAATATGAAATCATGTAATATCTGAAATTGCAATGTCCAACGGGTGAAAATGAAATATTGGACTCTTGGAAACAGTTGTACGTATATATCTTGGAGTTTGCACTTTGCATCAAACGAAAACCAGTCTTAGAAAACTTTCTAAACTTAAATTTTCGGTATCATTACCTCTGCTTTTTAGTAATGGAAGCATTCTTTTTAAGTCTCTCCTTCAGTGCAGACTAAATCTTGATGACTGTAAAATCCATATTTTGGTCTATGCATCCTTTATGTTTGTGCTGTGCTGAATTCAAGAGCATTCTAATAATCTATCAATTAGGTACAAAATCCTGTCTTTGTTTCAAAAGGATGATGTGAAAGCACTCTATGCATTTGCATATGGAACACTTTTGTAACTATGACAAATAATCTGAAATGTCATTCAGCTGACTCACCCAGCACTCGATCTGTTTGAAATTCCGCGGTATCTGATTGCCTGCCTTATCTCGAAGCTAAGAACCTTGGAGCAATCGTTAGCTTTATGTGGTCCAAAATGGCCAAGTTGACCTGTGCTTCAGCAGCATGATCACTTCTGTCACAGCTGAGCTTGCATCCCACTTTGTTGAGCATCACATGCTTCAATTTATCGTAGAATATGGAACGATGCACTTAAGAATGCCAGTGTACATGTATATATTTGCCTTTTCTACGATATTTCTCTTTCCGCCAAACCAATTGTCGATGGTGGCAAGACTGTTCCATCAGCATGGCAGTTCTTCCAAGTGCGCATAATCAATACCCTTTTTTGATTCTTTATTTACTTGACAAAGCTAGAAAGAATAGTTACCGGGTCTAGCTAGATTTTGCGCACACTTTAACTGTTTCTATGGGAATACAGAACCTAGGATTATTATTAGGGATGAGAATTTAATTTCAACCGATTGACTAGATCTAATTTAATGGGTTTTTATTAATAATTATTTTATTTAATAAATAATAAATAAAATATAAATATATATTGTCAAACTCGACTTAAAATCACCTAACCCTAACACTAAATATATATTTATATTATATAGATATATTTATAAAAAAATTTATATTATTTAATATAATATAATATATACATATCTCAATAGTAACATCTATATATGTGTATATATATATATATATATAAACTAATTTTTTAATAAATAATAAATAATGGATATATATGAATACGTACCCGCATTCAAACATATATATTTTATGAATATTTAAATTTTTTACCCTAAAAGATATAAATATATAAAAAAGGGATGTACAGTTACCGTTGCCATCCCTAATTATTATTATTATACCAGGCTATTTAGATGGTAGCCTTTTCCTTGACTTTAGAGGATAAGGCATTGATTTTCGTCCTAATATTCTTCAGAAACTCCTCTTCCAGAATCAGGACCTGTGATGTATCTGTCGTCCTTCTCCTGGAATGCATCTTTCAACCTTCCGCAAAAGAACATGTCTCTTTCAATGATTCACCTATATATTAATTGCTGATTTGACTTTTCTTGAGCATCTGCATACTTTCAAGTTTCAATATTATATGCACAAAGAATATCGGAATACAGTAATTCAACTTAAAATACAAAAAATTACTCTGAATAGAGTGAAGAAGATAGATAGATATAAACTAAGGGCATGCTTTGATACGCCTGTTGTCTTGATTAGGAGCAAAGAAAATGTAATGTTAGGGTTACAGCTGATAAAAGTACTAGAACACTTCCATTAGGAAAAAGAAACACTAATATTATGGAATGGATAACGGTCGGAACGCCGAAACGGGATAAAGATCATTGATCGTTTTCATGTTATTGACAAACTCGGCCCCTCTGGCATCCAACTATCTAGCATCTTAATTAGTGGGTCCTTTAGAAAAGGGTTAATTGATAATAATTATCTCACAAAGTTTGTCTTTCCAAAATTTTCCAGTGGAAAAAAAGAGATCATGTTTCCTGATATTCTGTCACTGTGCTTGTTTTGTATAAGTTGCCATTGTGTTTGTGGGTTCTACTACTGCCATTGTTGCTGCTGAAACAATCATCAATTAAAACCCTAGTGTGCAAGCCCACCCATGTGACTTTGTGTATTTATCAACTTATAAACCTCATGCTGAGCATTAAAAGCTCCAAAGCAACATGAGCAGTATGGTTATCACCATGAACCTTTTGCACTAAATGACAAAACGATAAACTTTTATAATAACTTTCCCCAAAGGAGCAGCCTCCCTGCGGGTTGAATAAGAAAGCACTCTTGCCACTTTCTTCTAATTAATTCCAATCAAGTTTAAAAACCGTGAACTCTAAGCCACTTTTCCTTTATTTTAGAATAAAGAGGATCTTTTAATAATATGTCGGCCACCTTTTTCTTCACCAAAATCTGAATTAGCTACGCATGAGGTCATGTTTGGGTGTTCAGTTTGTCGTGGCATAGCAAGCAAAGACGTGGTAGAGGTTCCACCACACCGGCCTGAAATATTTTAAGGACGATCCTCTCTAACAACTTCACCATCAGATCGATCCCCCAGGTGGGATGTAAACGTAGTGTTACTGATCATCAGCGCAAGTTGTAAGCATAATGCCTTTTTTTATTCCTCTCTGGTTCAGCTCAGGAGTTGATTGTGGGGTTGGTCGTTTGATGGGATCAGCAAAAAATAAAATAAAAAGGATGCATGAATGAAGTAGACTGAGGTGACTTGACAAGTTGGTGGCTGGTGCCTGGTGGTGCTCTTACTGTTGATTATCTGACATGTTTCATTCTCTTCTAAACTCTCTCTTCAGTTGTGGTTTTGCCCAAATGATGCATTATCAAATTGGACCTCTTTTATAGTGATTATTTTTATGTTTAAAAAAATATTTTTGAAGATTTTTTTTTCAAATTAAGAATCGTTTTGATGTCCTATCGCGCAAAATGGAGCAATCAGGACCATAAAATAAACTAATTATTAATAACAAAACCCTTACCTGAGTTCCTAGAAAGTCAAGAGTTGTTCCAATGTTCTTTTCAGAAAAATATACCCGGAGGATTTGATACTGCAGTTTATTTATCCCGCTAATGCTAGTTTATTTCTCACGGTCGTCAAAAGCAAATAGTTAAAAAGGTTATTCTAGCTATCACAGTATCGGATGCAAATCGGAAGAAGACGCGATGACTCAGATTCACAACACAAACCCTTTACACACAAAGACTGGATTACATTTTGATCCCTGCATATTACGATTGTGATTGAATTCTATACCAAAAAATTAAATTACCTTTTTGCCCTTGAAGCTACTTAAGTTTTAAGACATGGGAGATATTACATGGTACGCTTGTAGACCTCGAGGTTAGCAATATACATAGATTAGGTTTTGTAATCTTGAAGCTCACCCTTTGGTAGATGTTAGAAAAAAAGACGATAACTCTCGAAAGGAAAAAAAAATATATAGACAAGTGATTGTTAAAATAACAAGAACTTAATCATCTAATCCAAATATAATTAAGGATTTGAAAATCTCTCCAACAAGAGGACACATAATCTATAACCAGGGAAACTATCATTAACGATATCTATTATAACTATCGAAGGAGCAATGCTTGTTAAGTATAAAACGATTGAAGTACTAGTAGATTTATAGAGAAAAACTTAAATTATTAATATATATTTAGAATTGAATTTTCAAGTCAGATGAAACTGATAATCCATCCACTTCCTTGATAAATCGGATAAAGCTGTGGAGTACTAGATAAATATTTGAAAGGGATTATTGATGGGGGAGAGGACGTTTTTATGGACAATTCTTGAAGTCTAGAGTAGAAAAATGCAGTATCGTCTTCAACAACACAAAATCTGAATCAGATGAATAACGACATTTTTGGAAACTCCCTCATAGCACAGCATAGCAGGGGGGTCAAGTTCAACAACCCTATTTGCAGGACAAGTTGTATTCCAAGAACCCTTAGCTATCCAATCAGCTACTGCAGCAGCAGGGCTACAACCATGATACATTTCGTATCCATGGTGTAGACTTGACAGACTTTTTATGTCATCTATTTGGATAAATTTCCCAAGTGGCATTCACCATGTGAGATGAGACAGCATTAGCTACATTAGATGAGTCTGCTTCAAAGTCCACCTTGTCCCACCTTCTGGCTATTGCTAACCCCACAGCTTCCCTTTCGGCCAAAGATTCACCTAGGTGAGCACTACTGCATCTGCATTTCAATAGATGAGTCTCTGATTTCTGTAGATGATGCTGATTCCAGCATTTATCTGTCATAAGATCTTTGGAGGTTGAATCTGTGTTGATCTTCAAGGTTGGAGGCATAGGCTATGGCTGTCCATACAGTTGGACTATTTGTTGAAGGTGCGGCCTGTTCCCTTCTCTGTACAAAGACATTTTTAGCTCCCTGCCAATCACTTCAAGTTCTTAAGATAGTCAACTTTTCTTTCTGGATCAATCCGAGTTCCTACCGCCACACACTGCCATCCAGCTTCCAAATTTGCCAGCATGTCATTGCTCTTGAGATACCTCGTCTCAAGCGACCAATCCTTGAAGCTGCCAAAACCTGCCCTTGTAGAGTATACCCCAAAGCACTAGCAGAACCATGTTAGCCCGTGCATGATCACAAAAACCGGGAAAACTTATGCGGCGTGATTTCTTTTAAAGAGATCATCTTCAGTAAGAAGAGCATTTCTCGTAGCACACCAAAAAGAAAATTTTGAAATAGTAACGCAAGTGAAAATCTGTGTATTTATCAATAAAAAGCAGCCAAAATTCTAGCAACATTTCCAACATTGAAGCAGATGAAATACAAAGTCACCAAAAGGTTAAGCTAACTGCCACAGACGACAGAAGAAAGACAGTAGTGTACCTAGAGCGGAAGTGCTAAATTACAGCTGAGAACGTAGACTTATTACAGGACAACGGTCTAAGTAAAATCGAAATTTAAAATTAAACCGAAACACTCTTACCCAAATGGTAAAAAGATGGATAAATCTATAAACAGGACGTGGCAATAAAAAGAACATGACATCAACTTCATATACAGCTCTACGCAGCAACTATGTTCGCTGGATCCAGTGGTCTCACAGTATCTGGGAAGTCTGTTCTTGGTCCAGCAAGGGAGTAATATGCAAGAATGTGGGCCGGATTCTCGGAAACAATACTTTCTCCAGCTTCATTAACCGACTCAACCTTTCTAGAAGGAATCAATTCGATGTTCCAAAATGGGCGAACCATTGTTAAGAGATCACGATGACCAGTAGAGGTCTCTCTATAACCATGCACCCACAAGTACCTCAGAGAAGTCAGTTGCAAGGCAGCTCTAGCCAGTGCACTCTCACTGAAGCAACAGGCCCTCATTTCAAGTTTTTGCAGGCTAGGACAGCCTCTGGAAAACGCCAAAAGCCCTTCATCAGACTCCCCAACACTACCTAGAATCATCCATCTTACTCGTCTGCTGTACTGTCCAATATATCCAAGACCCACATCAGTCAAACCCCCTGGTCGGAGATACAGACCGAACCTTTGGAGCTTTTCACAGCCCCTTAATAGAGCTCGAACTCCATTGTCAAGGGGCAGGTCGGTTATCCTCTCTTCTTGCTCAAGCAAGACCAGGCGGAAATCATTGAGGTTCTTTGAGTATGTGCCCATATGTTCTAGAGCTGCATTGGTAATATCAGAAACATAAACGGCGATGTACTCGAGTTCTAAGCAGCCTTGAGCCAAGGCAATTAATCCTCTATGTGAAACTCGGCCATCCACATCCTCCATTCCCTGCTCATCGGCACCACGCTCTATTCGAAGCCTCTTTAGTAGCTTACAACTCTGGGCAAGGGCTTCCAACCCTCTATCTCCAATAACATTTCTTGTCTGCCAATTTAAAAAGCAAGGTTAACTATATAAACCTAAATACATGCACAAATCTCAAATGAAGTTCTGCAACAACGGTACAAGAATCCCCTGTTTTTTTTCCACAAATAGCTAGGTAATCTGGCATATTTTCATCATTTTAAAGAACTTCAAATCTCTTTCGTTCTGAAAAATTTCAAATCCCTTTCTAGCAAGATTAACACGGCATTCCTCAGAACCAGAGTGAATTACAAAATCATGCAAGAAGCACAAAGGGAAAATTTTGGTGTTAGACATAGTTCAGAAATAAAAATAAAGAAATGCACATTGAAAGCATCAATAAAAGAACACAGAGAATTGAGTTAAGATACACTTCATGTTAGGGATAACACGACAAGTCATATTTGTTTCTTTCAAACCTATGAATTTATCATGAGCAGATATGATATTATATTGCTAAGCAGAATGAAAATATTCCTTCATAAGTTTTTTTTTCCCATGCTTTCGATTTGAAGATGGATAGTTTAAATTAAGATTAAGATAAAGATAAACCGGTCAAATTATTTCTAGAATAAGACCAGACTAATCCACACATTTATTTGATGAATAAATATGAAACAAGATTCTGGTGAATCAAGAATAGAAATAAGAGGAGGGAACTGTTATCTAAGACATAAAGCCATTGCATAAAGGGGGTGGTAAATGAAGATATAATTCAAAACAAATTATGAATGGAGACAGCGATTAAATGCAACATAGAGTTGAAACACATCTATGGTTTGTACCTCAAGAACTTCTAAGTTGGGGCACCTTTGGACTAAAACACAATGATCTTCCGTGCCAAGAAAAGCATAGAGGAGATCCAGCTTTTTGAGCAGGGATGCAAAAGGAAACACTATTGACATTACGTTCTTCTCCATATAGCTAAGACCCAAACAGCATAATTTTGGGGGGAATCTGACAGCAGAGTATTTGTCTGGTTCATCTGGCTCATTGAAGGAACCTCCACAAAATTCCTCTAAAGCAGATGCAGCATGAAAGAAACCAACAAGATCCAAGATTTCACAGTCGCTAACCTTTACAGAGACTAATGAACGACAGTTCCTGGCAAGAAGCTCAAGGTCTTCCGATCTGACTCTGGTAAGTTCTGTCATGTAAAAATTTAGAGTCTCGAGAACTGTATTGTTCGTAGCAAGCTCATGGAGCCAGTCACCATCTCTCTCAACAATTGCACTCTCTTCCAAGAATAATGTTCTCAATTGCCTGAGGAAACAGATGATGACAATAAATTGCATGCACCATAGTAAATATGCTAAGAACCCCGAATCCAAAGGCAATGGAAAAGTGAGGGGGAAGGGTTGAAGTTATGATAAATAGCGCCTCAAATAACAAGGATGTTAAGAATCATGGCATCTTGCAAGTTGGGAATAAGCTCCAACTCCAAGATGACTTAAAGCGTGAGCCTTACCAGAACACGATCCATACTAGGTAGGAAACGTTAAAAGATCATTCAGTTCTTACTCCATTATTCCAGCATATTATTTTCCTTTATCAACGAACTGTAGGCAATAGCCGCAGCCAACGCCATAATCTTATAACTTCAACAATCAAGAAAGTCCATTATAAACAATTGGATTGCTGATTCTACTTTATTTAGAATCCTCATAAAACAAAGCCATGCAAGTTGAGTTAAGACACGAGGATATTAAACTCAGAACAACCTTATCAAACCCACTCTCGCCGGTGTTTATTGATTAAAGTTATCAACTTAACATTCAACATTTTCACAGTTTGTAAACCAAAACAACCGAGATTGCTCAGTGCACAATTGTGCATAATGAATTTCCTTATATAATAAACCTTCAATTCTCCACAACACGCAAATTACCAGCATTATATAAATTTCCTTAAAATTACACATCCATTCATAGCTGCTCAATATTCTAGAAAGAAACCAAATGAACCATGAAAAAAAAGTTAAGCAACTCTTGAACAACAATTACAGCTTCTTCATAAACACTAACATTAATTATTTGGCGCGCAGAGGCACATTAAATATTAATACCATCCATGATCAATCAATCCAGTACTAAAACGAATCTAAAAAGGAAAAAAAACGAATAGAATCACCTGCAAGAGCGACCGATGTGCGAAAGGCCATCCGTGGAAAACCCAGAGCACTTATCAAGCTTCAAAACCTGCAAAAGTCTCCCTCTGGACCTAGCAAGTAACTCCAGATCCGAATCTTTAACAATCATCCTTCTAAAATGAAGCGATTTCAAGCAATTAAAACTCTCCGCTATTTCATTAACCCATGGAGTCACAAACCCTCCCCAATCCTCCGGTATCAAATTAAAAAACATAGCAGCCCGGGGTTTCCCTTTTAGCTTTAATGATTCAATGTCATTAAAACGACGTCGTAATCGATCTGGACTTGTACTGTAACAAAAAGCTATTGTCACGTTCTTCCGTGTTAACGCATCTAGCTCATACCATCTCCGGCAAACTAACGAAACGGCGTCGCGGTCCCGCGGGTCGTTTATGTACGGCATCACGAGCCCTAATACGACGTCGGACATCCCCCCACCACCTCCGCTACAATTTAAGTAGTTGTTCTTTTTATTGTGATTTTCTTCCATTGATTTTTTTTTTTAAGAACGCCAATAAGAAAGCAAACTTAGTTGTTAAAAGGAATTCGTAATTTACAAATTTTGAGCTTGAAAATGATAAAAACAAAACTGAATAATAAAAGATGGTAAAAGGACAAAAAAAAGAAAATATGAAGTTATTATAGAGGACCTCACGGATTTGGAAATTTTCTATTAGAATTAATCGATTAACACTTCAAATACTTGATTTTCAATAGATTTTTTGAAAAAAGAAGTTTGAGCTAGAAAAAAAAAAAAACAAAGTAGCAAAACTGAGAACGAAACAAACGAACCTGTTATAGAAACAAATACGGTTAAGCTCCTCACTAAACTAACAAAAACAAGAGAGACAAAAAAGGATAAGTTACTAAAATCGATAGACGATGGTTCTAGAGAGATGCGGAGCAAAGCAGCTACTGATTTAAGCGATTCCGGCACGGAAAACGAGCCGATCGGATCATGACCTGTTCATCAGATCGATAAAACATCGATACTGTTGGTGAGAGCGGTAGCAAAAGAGAAATGAAAGCTAAACAGGAGAAATAGAGATCGAGAGAGTAAAATTAGAAAGAATAGGAGGTGGTGATCGACGGCGGGAGGACAGTTGAGACGGTTTTTTAGTTTTTCTTGTATGAGAAAAGAAAGAAAGAAATTTGTGGGTTCATGGATCAAGCACACCCTAGTTAAGGGGCTCTGTATTTCTGTACTGCTACTACTATTATTTATTTAGAAAAATTATTATACGCCTTGCGAATGTGTGTGTATGTAATAGAGCGAGACGGATGGATGGACGGATACAAAAGAGGAGAGAGGAAACGACAAAAGGAAATACTGGCGCAGTGGTGCTAACCAATCGGAGAGTATTTTATATATTTATTTATTACTCCATTGAAAAACCGGAGAAGGAGGGATATGGTATCATGGTGGTTTGGTGGTCTTCGTAATTATTATTATTATTATTATTATTTATTGAATTACTACAAATGATTGTCAAAAGGTAGCAGTTGATTGGAAAGTCAGTTGTGTGTTATTTGTTATCTTATTATTGCAGAGTATTTTGTCTGTTACTGTTGTTAGCTGTTACAGTAGTTTTTAGCGGTTATTTTTTACATTATTTTTATTTAGTAATGTAATAAAATATTTTTTTATTTTTTCAAAATTTATTTTTAACACTAAATATTAAAAATAATTATTTTTCTATAATAAATGTGGCAAGTTTTGAAGGGCTGCAATGGGCTGTCATTTTATTAGATTTCTCTTTTAATTAATTTTTCCCTTTCCCTTCCCCCTCCCCCCCCCCCCCCCCCTTTTTTTTTATTTAGAACATGAGGAATTTTCGAAGAATGCTCTGCTTCGACTATGGTTGCTGACTTATGGGCTCAAAGAAACGAATTGTGGCTATTCAGTCTCTCATTTGGATATTGAATCACATGATTTAGAGGCATCAGGTTCATTAGTTTCGAGCTGGATGGTTCTCGCCCCCGTTTTCATTTTATTTAAAACATAACAAATACTATTGCTAAGCTTGGACAGTTTAAAATATTCATGTTTTTCGCGAAGAGAACAGATATGTCGATTTTCTAGCACAGTTGGGTTCTAACCAGATAGATAGAAATCATATTTGGTATTTCATGATATCCTAAAATAGCCTTGTAATAAGATTTTTAGATTAGATATTCGTTTAATCAATTAGTCCTAATAATATTATTTATTCTTTCTAATCAAGATGATTATTACATTATACTTAATGCTTAGTAAGGAAAGGTGGCTAGCTTGGTGGAAGTGGGGATTCGCTGATACTTAAATAAATATCTTTTTATAGTGAAAAAATACAATAATATTCCAGAGAGATATACTTTGAAAACATATATACAGTAAAAAATGAAGATTGTGAACCTTTGACTTGAAGAATTCATGGTATATTTATAGCTCATAAATCTTTTTTTTCTTTTTTTTTGTGGAAAGGTGATGCTGAAGTGTAATTTTATCCTTATAATATTTTGAGTTGTATTCTACTCAAAATAATAAATATTGAATTAGTATAAAATATTGAAAGACTCGTGTAGGGTCTCGGAAAATTTTATGGCGAATTTTGAGCTCGGTCAAGATGCTTGAGCCCATTAAAGAAAGTGGGTCTCAGCGTGCTACATAAACCGAAACACGTTGGGCTCGAGCATGACAACTCAAACCCACGAGAGGTGAAAATGGGTATAGGCTCGCTTCCTGAACCTAAACACGTTAGGCTTAAGTGTGACAACCCGAGCCAATGAGGGGTGAAAACAAGTTTGGACGTGTTACCTAGACCTAAACACGTTGGGCTCGAGTATGACAACCTGAGCCCATGAGAGATGAAAGTGGGTCTGAGCTCGTTTCCTGAACCCAAACACACTGGGCCTGTCCATTTCACCTTCTGCGGTTGCCATTCTCTTGTTCTTTCATAAGAGCGTCTTTTTAAGCCAACGATGTTTTCAAAACAAATCCTGAGTCCACAGCTTCTATGAGCCGAAGACAGCCTCGGAGTGCTAAACAAACTGACCCGCGTTAGCAGGTACTATAAGCCCTCTGTCCCACGCATCTAACCAACTCAGCCTCCTGCTTAACATGAGGAGCCTTAACCCTCTAATTCCAAAGAGCCTAAGTTGGCGGTTCACTTACATGTTTTTCTATTGTTTTAGAAGTTGTGATCAGAATTTCTTTTGGATGACATCATGCAAAGTATGACACTTTTCGATGGTATAACCTGTGTCTCGGTGAACTAGACAGAACTTTAAATAGTCAAGATCGGGCGTGACAGCCCGAACCTATAAGGGGTAAAAGCGGGTTTGGACGTACTACCTGGATCCAAACATGTTAGACTCGAGCATGACAACCCGAGCTCCGGAGGCATAAAAGTGGGTTTGGGCACCTTACCAAAACCTAAAATAAAAGATATTTTAAAAAGCAATTATTATTATAACATCAAATACTACCAAAATAATTATGCACGAAGAGATTTTCCTCCCATGTTGGGAGAAACAAATTATTGTCCATGCGCAAACATGGTCATTAGCATGAGCATATAGATTTGCTCTCAATAAATTGCATGATGATAGTAGTAACTTTTGGTAATTATACAAATGCAAATTTACTTTGAAATTGGCCAGGTTTAATCCAAAGTTGAATTTCTTTTATTTTGTGCAAAGTGCAAGCACCATGCTAGTGGATCATGGAGTACATAAAATGTGCCTTTTTCATCGTTTCATTCATAAGATTGGAAGGGTTTTTTTTTCCTCTTCAACTTCTTCCCGTGTTTTGGAGGAAAAGTAAAAGAGTTATTGCATGTATTTATCTAGAGGATGTTTCATATGGTTTTTGTTTTTTGTTTTTGTTTTTAAAGGATTAAAAACAGAAAACTTGTTTTATGTTTGGTTTTTTGTTTTGAATAAAATAAAAAAGGACAACAAGTTTTCCACACTTATGAAAAAAAAGGGTTTCAAAAAGTTTCAAAAAATATATTTTTTATACTATTAACATGTGATTTAGAAGTTTGTTCAAGATTCAAACTAAAATCGAGTCTAAGATATTTGGGGCCACGTATGAATGTCTAAGATTGGATTAGGCTAAGATTAAGTAGAGATTTTTTTAATTGAACCAGAATTAATATGAGTCACCTTAAAGTCTAGCTAAGATCAAGTTCATAGCATTCAAGGTTAAGGCACGATCGTGCTTAGGTAAGGTTTGAGGCTAATATAAAAAGGGACAAAATTGAGCTTAGGACATTTAATATCTAGTGATTTTGAATTGTTTTGATATGTCAATGTCAAAAATAAATTTTTAAAAATAAAAATATATATGATTTTCATGTATTTTCAAATAAAAAACATTACAACACTTTCAAACACCCTCTAAATCAATGATGCTTGGAGTCGGACAAAAAAAATGATAAAAAGAAGCAATTGAGAAATATAGAAAATATTTGGAATCAATTTGATAATAAAAATCATAGGTTCGGGATGCAATTGAGAATGGATATATAGAATTGGGATTGAAATAAGGATTCTATAATTACATGTCCCCTTATACTTTATGGCTACTGAGGAAATGATCACGCGCGGCTTACATCATTTTCAAAATTAGCGTACTTGTTTATAAACTATCTGCTTGCAAAAGATATTTGTCATATATCATAGGGTTTTGATTCTACAAAAGATTCCAATGTATATCATAATATTAAATATATATATATATATATATATATAAAAATAAAAAAACAAGGGAGGAGATGAAACACTAGTGAGAACAAGTCAAAATCTTTTTGGAATGCGTGTAAATTGTATTTTTAAAAAAATTATTATTTTTTACTAAAATTTAATATTATTTGTATATTTTAAATCATTTTGATATGTTGATATTAAAAATAATTTTTAAAAAATAAAAAAAATATTAACATATATTTCAATATAAAAAATTATTTAAAAAGCAATCACTATTATACAGTTAATCACATATCTTCAAACGGGAAAATCAGAAAATGAAATCCAGAAAATATGGTTTTTTTTTAATTATTGTTTTCCTCCCGATCAGATGTGGAGGGAAGGAAGAAAAGCTCCATTGCTCGAAAACACTGGGGCAGAGCAGACTGTCAAACCAAAGATATTGAAGATATTGGACGTGGACTGTGTCAATTGGATGGCCATTGATCATTGAATCGATCAGCTAGTGGCTGTATCAGTTTAGTGCTCCATTTACGGGCCACAGCCACTCAAATCTTTGAAAGTGACATTTGTTAAATTAAAAGCTAAAAAAAGCACCAGAACCTGGCATGTTGTGCCAACGTGGGAGGACAGTAACCTCTTCCACTCTTCGCCGTGTTCTGCACATCGTTGGTTGGTTGAAAAGGGTTTTTAAAAATTTTTAAATTTTTTATTTGTTTTAAATTAATATATTTTTATATTATTTTAATATAAGGATATTAAATTAATATATATTTCAGACAACTTATTTCTTAAGGAATTCTACTCAATTCAAATTTGAAAAACATCACATAAATTTATTTATTTTCTTCTCTAATTGACATGGAAATCCCTCTCTCCAACAGTGATAAAAAAGTGTAGATTTTCTCCCTTCTTTTCATCCTCCACCCGAATTGCAAATATGATACTGAAATCTTTAATTTTCCCCACCCATGTTTCCCTATTTTAATTTCTTCCTTTTCCTCAAGACCGGAATAAGGTATTGAATTATTTCTTTTAGTTTTCTTGCGTACATGCACTCAATCAAATCCACTTCTTCTTCTGTGACCTGTCATCCCAAAACCTCGACAGCTTGTATGAATTGGAGTTATTTGAATTATTATTTTTTTATAATAAAAAAATGGAGTTAATGAATATCCGAAGCTTACGCCATGTCATGCATCACGTTAAAATACGGTCACTATTAGGTCATACTCGGGATACAGCCATGCTGCTAGATTTGTGTCCCGCTTTTTGTCGCGATTCGGGTAAAATTCTTAAGGGAAAAGATACGAGACTTCAGTCATTGTTTCAATTAATAATTTAAATAATATAATTAAAAAAATACAATAATAAAAAATAAACAAAAAAGTAATACAATTAAAAAAATAAAAAATATTTTTATTTTTATTTTTATAGCTTATTCAAAAAAAAATAGTAATAAATATGAAATGGACCAAATATAAAAAGGAAATAAACTCAGGGGCTCGTCTAATTTTTTAAAAGGGCTAGCGCATAATTCAGGTGGGTAGAAAGAAAGAAAAAAAGTATATAAGCATCAAACTCAATTCGTGTTAAGGGCACTTGCCACCCCATTATATTGGGAACACTGAGACTTTTCAAACACTATCCTAAAAGACAGCGTTTGATGGTCAAATGACCTCTATCCAACAATTTTTTTTAATTATATTTACTTAATATAAACTATAACAATGCTCCTGGGTAGCATAAAAATTTACAAAAAAAATCAATGTAAAATAACAAAAAAATAATATTGTTTGAGAGTTATTTTGGTTTTGTTTTTAAAAACATTAGAGTATATTATTCTAAAAAATAAAAAGACAAAAAAGCTCATGACTAGAAGATGTTGTGTTATTTTACCTCAGGGTTAAAATAATAATTTTATTATAAAATTAAATTATCAATCTAGCCCATATAATTTCTAAAAAACAATTATATCATGACAAGATAGACTACCTCACCTCCAATATTTAGTTCAAATATTTAATATCGAGCGGCCGGCAATTTTATTGTTACATTATTTTGACGAACAGTGTTCTGAGTTTGGATAAATTGTATTTTTTTAGAAGAATTAGTTTTTTTTTAATTAACGTGTATTATTTCTGTAAGTGTCAGTAGTTTATTATCGTACATTGCCAATTATTATGTCATCACAGAAACACAAGCAATCCGTTCTCTCGGCGCTAGTGTCCAAAGTTACGGCGTGCTTGAAAGGGAAGGAAAGGCATGGCTGGGCCTGGTACAAGGATGTTTGTAACAGTAATAGAAGTTGTTTTTATTTTAAAATATATGAAAATAATATATGTTTTTTAATTTATAAAATAATCACACTAAAACCATCTAAAAAACATAAAACAAAATTAATTTAAAACCATCAAAACAATCACACTCCCATGAAATTCTACGTGTTCTTACCCGTTTGGTTCAGCTGATGAGGACACAAGGCAACGAGGTATCCTGTTTTAAATCTTGTCATTGATCCATATCAAGTATACATGGGTATTAAAAAATAATAACATTTAGCATAGTTTTAAAACTCGGTCTGACTTGATAGGTCGACCTGGAACCTGACCAATCCGGGACTGAAACCGGGTCAGGTTGAAGAAAAAACAAGGGAAGAAAAAACCCAGTGTGACCCGGCTGACCCGGTAACCCGGCAGGTTGACCCGACAATATTCAATTAAAAAACCAGTTGCAACCCGTTGACTTTTATTTTTTTTACTAAAATAACATCGTTTTGATTCTTTTTAAAAGAACTGATCTGGGCGACCTGGTCATAACTTGGAACCCGAGTTTTGGATCGGACCAATCATCCAACCAGGTCTAAAAACTATGACATCAAAGTATACGATTAGCTTATCAACCATATCTTTTGATGTCCAATTGAATTGCACAGGATTAATTAGTTAAGTAATATTAAGTCAAGGGACTGAACATATGGTGACGTGAATTCATGTTTGTCACATTTCTTCCTTTTTTTTATTAATTTTTTTTATCTAGGGATATATCAATAAATAATGTTGCATTTATTTTTGTTCTTGGCCTGGATGCTAATTGAATTTCTTTCCATTTGCATCGTCCTTGTATAGCAACAAGTATGCATTTGAATTTTTATTTTTTTTAATAATCAAGTATTTTTGTTAGATTCTATCAAATATGTGGTGACGGGATATTAAATTGACATATCAGCATGCAAACTCATCTCTGATGATAACAATTGTCTACTTTGCATAGTTATTTAGTACATGTTTTGCTAGGTTAAATGAAACTAAAAATAAAAATAACAAACTATAATAACAATTTATTCAGTTTAACAGAAAATAATAATAATAATAAGTTGAAACACTCAAATAAAAAAAAACATAAAAAATTTGCACACCAAATATATAATAATCTCAAAACGAATGGAATACAAAGTTTTGTGTGATTATGACACATTGAGTATATTTAAATATCATGAGGTATTTATTTGCATAAAATATTTTGTACATAAATATTTTTCTTATTTTTTTTCATAAGATGCTTTATAAAAAAATATCGAGTATAAAAATATATTTTTAACTTATAAAATATTTTATAAACAACAATACACTCCTGATATCTTTCAAATATTTTAACATTTATCATCTCGCCACCGTATTTATCACAATCATACCACCAACAATAATTCATCATTTTTATTTTTATCACTACAACCATGGCCACTTCTCCATCATCACTCTCACTCTCACTCTCACTTTCATTCTTATCATCGTCATTATCACTTTCTTAATAAATTTTATTTTCACTATCATCACCATCACAATCCATCATTATCATTCAATTACCATTATATTTTTTACTTATTATTTATCAAATATCATAAAAGATTTTATATGTAAAATTTTTTAATTCTAAATATTCTATGCACACAAAAAAACAGTTTTCTTTAGAGGTGTTTATTTTTTGTTCGGTTCAGTTTTTTTCAAAAAAACCAAACCTGTTTTTTTTTAAATAAAAAACCGGTTTCGGTTTGATTTGGTTATTTTAGAACAAAACTGATTCAAAACGATTTTTCCGGTTTGGCTCGGTTTTTTTCCCGGTTTGGGTTCGGTTTTTTTGGTTTCAGACTTATAAAATTGAAACCAAATCGGACGGTTTTTTTAAAATTCTAATAGGTCTAATCGGGTTTTTTTTACGGTTTGATTTTTTTGATTTTCTGGTTTTAACGTTTTTTTTTCTCACCCGTAATTCCCTTAACTAATAAAATTTTACCACCTATTAAAAAATTAAAAATTAATCCCTCTTACCATGTATGTAGATTAAAAAGAGAGAGAAATTAAAACATTGATACCAAATTGTAAAAAGAGAAAATATAAGAAAAGTTTTCAACTAAATGCTTTGATTTTGATTTCTTATTGTTAATTATATTTATTTAAACCAGTTGAAAGTTGGTATTATGAACTTTAATTTAAGATGCATATTAAATTGTTTTTAGTAAAACGTAAAATTTAAAGAGAGAAAAACATCTTATATGCTAGATCAATCCACATCGAGGTCCTCGAGAGAAAGTTGGTGATCTTTTGTTCAGCTCTCGGTCACAATCATGGAACTGGTAAATTAACATATTCAATAATAATAAAAAAAACATCTTCTCAACATGCTCATCATCTAAGATCTGTCTTTCACAAAATTCGTGGGCTTGGTAGTTGTTTCACAAGACAACAATTTCAAATCTGAAAGGGAGGATGGAGAACTTGCTACTATGTTCTTTCTACTAGAAAAAAAAAACTTGATAATAGATATTGGTGACTACTAGCCACGTGGAATTTGAGGCTGTCCTCAACTTACAAGGAAGATTATGTGGAGAGAACTGAGAATTCTCTGGCTTGAAAGTCCCAGCAACGCAAAATTTGTCCATCTCTGGATATGGAACCTAGGATCATAGTTGCGCTCGATCGTGAGATAAGAACCTCGATGGTGGGGTTACAATTGGGCACGAAGCTCGCATGCATCAAGCATGGTCCCCTGTCTAGACAACACCATGGTCCTATATTAGCCCATTAATTTATTAATTATATTCTTACACTGATAAAGAATAATATAAATTATATCCTAGAACCTCACTTAACAACCTCACTTAACAACTTAAACTTTTGGGTTGAGATAGTTCTTTGACATAGTATCAGAGCCTTAATAACCAAATGGTCTCGAGTTCGAATCTCACCATCCATATTTATTTGATAAAAATTAAACACAAAGGTAATGTTTGCATGTGTAAATTTCAAGCCCAAAAGGCTTTCACTTGAAGGAGTGTGTTAGAGAATAATATAAATCATATCTTAGAACCTCACCTAACAACTTAAATTTTTGGATTGAAATGGTTGTGTGAGGTCTTAGAATATAATTTATATTATTCTCTAATACGCTTTACCGAGATTAACACATCTTAAACTTCTACTCCATTTTCTCGATTCAATTATTCTGTCTCGATAACGCTTAATCGACCGGGATTCTTTTTATTTAACTTGCTGGGTTTCTATTTCCTCCTTTGGTTCCAGTCGTTGCTATTGTTAAAGAATGTAAGCAAATGCAAAAAAAAAAACACGCTGTTTTTAAGGGATCTCGACATTTTCGATAAGAAAAATATGTGATGAGTTAGATTGAAAGGTTTGATTGAGAATTTATGAACTCTTGTGGGCGAAATTGTGATTCTCTCTTGAGATGAGAGGCTAGTTAATTTGAGGTTTGTCCGACAAAAATGGTACCAGCCTTTTGGCTTTTGATCATGGCTCCACAAACATAAAGTAATCAAAGATCTATGACTATAAGGGCACAGAAAAGAGGTTGCCAATGCATCCGCCAGCCAAGCTACGCAGAATAAAGCTCTCTTTCCTTATGAATGAAGTCAATTCAATGACCGAAAGAAAACAAGTGAAAAGTACAAAGTAAAAACAGCAGGGGGCCTAAGAACCGTTGAAACCAGAAGTAAATTATACCAATCCTAGGCTAAGAAAACAGCCGGGGTTTAAATAAAATTAATTACTATTAAATCTTTAATTAGATTATAAATTTATTTTTTAAAAATTATCAATTTAAATATTATAAAATTCAAAATCATTAGAGATTTACATCGTTATTAATTTTAAAATTTTAAAAAATTAATCAAATATATAAACTGACCCGAATACCTACAAATAAAAAAAAAAAGAAAGAAGCTAAGAAAGCCAGTATATATGGATGTTATTTGGTTTGTATCTTCACAGTAAACAAAAAAATAAAGATTCTTCACTCCATATTTTTAATGAACACAAGCCCGATTCACAACAATTCATCAAAACATAAAATATATCATGCAATGATCAACTTAATTACGTCTTTGTTGTAGTCGAATTACATGCATAAATTTTGAAAATATAAATTTTGGCACGTCCTGTGGGACTAGTACATATGCCACTAAATGGAAACTCTAGCCATCTAGTGCATGCCTAAAGCTATGTTTCCATGCACACACGGAAAAGAAAACACAGAGAATCCGTCCAAGGAAATATCCATGCCCGGACTTAGCCTACTTACTGTATATTATGGAGAGAGAATCATATTTACAGGGAGCAGAATAGTTATTAAACGTCAGACTCTAGAATTTCTACTGTACTAAAAAAAAAACAAATTAGAATCAAGATATCTTCCTATCGGAGAAACATGGCCATGATATGATTAATAATAAGAGATATATAAACCAATGAAAACTTGTCGAATTCGTTGTTGAACAAGGTTTAAGAAATCACTGAAATTACTTTTAATCTTAATTTACCAGAAGAAGTAACTTCGATAAACCACCAGATCAAGGCAACATTAGTGATACATGATGTCAGAATTATTGCACTGTTATAAACATTAATTCAAGTCAGGACGTTTTACTCATGATCTGAGCTTCTTTTTTAAAAAAAAAAAATACATGTTGTTAATATTAGAAATTTGTTCTAGCTAGTAACATGGTTAATTACCTACAATTTGAGATCATATTATAAGGGAATTTTAGAGTTAAAATTTTATTGAAAATTATTCTTCAATAAAAATACTTAATTTAACATGAAATTTCAATTATTTAAAATAAATTATGAATGAACAAAAAAAAATTAATCTTACAAAAATTTCAATCCATGTATTTTATAAATCTAAAACCCTCAATCTTATATTAAAAAATTATAGGGATTTTCTTGTAATTTATACATTGAGAAATTAAAAAATTAAAATTGAACCAAGCAAGACTCCAAGGTTTTTTAGAAAGAGATGCTATAAATCTAAATCGGCTTCGAACTCAACCGCACGTACTCGCTCAGCTCATATTCTGGATGCATATGTTTTTAAAAGCGAAGTGTTGCCTGCCTGCCTGTCCATAAAATTCTTGCTATTGCTCCAAGTTGTCAAGATGCCATTCGTTGAATTCTCTTCGTTGCCATGGTACGTTTTGTCTCTAGGATATTGTTTTATATTACTAGCATGAAGATGCTCCTCCTTTGACAGCGGGCCACGCTACCACTCTTATTTGAAGCCTATCAATCAATGACAAAGGCCTGTCAATAATTAATCCCTCGATGGACATCAGGCCAAGCGTGTTTTATGATCTGTTTCCTGCTTGAGATTATTAACAACATCCATTTGTTTATGGGATAATACCTCAATAATCTGAAAGTAAAAGTTCCGACTTGCAATTCTATAGATAGGATTCGGTGAATATACATGTTATGCCTCCATGTTTTTTTTTCCTTGGGATTGTTGGAGCTTTGATTTATGAGCAAGCATAACCGTCGTTCCAACCGGCTTCATTCCTGCTCTGCATAGAGCTATTCATGAGTATCCCTGCTGACTGAAACAATGGCAATGATTCGGCTAATTAAAAGCTGGTTATGGCTTTTGCGGTGGAATGGGATTGTGGAAAGATAAGGGCCTCATCTGCGGTGTTAGTTGGATTCTTGCCTTTAAACGGGGCTGGTTTGATATTGGAAACGGAACGCATCCTTTTCTGCTGGGGTCTCCATGTCATTGGGCATTTTGGATTTCATGGCGAAAACACGTCCTTCTCCGTTCTAAAGCTGAATTGATAGATGTTGAAGCCAGGTCCTCATAATTATTAATTAATTGACTGATGGTTAAGTGCTGGGCCTTGCATTTAATATAGCAAGTTCCATGCAGGCTATAAGGTCGTCCCTCACCAAATCCTTGATGACCCTTCGAACTCAAAGGTCGTGTCATCAAGGCATTACTCCATTGCAGGCTGTGGTGGCTGGGAGAAAAAAAAGCTTAACCCCATCTCGAAATTGAGACACAATTGTTTGCTTGCGATGGTTATTGCTCCCACTATCGCGAAACAAAACCCCATTAAAGGCAAGCCAGCTCCACACCAAGGACCGCAAATACGTATTGTCCATTAAAGGCAAGCCAGCTCCACACCAAGGACCGCAAATACGTATTGTCCTTGTTTCTTGGTCGAAACTAGGCGTCGAACTCAGGACCACAAACACACCGCCTATAGGGGAAAGGACATGTAAAGTTTTGAACCTTTGAAGTTTGATCTTGTTCAACAGCCAAGTACTTAAAAACCACTTGTAATCGGCCAGTGGCCTCTAGGAAGAAAAGCAGCAAGGGTTTCTTGACTTTCAATGCATCTTATACCATTTAATCAAATATTAAGAGCTGCAGTTTTCGTCTCCCAGTTTGAATCCAAAATCATTAGAAAGTGGCGCATTTCTCCGGGCACAAGGCTTTCTGCAGCTCCTCCAGCAATTTGTTTCAAAGTGCCAAGAATATCATCCCTTTCTAATCATTACAGGTAAAAAAAAAAAGAAAAAAAAAAAGGAAAACCAGGTCAAATGAAGGAAGGAGGTATAACTGTAAATTTGTTAACCACAATGGCTTCACTTTTAATTCTAAAATGTAAAAGCTTTCTGAGTTCATAAAGAAAATCATCACCAATGAAATGACACAACTCCATTAGGAATTCCTGTTTCCCCTTGGTAGTTGCAAGCATTGCCAGATACCACAATTGATTAATTGAGTTTTGAGTACTCTTCTATCCCGCAATTTTTGACCAACCTCCTGACAGCGAGAACAACGAAGTAGCCCCAATTACAGAAATCGGTGTAATATTTTATCCAAAATATAAAATATAAAAATGAATTAAGGTATTCAGAAACATCCTACTGAAATACAGATAAAAATTTCTGTAGCAAAAGTAAATTGAAATTCCATAATCAGAATCAGTAATTTATGTCCACAAATAAACCTCAATCAGTGCAATAACTTCATAACAGGAGAACATATGACACCCCCAAAATAAACAATCTGATATTCATGTGAACTCTATTACCAGAGAGCAGGCTAGTTGCTTTTTCTTCTTCCCAACACGAATCGAAACCAGTGGCATGCAGAAGTACCTCGCTACCGTACCGACATCGAGCCAGCTTAAGGTGCTGTTCTTTATACTTCCAATCAACCAAACTAATGAATTGATTAGTCAAAAACTAAAAAATAGTCAGTAGCATAAAGGGATTCAGTCTGTTGCTAAATGGAAAACATAAATCGTGGCACTCCCATTGGGACTAGTTCTGTCGATGAATGTGATCTCCAGACATCCAGTCTTAGTGGCGTGCCAAAGTTTGTGTTTTCATTAAAATTCAAAGAGACGAGAGATTAAGCAATGCTCTCCAAAATTAGGAGAGAGTCGTAGCTCGCATGCTTGACTGGTAAGGAAATGATAAAGGCAACTTTAATTAGCCATATACAACGAGTGATAAAAGTAAAAGAAATCGTGTAGTTTATCCAAGGTGTAAAAATTGCGGGATCTCCGTCACAGGCTGCTTAGACGCGTTCAGTCGCAGGCAGCCACAAGCGTTCAAGACCATCCACATGAGAAATTAAATGCCACCAACGGCAAGGATATGACTGGAAACCATTTTGACATGCAATTAGCACTCTTCAGATGATCAGGCATTATAAGAGCCCGGCCAATTGCATCAAGGCTCTCAAAAGTAATAGAAAACATAAATACATCTATTCGGCAACACGAAAAAAAAACATATTACAATAGTTCTATTTCTACCCAATAACAAGATTAAGGAATAGGGGTGGAACAAATTCCGGCAGGATTTGCAATAATTACAATTCAAATTGCCAGGGCTGGGGAAACGTATCTACACATTAGGGACAAAAAAGATCCAGTGGTAATGCAATACTGCCTTAATTGGTTCCTTCCTCAGCGTTTGAAAACAGGTTACAATCATCATCTGAATATGATCCATCCACAGCACTAGATTCATCTGGTAGTTTGTCAGGCAACGTATTGGTATTGTCACAGCTGCCACTCATCTCTGCAACAGAATCTCCTATAGAGTACTCAGATAATGAAACCAGGCCCATGGTGGCAATTCTGTTTGCAATAGCATCGACGTCTCTGGTTCCCGAGTAAAGGCTCCAGCTTCCGGTGGTAAGCATACTCTTCTTATCAGTATTGGTTAAAACAGCAGGCAAATCATCCATAAATTGAGGATTGGTTTGGCTTGTACTACTGATGAGTAATCTCAGAGTCT